>NC_080799.1:8212228-8812228 GCF_028018385.1 Neofelis nebulosa
CACCTTGGTAACAAAGAGCCCCAGCCCCAACAAAAGTTTCTTTCTTCCTCAAGCCACCTGTCCAGCGCGGGTCAGCAGAGGGTCCGGCCCCAGGTGGACCGAAGTTCGGCCACCTTGCAGTTGCATTATCTGTCACAGGTAGGGGACTAGAAAGTTGTACTCAGACTTTACACCACCTCAACCTCTCATAACTTACTGGCCAAGCTAATCATGTGGCCAACTGGTCACCTCTAAAGGGTCAGGGAAATGTAGGGAAGAAAATGGGACATGGGGTGACTATATCTGCCTTCTAATTAGCGACAAAGCCAAAATTTCAGTTCTACCTTCTGACTCTATATTGAGTGTTTCTGAGAGCCAGAGACATACAGGGAGGTGAGAGGAGCCTAGAGGTCAGCTCTGGGCACCTCGGTGTCAGGAGGCAATGCTGTCTGTCCGCATGAGCCCCCAGGAGCAGGGCGGGCTGATCAGCCTTCTAGCTCACCTGTGTGAGCTGTTCGCCCTTGGGCTTCAGAGGCTGGTCACACCGTGCCAACCACATGCATAGTTGGCCACACCTTCCAAAGTCAGGCATAGATCTGTGTGATAAGTGTGAGTTTGGATCCTTTGTGCCTTAACTGCAGGAGACACCAGGGCTCCCTTGGGACATACACTTGGGAGCTAATGGACCAGAAAGAACATGGCTCTCTTGGTTAACTTCCTTCTCTGTGCTGCTCTATAGCCTGTCCCGGCCTCTGTCCCCTGACCCGTGGCTGCCTTCAATGGCATGGCTGCTTTGGCCAGGATGCTGGCGTCTTCAGGTTCATTTCTGTGTCCCCAGTGTCCAGGATGGGGCTTTGCCCCAAAGAGGCCTCAGGAAAGGCTACTCGGTGGGGCAGAACGGCCTGTTCCGGCAGCCCCGAGAGCAGGTCACTACAAACCCGGGCTGTGGGGGGAGTGGACAGAGGAGGCGTGGAGTGAGCCCAGGCCTGGCCGCTGCATTCGTGTGACTTTGGGAGGCTCCGTCCTTTTTCCCAGCCTCCGACTCCCATCCCAGATGGTGGCGTATGGGGCCAAGTGATCTCAGCGGGTCTGAGATTTCTCTGGGAGTCTGGGATCCGTCTTTACCCTCCAGGCACGGCTGAACCTTGGGGAAGGGATGGGCAGGGATTGCTGGCCCCCTGGAGGAACCAGCTGAATTCTCGGTGCCACATGCCCTGTGGAGCCCGAGGCTGTCTGTGTCCTGCCCCATGAGGCCGGGTCTTGGGGTTCGCAGGCCAGACTCAACAGAGACCTTGAGGAGGAAGGGGATGGGGGGTGCTGGTGACTGAGCTGGGACTCCCCCTTCCCCCAGACGGCTCTGCAGGGGGCAGGGGCTGGAGCCTGTCCCCACCAGCCAGTCCCCGCCCCTGCCACCGGCAGCTGTGGGGAAGGAAGGGACCCAGGCTGCATTTATAGAATTCCTGTCTGCAAAGGCCATGTACTTGTTTTAGATTAGCATACAAATCGACATTAGCGTAGAACATCTGTTGTTAATCCACGTCCCGGTGGAAGGGAGATGCCAACACGCCGTTTATTAGGCACGTCGATCCCATAATGTCCTTTTTTGCTGCCTTTGTCTTCTATCAGAGTCCATAATGGGTTCCAGGATGTCTTTTATTTTGCTACAGACCACGTTTCCTCCTGCCTAACAGATCAGAACGTAATGGATTCCAGGATGTAATTTATGCTGTTTTGGAATCAGACTCTGTGCTATTAATTCTGAAGCCTTCGGGCAATCTCCAGGGAGGCCGGAGCCCTGCGTTTGCCCCCGTGGTCCTCAGACAGGCACCGGGACCCCGAGCACAGTCCTGGGGCCAGAACGGGGAGGGGAGCCCAGGCCAGCAGCTCCCAGTTAAGGGAGTTCCAGGCGGGCATGGGAGAAGAGCCCAGGGGTGCTGGAGGAGACAGGACACTTGAGGGGTGCAGGGCTGAGAGGCGGGGCACAGATGTTCTAAAAACCCAGAGAGAGGCAGAACCTCCCGGGGCTGCTTGTGGCTTCTGGACCGTAGATGATGAGCCCCTGGAGAAGGGCATCCGGGGGGACCAAGCCCCAGGGAGGTGCCTCTCGGAGGAGGCCAAGACCATGTGAGCGAGGGCATTGCAGTTGGAGCCACCAGGCGCCGACTCAAGGTCGAGCATGGTGACCTGAGTCCTCACGCACGGCTGACCCTGGGACGGCCACTCCCCTTCTCTGAGGCTGGCATTCTCCGCCCAGAGTCGTCCCTGAGCCCCGGAGAGACACTAAGTGTTGCAGATCTCTATAAAGTCTGGAGAAGCCTGCAGACTTTGTCCCTGAGGGTGGAGCACTGTCCGATGCCCTGCCCAGCAGGCCCCTTGCTGGGGTGGGGCCCCCTCCTCCTGTTCGGTGAGCAGGTGAGCAGGGCTGCAGCCGGCGCATACACAGGGAGCCTTCGTGTGACTTAGAAAGGAAGGTGCCCAGGCCTGTGGGTCCCTGGGAGTTCTCTCCGATCGGGCCCTGTGGTGGGGCAGACACAAGGGTCTCTTCTGTGCCCTGTGCCTCGGGCCACAGTCCTCAGGCTCTGAGCCCACTGGGGCGCCGTGCAGGCGGATCTCAGCTAGTTGATATCTGGGAAGCTGAGGAAGAAGTGGGAGCTGCTGGGTGGCCTCTACCCTGCTTACGTCCCATCTGGCTGTGGTCACTTACTGCTGTCCTGCCGGGAGTCCCCTGCCTCCCCGGTGAGGCAGCTCCTTCCTCACCAGACAGCCTGGGTTGTGGTCCGAGCCCCCTCACCCCGTGTCAGCCCCGTGAGCTCCCCAGCTGCCCTCCTGCAGCCACCACTCTGTCCTTAGGGCCTCCAGCCTGACTGCCCACCTTCCTCTGTGTGAGGGAAGCCCACACTTTGAAGCTGGGTCTGGAGGGCTTGTGGGCAGAAGAGAGCACCTCCCGGGGCGGTCAGAGCCTGACCCCTGACTCCAGTCACCACCCTGGCCTTGGAGACCATGAAGCAAACCCACAGCGTCACTGCTGGGACTGTTGCAGGACCTTCTATGCTGCAGACTTAAAAGAAAAAAATTGGGGCAAAATACACAAAAGATAAAATTTACCATTGGAACCAGTTTTGCACACACGACGCGGTGATATTAAACACGTTCACGTTGTCAGGCAGCCTTCACCGCCGTCCACGTCCAGAACTTTCTTCGTCCTTCCGGTTCAACTGCAGACTTTTTAAACGGGGAAAGAAGTTTAACTGCGTGTCCTGTCTGGCGCACCCTTCTGGGTTATTTCCACCTTTCATTGTCTTTGAGCTGTGGGACAGCTCTGTAAAGTTGTACCCAACAAGGAACAGTGCAAACAATTCTGGGCAGTGTTCACATAAATTAACTGAGTCCCAGGGGATGGTAGTTGTGGCCCTGGGGATGGGCCGGTTTGCATTTATTTGTAATTCCATCGCAGCCTTCCCTGTTTGCCTGCATCTTGAGGATCCTTGAGTTTTCTCTGAACTGCCTGTACCATCTCACTGGTTTCTTCCCCCTTCACCGAATGCGTTACATGAAACCCGTGACACGTGTTCACTTCATACTGGTACAAGAGAGTCACGGTTTTCCTTTTGTTGGGATCTGCCCTGGAACGACAGAATTGCTGTCTGCAGAGTCCAGGAGCTTGGTTTAGCCCCTGAGATTCTCCAGCCGAAGTCACATTCCTACGTGGGGCTGGGAGATGGGGACGCTCAGCAGGGCTGGGGATGCCGGCTGCCTCGCCCTCGCTGGCTGACGCCTGACAGATGAGAAGGTCACACAGGAGACCCCTCAGGGAGCCTGGGCCGGGCAGGCCAGGAGCCAGGGCGGGGCCTGGGGCCTCCTCAGCTCTTAAAGGCCAACTGGGAAAAGAGGTGCCAGATATATTCCACGCTCTGTCCCCCTGGGAGCAGACGACAGCCATTACCTAGCCGTCTAGTCAGCGCTGGAAGGGGCCCCGAGACCATCTGGCCAGCTCACTGCCGGTGCTGCTGAGGCCCCCCAGCCGGGTTTGGTCCAGGAAAGCCCTGGGGACTTGCTGTGTGCCTGTGCCCACACTGAGCTGGTCACGTCCTCCCGATGATCCTTGGGACATCCCCATGAGATGCGGGTACGAGCACGGCCGCCCATCAGGGGTGAACCTCCCAAGCCCGAGGAAGGTCAGGTGACCAGCCCGAGGTCACGGTGCAGCCAGTGGGCCGCAGCTAAGGGTCCCAGGCCTCCAGCCCTGTCCTTCCACCGACATTGGTGGGTCCAGAGGCAGAGACACCCTAGCGGTCCCTGTGGAACAAACCGTGCTCCCGGGGCTCCTGGCACCTGCCCAGACAAGGGGCTTTTGTTTGGTTCAGAAGAAAGGGAGCCCTTAATGAAAAAACCAAAACAGTAAAAAGCACTTGCAGGGGAAATATAAATACCACCTGCCGGGTGGCTGTTAGCTCGCTCGGAAAAATGCATCTGTCACTGGGGGTCTTGTGGGCTGTCCTGTGTTCTTCTGCAGCTGTCTCCCGGCAGAGCGGGCAGGTCACCTTGGGCCCAGGCCTGGGCCCCTTCAGGGGGCTGTGGATGGCCGAGCTCCCCCTGCAGCTGGCTCCCATCCCGCACAGTCTCCGGCCATCTGTCTTTATGACCTTGATGCTCCTCAAGGCCATACAAGCACGCTGGTGTGGAGTCCCCGTGGTAAAGCAGAGACAGATTTGGAGTCTCTAGGCATGCGAACTTAAGCCCTCGGAGCCTCATTTTCCTCACCTGGAGAATGGGGACAGTCACGCTTTTTCCCTGCGGGATGTCCTCAGCTGTGTGCCAGAGCCACCTCCCACTGGCCCACAAGAGCCGATTTTGTGCGTCCCCTCCCCTCTCCGGGATGTCTTGTTGGTCGCGGGAAGTGAGCCGTGGTGGGGGGTGGGGGGTATTCACACCCTGGAAATCTGCACACTCTCCAGATGAAGCCTCGTCCCCACGGAGCCCGTTGTCAACCGTTTGCCAGCACGTGGCTGGCGGTTGTGCGAACACGTGGCAGGTGTTATGTGCCAGGCACTTGGGAGGCTTGTCCCTGTGGGGCGTGAGGACTTCGGTGTAACGGGATGCGAGACCGCTGGGTCTGGATGGGCCGCCAAGGCTGGGATCCCCGCCTGGAGGCTGAGGCACTGGATGCCTGAGCGCCCCCTGTGTCTCTGCCCCCGGGTCAGTGCACATGTTGAATCTAAGAGGGTAAGATTTGAACTCTTGTGGAAGCGACATCTCCTGCGCGTTCCTTTTGCCAGAGACAGAGGGATCTTTGGGGAAAAGGCTTCTTGGTTTTGTTTAAAAAAAATTTTTTTTTAACGTTCATTTGTTTTTGAGAGAGAGAGAGAGAGAGAGAGAGAGGGCACGAGTGGGGGAAGGGGCAGAGATAGAAAGGGAGACACAGAATCCGAAGCAGGCTCCAGGCTCAGAGCTGTCAGCACAGAGCCCGACTCGGGGCTCAAACCTGGGAACGGTGGGATCATGACCTGAGCCGAAGTCCGACGCTCAACCGACCGAGCCACCCAGGCGCCCCTTCTTTGTTTTTTCTTATGGAAAAGACCAGCCAGTAGAACTAGTGGTAAAAATAATGTGGATAATGATGGTGACGCCCCGTCACCATTTCTTGGACAGCCGCTGGGTACCAGGTGTTTAGGAAACTATGGGCCTTGTTGCGTTTGTCCTCCGACAAGGCAGGCCTTGTCATCATCCCCCTTTTACGGGGGAGAAAATTAAGACACGGGGGGAGCAGTCATTCTGCTCAGAGGCGTCCAGCGGGTCCATGGCAGGGCTGGGGTCGGACGGGATCTGTCTGAGCCCTGACCTCATCCTTCTTCCTCCTCACCGCAGTAGGGAGTGAGAACACCTGGACAGACCAAGCCGTCCCTCACCCTATCCTGGCTGCCCGCAGAGTAGCCTGCTTCCCCTCCCCTGCCCTCCCCTCCCCTCCCTTCTCCCCCCCTCGCCACCAAACCGTCTGCTCCTCTTCCCTCCTTTATCCAAATTTAGGCTGAACTGCTCCTGCCCCATCGTCCCCTCCATGTTTGCCCAGCAGGCCCTACTTGTCTGCAGAGGCCCAGCTCAGAAGTCACCTCCTCTGTGAAGCACCCCCCAACTCCCTGGGGGGGCCTGCGATGGTGGCTTTGCCCCATCAGTCAGAGTCCTCTCCACAGGACATGAAAACCACCGTGGGTCCCTGCCACTCGTCCCCCCCTTTTAGTGCCACGCCCCCCTTTGGCTGTCTGCTGGAGCCTGTGAGTCTTTTCTCAGAATGGTGTTTTATTATGCTTTATTATGATGTTACATTTATATTTTACTATAATGTTTATAATGTTCTATTATTTCTCAGAACCGTGCATAAAAGAATCTAGCAGGATTACGCATCACTGCAGAATACAGCTATCGAGAAAACTTTCTGAAGGGGCGCCTGGGTGGCTCAGTAGGTTGGGCGTCTGACTCTTGATTTCGACTCAGGTCATGATCTCACAGTTCGTGGGATCGAGCCCTGCATGAGGCTGTGATGAAGACAGTGTGGAGCCTGCCTAAGATTCTCTCTTTCCCTCTCTCTCTGCCCCTCCCTTGCTTGTTCTCTTTCTCTCTCTCAAAGTAAATAAACATTAAAAAAAAAACAACCTTTTTGAGGGGCACCTGGGTGGGTGGCTCCGTCTGTCTGAGAAGCGTCTGACTTCAGTTTGGGTCATGATCTCACGGCTCATGAGTTCGAACCACATATCGGGCTCAGTGCTGACAGAGCAGAGCCTGCTTCGGATCCTCAGTCCCCCCCTCTTTCTGCCCCTCCCTGGCTGTTCTCTCTCTCTCTCTCTCTCTCAAAAATAAATGGACACTAAAAAAAAAATTAAAAAAGAAACAAACTCTTTGAAACTACAGATGGTAGATGGAATAACACATCACCCAAGGAACAAGATCCACCGGTGGGCTTGATGACTCCCGGAATTTCATTAAAATTTTTTTTTTTTCAACGTTTTTTTTTTTCAACGTTTTTTATTTATTTTTGGGACAGAGAGAGACAGAGCATGAACGGGGGAGGGGCAGAGAGAGAGAGGGAGACACAGAATCGGAAACAGGCTCCAGGCTCCGAGCCATCGGCCCAGAGCCTGACGCGGGGCTCGAACTCACGGACCGCGAGATCGTGACCTGGCTGAAGTCGGACGCTTAACCGACTGCGCCACCCAGGCGCCCCAGACTCCCGGAATTTCAAAGCAGTGATGAGGGGAAATGGTTTTTCTAGCTGGCTGCAACAATTGTAAAGTCTGCGAATTCCGTAGGGAGCAAACAGGGAACAAGGTACAGGCACAGCTTCTGCGTCGTTGCTGTTGTGGTGACCGGGCTCCTACCGCAAAGAAATGCTGCGTTTCAATTAGAGGTTGGTGCAAATAAATAATTCTGTTTCCCGGCACTGTTCACAAACTCCTGATTTCCATCCTCGCGTCAGGGACAGAAGGGGCTCCTCGCGGGCCATGACTGGGTTTTGTCCTCATTTCCAGTGCTTTGAGGCACGCCTGGTTTGGACCATGCAGACAAGTCGAATACAGGAACCAGCGGGTTTGTTGAATGAGTGAGTGAGTGAATTAAGGAAAGGAAGGTGAGGCGGGGGCGGGGGGGCAGACCGAGCTCCCCCCTAGGCTCGGGTCCTCCCGCTGCCCTGGTTTTAATAGCATGAACGTGACTTGGCTGGGCCTGGCACCTTGCGTGAGGCGGGGTGGGGGGGGGGGAGCACGTTCCTATCTGCTGAGAGCGAGACCCTCGGTCTGAATCAGTGCCTGTCAGGTGCGGCCCCGCACTGGCTGTGATTCAGCCCCTCGTGCGGGGAGAGGGGCTGCGCTCATCTCGCCTCGCCTCCCCTCTGCTTCCAAACCTTCCTCCTGGCAAATGCAGCCTGAAGGAGCTGCTGTGGTTTTAGAAATTAATTCACCGGATACTCTTCTGGTCTGGAGAGAAAAAGATACGCAGTGTTGTCTTAAAGAGGCATTACAGGATCCGCTGAGAATGTGAGGCTATCAGGGAGCCACCCCGGGAGAGGAGGCACCAATCCCAGCTGTCACTCCCAGTGTTTGGAGCCATGGCCTGCGGCTCAGGGAGCAGCGGGTCCATCCTATTTCGTCTTTATCTTATTTTGGCTGACCTGTGCCAAGAACCTCATGTGCCAGGCACTGGGCTGAGACCTTTATAAGCATTTAATCTTCCCTGAATCCCTGAAACAGTCCTGAGAGACTGGGATCATTCTGTAGAGGAGACAAGCCATCTCTCAAAGTGGAGAGAAGTTGCCCTTAGCTCACCCAGCTAGTAAGTGCCTGGGTTGGGAATTGAACCCATAACCCGTGCCCTGAACCACTAAGCTGTGCAGCTAAAATCTCGTCGGTGGCCCCTGTGAATGCTGAATGCTTGAAGATTAAAAGGGGAGTAAGACCCACTACTTGTACCCAGCAAGGGGCCAGACGCAGAGGCAGATAAACCAGACACGGTCCGATCTGTGCTGTAATGGAGGAGGGCTAGGAGCTGGGGCTGGGGAGGGCTCCTCCGAGCACCAGGCACGGGGTGGGACCTTGATGAGCGTTGGGCAAGCACCCTGTGCCTGTCAGCCCGGTTCCCTCATCTGCAGCACACCCCTGAGTTGTTCCTGATGCTGGTTTGTGTTCAGAGAGAAAGAACTCTCCCAGACAAGCCTACAGCAGTGTGTTCTTGACGTGTGCATCACTGGCTTTGGGGAAATCCCAGCGGACGTGTTCCCACGACAAAGGCTGTTGTGTTTTGGAGACACGGGCTGGAGACGGAATTTGGGGGGTTTGCAAACTCAAGGGAGGCAGAGGGGCCAGGCTGGCTCCCCGGGCAGGGCACCCCCCAAGAATCTGGTCTCCACGGAGCTCTGTCAGGCACGGGTGTAAACCGATCCCCGCACAGCAACTGCGCATTAATGAAAGTTTTGACAGAGAGATTTCATTTTGGAACTCACATTCCCTGAAGGGTTTGTAATAATTGCACTTGAAATGGAGCCATTTGGCCTCAATGCTTTCCAGATTGGGGGCGCAGAGGTATGCTCCTTCCTGGGAAGGCCAGGCTGGGGAGCGGGAGGCCGCGGGATGTGCCGCCCGAGGGGGAGTCCCCAGCCCCTCTCTGTGTGGATGCAGGGCCCGTGGCTGGCCCGGGACCTTGTCTCCAGAGCGGTGATCTCCATGTCTTTACAGCCATGCTGGTGACGGGCTAGCTGGGGTCTGCGTCACAGACTGAGTGGGGACAGATGGGGGGCTCCTGACCCCTCCCTGGGTTCCTTCTTTGTGGCCCCAGAAATGCACGGGGGAAGAAGGTCTGCCTCCCAGCACCGTGTCCTTATGTGACCTGTCCTCAGGTATGTGGGGCCTTTCCCCAAGTCGGCTTCTGCCTACCTTGGGGGACAGCCACTGCACAGGGCAACTTCTGGCCTCCCCCTGCCTCTCTGGCTGACTCTGCCACAGCCCCCTTCTCCCTCCACCTCAGGGCCTTTGCACTTACTGTCTTCTCCAGCTGAGACCCTCCTATTGGGCTTTCTAATGGGGCGGCCCCTGCCCCTGCCTCCCACTTTGCCTGTTCTTTTCTTCTGCTTTATTTCTCCCCATGGCACTTAGAACCCCCAACATACTAGTACTATGTAATCGGCTTAACTATTATGCTAATTATCTTCTGTCTGCTGGAATGTAGATCCCTCTAGAGCTTTGTCTCCTGTGTTCCCTGTTGTGTCCCGTTACTCCAAAAATACCTGGAGAATGAATGAGTGAATGAATGCACGAACAAAATGGGACAAGATGTCGTGAAAGGTGACCTTGTGTCACACATGTGGGAGAGGTTAGTGGAGCGGCCACCAAGGTGGCCAGATCCCTCCAGATTCAAGGAAGCTTGTTTAACACATCAGTCTGGGTCTGTTTTGCTTGAAGTCTGCTCTTCATTGGAGCCAATACACATGGCTATGTCCTCCTGCCCCTGGAGTCACAGGGAGTGAGGCAGGGCTCCACAGCTCCTCGTAGGTCCGTGTGTGTTCCCCTCGGCCTGGGAGGAGGCAAAGCTGGATGATCACTCCACTTCGCAGATGGGGAAACTGAGGTTCAGAGGTTAAGGAAGATCTGGTCCGTCAGAGTTGGCAATTGGGGACCATACAGATCACTAAGTCTAGGGCCTTCCTTAGACCCCTTGACCTGACCATGGGACTGGAGAAGGGGTACCCAGTGAGGCAGCTTTGGGGGAGGAGAAAGCCAAGGGTGCAGGCAGATGTGGGTTCAAGTCCCGAATGATGACAGTTCCCAGCAGTAAGACAGGGTGAGTCACTTCACCTTCTCAGTTAAAATGGAGATAATTATGCTTTGCTCACAGGGTTGTAGGAAGGACAAAATGACATCACATTTATGAAACGCCTGTGTAAGCTGATGAGCCTTATGCCAAACGGAATTTTTTTTAAGTTTACTTATTTATTTTGAGAGAGAGAGAGAGAGAGTGCATGCAGGAAAGGCAGAGAGAACTCAGAGAGAGAGAGAGAGAGAATCCCAAGCAGGCTCCGCATGGTCAGTGCGGAGCCGGATTCAGGGCTCAAACCCACGAACCATGAGATAATGACCTGAGCTGAAATCAAGAGTCGGATGGCCAACCGACTGAGCCACCAGATGCCTCGCCAAATGGAATTCTGGCGAGGGTTCTCAGCACTGGTGTGGTTTCATGCTGGGAAGCTGACCTTGGCTCCCACCAGCAGGGAAGGTTCTACTGACAGCCAGGTCCCTGTAGGAGGGGGGCCACCTCCCTGTTTTCCTGGATTCATCTGTAGGCCTTCAGCAATAAGAGATAGGAGCCGAATGCACACCAGGGGAGTCCTACAACCAAACTGCAAAAAGGTTGCTTGGAGTTGGCCTCAGGATGAATGGGAACCAGCAAGCCCCTCCACCGTCCTCCCAGATCTCTCTCTGTCCCTCATCTTGGGGTCTTTCCCCGGAGTGTGCCCCATTCAGTACCTTGGAGGAGCCTCTCCCCCAGCACAGAGCACAGCATAAGTGATGCAAACTCACGGCCTTACTGCTCAGGGCCCAAGAGGAGAAGGGGTTCTTCCCGATGCTGGAAAAGGAAAAACTCACAGGGAAGGATTCTGATTGGCTCAGCTGGGTCACGTGCCCACCTGGCTCCTCCCTTGAGCCAGGGGGCAGGGCTGTGTAAGGGGATGGCCCCTCCCATTTCCAGAGTCGGGAGGATGAAGGCCTGTCACTGGACTAAAGGGGTGCTATTGCCTGAAGATGGGGAGGGGGTGCTGGAAAGCAAGCAATGAACGTGCCCTTCCCTGGTGCAGATGCCATTATCCTAGAAACTGTTATGTGAGAAGTGGACCCTGCAGACGTGGTCAGGAAGCACCTTTATTACAGTTTCCTCTGTTCCGTTTAAAATGTACTCAAGCAGGGAGGTTTTTTTGTTTTTTGTTTTTAATTTTTTTTAATGTTTTAATTTATTTTTGAGAGAGAGAGAGAGAGAGAACAGGGCAGGAGCAGAGAGATAGGGAGACACAGAATCAGAAGCAGGCTCCAAGCTGTCAGCGCAGAGCCTGACGCGGGGCTCGAACCCACACACCGCAAGATCATGACCTGAGCTGAAGTTGGATGCTTAACCGACTGAGCCACCCAGGCGCCCCAAGAAGGGAGTTTTATCCCTGCTCTCCAGCAGAAACTGGGCATCCCCATGACTTCTCTGGCCCTTCAGTAGGTAATAGAAAGCTTGACAGTCCCTTAAAGTCCCAAACTCAGTCTCAGTTCCTTAACCAGAAATGTCTGCTTCCGTGCCACAATTAAAACTCCAAACTTGCTTTAAAGGGACATCCGCCCCCTTCCCCAGTTGGGGCCCGCTGCGGGCTGGCTGCTCAGAGGGGGTGGGCACTCGTGCCTTCTCTGCTTCATTGCCACTCCAGCCCCCCACATCTGCAGGGTTGAGACGGGGTCCCAGGGTGGAGGCGAGGCTGGAAGAGCAGGAGGGTGTTTCCCTCACTTGGGAAGCCTCTCAACCCTTTTATTATCTTCGATGGGGCAAGTTGCCCACTAGGTTCTGGTCACCTGCTTCCACCTTTCTGCATGATGGCTTGTTTCTGAATTCACTTTGGTATTGGACCGCTTAGGGCTCCGGTGGGAATTCCCGGCTGACGGCTGATTCGCCACGGAAGCGATACCTCGGTGCGTGAACGCTCTCTCTCTGCTGGACACCGTGTGGACACTGTGCAAGTTCTCTGGCCGGGTCCTTCCAGCAACATCATGAAGCGCGCCTTACCATGTTACATGACATGACATTCTGTTAAAGTTCAGGTGCACTATGTAATTATATAACATACAGCAGCGTAATGATACGTATCGTATTGTGATCGTTACCCCTGTTTGCAGATAACATAACGGAAAGTCAGAGAGGTTGAGTAGCTTACCAAAGCCTACACAGCGGGGCACTTGAGTGGCTCAGTGGACTTTAGCTCAGGTCATGATCTCGCGGTGTGTGGGTTCAAGCCCCGCGACGGGCTCTGTGCTGACGGCTCAGAGCCTGGAGCCTGCTTCGGATCCTGTGTCTCCCTCTCTCACTGCCCCTCCCCTGCTCATGCTCTCTCTCTCTCTCTCTCTCTCTCTCTGTCAAAAATAAATAAACATCAAAAAAAATTAAAAACAAAAAAACACCCCCCCCCCCAAAATCCCAAAGGCTACACAGCTAATAAGTGGCCAGCAGAAATCAGGCCTTTGACTCGCCTGGCAATCTTTTCTGCCTTGATCCTAGTAGTGGCAGGGTGAGCGCAAGATCTGCCTCTCTCCAAAGTTCATTTGGTAGGAAGTGTTCCTGCCTGTGGGGGCAGAGGTGGCCTGGAGGCTCCGGCACAGTCTGAGCGGCTGCGCTGCACCTTGCTGGACAGAGCAAACCGCCCCCCTCCCTCTCAAGTCTCAGAGGATCTCAGGGCTCCCCTGGGAGTTGATGTGCTGTGGAGGGGTGTGTAAAGATGCCCAGTGGGGACCTCCCTGTCACTGGCCGACAGACGTGCCCAGGGCTTGGGCATCGGGGACCCAGAACCACACAGAAAGGTGGCCCAGTGGGCATGGAACCGGGCCTGGTGGGCTGGTGGCATCTTCTCCGGGTCACAGCGAGGCCCAAGGAGCCCGGCCGTATGCAGAGACCCCTGATCTGTCTTCTGGCAGCAAACCCCATGATCACAGACTTGCGGGGGGCTCCTTTTGGGTGTTCGCTCTCTCTCGGAGCCACGGGTGTCTTTAATGTCCCTGGTGTGAGCTGGCCACCTGCAAATGCTGGTCCAGCAGCATCGGACCTCTGGGGTGGGGCCCTCTTCCTCGTTAGAAGCAGATTCGTCCTACAGGGCCCAGGAGCAGGGCCTCATATCCAGAGGCGTTTTATTTTTATTCTTATTAAAAAGAAAATTGCCCTGGTCATCTAAACGAGGCAGTTAAAGATTGCTTAGGAGTCTGCCAACTGAAATAAGCCTGCAGGATTAGGGACGAGATGGGTCAGGGGCCATGAGGGCTGTTGGCCCGGAGACCGGCACACATCCCCATGGCTGGCCTGTCCCAGCTCCCACTGCCACCCTGCTGGGTCTGGGAGCTCAGAGGTGACGCCCCCTGGAGGTGGCCCCTTTGTCCTAGATTCACCAGGCCCCTTCTCCAGGACACCTACTCTGGTCTGTCCAGACGGAAGCCAGGCTGTCGGTAGGAGCTGCCCCTCTTCTTGGCCCTGTCACTCTGCCTGCCGTTTCTGCCCCAGGCCCAGATGCCCAGCCCGGCCGCATGTTCCGTTTTGTCAAGCCGGTCACTGGCTTCATCCCCACAAGCCTTACCACAGAGCCTTGTCCCAGTGCTGCTCAGACTCTCGTGGGTGTGAGAGCGTCTGCGCACATAGGCCGTGTATATGCGGGCTGTGCGTGCACACAGTGGGTGAGTGTGCATGGGCCGTGTGTGCATGGTTCTGTTTAGTTCAGAGCAGAAAACAAAGCAGTATTTTCTCTCTAGAAAAATAAGTACGCATGGGATATATCACCCCTGCCAAAGCCTTCGGGGTCGTTTGGCCCAATCACTCTTTTTCAGATGGGGAAACTGAGGCTCAGAGGATGGGGCATTCCATATCAGCTGGCTCCTGACTCAGAAACTCCTTCAAAGCTGGAGACTGAGCCTGCTAAGGGACCAGTGACTGCCGGGGAAGAGGTAGGGCTTGGGCAGGACTGGGGCTGGAGCCCTGCCATCCCTGGGAACCCATGAACGGGGCCTTGTAGCTGCAGCCTAGGAGGGCTGCTTGACTGGGAGCCCCCTTCTTGGGCCCAGTGTGGGTGGGCAGTTCAGCCCACAAGTTCTTGGGGAACGAGCCCTCCCCTCGGCATGCCCGCCAAGTGGCCTCCCCCCCGGGGCGGCCTTCCCCAGAAGGGCCAACCTGCTTGCTCTGCCCCAGGGCAGACACTGCCTGTGCTTCCTCCTCCCCCCCCCACCCCCCCCCCCCCCCCGCAGGGTGAACTGCCTGGGGCCTTCTGTGGCTCCCCAGGGCCCCGCCTGCCTGCTTCCCCCAGAACTGCCTTAGTTTGGCCACCCCGCCTAAGGACAAGGCCGGGACCATGCGGTCCCTCCCGTTCCATG
This sequence comes from Neofelis nebulosa, assembly GCF_028018385.1. Lineage (NCBI taxonomy): Eukaryota > Metazoa > Chordata > Mammalia > Carnivora > Felidae > Neofelis > Neofelis nebulosa. The sequence goes on from NC_080799.1 coordinate 8,226,841, forward strand.
GCTTTTTTGTTATTTCCTCAGGCATCTATGATGGGGCCTCATCCGGGGCTCCCCCCAGTTGGAGTGGCAGAAACAGAGCCTCAAGTAGGGAGCTTCAAAGCCAGCAATGGGAACTCTCGTCCTTCAGCCCAAAATCGGGGGCTGAGAGCAGTGAGGTGGCTACCGTTCAGGGAGCTGGGCTGGAGGCTGCGATGTGTCTCCTTCTCCGAGAGAGGCGGGTGCAGAAGCCCTCCTTCGGGCTGTTGAACACAGCACCGGGGCTGTTGAAACCGGTTTGGGCCACAATGGCTCTGCTGTTTCCTGTGTCCCGGGACATTTACAGCACTTTGTGGGAAAGGGACCGTGTGCGAGGTGCCAGCTGACACTTTCTCTCCGCAGCCAGCCCAGGAGGTGGGGAGGCAGCTCTGAGCAGATCCAGGCATCTGTCTCCTGCGGACCCCACCTTCCCCAGTGCCCCCGGGCTCACCCTCCGTGGGAGCCGGTGCCTCCCTCTTTGCCACAGGCTGACTCCTCACACTGAGATTTAGCGATCAGGGCCCTGTACCCTCCCCATCTATGCTATTCCTGATTCGGGGGGCTTTCAGCCACGTTCTCTCCACTCCAGAGGCTCCAGCATTTCTGTTGGTCGGGGTGACGCCCATGTAGCTGCTGAGAAGCCACATGCGTGCTGGTGCTGGGGTCTGGGATTCACCAGACGTCTCCCCCTCGGCTGCTTCTCTGGTCCTTCTCCAGGGCTCTGAGCGGTTGGCAGGGCACAGAGGATTTTATGATTTTTTTTTTTTTTTACTTACTCATTTCACACGTGAGGCCCCTAAGCTCAGAGGAATTCAGTGACTTGCCCACAGTACCCAGCCACCAAGTGCGGGAGCCCGGGTTCTTGACTGTTGTCCAGATTCTCTGGCTGCAGCTGGGGCTTGGACCTACTGTCGTCCCTGCCTGCAGTGTGTGTGTGTGTGTGTGTGTGTGTGTGCGCGTGCGCGTGTGGCCTGTGTGTGCCTGTGTGTCCATCCATATGTGTGGATGGCCTGAGTGGGTCTGGGTGTGCCTGTGTGTGAGCACTGTGTGTGTGCATGATGGCCCTTCCACTGCTGTTCAGGAACCGCCCGGCCCTGGGGAGCCACAGCCTGTGATCTGTGTCCCGCCCTGAAGCCTTTCTGGCATTTCTGCAAGTGGGACTCCCTTGGGCGGCTCTGGGAAGTCGGGGCAGGACATCCCGTAGAACAAAGGAGGGTGAACAGCAGTCTGTGCTGGGGACTCCCGTCCCAGGTCTGAGCCTCTCAGGCCGGGTGTGTGGGGTGAGGCAACCTGTGGTGCCCACAAAATCCAAAGCAGGCTCCAGGCGCGGGGCTTGAACTCACGAACCATGAAATTATGACCTGAGCCGAAGTCGGATGCTTAACCGACTGAGCCAGCCAGGCGCCCTGGGTTTTGTCACCTCTTAAAAAAGCATGTGCAACCCTTCAGCCTCCGTCCTGAGAGGTGTCTTTTGTGAGGTGGCCGCTGGTCCCTCAGCATTCTGGTGGAGGTCCATGTGCCCAGCCCTGCACCGTGACGCTGCGTCCCGTGCTGTGCCTGGGGCCAGGTGAGCTAGATGCGCCCACAGCCCCAGAAAGCAGCCCTATTATCATCCCCGTTTTTGCGTGTGAGGAAAGGAAGGCTGGGGAAAAGGAAGTGGCTTGCCAGTCGCGTGACTTCGGGCAAGTCACACGATCCTAGAAGGGGGGGCCGCAAGGAGGGAATGGGACGTCTGTGGCAACGTCCGGCACATCACAGGTGCTCAAAAGTGGCATTCCCTCCTCTGGACGTCTCTGTTAGGGGGCCGGTTGGCAGAATGGGGTCTTGTCCACACGAGCCTGCCCGACATGGCCGGGCAGGTGGAGGTCACGGAGCGGGGGTGTTGGGCCGAGGGCTTGGATTCAAGGGAGACTTGGCCACACTCCCCAGACATCTAAAGGGCTGTCACGGGTGGGGAAGGAGCCAGGGTCTCCTGGGGACAACTAGCAAGCACATCTGGGCCCGAGGGATGAAGAAGGAGAGGTGACCCCGAGGCAATTCCAGGAGAGGCAGTAGATTTCTCATTGGTGGGGGTGTTGAGGCAGAGTCGAACAGCACATTGGGGTGACCTGATGACACTTTTTAAAGGTGACTTTTTAATGTTTATTTTTGAGAGAGAGAGTGTGAGCAGGAGTTGGGGGGAGGGGCAGACAGAGAGGGAGACACAGACTCCAAAGCAGGCTCCAGGCTCTGAGCTGTTAGCACAGAGCCCGACGCAGGGCTCAAACCCACGAACCACGAGATGGTGACCTGAGCTGAAGTGGGACACCTAACCGACTGAGCCACCCAGGCGCCACTGATGACATTTAAAGCACAATCTGACTCCACTGAATTGGGCCCCCTGCTCTGCTGTCCCCACCCAGAGAAAGCAGAGAGTGTCAGAGTTGGAAGTCGTCTTTTGACATCTAGGCCAAACGCCATCTGTTATGGATGGGGAAATTGAGGCCCGGCCGCCCAGAGCTGGAACGCGACACTTGCTGAAGATAACGCGGTTTAGTTACAGGCTAGACGCTTGGCCTCGTGCTTGTCTCCCTTCGGAAAATCCTGAGACGTGAGGAGCCGTATCCTGGGCTGTCTCCCCGCCCCCACCTCCCACAGCCCTTGAATTCTCCAGCCCTGCCCTTCCCCCTCCCCTTTGGGGGGAGGTTCTGCAGAGGGAACGACAAGGGGTAAAGGCAGACCCATTCAGAGCCTTTAGGACAAATGTTTGAGACTCACCAATTACCTGATCCTCAAAGCCCTGCCTTTGACTTCCTTCCTGCGGGTCTTGATGGTTGGGGCCCGGCCGCGACTGTGGAATCCCGTCCCGACTGTGACAGGCATATTGCAAGCACATGTTTGCTGTCCGCAGGCTGCTCGCAATAAACCCATGCTGAAAACCACATTAAAATGAGCTGGAGGAGAGGGAATCACTTTGTAACATGCTTTATTTTATTTTATTTTTGACTTGGAAAGAAGCATGTCTTGGCCACTAATCAAAGAGTTGGTGGGGGCCTCTTAGCAGAAACCAAACCGGTCCTGGGCCAGACGCGCCCCCCTCCCCCGCCCCAGGCCCCCTCGGACGGCAGCTCCGGCTCGAGGGAGCTGAGAAGGCGCCCCCGGACCATGGGTGGGCCGCGTGGCTGGTCCAGAAGCTGGAGGTGGGTCCTTGGTGCCAGCCCTGTGTCCACTGCATCCAGCCTGTGGGATCCTGTAGCTCTTCCTTCCTTTGGCCCGGCTGCAGCGCTCCTGGGGCGCCAGGACTCCATTTGTTCCCAGAAACAAGAAGTCCTTTGCGTCAGGAATCGGGCTCTTGTGGCCCTCGTGCAGAGGATGTTTAAGGATCGTTTTGGCATAAGAGGAGGACGGGGACTCAGTCCCCCAGTGGTGGGGTGGAAGACCATCCTGTCTTCGCCTGACTCGCTCCAAGACCACAGGATGGTCTGGACCATTGTAAGATTCCCAGTGAGAAGTGCTGGCATCTCAGGCTGACGTGTCGTTCTCTGGGATTCATCCCTGCACAGCCAGCCACCCTCTGGCCGTCCGTCTTAGATCCACACGGCACCCTCACCCCCTGCAAGTCCAAGGCAACCCATCACCATGCCCTAGAACCTTCCAACCGTCCTTGCTCGAATCCATCGCCTCCTCTCTGGCCGTCTGTTTCTTAGTTCAGACTTCGCCCCCCCATCAGCTGGACCACCCCAGCCACCTCCGGTCCAAAAAGGCAACTAAACATCCCCTTCCCTGCTTCAGACCCTTCTGGATATAAGCCAGACAGCGCGGCCACTGCTGAGCATTGTCTTTGTGCAGATTAGGAGGCGGTGGCTCTTGACTGCCATCTGCTGGAAGACAGGTGTAATAAGTCTGTGGATCTGTGTGGAGTGATGGTGCCCCCTAGGGTTGTGCACGCACAGCGTCCTGCATCCAAACATCTCGCGGCCTTCGAGATCCTGGGGACCCTCATGCCTCCTGCCCCTTTTGCCCATTCACATCTTACCCTCCAATGACATTGAGCTGTTTGGGGCTCCATGGTTAAGAAAGTGGACTCGGGGAAATGCATCCAATCAGCTTCCTCATCTGTAAAATAAACGGGCATAATAGTGTGATGCTCTTCAGGGGGTTGTCGTGAGGGCCTTCCTGAGTTAATACTCGTCAAATGTTTAACATAGGGCTCGACACACAGAAATACTATATTGGTATTTTTTCTCTTATTGTTTTCTTTTACTTCTGTCTTTTGGCGTGCATTTCTTCGGCTGGGAAATGTCTCTCTCCCACCCCATTGTGCTTCTTTGATTGGTCAGTGTCTCATCATACCTCCAGGCTCCCCAGTCCCTGGGTGACCCTCAGACACGGCTCTGACAAAAGCTTTCCTAGTCCCTTAGATGTTCCTGGGCTCCCTGCCAGCAGGAATGAGGTTGGATTTGGGTCTGAATCTTCAGGCCCCCAAACTTCCCAAAGCTTGTCCTGAAAATCACCTTAACTCATTTTGAGCATTTTGCTATTCAATACTGATTTTAAGCCAAGCCTCCGTTATATGGGATCTCAGTTCAAAATGGTAAAATAAATTAAATATTCCTTGGTGAATGCCATTTATTTAGTAGGGTCAGCCCTTTTACAAACAGAGCTAATGGGGGGAAAGGGGATATTAACAACTAACAAGAATTGACCACGACAGTGAGCTCCTCATGTGACTCACTTGTGGAACCCTCACAAGAACATCAACTTTATTCACAGTCCCATTTGGCAGAAGAGGACACTGAGGACTTGGGGTTAAGAAAATTGCTCAGGGTCCCTAGGCCAGTAAGCTGGATCTGGGATTCCAGCTTGGTCTGACTGATCTCAGCTAGAGGTGGGGAAGCATGCTGGTCTGAGGGCTGCGGGCTCCTGCCTTGAAGTCCTAGGCCCGGAGATGTGATGTTGGGGGGGGGGGGGCAGGGCCAGAAGCCCCAGAGCCACAGGAAGGGAAAGGGGAAGCCAGGCGCAGCGGGAAGGGTTTTGCCCTCTGACTCTTTGCTTGGTGTCCTGGCTCTTCCCGTAGGAGCTGTGGGATTGTACCCTGGGAAGAAAGAAGTGAAATGGGCTTCGGGCATCCGAGGATCAGAAGCTCTGTAGCCCGCTGTGTGGCCCTGGGGGTGTCACTAACCTCTCTGAGCCTCAGCTTCATCGTGCTAACAGCACATCTGCCTCCAGCTTGAGCACAGAGAGCTGGGGAGACAGGCTGTATAAATCAGCCCAAAGAGAAGCAGTGCCTGCGGGGCAGGACTTCTCTAGTGAGGGTGGCAGTTACCCTTTTGAAAGGAGACGGAAGCCTGGGACTGAGGGATTTGCAGATCAACCCGGAAGTGGCGCCATTGCAGACCAAGGCGCTTTCCTACTGGGGCATGACTTTGTCCGTCATTCCTGGGGCGGGGCTTACGCAGCAGAACAAAACCCGGGAGATCAGGGTGGACATGTCCTTTTGGGGCTTAGCCTGGGGAAAGCTCCGTGACCACAGTTGGAGAGAACTTCTTGGCTGAGGGGCCTGAGAGGGATGGGGCGGGGGCATCGGGGCACCTGGAGTAGGGAATCATATCCTGTGGTTTGTCATAGATTTTCTGGTCTGTTTATTTCTTTGCAAAAATAACGTGTTGAGGTCAAACTCACATAACATGAAATTAACCATCTTAAGGTGGCATTTAGCGCATTCACCCACTGTGTTGTGCCACTACTACCTCTCTGTGATTCCAAAATATTTCCATCGCTGTAAAGTAGAACCAACCCATTATGCAGATCCTCCCGTTCTCCCCCACCCCACCCTCAGCCTCTGGCAACCATCCCTCTACAATTCTGTCTCAGGAGATTTGGCTATTCTGATAGGTCACATGGAGAGAATCACAACATAGGACTCTGCATCTGGCGTCTTTCACTTACCATAATGTTTTGGAGGTTCATCGACATCGTATCGTGTATCCGGACTTCTTTATTACGGCTGGATAATATTCCGGCGCGTGCTGATCCGCTCATCCGGTGGTGGGCATTTGGGCTGTTTCCACCTCTTGGCTCTTGTGAAAAGTGCTGCTGTGAACAGTGAGCCTGTGTGTACCTTGCTGTTTGAGTACAGTCTTCACGTCTTACGGGTGTATATCCAAGAGTAGAGTTGGTAGGTCATATGCTGATTCTATGCTTAACCTTCTGAATAACCACCAAACCGTTTTCCTTAGCAACAGAACCATTTTTTTCATCAGCAATGTATGGAGATTACAGTTTCTCCACACCTTGGCCAATACTGGTTATTTTCTGTATTTCTTCAGTTACCTTTTAATTAGCGTTAGCATATCGTATCTTCCTCCACTCTTACATTTAACCTGTCTGTGTCTTTAAGTGGGTTTCTTGTCAACAACATAAATTTGGTTCTTCAGCATTTTTTTTTCCATTAAAATTAGTATTCATATTCTTGAAATATCTATTTGTTACTGTTTTCTGTTACTCGCCCTTGTTCTTTCTTCTTTTTTTAAAATGACTATTTTTTAAAGAGAAAGAGAGGGAGACAGAGTGCAAGCGGGGGCGGGGCAGAGAGAGAGGGGGAGACACAAAATCCCAAGCAGGCTCCAGGCTCTGAGCTGTCAGCACAGAGCCCGACACAGGGCTCGAACTCACAAACCGTGAGATCATGACCTGAGGTGAAGTTGGACTCTTAACCGACTGAGCCACCCAGGCGCCCCGTGTGTCTTCTTAGGAGAATTATATTCCGGTCCTTTGGTCTTTTTAAAATTAGGTTGTTTGTCTTTTTATGTTGAGTTGTAAGATACATTCTGGATAATATGAATTGCAAATATTTTTCTCATTCTGTAGGTTGTCTTTTCACATTGTTGACAGTGTTCTTTTTGATGGACAAATGTTTTTAATTTTTACAGAGTTCGATAATTTTATCAATTTTTTCTTTTGTTACTTGTGCCATTGGTGTCATATCTAAGAATCCATTGCCAAATCCACGGTCATGAAGACTTATCCTGTGGTTTTATGATTTTTAGCATTTGAATTTAGTTTGTTGGTCCATTTTTTTTTTAAGTTAAAAATTTTTTTTGAATTTTTTTTTTTTTTTTTGAGAGAGTGAGCACGAGCCGGGAAGGGGCAGAGAGAGAGGTTGAGAGAGAGAATCCCAAGCAGGCCCCTTGCTGTCAGTGCAGAGCCCAACATGGGGCTTGATCCCACCAACCGCAAGGTCATGAGCTGAGCCGAAATCAACGCATAACCAACCAAACCACACAGAGGCCCCTAATCCATTTTGAGTTAATTTTTGTATATGGTGTGAGGTAGGGGGTCTAACTTCTTTCTTTGCATGTGGATATCCAGTGTTCTCAGCACCATTTGTGCAAGAGCTGTTCTTTCCCCACTGAATGATCCAGGCACCCTTCTTGAAAATCAGTTGGCCTGGGGCGCCTGGGTGGCGCAGTCGGTTAAGCGTCCGACTTCAGCCAGGTCACGATCTCGCGGTCCGTGAGTTCGAGCCCCGTGTCAGGCTCTGGGCTGATGGCTCGGAGCCTGGAGCCTGTTTCCGATTCTGCGTCTCCCTCTCTCTCTGCCCCTCCCCCGTTCATGCTCTGTCTCTCTCTGTCCCAAAAATAAAAATAAAAAACGTTGAAAAAAAAAAATTAAAAAAAAAAAAAAAAAAGAAAATCAGTTGGCTGAAACATATGTTTTTTGTTTGTTTGTTTGTTTTGTTTTTTAAAGTTGAGTGTTTTCCCTGGCTCTGCCACTTTCTAGTGTGTGCCGTGGGGAGAACCTTATTCTCTCTAGGCCTCCATTTCTGTGTTTGTGAAATGAAAACCTTGGTTTTCCTCCCCACTGAGGCTGTATGGCAGTCTCCAAGGGGCCCCATGTTTTGAGTTGGCTTTGCCGGTACAGGGTGGGGATCATCCCTTCCTTGCCGCCACTTCCTGCTGATCCTTCTCTGGCTTCTGCAGGGGGAGCGTTTCCCTTTTTCTTCAGTTTAGCTGCTGAAAACCTGAAGGGGCTGCCAGTCTCTCACAGCTCATTCTCCCCACGGCCCATCTGAGGGAGGGATGCTAGTCTTTCCCATACACCTTGTTGCTGCTTTATTCTGCAACTATAAAAGAACTTGCCCAGTAAGCTGGAAGTGAAATCCCCAAGTCAGGCCCAAGTCTCCGCTGTGTTGCCAGGATTACACTTCTGTTGGGGGTGGGAGGCGCGGCGTGATACTGGGATTACCACAGTCCTGAAGAGGCCGTAATATTCAAGCCCTAACAGATGCCCACCCCACACCTTCCTTCCTCTCAACAGTGCCTGATGCTAACCCGTGCTTTTCCTTTCTTCTCAAGGAAGAAAACTCACATCTGTATAGGGCGCTTGCTAACTCCCGGGTCAGGCTGGGTGTGGGTATGGTGGAGATTCCTGCTGCCTTGCTCCTGTAATTCTTACCATAGCCATGTGAGGGCAGTAGAGCGGCCCACAGGACAGGTAAGGACACAGGCTTCCTGGGAGGCCCTGGGAGAGGTTCCTCAAGTGCTGATGTAGATCTCTGCTGGGAAGGGTTGGGGATGGGTATCACTACCTCCCTGCTCACCCTCCTTTTGGGGAGACCCTGAAGGAACTCCTCAGACTTTTGCCAAAACTTGCAAGTTCAGTGTTCTCCAGCAGTTGGTGGTTTCTGTCCTAGAGATGTGAGTCTTTGCTTCATCTTCTAGAAAACCTCAAGCCCCATGTGTATCTGATGGTTGACGATTGTGGTGGTGGTTTGCCCGGTTCCGTTTTTTCTTTTTAACAAATTTTTTAAGTTTATTTTATTTATTTATTTTGAGAGAGAGAGTACACATGAGCCAGGTAGGGGCAGAGAGAGAGGAGAGAGAGAATCCCAGACAGGCTCCGCACTGTCAGTGGAGAGCCCAATGTGGGGCTTGGACTCACAAACCATGAGATCGTGACTTGAGCCGAAATCGAGAGTCAGATGCCCGACTGACTGAGCCACCCAGGTGCCCCTCTTTTTTAAATTAAAAAAAAGTTTATTTATATTGTTTTATTAATTTTTGGGCGGGGGGGCGCTTGGGTGGCTCGGTCAGTTGAGCAACCGACTTCGGCTCAGGTCACGATCCCACCGTTTGTGAGTTCAAGTCCTGCGTCAGGCTCTGTGCTGACGGCTCCGAGCCTGGAGCCTGCTTCTGATTCTGTCTCCCTCTCTCTGCCCCTCCCCCACTAGTGCTCTGTCTCAGAAATAAACATTAAAAATTTTTTTTTTTTAATTTTTTTGTTTGTTATTTTTTTAACCTTTTTTTTTTTAAACATTTATTTATTTTTGGGAGACCAAGAAAGATAGAGGGCAAGAGGGGGAGGGGCAGAGAGAGAAGACACAGGATCCGAAGCAGGCTCCAGGCTCTGAGCTGTCAGCACAGAACCCGATGCAGGGCTTGAACCCATGAACTGTGAGATCATGACCTGAGCCGAAGTTGGGCACTTAACCCACTGAGCCACCCAGGCGCCCCATTTTTGTTTATTTATTTATTTATTTATTTTAGAGAGAGAGAGCATGAGCAGGGGAGGGGCAGAGAGAGAAGGAGAGAGAGAATCCAAGCAGGCTCCATGCTGTCAGCGCAGAGCCTGATGTGGGGCTCGAACTCACAAACCATGAGATTATGACCTGAGCCAAAATCAAGAGTCAGACACATGACTGACTGAGCCACCCAGGCACCCCGCCCCCAATTCCGCTTTTTATACCTTCGTTCACTCCTGGTTTCACTTGCCTTTTCTGCCCTGCTGTTTCCTCCCCTTCGTCCTTCCACCTGCTCCCGACCTGTTGGCCTGGCATGTGTTAGCATCTCCAGCCCATCCTCCCCCACTTCCTCGTCTGTAAAAGGAGGGACCGAACTGGACATCAGGCAATGGTTTTAACATTTAGGGAGCCTTGCATTTCCTACTCTTGAGAATCGGACAAAGCTTTAGACAGTTTTTCCTAGAACATGCCCAGGCAGGGACACTCGTGCTCGCAGCTTCCAAGGGTTCAGAGACTGTGAAAACCTCTCCGGGATTGTCCTGAGCTCTCCTGAAGGAGCCTGTATCCAAGGTCTTTTGGACGAGGTGATAGAGCGAGGAGGGATCACCCTCAATCCTTGCCCGGCCCCATTTCCCATGACGTAAGGGTGGCTTTTCAAATTCTCATCGCCTGCCTACCTGAGTGGCCCAGAGCTTTCTCAGCAGATCCTTGCTGACACATACATTTCATTCTGACAGAGCGGTAGACCCCTTTGGCTCCCCCTCAGACCTCATAAGTGGGGAAGAAACCAAATGCTGTTGGGGAGCAAAGCAGCGTGCCCAGGAGACGGGCTCAAAGTGGAAGTCACCCAGCCTCCGGCTGACCTTGGACAAAGCCTGGCCGGCAAGAAATGGGGCTAAACCGGGAACCCCCCCAGTGGGAGCAGGGAACGTGGGTCCCTCTTTACAGGGAAGGAATAAAGATTCCTCTGCCTCTTCCCATAAGTGGGGCTCATGTCTGTTTCCCCAAGCTGGGACTGAGTCACAAAAATTCTTTTATGATCTGTTTTCTGGCCCTCGCCCCTGTTGTTTTTGGAAATTTGTAAGCAACATCCTAAATGTCCTCTGCCTAATTTTAGTTTCTGGGAATTGCAGCCAGATGATGTCAGACTGAATATTAGATGCCATTGGTCTCCCGAGGCCCCAGCTCTGTCACCGGCCTCCTGCCGCCACCCCCGACCCAGGGGCTCAGGTGGGAGATGTCACGGTCATCAGCCACAGCAGGAACCTTACTTCTCTATAGGAAATGCCCTCGGCATTTGGTACCCTAAACACAGGGCCGGGAAAGGTTTTCCCAAAAGGAAGGGGCAGTTCTCTCTTCATCAGGAAGCTTCTCAGGACACCCGGTGCACGCCAAGAGCCTACTGTGTAGCCAAGAGAAATGGGCAACCAAGTCTGACCTCATTATCTGGGTGCATTTCCAGGTTCCCAGGCTCTGAGGCTTATACAACTTGAGGGGCTTTTAAAGAAAAAAGAATACGTAGAAAACTTTATGTTTATGGAAACCCCTGAGCACGTGAATGCATGGCCCAGGTTTCTGTCGTGGCCTCGAAGGAGCCCTTGGGAAGGAAGGTTCTAGAATCGTAAGCTTTGCGGTGAAGCCACTTTTGCTTCTCATTCCCTTTGTGAAATTGTTCACCAGCTTCTGCCCCTCTGAGAATAAATGGCAGGCCCCTTAGCAGGCTCTCAGGAGGGCCTCCCCTCCTCTCCTCTTTCCCGCCGGCCTCAGATGCCCCACGTTCATGGCAACGGAGGCTGAGCTGATGCTGGCCTGCCAGCAGGCCTTGTGCACTGCCCAGGACGGGTCAGACTGACGCCCCCGCCCTTGACGGGCCCCCAGGGCCCCAGCCACGGAGGGTCTGCCTCTCTCGGAGCCGCCTGAGCCCCAGCTGGGCTCTGGATGCCGGGCCTCCAAGAGCTCAGGGACGCAGCCCTTCCAGGGTGGACGTTAGGGACGGAAGCCTCTCCCTGGGAGGTGCGGGAGTCTGTTTCCTTATCTTCGATCGAGGTAAACAGCTTTGCCTGCCTTTTCACATAGAAAGCGAAGATGCTTTGGTCTCTCCCTGAGTCTGCACTTGGCCCGGGTTCTGCAGCCTTTGATCAAGCCCACGGCCCCCGTGTCGTGTCCCGGGCTGGGGGCTGCAGTTCCCTTATAAACAAGTGGTGCTAAGCACCCTCGTGTTCCGCTGGGACCCCGAACTGCCGGCCTGGGCCCCTGGCCCTTCCGTGTTCATTGCTCGACCCTGATGGAGGTGGGGGGTGGGGGGGGGCACACACACAGCAGCCTCTTCCCTTCCCCTCATGCACAGGCCCACGTGACACAACCCACGCTCCTGCACACAAGACCCACGTGAGCAAAACACACACAAAAACACGCACACGCACGGGCCCGCGGGACTGTGCCGCATCGACACGCGCACGCGTGAGAACGCACGCTCGCACGTGGGCACACATGCCATGGGCTTCTGAACCCGCCCTCTGGAGGCTTCTGGGGGCTTCTTTTGCTCCTGCAGGAGGCCAGCCTGGAGCAGAAAGAGCCCCGGAACTGGAGGGGGAGCCCACTGGTCCTGCCTCACTGCTGGGTCGGCTGACCGTCTCCATGTGCCGTGTCCCTGCCTATGAAATGAGGATTCGGGGAGCACCGTCCTGACCGTCCTGGGCCAGAGGGAATAACGCTCCGTATGCTGTCACTGTCCCCTGGGGGTGTGTTTTTGGTGAACAAGCTGGACCCTACTGGGTTCCCGGGAGCCTGGCTGCTGGGCCCCAAATGTGCAGTTCTCCACCCACACTGAGAGCAGAGATGCCTCACTGAGGCTGGTGAACTTGACAGTAAGGCTGCTGGCCTGGCCCCGGGGGCAGAGGGCTTGCCAAGGGGTGGGCCCGGACCCTTCCCCGGACACTCCAGGTGGGACCCAGATGCGGGCAGGATGGAACCTGGAGCACGTGTGTGGCCATCCCGTCTCCGCAGCACAGGGGCTCTCCTGAGCTGGCCACATGAGGCGATTCAGAAGCACAGAGCGTCCCCTTCTTTTCACGAGGGTCTCGTCTGAGCCCGGGGAACAACCGGTGGCTCCCCGTGAGCGGGGACCTCTCTGGGCCCCGGAAGCATTCGGCAGCCTGCAACTTGGAAAACTGAAGCCTGCTTAGGTGAATGGGGGCCTCCAGGGGGGCGGGCAGTAGGGCTGGACCCCGTTTCAGGGCCGGGACTCCTGGGGGCTCAGTGTGAGGACCGCAAACCGAACTCCCAGGGCCAATTCCCAGTTACCGACCTGGCTTTCTGGGGATGATCGTGTCCTGAACCTGCTCCATCTGGATTCGGGTCTGAGTTGATCAGGCACTTTGGGTCGTAGCCATCTTACTGGCTCTGTGACAAGCCGCTTGCCATCTTATTTGTTCTCTGTTTCCCTACCTGGAAAATCGGTCTCAACTTCATAGCATTGTTGTGGGGGATAAAATGAATTAATATACTCGGTGTGCCTAGCCCCCTGTGTCAGTTGTAATTAGTGTTTCTGACCCAGCAGAGAGAAATCATAAAACGGTGGAACTGACCGATGGGCTGACCCCTCTTCTGCAAGGTCACTCCTGTGGGGCCTGCATCCCGGGCAGCGGCAGGAGCCAGCTGAGTCCTCCTGGGCTCGCACGGCGGTGCTACCACTCGCCCTGGCCAGGAGGGGGCCTTGGGGGCCTCAGTTTCCCCATCCGTCGATGGAGACGAGAGGGCCCACATCACAGGGATGGTGTGTGAAGGGGCGGGGGTCAGGGAAGAATGACAGCTGCTTCAGGAACCACAGGCCGCTGAGTGCGGTGCAGAGGGAGGACGTGGGAAGGGTGGGGGTCGGGGAGGCAGGCTGGGGATGTAGCGGCTATACTTCAAGGGCCTCGAAGGACGAGTCTAGGAGTTTGGATTTCACACCACAAGGGATGGGGGTGCCTGTTGTCCCGTGGATGAGGAACTTGCTGTCAGGGAGCTGGCAATGGCCCGAGGAACCCTAGCCAGGCTGACACGGCTGTACGGTGGAGAACTTTCTAGGACTCATGTCACCCCGGTCTCTGGGCTAGCTTTGTCCCTGACTGGCTGTGTATTCTTAGGCAGATCCCTACCCTCTCTGGGCCACTGGCTATATCCAGATAAGCTGGGGCTTGGGTTCACTGTTTGCCGAGGGACGACCCGCGGGCACAGCTCTCAGAGGCCTCCCGGGAGTACAGACCAGCCCCAGTTGCCGGGAAAGGGATGTCGTGGCCGGGGACGGGTCGCTGGGCCACTGGCAGAGCCCAGACAGACCTGAGCTGGAGCCCGGGCTCCCAGCATCATCTGGGGAACGTTTAAAACTTGGGAAGGTTTGAAAACCGCCCAAGTGCCACTTTTCCATGCCAGTAACTCTGCCTTGTTTATATACTGGTTACACCACGCTCGGGAAGCCCTCCTTGAATCACTTGCCCCAGCCCTTGACTCCTTTGGCTTGCTGTTGCAATGGTCTTGCGGGCTGTCTCGCCTGGGGCGTGGAGCTATGAAGAGCTGTGTGTCCTCACTCCCTGAATCTCCAGTGCCTGGGACAGCGCTTGCTGGCCAGGGAGCTCAGCCGTGTTTGTCGAATGTCTGTGAGGTCATTTACTATCTACTGGTCCAAATATTCGGCGGTGGTAAGAGCTTTACTTTCCTTAGAAAGGATCCTGTGTCCCAGAATCTTCCAGGGTCATTTTCACCTGGGCAATTTCCATCAGGAGCTGATGCCGAAAGCCTGTCTTCCCCCCCTTCACATCCAGTCTCAAGCCTGCCTCCCAGAGCTGATAGCTGTTTGTTCCTGCCCACCTGGTCCAGACTCTCACAGGCCATCGGGCCCTGGGGCCCGAGGGGGAGCATTCCGCCTCTTGGCTTTTTGAGTCAGGTATCAGCCTAGAATGTGCTATAGAGAAGACTAAGCGACTACCATGATGGGGGGGGGGGGGTGGTGAGTGTGTGTGTGTGTGTGTGTGTGTGCGCGCGCACATGTGAGTTTGTGATCCCAGCATCAGATTCATCGTGCAGAGCTTGGACGTCAGAGCTGGCAAGAGTTTTAGGGATACTCACACACCGTATTTTGTGAATATGTGTATATATGTAAATATCATCTATACGTATGCTATGTAAAGAACTTTGGGCCCAAGGGATTTGGCCATGGCCAAGGATCAGGAGCGCTTGGGTGTGAACCCACGATGAGACATCGCACACCGGGAATCTCTTCATAATCTAGGCACAGATGACCTCTCAAGGCTAGATCACTACGAAAGTACCAGCACGTTAAGTACTGGGTATCCTACCCAGTACCTGGATCAGCCGGCGGTCTAACAGGAAGAGAGCAGGGGGTGAGGGAGGGACCAAGAGTTGGGTCCCGCAGGACCCGTCCAGGCACTGCCCCCTTCCCAAGCTCCGGGAGCTCAGGTCACCTAAGGAAGCAGACAGTTCTGCGATTAATGCTGGGTCACCGTGGCAAGTGCGGTGGGGTGGGGACGTGGGTTTCGGGAACCTGGGACCAAGGTTTACATCTGAGCCAGTACGGGGGTGGGGCTGGGGGCTCCCGTGTTGTAGACACTTCAGATCTGAGACTTAGTAAAAGGGGAGACAAGAAAAGCTCACCCCTTGCTCCCGGAGGCTGCAAGGAAGCTTGTCTGTCTGGACTCTGAGTGGGGAGAAATGAGCCCGAGAAATCAGTCTTGGGCCTCTGCCTCCCACAGGCTCAGGACTGAAACTTACCCTACCTCCATGGCCACAAAACTGGTTCCGAGTTGGAGCTAAAAATGGCTCAAGTAAAACATCCAACATGGAAAGATTAACTATTCAAATTCAGCAGTGCGGGAGGGTGGGGGGGGGGGGGGGGAGGGGAAGTAATCAATCACGGCCAAGCAGAGTTTAGAAAATCTCCTCCTGTAATTCAGCTCATCAACAGTTGAGAAGCTCCAGTTTGACACCCGTCAGTGCTGAGAAGTCCTGGCAAGCCGGGCAGGAAAGGGAGCTCCGGTCACACAGATCCCAGCTGCGAGTTACACGGCCAACATCGCACTAGCCTGAGTCATTAGAAGGGTCCCTTTAAACTCGTGAATGGGCTTATACGTGGAACTTGAGAAACATAACCGGAGACCATGGGGGAAGGGACTGGGGAAAAAATAGATACAAACAGAGAGGGAGGGAGGCAAAGCTAAGAGACTCTTAAATACAGAGAACAAACTGAGGGTGGATGGGGGGTGGGGGAGAGGGGAGAATGGGGGATGGGCATTGAGGAGGGCACCTGTTGGGATGAGCACTGGGTGTTGTATGGAAGCGATGAATCACGGGAATCTACCCCCCAAACCAAGAGCACACTGTATACACTGTGTGTTAGCCAACTTGACAATAAATTATTGCCTGGAGGCAGCCACCAGGCTTCACCCCAATACCTTGAATTAAAGGAATAAAAGGCAAATAGAGGAATGACCTTCTGTGTGACAGAAGGCAGCATCACCAGAGCAAAACCACAGGCCACAGACAGGGAGGAGGTATAAACCGTGTGAAACTGACGACGGATCGGTATCGGAACTATGGAAAGAACTTCCGTGCATCCGTATGGAAAAGAATAATCCGATAGAGAAATGGGCCGAGAACATGAACAGGCATTTCAGACTCTGAGGCCTGCCTCCGACTGTCTCCTGCATCCCCTGCAATGGCTTTGTTTCTGGTCTGAGGCTTCTCCCATCTACCACTTGGTGAGTCCAGCTGGGCTCCTGGAAGCCTGGGGTAGGACCAGTGTGGACGCCAGCCCTGTTGATGGAGCAGAAGCTTCCCCGGCTGCTGCAGACTGGCGTCTGGGTGCTGGAAAACGTGGCCAACAGGAGACCCGATTCAATAGCTGCAGTCTGTGCCTGAGCAGAGGGCTTCTTGTCTCCTTCCTTGAACCTGTACCCACATGGAGCTGCTGACCGAGGAAGATTGCATTTCTGGGTCCCAGGCCACCTTCCATCTTTCTGGGTTGGACAATCTCTTGCCCCTTCTTAATTGTGGGGACAATATTCTTTTCTTTTTAGGCTCTCCTGGCAGGAGAGGGGAATGGGGAGAGTGCTTCGTAAAGTCTTGTGCTTCCAGTGGTAATGTACCGACTCATTCTTACTATGGTGTAAATGACTGACGATTAATGAAATACCCATCCCGAGAGAGTGATGCATACTCAGAACTGGGGTTGGCCACTACCTTGACTGTGTGACCGTGGTCATGAGCCGCTTAACCACCCCAGACCTGTATTCTAATCGGCTTAAAGAAAGGGCTGGGTAAGATAGGTCTAAGATCCTTTGGTCTTTGCAGTTGTATGGGAGATTTGCTTTGTAACAGGAACACAAGTAACACTGCCCTTTCTCAGACCTGCACTCTGTGCTAACTCTGTTTTCTCTCTAACCGGTTCAGGGCTCTTGGAGGTGGCTTTGATTATCCTCCTCTGCTGGGCAAGGTAACTGGAGTTCAGAGGGTTCAGTAACTTCCCCAAGGTCACACAGCTTCTTGGGTGGCAGGGTCCAGAGAGATGAGGAAGCCTTAAGCTCTTAGGCAACCCCTGTAAATCCCGTACAAATGCCTGCGTATTCTTCAAGTGTGCTTTAAACTACTGGGCCGGTGGTGAGGAGGGAAAGTGTCTCTAAGAAAGGACCAGATGGTATCTGAGTGATCCTCCAGGCTGGAAGATAGAGGCAATTGAACCATCCTCAGCGAAGGGGAGGGGCCTTATCCAGGTTGCCACGGCAACCCCCTCCGGCTGGGACAGGTGATCGGTTTGACCCTGAGAGCCAGGAGTCTGGTCATCTACTGACTCCTTCTCCATCCTCCCTGGGTCTCGACCGGAGGCCAGGTGAGCCAGGGGTCCAGCCAGACCTACTCCTGGCCAGCTGACCAGTGGGTGGTGGCCCCTGAGGGACAGGCATGCAGGGAGGGGGCGGGCCAAGCCCCAGATGCTGCCGGCTTCTGTGTGGGTGCCACACCCCAGCTCAACGGGGGACGGCCTCATCTCCTGCAGCTCCCCGAGCATCTGAGAACTGGGAGCGGGAACTCCAAGACCTGTCCAGCTCTTGCCCACCCTGAGCCCAGGGGCAGGAGGTAGCTGATTCTGTACCCCCAACCCCGACAGGCAGAGTGGCTTCTCTTTGATTTGTTATCTCTCAGGGTCCCAGAAGAAGTTGGGTGTGTAGGAAAGAGACTTCTCCCTGTTAAAAAGCAGTTGAAAACTGCTCAGAGCCCTTCTCCAACACGACGTCAGGCCTGTGGTCCCTCCAGCCTGGGATTTGGCCACAGGAAACGCCCCGTGCTCACCTCCTGGCTCCCCTGAACAACCGTCGTGAGGCAGGTGGCCCCGTGAGGAGGCCCAGGCCTTTCCTGGAGGCCAACCGAACCCTGAATTAAAGCTGAGCCACCTCGGGCCTTCCCCTTGCCTTTGAAGGAGGAGGGACCCCGAGAGGGGAGGGGCCTGTTCAGGTGTTGCCCCCACCCCCGTGTGTCCTCCCTTTTTGCTGGGGGCTCCTCCCCTGTTCACTGCCTCCTCCAGTCCCACCACCTGGGGACAGACCAAGGACTCTGCCACCAGTTCTTAAAACTCTGCTCTCGTTTCCCTCCAGAAGCCCTGATGACCAGAGACTCCACGCCTTCTTGCTGTCTTACGGACCCCTTGTCTGTGTCCTCCTGAGCCTGGGCCACTGCGGAAGGAGGGGAGAAGCCCCACCCGGGCTCCAGGTTGAGGGTGCTCCTTACCGCCCCCTGGGGTTCAGAAGCCCCTGGGCAGAGTCAGGTGACATCTCCCGTGGTCTGGAGGCCCCCTCCCACTCCACTCCCCCCTCAGCCAGCTTTGTGGCCAGTTTTGCTTTGTGGCCCTTGAACCCTGACCTTCGGCTTGGAGCCCTGTTAAAAGGGACTCTCCCGGTGACACACAGCCATGGCCGTACCAACTCCACGTGCCCAAACG
Organism: Neofelis nebulosa; assembly: GCF_028018385.1. Taxonomy (NCBI): domain Eukaryota; kingdom Metazoa; phylum Chordata; class Mammalia; order Carnivora; family Felidae; genus Neofelis; species Neofelis nebulosa. The sequence continues at coordinate 8,245,344 of NC_080799.1, forward strand.
GGCCCGCAATCGCAGAGCTCGTCTCCCTCGCCTGTGCTTGGTATCATCTTTCAGGCCCGGGCAACGCCGCCCACCAGCTGCATGAGACCCTGGAGATATTTACGATCTGTTTCTGGATGAGGAAAAAGGAGTAAGACGCTTCAAACGGTAACCTCGGATTAACAACACGAGCCTCAGAATCCACCCGAGAGAGGCAGCTGAACCACTGACTCTGAAAGATAGAACGTACCCCGGGGATGACCCCCCCCACCTTCTTGCTCCCCCCAAAGGCTGCAGAGACTGGCTCCCCACCCCGGCTTCGGGGACCCCACCTGAGGGCCATCAAGTACCTTATCCTGCAGGATTCTGGCCCCTCCACACCCACCCACGCCATCGATTTCTGGGGACGGATGTCCCCCAGCCATGCCAGGCTGAAGGGATTCACTCCTCAGCCCGTATGGAATAGTGCCGATGAATCCAGCAAATTTGCCACCAACTACTACCACTCACCTGTCCGGACAGGTGCTTGTCCTCTCCTCCGGGAACCTGTCTGGCAGGTGACACAGCCATGGCAGGGCTGTAGCAGCCTCGGGGAGCCTCAGGGTCCAGGCACCAAAGCCCGTGCCCCTTGCTTGGGTGCTGTCACTGATGTTACAGTTGTGACTCCTTTGCGTGTGAGGTTTCCAAGGTGACCAAAGGGATCAGAAGGTGGACATGTTTATTTTATTTAATTTTTATCTTTTTTAATGCTTGTTTTCGAGACAGAGAGAGAGCAGGGGAGGAGCAGAGAGAGAGGGAGACACAGACTCCGAAGCAGGCTCTAGGCTCTGAGCTGTCAGCACAGAGCCCAGCGAGGGGCTCGAACTCGGGAACAGCGAGATCATGACTTGAGCTGAAATCAGACTCTTAACTGACTGAGACCCCCTGGTGCCCTGGAGGCTGGACGTCTTTAAAGAAAAAGTACACAGGCTTTGGAGCCCCTGCGATCCGGTTCCCGCCCCTGCCTTTAGGGCTTCGGGAAGCTTTGTCACCTCTCACACCTCTGGAGACCACTCTCCACAGGCCAGGGACAAAGGTCTGGACCGGCCACACAGGGCAGGGACTATTGTCTAGGCTTATCGTGGAGGGAAGCTGAGGGCCCCTGACGGAGCGGATGAGCCGAGATGGCCCAGGACCCCTGCTCCTCGCCCGGAGTCCGGGATGCCCGAATCCCGCCCTGCGGTCAGGCGACCTCTCCAGAGCACGGGAGGCTTCACAGGGGATCGTATTTCACCACAGCAGCCTGAGACGAACCCCCATGACAGGGTCCATCTGCTGGCAGGAAGCAAAGCCTGGCTCCTTTGCCGGAGAGGAGGGGAAAGGTGACACCCAGCCCCTGTGCCTTCTGGCTGCAGTTACATTTACTGCCTCAGGGAATGACCCAGGGGAAGCGGAGGCCCAGAGAGGGCTGTGCCCTGCCTGAGGACACACAGAGCAGACCCCACTTCCGGTCCATCAGAGGCCAGGCTTACAGAGCAGGGACAGACCCATGGCCTCTGTAGCTGGCAGGCTGCTGACAGGGGCCCGCACCCTTCCTCCTGCAGCCTCTTGTGCTCACTGGGTTTCTTTTGCTAGGGGGAGGTCCCTGGCCTTCCCCTGGGGACACTGGGGTTTTTGTCGCAGCTCTGTGTGACCTGGGGAAGGCTCCTCCCCTCTCTGAGCTGCGCTTTGTACAGGTCGGGACCGTGGATTGTGGTTCCTCACAGGCCCCACAGGTACCAGGTGAGGCCAAAGGTGTAAAAGAGCTTTGTAAACCACAGGGCTCTGTGTAAATGGAGAACGCTTCCAGGCTTCCACCCATGCGTCAGCACAGGACCAGACACACAGACACACAGACACACAGACAGTGTGCACGCGAATGTGCATGCCCAGAGACGCTCCCTGTAGACTGCCCTGCCCTTGGACCTGACCGTGTACACACGCATACTGTACCCACGTGCGTGTTCTCACGTGTCTGCCTTTGGGTGGGGGACACGTGGCTTGGTCCCCGCCTTTGCCCCTCCCCGCACCCCCTACCCGGCGGCAAGAGCCCACACGGGTGGGGTTTGTCCTCAGGGCAGGGAGAAGCGTCGGAGGGTGACGTGCCAGATGGGTGGTTTAGGATGAGCGGAACAGCTTGGCACGTTTTTCGAAAACTGACCGCTCCCGTGCCCCAGCACCCACATCCAGAAAGAGGACATTTTCATCACCTCAGAGGCCCTCCCACTGCCTCTTCCCATCACCGTCCTCCCCCCAAGGTAACCGCTGACCTGAATGCCACGCTCAGAGCTCTCCGCCCGTGTTGGAACTCTGGATTAAAGGGATCACACAACGTGCTCTTAGGGGTCGTCGTTTTTCACCCAGCATGATCTTGGTGAGGTCCGCCCACACGGCTGCACGTGGTTTGTGCTCACTTAGCACCGTTAGCGTCCCATTTGGTGAACATTCAATTGACCCAGACGTCCACTGATGGAATTTGGGCTATTTATAACTTGGGGTTGTATGCGCGACGCCACGGGGAACGTTCTTACACGTGTCGTTTGGTGAAAGTATTTATTCATTTTGTTGGATACGTATCTAGGGACGGAATCGCTTCTACTCAGCCTTGTTAGAAACTGCCAGGTGGTTTTTTTTTCCAAGTGGGGATACCATGGACACTCCAGTGGTACCGTCTAAGCATTCCAGTGGCTCCCATGCTCTGTATACTTGGCATCATTAGTCTTTTTTGATTTTAGCCATTCTGGTGGGCGTGTGGGAGTGCTCCAGTGTGGTCGAATCTGCATTTCCTCGTGTGGCTAATGAGTTGAGCCCCTGTGCCTATGATTTTTGGCCATTTGGATACCTTACTTTGCGTATATGTGTTTTCCTAGAATCCTCTTCTACTCGGTGATAGGCCTGTTCATTCCCTTCTGACGCAAATAGATTTTTAAGGTTTTTTTTTTTTTTTTAATGTTCGCTTATTTTTGAGAGAGAACCTACTGAGCCACCCGAGTGCCCCAATACGTTCTTAATTTTAATGCAGTGCACTTTGTCAAGGTCTTCTTTAATGCTAGTGGTTTTTGTGGCCGGTTGAAGAATTCTGTGTCTGTTCCGGGGTCACAAAGGTAGTAGCCTTTAAGAGTTGTGTTTTACCTTTTGCATTTAGACCTACACTACATCTGTAATCAACTTTCACGTGTGGTGTGGGCTAGGGGTCTGATTCTTTTATTTTTCTTTTCCACTTGACCCAGCACTCTTTATTGAAAACTCTAGCCTTTCTCTGTGGTACTGTACTTGGGATTCTCTCTCTCTCTCTCTCCCTCTCTTTCTGCCCACCCCCCCCCCCCACATATACTCTGTCTCTCTCTCAAAATAAATAAACTTAAAAAAAGAAATAAAGGTCTCAATTTAAAGAAGTTTAAGTCTTCCCCTTTTGTTCTATTTCTTCCAGATTGCCCTGGCTTTTCTTGGACCTTTGTGTTTTCATATGCATGTCAGAATTCACCTGCCAGTTTCCTAACATACACACACACAGCCTTCTGATATTTTGAATGGGATTGCATTGACTCTGTAGATCAACTGGGGAGAATGAACATCTTCACAATACTAGGTCTTCCGATCCATGAACATAGTATATCTTTCCACTTCTTTAGTTCTTTAATTTCTCAGTGATGTTCTGGAGTTTTCAGTAGATTTATTTCTAGATAATTTGATAACTGCATGATATTTTGGTGAACATTATCATTTTAAAGTTTCACTTTCTGTGTGTTTATTGCCAGTAGATAGAAATAGGGTTGATTTTTGTAAACTGTCTTTTTATTCCAGTGACCTTGCTAAAATAACTTAATAATTCTAATCATTCCTCCTCAGATTTTGTTGGGGGGAAGATGCTCTAGGGTGTGGTCAGCCATGGTCCACATGGTTCAAGGTCAAGACCCACTGTCCTTGAATTCTGGGCTGGATGTGGAGGTAGAGAGAATGGAAGACAGATTTGCCCAGCCTGGTCAGCAAAGTCTCTAGGGCCATGGTGAGGTACAGAAGTCACAGACTTTGTCCATGCTTAGCCATGGTCCAGGCACTGTCTGCACATCCATTGAGAGTTGCTGCCCCAGCCAGGGCACATAGCCCAGCCCACCATGGCCTCAAGAGAAGGGAAGCCCTGGGTTCTAATTTTGGTCTTTAACTGACAAGCTGTGTGACCTTGAGCACATTGCTGAACCTCTCTGAATCTCATCCTTTTCACTTGCAAATGGAGGGCACTATGCCCGGGCATTTCTTTCTGTCAGCCAGTAGGTGCCTGGTAAACACTGGTGAATCAGTTTCACTTACCAGCATTGTCCCTTTTGCCCATGGGGTGATTCTGAACATTGCCAGAAAGTTCTGCGGTCCAGGGGCTGCTAACATGGGTGCCCATGGGGAGGAGGTGACTGGCTACCATTGTGCTCTGAGAAGCCTCGGTGCAGTTGGCCCTTTGGGGATTTGTGTTTCTACCATGAAGACACCCATGTGAGGCTGCCCATCTCCAAAAAGGAACTCAATTACTCTTCAATAAAAGTCTTGGCAGAAGTTCCTGAAAAATGTTGCCTTCTGTGTGATTCTCATATACAAAAGGATGGAATTTAATTATTCTGTCCTGTCCGTGAGCCCCAGGGCTGGGTCTGGCATGCAGCCACAGCCCTGGCCGACCAGCAGGCTTCCTGGCCCCTGATGGGGCTCATTATTCTGGCATGTGTTGGGAAGGAATAGAGGAAGCACAGGGCGGGTCTCCCCTTCCGCCTGGCCTCACCCTCTCCGCCCTTCCTTTTGGGGTATGTGGCTTAGAGAAATCCAATGTGTCTGTGATTACCTGGATAAGCGACTCTCCAGAAGTTAACTTGGAAAGGTGATTTCCTAGGCTCAGGTCCTACCGGGGCCTCTCTGTTTCCCCCGGGGCTGACCTCAGAGCACCCTGGGAACCCTTGGTAGACTCAGGAGCTCCAGCCTGCAGCTGGCTTGTTCCCTCCACTCCTGACCCCCATCTCCTACCCTCATGGCAAATTAGATTCCTACCTGTTACAGGAGCCGAAGCCAGGGATCTGTAGGAGGTCGGTTTTGGCTGGCGGAAGGCCAGGCAGGACCTTGGAAAGGTGAGGAGTTGGGGGCTGAGAGCTCTCCAACACCCAGCCCAGCTCAAATTTGTCTCACTTTTCCCATCTGCAAAATGGGGATAGCAATCTAGTGCCTGCTTCAGGGTTGGTGAGAGGCTCCCACAGAAAGAAAATGGGTTTAAAAGGCTTAGTCCAGGGCCAGACCCAGAGCAAGTACTGCTTGTCTCACCAGTAGTAGTCAGGGCTCAGGGCCACCTCCTTAGGAAGCCCTCTTGATGTCCCCTGGCTGGGGTTGGCCCTGCCTCGCATAGGAGAGGCACACAGATGGACAGCGGTTGCTTATGTGTCCAGAGAGCTTTGGAGGAGGGGCCACTTGTCCCTGGGTCCTTATCACAGAGACCTCGGTGTGTCTGTAGAAAGACAAAATACTAAGTAAGGTTGCCAGATACATTATTGTGTTTCTATTTGCTGAATCTGACAACAATGTCTGTAAGGCAGCTGGAGCTGAATCATGGAACACTCTTAAAAGTCCAGAAGATTCTTTCCTGGTTGATGAGTCTGTTTAGGACTTGTCTGCAGGTTGCACCTTGAATCAGTTGCGTTCTCCAGAGAAACAATCAGTAGGACGTGTGTGTGTGTGTGTGTGTGTGTGTATCTATATAGCTATATATGTATTTCTTTAGATCTATAATCTATCATCTATATTAAGGAGTTGGCTTATGCAATTATAGGGGTTGGCAAGTTTGAAATTTTTAAGACAGGCCAACACCCCGTGAAAACTCAGATAAGGGTTTGCTGCTGTAGTCTTGAGGCAAAATTCCTTCTTCTCTGGGAAACCTCACTTTTTGTTTTTAAGGCCTTCAACTGATTGGATGAGGCCCACCCATGTTATCCAAGGTAACCTCTTTTACTTAAAGTCACCTGATTGTAGATGTTAAACACATCTGCCAAATACCTCACAGCAACATCTACACTAGTGTTTGGCCAAGCAAGGGCACAAGAGTCTTGCCAGGTTGACACATAAAATGCGCCACCCCAGGCCTCCATCCGCCCTCAGCCAGGAAGTTTCAAGCAGCTAATCCTAAGGGGCCATGGTGTGGGGGGGATCTAGTCGTGCCCAGACCAGATATATGAGCTTCCGGGCCATTCCCCTACCAGACTTTGTAGCGTGTGTTCAAGGCCATCTCTTCTGAGGCCCATGGCGATTCTCAGGGGTGGGTCAGTGGGTCAGAGAGAGACGATCTTGCCCATTTTACTGAGGAGGAAACAGGTGCCGAGGTCCAATGACTTTGCAAAGGTGTTGGCTTAGCGGTGGGGCCAGGTCTCTAACTTCTTCACAGTCAAGACACGTGCAAATGGCTTCTCCTAATGCGGGAACCTTCCCCAGGGAACCGAGGGGGGAGCCCTGGGGGCCAAGAGTGTCTCCTCTGCCATGAAGCCACGATCTAGGCCTTGGTCTCTCTGCCTGTAAATGATTCTCAGCATCTGCTCCCGCTCCGTTCAGAACACTAAGAGCTACAAACAAATGGCCCCCAAGGGCTCTCTGTGTCATTTATTCCACGGGTGTTTATTAAAAGCCTACTATGTGCTTGCTAACATGTGGGACGAGAGCTGGCCTCGTGCAGAGCAGACCCAGAGGTCACTGGCCCCACCTGGTAGCGGCCCCCGAGGGAGAGGTCGCCAAGCCAGGGGGTCAGGGCTGGTGAAGGTGGAAAAGCCAGCGACCCAGATGCCAATCAGTCCCTGGGACTGATTTTTTTACATACCATCGTGATCATGTGCCATGTTCTTACCCAGTTAACATTTGAATTATAGTATGTGTATTAAGTATGTATATTGTTTTAAAAAGGCAGGTGTCCTTCGAGGCTTACAATTAAAAAAGAGCAGTCCCGGGGCACCTGGGTAGCTCAGATGGTTAAGCGTCCGACTTCGGCTCAGGTCATGATCTCACGGTCCGTGAGTTCGAGCCCCGCGTCGGGCTCTGTGCTGACGGCTCGGAGCCTGGAGCCTGCTTCGGATCCTGTCTCCCTCTCTCTCTGCCCCTCCCCTGCTTGTGCTCTCTCTCTCTCTCTCTCAAAATAAATAAAACGTTAAAAAAAAGAGCAGGCCCCTGTACCCCTCCTCACCTCCCATTTTTTTCCCCTATAGCCCAGCTTTTTGGGGGTAGGAGGCCTTACCTCCATAGGCTAACTGACATTTACATATTGTTACTTCTGTCGGTTTTTAAACTTAGAGGTTCTCTGTTGATTCTGTCCTGTGGGAGATTCTGGTGCTTTTTTTTTTTTCATCTCTGACCCATCCTCTGCGTCTTTTCCTCCTCCTCCCAAGTAATGGTACCACACTTTGGGTTAGACCAGTAGACAATGACTAGCATTGTATAACAAAGGAAGTAATATTCACAGCTGATCTCAGGTAACGTACCAAGCTGCATCTCCTTCCTTTAGACTCCTTTTCCTGGACTTAGTGATTCATTTCTTTGTTTGCTTGCCTAGTTTTCTAAGCCATGCCATAGATGTATCCCTTGGCATGTCACTAATTCACCCCAAATTTTCCAAAAGAAGTTTCATTCTCCCTCGTGCTCACACACATCAGGGGCTCTTCCCTTTCTAGAAGCCCTCTGTCTCCTGGTCTAATGTGGTCAGCTTGTGCTATTTGCTGTCACCAGGTGACATGCCTTTATTTCCCATCTCACGGCCCTTTGTTGTTGAACTCCTTGCCTTTGGTATCCCCGTTTTGCGACTTCTTTTCTCTAGCTTACTCTGTTTTGGTGCAGTACGTCCTTCAGCACCTTTCTGAGAAGAGGTACACAGAGTGTCAATGTTTTGAGGCCATGCATGTCTACACATGCTTCATGTTACTCTCAAAACCTGAGGGATAGTTGAGCTGGGTATAGAATCTTAGCTAGAAACTGTACTCTCTGAAAAGAATACCCCTATCTCCCAGCTTCTGCTGTTGCTGTCCAGAAGTCCAATGCCATATTGATTCTGGACATTTCCTGGAGGCCTCATTTTATCTTGGAAGCTTTTAAAATTTTCTTTCTGGGATTCTGAGCTTTTGTGACAATGTGCTTTTTGGTAAGAGTTGGGTTTTTGTTTTCTTCTTTTTTTTTTTTAATCTAGCATTTCACATGTTCTTTCAATTTGAAAGTTTATATCAGTCAGTTTTAGGTGATCTTTTGGGATCATGTCTTTTACTTTTCTCTCCATTTTCTTCCTCTAGAACCTCCAGTTAGTTGTTAGACCTTCTGGATTGATCCTCTAATTTTCTTATCTCTTCTTTCCATCTTTCATAGCCCTTGTTTTGCAACTTTCTAGAAAATCTCCTTATCTCCTAATCCTTTCACTGAATATTTTACATCAGCTATTTTTTTTCTATTTCTACAGATGCATTTTTGTGTTTTGAATGTTCTTTGTAAATAACTTCCTGTTGTTTTGGGGATGTGGTATCTTCTCATATCTCTCTAAGGATATTGGAATTTTGCTGTGTTTTTTGAAGTTTTTTTCTGTCCACTCATTGTCTCTGTTTTCTGAGTTTTCTTTTTTCTTGTTTATTGTTTTGGTCTTTGTCTTTTAGAGGCTCTCTGTGCATATTTAATAGTCACACACCGGAAGCTGAACCCCACAGGTGGACAAATCCATCTTCTCATGGGCTTTACTGCAGGAGTGTGCACAGGGCCCAAAGTCACTGCACATCCACCTCTTCTCTCTGGTTGGAGGGGCCTAGCTGGAGGGGTGTGGCCTAGCCAGAGAGGGCGTGGCCTGATGGGTGCACGGCCTGGCTGGGGGCGTGGTAGTGAATTAAAAGGCAAAAGAAACCAGGACCTAGTCAAGACAAGATTTCTCCCCTCCCCCGCCCCATAGCAGTTTCCAGCAGAGAGTGAGGTGACCAAAGTCTTACCAGTAGAGGAAGGTCCTTCACACCCTTCAAGGCTCCAATGGGGAGGAGGGAGGCACTAAAAGAATGTGTGACCCAAGGCTGAACTCTTGGGTAGATCGGGGCCGACCGGATATGTAGTAAGATAGAAAGGTGCCAGTCCTTTCTGTGCTGGGCCCAGCCCAGCTCTTGTCACATTGGGGAAACTGAGGCCACTTAGGACCTCTGTGTTCCTATGGTCCCCTGTGAATACACCTGGCCAGCTCTACCCTCTGTCCCCACAGCATCTGACCCCATTGACCTCCTGGGAGCTTTCTTCTCCTAACTGGACTTAGGAGTTTTGGCTGGAGTCCAACGTCTCCAGGGGGATTTTAGGGATCTCTTCCAGCTGGGCCTGCTTGGGTTGGCCTTCTGGTGACATCCACCCTGCACATGCCCCCTGCTTGTGGATCCATCTCACAGAGGGAGCTGGGTGTCTGGGGATAGGACCACCCGTGTGCCCTGGCTCCCGCTGTCAAGGTCTTATGGCCCAAGCCTCACAGTGGTCTCACTCGGCCTCTAGACTTTTCTGCGGTCGGCAAGGGTCCTCTTGGCCTGGGGAGTCAGCTTCTCTCAGGAACTGGGTCCTGAATTCTGGATACAGAGGCATCACCAGCCGTGCTGACTGAAGGCAAGTGGCAGGTAGATTGGCAGTGGGTGGGCAGAGCCCGACAGTGACAGCCCAAGGGCAAGGGCACGGGTGGCAGCAGCAAAGAGTCCAAGATCCTGAAGTCCTTAGAGCTGATCCAATACAAACCCCTTTTACAGATGAGAAAACTGAGGTGCGGAGAGGTCACATAAGGGCTTCTCCAGCCTCACAGTGAGTTTCCACTGAGCACACCAAGGAGTGAGTCCCTCTCATTCTCTCTCTCTCTCTCTCTCTCACACACACACACACACACACACGCAGACTGGTTTGTTTGGCACAGCTACACTTCTGATGCCCACATATTGGCATCGGAGTTCCTGACACACTGTCCTGCATCCCAGACACCAGGAATATGCGGTGGCCCCGGGCGCTCGTGGGCCTGTGTGTGCTAGGAAGGGGGCTGGGAACGTGGGAACTCTCGGAATCTCAGGAAGTCAAAGTTTTCATCTGAGTGAGGGGCAACCGAGGCCCAGGGCCAGTGGACGGGGCCTGGTCCCCTCACCGAGGCGCTCAGCACCCTCAGTGCTATCTCCGTGTTCCCACTGCTCCCATGAATAGTTAGAAAAGTTGAAACAAACATAACGTAATTGCTTGTCGATGACAGAATGCCAGGGGAACCATAAAACCCACCAGGCCTCAGCGCCTGCCCAGGCAGGTGGCACCGGGAGGCCGAGCTGGCAGCCTCGCCCCTGCCTCTCTGGCTGGGCCTCCTGGGCCTCTCTGCGGCTGGGGAACCGGACCCCCGGTGCCCGCTGGCGGCCAAGCCGCACCTCACCTGCCAAGCAGGGTGCCCAATGCCAGAGCAAACTGGGCCCGGGCCCAGCACACTTTCCAGAAATAGGTTCCTGTGAGAGCCTGAGGCTCGCCCCTCCCTCCACAGACCTTACCCCCTGCAGAGAATCCCCTGTGTTGCCTCAGACCCTGGAAATGCTGTGCTCATGGCCCCTAAACGCCTAAACGCCTCAAGAATGTTCACTGGGCCAGGCTGGGGCTCTAGTTCATGGCTCCCTGGCTTCTGTCAGGCCTCCTGCCCTTCCCACCGGCCCCCAGGGTGGGGTGGGGCCCTCCTAGCCATGGAGGAGGTCCGGGGCTCAGGCAGAAAAGTCACTTCTTCACACTCTCCAGAGTCAGTGCCTGCTGCCCGGCAAGACAGGACTGCTGGGGAAGGTTCTCGGGCCTTTGCCCCGAGGGCAGGCCTCCTCCTTCGTACCCTCCGGCCACCCACCTCATCAGTATTAACAGGGGCCCCAGGGGGAGGAGGCAATGGTTAGGGAGGTGCGGGGACGGGTGGGGGGTAAGGCAGGTGGGTGGGGGGTGGGTAGATAGGTGGAATTAGCTTAGCGGGTGGACGGATGGGGACCCTCTTGTTTTGGTCTCTGTCTTTCCATTAAAGCCTTCTTTTAAGGCCTAGGAACCCTGCCTGTTTTCAGGAGGGAGGCGTTGAAAGCCCCCAGGGCTTTCACACACTCTCTGTGTGTGCAGTTTGGCCCTGCGGACTGGGGGCTTCTGGGGACCCTGCCATTTCACCCGGGGCGTCTGTGGCTTTTCCTCTGAGACCCGTCCCTGTCCCCAGAGAGGACCCCTCACCTCCCCTGCCTGGCGCCGACCCAGCCAGGACAGCCTTCCAGCCTCCTGGAGGCTCTGACGCCCTCTTCCCACGTGGGCCTGGGCTCCTGGCTGCATTTCATTTACAGGCATCATCCGCTGAGCATTCTCCCCTGCCCTTCTCTTAGCTTTGTGGTTTATACCTTTTCCTTGCTTTCTTCTTTTTTTAAATTTACTTATTTATTTTGAGAGAGAGACAGAGAGAGAGAGAGAGAGAGAGAGTATGAGCAGGGGAGAGGCAGGGAGAGAGGGAGAGAGAGAATCCCAAGCAGGCTCCATGCTGTGAGTGCAGAGCCTGACTCCGGGCTCGATCTCAGGAACCGTGAGATCATGACCTGAGCCGAAATCAAGAGTCGGTCGCTTAACCGACTGAGCCACCGAGGCCTCCTGTAACCTTTTGTTTCTTCACCACCCTTTCCTTGGAGAAACTAGGGGGAAGCATGGAGGGGGGGGGTGTCCAGCAGAAAACTCCCACGTTTCAGCAGAAAACCTCTCCGACTCTCACCGGTCCTTCGTGAAGTCCTACCCCCTCCCAGCCACGTACCTGTACATTCTTCTAGTTGTTTGAAGGTTTCAGTGTTTATACCTCAGTCTCTAATCTGTTTTAGGTATCAGGGTTACCGACACGGTTTTATTGAGGGGGAAAAAAAGAGTTCTGTTCCTAAAAAATGCTTATAAACCACTGACTGAGCCCAGCCCAGGGGAGCGGGGGAGGGGAAGGAGGGTGAGCAGGGCGTCTCCGAGCCCACATAATTCATCTTGTAAACCGAGCTAGGGCTGGTGAGCACACCGCCAGTGTCAACCCCCCTTGCCCTGAGGCCCTCCCTGGGGAGGACACAGCCCGTACCATGGTCCTGAGACCCCTGGCCGTCCCCCACATGCCTCGAGCAATCACCACTGAACGAGGAACATTAGTGAGGTGATCTGCTTTCAGAGATGACGTTGGGGGCCTCTCCAAGGACAGGGAGACCAGTGGGGGGGCAGGTACAGACGCTGCCGGTGAGCTTCAGGCCTCACCGTGGCCACGGGGCCTCCGACAGCCCCAGCACACCAAGTGGGACCTAATGAGTTACCCTCAAACCTCTTGTGCGTCGGCGTGTCTGTTCATCCTGAATGAGGTTCCAGGAAGGTCAGGCTTTGAACCGAGTGAGAGATTTAGGCATCCCTTGATTTCTGGGGCCATAAAAGCTCTTGAGAACAGCTTTGAACCATCTATTTCCTCTTTAAAGAGCTCGGTTCCTGGGGCAGACAGACATAAATAGGTAATTATAGCCCAGGGAGATGTGTGCCTGGGGGGTTAGCCGTTAGTGGTCTCCTAATTGGCCTTCCGGCTTCCAGCCCCTCCCACGCCCACCCATTGTACACTCTGTTGCCAGAATGAGTTTTTCAAAAATGCAAATCTGACCTTGACTTTGACCCCCTCCCACAGCTGCCCCCGGCCTCAGGACGCTGCCCAGAGCTCCTTCTGCCAGGCCTCCTTTGCTGGGGGGGGGGGGGGGGGGGGGGGGCGGGAAGAGGTGGGTTGTGGGGGGGAGAGGGTCGGCCAGGTTGCTGCCAGACCCTTCTCTTTTCTTGCCTGTCTGCAGACCTCAGCCCTCTTTCCTCACCTGGCCAGTCATTGTGCAACCCTTAGGCCTCACCTTAGATGCTGCTGCTTCCAAGAGGTCCTCCCTGACCACCACCGCCCCCACCCCAGATTGGCATCACTGTCCCCCATGACGCCCTTTTGCACATTCTATTCTTACAGCCAGATCAGACAGGCTGCATGGAGGAGGGGGCGCTGAGGATAAGGCCCTGAAGGACGGGTAAGAGTTTGCCAGGCAAACCGATCGGCGAGCTCCCCACCTGCCCAGAGGCTATCCTGGTGGCTGGCTGCTCTCAGCCCAGGGTCTACACTCCATTCTCACCCTTCTCTTTCAGAATGCATGAACTGTACCCGGCTCAGCGACATGAGTGAGAGGCTAACCACGCTGGAGGCCAAGGTCAGACGGCCTGGGGAGCTGGCGGGTGTGTGCGCGAGGGTTATGAATCAGGTTCCTGCAGGGTGTGACTGGGGAAAGCCGGGCCCTGAGCAGCCTGGTCCCAGGGGTCGGGTGCTGCTGGGGCCTCAGCGGTTCTGGGTGGTCTACTCTGGGCTGGCTCCTGGTGTGGGGGAGGGGAGCAGGGAAAGCAAGAGATCGGTCCCGGACAGCAGGCTGGTCTGGGTGTGGGCCTCAGTGGCTGGCGGGACCGGATATCCAGAAGCCGACCCCTCAGTGGAAAAAGGAGGGAGCCCCGTCCCCCCAGAGGCTGCTGCCCCCCGTTCTGGCTCCTCCTCTCCTCGTCTGGCACACGTCTGGGCACAGACAAGCCGATGAGGGAGGAGCTGCCTGGCACCAGCCAGCTCTTGCCCCGCCTACGTCGGGGTGGAGCGGGTCACCCCAGGGGCAGAAGGACTGAATAAAGAATGAGTTAATTTAGGGGCGCCTGGGTGGCTCATTCAGTTAAGTGTCTGACTCTCGATTTCGGCTCAGGTCACGGTCTCCCGGTTGGTGGGATCGAGCCCCACGTCGGGCTCTGCGCTCAGTGTGGAACCTGCTTGACATTCTCTCTCTGCCTCTTTCTCTCTGCCTCTCCCCTGCTTGTGCTCTCTGTCTCTCTCTCTCAAAGTAAATAAATACACTTTTAAAAAGAAAAAAAGAAAGAAAAGAAGAGGAAAAGGTAATTTATTTGGGAGTAGCCTCAGGCAGCTCTGGGGCAAGACAGAGGTAGCGACTAAGAGAAGGGAGGACGTGTGAGGCACAGGTGTGGCAACAGGCGGGTTCCCCGGGTGGACACCGGGGGACCCTGTCCCATCTGGCCCCTCTGAGAGACAGTGCCTGGGACAGAGTCTGCCAGGGGACGAGGCAGCTGCCGACGCTTCTGCTGGGCTATCTCCACCGTCACCTCATGTCCCCTGCCTCACCGGCCTGCTGGCATTGTTCCTGTGGCCCGAGAAAGCCCCAGCGGTGAGTCTCGGGTCTCCCGCGCCTGCAGGAAGAAGCCATAGCTGGGGGCCGTGGCCGGGTCCAGACTGGGGACGAGCCCCATTCTCCTTTTTGTCCCAGGGTGGCTGCTGGGGGCTGAGGGGGGGAGAGGCTGTACCTTCACATATCTGAGGAGCCTCCTGGGGCCTGGGGCTGCCGGGGCGGCCCGGCCCAAGAAGGAGGGTCCCGGTGTAGGAGGCGGGTGTGAGGGTGGCCAGGGTGGGGACAGAGCACTGGGGCGGGCCGAGTGTGGCAGGGCCACAGAGCGGGCCCAAAGGTCGGGCCCCTCCCGGAAGAGCCTGCCTGCAGGTCTTCCCAGCAGACGCACAAACACACTCGAACACACACAGACACACACACAGCCCTCGCATCACCCTCTGGCCCTGCCTCTTGCCCTGAAAGCCTGGCCATGGGGGCACCTGCCCGGCGAGATGGGGCTGCGGATGACCATCACCCGGAGTCAGACATGAGTGGGACTGTCACCGGCAGCTGGGTGACTCTGCCCGGGCTCCCAGCGCCTCATCTGTGCGGTGGATTGAAGTACCAGCCTTTAAAGGGCCGCCAAGATGGGGGGTCCCAGCCTTGGAACCAGTCGGGTGCTGGACAGATGTGAGGGTCTGTGCTGGCAACACCGTCTTGCTGTCCCCATCTTACAGATGCAGCCACGGGTGTGCGGGAGACACCCGTGCGGAGCACATGGCATGAGAGGCCCAGGCCACGAGTGCCCCCCGCCTTGTACCCAAGCCCTGGGTCCCCCGGCAGCCCCCTGGACATGGGGGGACTAGGGGACCTTGTACCCTCCTTGGGGTCAGTGGCTCCGTGGGGGTGGGGTGGAGGCCATCAGGGAACAGATGTTGTCACGTGGTCCAGGCCGGGGCTGGGGAAGCCCTGGGAGGGTGGGGGTGCTGGGGAAAACCCCGGGGGGAACGTCTGGCCCCCGAGATTTTAAAAAGAGGAGGGGTCCCCAAGCCAGCGGGCCTGATGGACATTTTCCAGCACCTGAAGCCTCTGAGTGGTTTGGCAGAGTACGGGCCAACAGCCCGCCCTGGCCCCAGCCCGGCACCTCGGGGTGTTACAAGTCACAGCCCTGGGGGCAGAATGGCACAGGGCTAGCCGTCCTCCGCCCAGCTGGCCCTGGCCCTCCTGCCGAGAGCAATTGCTCCCTGTCCTCCCACCCTGACACATCGATCGGCCACAGCAGCAGGCCATGAGGGGGCTCCGAGGTGAGGGTCGTGACCCCTCTGCAGACCCTGGTGTTGGGGGGGTCGGGTCCCTGCCCAGGAATGGCTCTGCCTCACCGGGTCCCTGCTCAGCTCCGGGCCTCCATCCGCTGTCCTGTGAAATGGAAATCAGAGTCGCTGGCCCGCCCACCCCCCACCCTCACCGGGTTGCTCTGGGGGAGGGTAAAAAGGGGTGAACTTTGGAGATGAGAGGGGGACGTGGTCGGCATCTGGGGAGTGCGAAGAGGCGGCTGCCACCGCCCTCCTTCTGGATTCCCAGCTCAGGGATGGGCGATTCGGGTCTCAGTGTCTGTGCGTTATCTGGGTCACCTTCTAGCTGTTTACCTGCCTGCTACGTGCCTGAGTGTCCCCTGGGGAAACAGAGCCCCTGAGTGCTTCATCAGCTCAGGTCTGAGGGCCCTGAGAGGTGGCGGCCCGGAGAGGGAGGGGGATGGAAGCTGACCGCACTGCCGGGACAGCCCTGCTGAGGCCAGGTGAGCCCGCTGGGCTCAGAGACGACATGGGGCAGGATCGGTGGCTGTGGTCAGGCCAGTGAGAGCCAGGCAGGCGAAGCCCAGATGGGGAGCCAGAAGCCAGACGGCTGGCGTAAGAGAGCGGCAACCCAGAGGCCTGGAAACTGTGGCTGCTGCCCCTTCAGACAGGTAGCCCGCTTTGGTGTGTCAGAGTGTTCAGCTATAAGTAACAGAAACCCAGCCAGTGGCATGTTATTCTTTAAAGACATTTATTGTTTGTTCAACAAGAAGTCCAGCAGTAGGTGGTCTTGGGATTGGTTTGGTGGCTTAAGAACTCAAGCTGTTCACAGCCTTCCCCTCCACCTCCCAAGCGAATTGGCTTTTGTCCTCATGGTTAGTGCCTCATGGTTACAAAGTGGCTGCTGCAAGCTCAAGGCATCGCATCCTGATCCATGTTCAGAGGCAGGATGTAGAGGATAAGGCAAAGCACCCTAATGGGCTCTTCTGTCACCAGGCTGTATGCCTACCTCCTAGTTGCAAGAGAGTTGGGGAAATAAGTACCTGGCCGATCATGATTCGTCCCGTGGGGCACACCCACAGGTACACGATAGGGGGCTCTCATGTCCAGCAGCCATCAGGTCTGCTCCCTCTTCACTCCTTGCAGGTGCCTGAGTTCCCAGAAGGTCCAGACCTAGGAGCTGATCTGGGACTCCTGCCACCCTCTTTTCCTGGTGGGGTGGAAGGCCAGGAGGAAGAAGTCTCCTGACTTCCTTCCTCTCCCCCCCCTCTCAGTTCAGACTCCACGGGCCGCATGGTGTGGGAGGGAGCCCGAGAGGATTCCCCTGTGTGAGGGTCAGAAGCCTCGGAGCCAGCCGGTCCCTGGTGCAGGAGGGCAGCCTCCCGGCCAGTCAACCAGGCCACAATGATGTCGTCGGAGCCACTGCCCTCCAAGTCTGGCTGCACTCTGGTTTTCTCGGGTCAGGTCTCCATGCCCACTGCTGCCTGCCCTGGTGAGGTCGTCCGCCCGGGTGGGATCGGTTTCTCCAGAAGGCCGGCCACGGCCAGGCATGGGAGGTGCCCAACAAAGAAGCGAGGGGGGCCTTTTGGGAGGGGGTGAGGCTGTGGCAGGTCCCCTGGGGGTGGGTCCAGAGCCCTGCTGGAGAAGGGGAACACGTAGGCCCGATCCCAGGAGCCCAGGGAGGGTGCCCTCCCAGGAACCCTGGCTGCCCCCAGCCCCCTGTTGCTCCTGAGGACTCCCTGGAAGTATGTCCATCTTGAGTTCCCCCAGAGACACTGCAGTTCAGCCCGGCCCCCTGTGTGGTCACCTGCACCCCCCAAACCCACCTTCTCCCGGGTCCCTGTCTGACTGGTGGCGATCCCACGGTCCCGGGAGCCAGGCCGGAACCAGGGGACCCACTCCTGCCTTCCCCCGTGCTCCTGCCCCTGGGCTCCCCATCACGTGTCACTGACCCCCAACTCCTCCGCTGCCCCAGAGCCCCCAGCCTTGGCCGTGGCTGGTCAGCTTCCCAGCGACACTCAGTGGCTGGGCAGAAACCAGCCCACTTCCCTCCCCGGGGGGCGGGGATGGACATTCACCCCCCACCCCCTGGCCGCTGTGTGATAGTAGCCAGCTGCTCCCCTCGTGGGTGCTTCCATGAGGTTCCGCCAGGGCCCAGGCTGTGGCCAAGCTGTGGACAGGTGGACAGGGCACTGCGTGGGACCCTGGGCCCAGCCTACTTGCCGGGTGACCTTGGGCGAGTCACTTGCAGTCTCTGAGCCTTTATTTCCACCTCTCCTGTGATGGGCCGTGGTGACCCTTCCTGCCTCCTGGGGCCTTGGAAGGGCCAGAGGGGGAGGGGCCCGGAGACGTAGCCCTGGGGGTTGCCCACTGGCCCAACACAGATGGAGACCCTGAGACCTGGTGCAGGGTGCCACTCTGTTCCCTAGATCCTCAGAGACTGTCACCCAGGCCCAGGGACACTGCGGGACTGGTGGGAGGGAGTGCTAAGGGGCCCCTCTGTCACCCCCCTCGCCCCCCACCGCACACACACACCAGAACCTCAGCCCAGCCTAGGCCTGGGCGCCGTGAAGGCCGCTCTTGGTCCCCGGGACCCACCAGCAGCAGCAGCAGCAGGAGCTGGGGCCCAGTGTGCTTGACATGGTCAGTGTCCGCTTTGCTGACGGGAAAACTGAGGGCCGCCGAGGTCGCAACACTTGCACAAGCTCACACAGCGGCCGCCTAGTGGGAGAGCCGGATTCAAACCAGCTCGTATGGCAGCAGGGCCTGAGCCCCACCCCTATCGGGAGGCACTTAACCCGTGTAGGGCTCTGGGGACCAGGCTGCCCCCCCGGCTGGCCTGCTGGCCCTGCTCCCGCCGTAGCTGTTGATACAAAGCGATCGTGCAGGGGTGAAGGGAAGGGCTGGCGGGGGTGGCCCGCCACTGGTGGCCCTCTGAGGGCATGGAGGTGGGGAGGTTCGGGGCAGGAGGGACCCTGGGGTGGAGCCGGGCACCTGGAGCAAAGCTGGTGAGGCCCAGGAGGAGCAGGGCAGGCCGAGAAGGGCGCCTCCCTATGTGGGAAGTGTGGGGCCGCTGGCGGTCTGGTTTGGGGAGGGGGGCTCCCCAGAGTTGGCTTTGCCCAAAGTCCTCGTCTCCTACCGTGTAGGGAGGCCCCAGGAGGGGATGGGGGCAGGTGGAGAGCCTGGGACCATAGACCCAGGGCCGGAGCCAGGGCTGGGCAGGCCAAGGGGCACGGGGCGGGGCGGGAGGTGGGGTGGGGTGGGGAGGGGCGGCGGGTTGGGGAGGCCAGGTGCCCCGGCCCTGGCCCTGCCCCGTGTGGGGAGCAGCAGTCGGGGGATCCGGCAGGATGCGGGGTTCTGGCTCCCAAGGCTGGAGGCAACAAGAGACACCAGGCTTCCTCTCCTGCAGGCAGATCCGGGAGCAGAGACTAGGGGGGGGGGGCCCGCGGTGGGTGGAGCAGGAAGCCGACTCTGTGGGACAGGCCTGGGACCCCTCTCTGGGGGTGGGCCTACTCTGGGTCTCAGCACCTGCCCTGCTGCTCGCTCAGATCCCTGGTGCGCAGCGCCCCCTGCTGAGCCTTTTGGAGACAGCAGGGTCTCGCTGGGGCCTCTGAGGCCTGGCTCCCAGTTCACTTGAATCAGGGAGACAGTGTCGCTGCCCAGGCCCTGGTCTTTGCAGCGTTTGACCCCCACCTCCCTCAAGGGGAGAGAACCGGGCAGCTTTCCACGCTGCCTTTTGTTCTAGAGCCCCTACTAAAAATCGTGCCCCAAGCCAGGACCATTTATATTCTTTTTTGTTGTTGTTGTTATGTTTATTTATTTTTGAGAGAGAGAGAGACAGAGCGTGAGCAGGGGAGGGACAGCGAGAGAGCCAGACACAGAATCCGAAACAGGCTCCAGGCTCTGAGCTGTCAGCACAGAGCCCAACACGGGGCTCGAACTCACGGACCGTGAGATCATGACCTGAGCCGAAGTCGGACGCTTAACCAGCTGAGCCGCCCAGGCGCCCCTATATCCTTTTCTTTCTCATTCTCTTTTTCTTTTTTTCTTGTCTAGTTTTCTCCCTCCTTCCTTCCCTCCCTCCTTCTCCATCCGTTGTCTGTGCCCTAAGCCAGGCCGTGCGAGGGACCAGTGCCCTGGGAGGAGCCGGGCGGGGGGGGGGTGGGGGGGTGGGGGGTGACCACTGGTCTCTCACCACGGTGACGTCCGCTCCAGAAGCAAGGCGCAGGGAGTCTGAAGGTGTCCCAGTGGCAACCTGCTTGAGCCCCGGGTCCAGGCTCTGGAAACGGGAAGGGGAGGAGGGCAGGGGTGGGAGAATATTCCAGAAGGGGAGCAGCAGTCCCACGAGGGGCGTGATGTCTCCGGGGACACATATCTCGTACACGCGTATCTCGGGCCCGGCGGGGGTCCTGACCTCTGCCCTTGTCCCCAGGTTCTCCTGCTGCAGGCAGCAGAGCAGCCCGCAGGCCCGGGCAATGACCTGCCGGCCCCCCAGAGCACCCCACCACCCTGGAACGAGGACTTCCTCCCTGACGCCATCCCCCTCGCCCACCCAGGGCCCCGAAGGAGAAGGCCCACGGGCCCCGCCGGTGAGCGAGGCCTGCAGCCAAAGCGGCCTGAGCACGGCCCCCCAGGGCCTCTACGACAAGGTCACACAGTAGGCCCTTTGGATCAAGCACGCTCCCTTGCTCTTTCGACACAGCGAGCGAACTTTTCAAAAGCCGGTGGGGGGTGGGGGGGGAGGGGTTCACACGAAAAACAGGATTTCCGGCTTCTCTTAGAAAAATGGAAGATCATTTTTCTTGGTGGGGGTTTCAGTCCCTCCTGGAAACAGTTGGCTGCAGCCAGGTCACGGCTGCCTCCGCAGACCCCATGCGAACTCCTGAAGTCCCCATCCTTCCTTGTCGCCGTCGTTCAGTTTGGTACATGTCCTCATGACCTGCCCGCTGCCTCTTTGCACCTGTGCTCAGCCCTGCAGCCCAGCCCCGGCCTTCTGGAGTTTACCGCCTCCCCCCACCTTCTGGGGCGGGGAGGGGCTCCCGGAACTCTCTGGCCGGGGTGTCGGGGGACATCTGCCACCGTGTTTGCTCCTTCCCTCCTGTGTTTAAAAATTATTTTTAACATTTATGTGTGAGAGACAGCACAAGTGGGGGAGGGGCAGAGAGCGAGGGAGACACAGAAGCCCAAGCAGGCTCCGGGCTGTCCGCACAGAGCCCGACACGGGGCTCGAACCCACAGACCGAGATCATGGCCTGAGCCGAGGTCTGACACTGAACCGACTGAGCCACCCAGGCGCCCCTCCTGCCGTGTTTTAAAGTCAGGAGTAACTGTTTTTTCTCTCTGCAGCTTGTATCCACTGGGCTCGGCCCTGGGGGTTGTAGAATAGGGACAGTAAACGTAATAGCGGGCGGTGAGCACTGTTGAATGCCTGTCCCGTGCCACGCACTGTGCTGGGGCTTTACCCCGGGCACGTGGGTGGCTGGCATCTGTCGATGTGGCTGAACTCGGGGGTTTAAGGCCGGTGTCCCTTCTGACTGGTCACTATCTGTGCTGTGCCAGTTATTAAATATTGTTATATCACCCTAGGCTGCACAGATAACACTTCTCATCATTCCGGTAAGTTGGTGATGCTTGAGGTTACAGAGGAGAAAACCGAGGCTCAGGGAAACGACCCTTGGGGTCACCCCCGTGATCCGGGGCCATTTTGTCTCGATCATTGTTGGCCCGGCTATAGCCCTTTGCAGGTGACGCTGTCCCTCCATCCCCTCTCTCCCAGCTGAGGCCCCAGCTTCTTAGCACCGCTGTCCACACTCAGCTCTGAGCTCCCACCCTGTCCCCCTCCCCACCTCCTCTGCCTTGTTTTCTGCGTGTGCCTGTCTAGTTGAGACAGGGAGCAGAGCAGAAAGGACACAGCCCCCAGCAGTGGGAGTGGCCGGTGGCCGGTGCCGGGGAGGCTGTGGGAAGAGGGCTGACGGGTGCCCTGGCTCACCTCTCTAGCTGTCATCCCTTAGGTTTCACACCCAGGCAGCCGCCCATGCCCACCTTCTTGCAGTCCTTCTTCTGGAACTGGGGAGGAGGGCGATTTCCCAGCCCTCAGGGCACCCAGGCCCCACACCCCCTGGGGGGAGCTTGGCAGGTGCTCTGGGTCTCCTGGGCCACACTTTCTCTTCACCAGGCAAAGTGTAGTTCTGAGAAATGGCCACCAGGTGGGGCACAACCCCTACAAATGGTGACACCTGGGGGAGCCCAGGAATTCTTGAGAGCAGGTGAGGGGGGCGCTTGTGAGCTTTAGGGCTTCCTGGGGCCCCCGTGGAGGCCTCGTTGGGGAGCTCTTTGCCAGGAGCCCAGTTCCCGACCCTGAGCAGGGAGACAGCAGGACCCTTGAGAGAGGGGCAGCCTGGCTCTGGGCCCTTGAGCAAGGGACCACACCTTCCTGAGCCTCAGTTTCCCTACCTGTCAAGTGGGAACAAAAGTAGCTCTTGAGATCACAGGAATGAATAGGTACAAAAATGGTCTGTAAACTGTAATGATGGAGGAGGTGTCTGCTTCGGGGGCAGGGCTGACCAGATGGCCCAGGTGGTCAGGCCTGAAGTCCCCCACCCCCCCCCCCCCTCATGGCGGCTCGGCCCACAGTGTCCTCAGGGCTTACCTCATTCTCTCCTCAGGGCCCCCGGGGCAGACGGGACCGCCAGGGCCTGCAGGTCCCCCAGGCTCCAAAGGTGACCGGGGCCAGGCAGGAGAGAAGGGCCCGGCAGGGCCTCCCGGTAAGGACACCCCTCACCCCAGATCTGACTTTGTCTGCTGGAAAGGGTCTGGGGTTTCTCCCTTATCTGAGCAGGTGAGGCCTCCCACAACCCCCGATCTTGCTGGGGTTAATGACTGCCGTCTTGGGGGGGCTCCAGGCTCACTTCCTCCCCCCAGCACCCCCACTGCCACCCTGTCCCAAAGACTTTACGTTTGGTCTGACCCTGGGCTGCAGGAAGGACGGAAGGCTCCAGGCGCTGGGGGTGCAGGTGTGTGGGTGGGGCAGCTGGGGCCTGGGGACTGTGCTCAGTCATTTAAACAACACCTCCAGAGAGCCTCCCAGCTCCTCCTGGGTCCTGCAGGGAAGGCACAGGTCCTGTGCTAGCCCAGGCTGGCTGCCACCCTCAGTGCCCCGACCCCAGAGCTGAGGTCCCAGGAGGGGGCGACCCTGCCTCCCTCGCCTCCCTCCCTGCCCTGGTGTTCCCTGTGCACTAGGCCTGAAGGGAAAGCCGGTTCGCTCACACCCCAGGACAGCCCTCCGGGGACGCTGGTCTGGAGGCCACCACCGGCCTGGGTCCCGTCTGCAGTGTCAGCTGCCAGGCCCAGCCCTCGCGTGACTCCTCTTCTCCCGCTGCAGGCCTCTTGGGGCCACCAGGACCCCGCGGGCTTCCTGGAGAGATGGGGCGCCCGGGCCCCCCTGGCCCACCCGGCCCAGCAGGCAGCCCAGGCTTCCCTCCGAACGGCCCCCAGGGTGTCCTCTACTCCCTGCAGTCGCCGACAGACAAGGACGGTGAGTGCCACTGAGGGGCGGGCCCCGGGGATGCAGACCCTCAGTGAGCAGGGCCCCAGCTCTGGAGCCAGGCTCTGCCGGGTGGGGCGGAAGGGCCTCTGGGGGGGCCGATGCGGGTCCCCCAACCCAGCTCTTGGCCCCAGCCTGGCCTGTCCCTGCTCTGGTGCTCAGCTGCTGCCCCTGGGGTCCTGACGCCCCCCGAGTCTCTGTTGTCTGCCCTGGCCTCAGTTTCCCCATTTGGTGAGAGCAGCGCCCCCGAGGTCACCGCTGCTGCGTCTCCTGGAAAATCGTCTCACCGTATGCAGGCCATGTGACAAGTATTGGTTGAGCACCTACTATGTGTCCTGCACACTCACTGGGGATGTAGCAGTGAACAAAACAGTCTCCTGCCCCCAGGGGGCACAGTCTGCTGTTTCTGAACCCGGAAACCTCCGCCTACCTGTGGGAAGGGTGGGGTCAGGGAGGCCCGGAGAGTGGGGTGAGGGCGTCACAGGGGTATCTTTCGGTTAAATGCCCTGGGAAACCTGGGGAGGGTTTTAAGAAGCTAGTGACAGTGTTAAGTGATATCCTGGGCACGATGGGGGATGGGGACCTCTTGTCTTGGTCAGAGAAACCCAAGCCCCTCCTGCTGGTACTCTGTCCCCCCTCAGGCAGCGCAGCCCTTAACCTGAGCTTTATTATTATTTTTTTAGATTTTTTAAAAATGTTTATTCATTTTTGAGAGGGGGGGGAGAGAGAGAGAGAGAGAGAATGAGCTGTGAAAGGGGAGAGAGAGAGGGAGACAGAATCTGAAGCAGGCTCTCGGCTATGAGCTGTCAGCACAGAGTCTGATATGGGGCTCGAACCTATGAACCGCGAGATCAAGACCTGAGCCGAAGTTGGACGCTTAACCGAATGAACCACCCAGGTGCCCCTAACCTGAGCGTTAAAACCTAGGCCTGAATCCCACAGTCCCCGTCGGAGCCTCACTTTCCCCACCTGTAGAGTAGGGGGTGGGTATTAGTCCCCGTTGGAGTTGCTCTGGTGGGAGGAAGCGACTCAGCCTTGCAGAATGGGGGTCCTGGGCTGCACTCAGTAGGTGCAGGGGCCCAGCCAGGCGAGAACAGAACCTTCTGGAGCAAGTGGGAACTCACTGAAGACTCAGGGAGGGGGCCGGTGCCACCCGTGCAGTGCTCTGGGGGGCTCAAGGCTCAGCGCCCACCCCTGAGCCACATGGAGCCATCCCAAGGCTCCCGCCTGCCCTGGTCTGGGCCAGACGCCTCGGGCACTGCCTTCCTGACACCTCCAGTGATCAGAGCCCTTCTCAGATGGGACCTTCTTTACCCGCGGCCCTGGGGTCCCTGAGTATGAATTTGGGGAAGACTGGGGATGCCCCAGTGGGCCCCGCCCATCGCCTTGAACCAGTGGGAGGGTGGTCCAGGCTTCCGGGTGTGGAGGGAAGGGCAGTGGTGGGGCAGGGCAAAGGCACATGGGGCTTGACCTGTTTGTCAGAACTGGGCCGTGAACAGACCTCACCGCTGCCCCAGGCTGAGTGATGGGCCCTGTAGAGGCAGCCCGGCTCTTGCAGCTCAGAGGGCTGAGCCCGGAGGGCTTCTTGGAGGAGGCCCCGCAGGAGTGAGCCAGTCAGGTGCATCAGAACGGGCCTGTGGAATGGAGTGGGGAGGAGAGGGCTGGCCTGGAGCCTGGGGAGGTGAGTAGGGCAGGGCCAGACTCTGAAGGGCCTGGAATGCTCAGGAAGGAGTCTGTGCGTTATATGAAGCCCCCCGGGCTTTCCCTGCCCTTTGACCTGGTCTCTGTGGCAGTCCGAGCGGCTGCTCACCAAGGCTGCTGTGAGGCCCGGTGGGGTGGGGGCGCCAGTCCTCCTGGCCCCGGGGGAGCTCAGGCCCGGCACCCCAGCCCTGCCGGCCCTGCCCCACCGTGTCACGGGCCCCTCTGCTCTGCCCACAGACAGACACTCACAGCTGGCCTCTGCCGCCGTGGACACCGTGCTGGCCGGCGTCCCAGGGCCCCGGGGCCCCCCTGGCCCTCCAGGTAAGCGCAGAGGGCGACAGCCTGGCTGGGATTGCCCCCCGCCGCCCCTGCCTCTGGGCCTGGCCTGGGCCAGGGGCTCTCGTAGGGCCGGTCGGGGGCCCGTGGCCTTGGCAGGGTGCTGGGGATACGGGTGTGTCCACAACTCACCGTGTGGCCTGAGGTGAGTCCCCTCGCTCACCCTTGGGGTGAGAACCCCAAATGTTTCTGCCAGGTGCCCACGTGAAGCAGCTCAGGGCTGCCCCCATGTGCGCCTGAGTGGGGGTTGCACCGGGGTTCATGGAGGCCCAGGCCCAGGGGGAGGCAGGGGGTGAGCTCAGGGGTGGTCCAGGAGCTGGCAGGGCAGGTGCCCGGAGAGGCAGGAAGCCCTGGGCCTGGTGGCAGAGACCAGGGGCCGTGGGGGAGGGGACAGCCCTGGGGCTCTAAGGGCTGGATCCCCTCCTTCCAGGGACCCTCACTGGTGGGGAGGGAAGGGGCGTGTGGGGCAGGGGCCAGCCCTGCTTGTCCAGCTGTGTGGGTGCCTCATTCCCCACCACTCATTTACACTTTCATGTACTGACCGAGCACTCCCTGCGCGTGGCACAGACGTGCGTATCGACCGTGGCCGTGGGTGGCGGCTGGTTCCCTGTCAGGGGCTGGTCTGGAGGAGGGGTGGGCGCGGGTAGTGCCGGAAGGCTTCCTGGAGGAGGTGATGCTCATCCTGAGACAAGAGGAAAGAATTTGCCAGGCTGTGGAGGGGATGGAGAAGCTCCAGGAGGAAGGAACAGCATCTGCAAAGGCGCGGAAGCAGAGGAGCTTCTCGGGAGAGGATCTGGGCGGGAAGGGGGGAGGGGGCCGGGCTGAGGACCTCAGGAGCCCCGAGAGGGACCTACCTGGAAGTTGGGTCTGGGTGGCCACATGGAGAGTGGATGGTCGGGATGCTGTTGCAGTAACTCAGGCAAGAAGGATGGCCTCGGAGGGGTAGGGTCCGAGGCCCGGAGGAGGGGCAGTCCTGGGAGATATTCGCCAGGAGACTGGCCGGCAGGGGAAGGGCAGGGGGGGGGAGGGGGGAGGGAGGGCGACCCGTGGATGAGGCCCTGAGGGAAGAGCCGGTTGCAACGTAGGGGCTGCGGGGAGAGGGCGGTGGAGGTGGGCTTTCCGCGCTAAGGGTGGGCAGGGGACTGGCCCCAGGTGACCGTGTGTGACTCTGCCCACAGGTCCTCCTGGCCCACACGGTCCCCCAGGACCGCCAGGTGTACCTGGATCCCAGGTAAGCACTTCCCTCATTTCTGGCAGGGGCCGGGGCGGGGGAGCGGGGGCTCCCCAGGAAAGAGGAGCCAGGCCCCCCCGCAGCGGGGCCCAGGCAGGACCCAGGGGAAGGTGGGTGTGACCCTGGTCATCTCAGCCGCTGCTGTCCTTTGCTGTCTGCTCCCCCATGCCGGGGAGATGTTGGCGTCCTTCCCGTCTCTCTGACTGAGACCCAGAGAGACCGGGTGCCTCCTGAGGACATATGGGATCACAGAACGTCCACCCCAGCCTGTCGCCCTCCTCCCCGAGAGCCCCCTGTGTGTGAGAGGGCGCCCCGAAGCCTGGCGAGGTGGCCTCAAACCCCAGCTTGCTCCGCCTCTCCAGCTGTGTGACCTCGGGTGGAGAGGCGGCCTCTCTGAGCTCCGGCTGCCTTGGCTGCTAAGACGGGGGTACAGGGCTTCCTGTACAGGGTTGTTAGAGGGAGCAAGGAGAAAGAATGCTGGGATGGGGTGTGTTTTGTGCCTCAGAGGCCCAGGGCCTGGGAAGAAATCACACCAGGGAGGGGCAGCCCAGAGGCAGAAAGGGGTGGAGCTTCCAGCGCCCCGCCCCTCTCCCTGCCCAGAGCCTGTCCAGACCTAGGGCCCTGCCGACTCCTGCTCCAGGAGCTCAGGCTGTGCTTAGCAGGTGGCTGGAGGTGGCCCCTCTACTGCCAGGGGCGGGAGTCTGGGCCTTGGCCCTGTGAGTGCTGGGACCTTGGGAGTCCACCCCTTTAGATGCTAGAAGAACATTCCCGAAACACTCGGGGCGCCAGCCCCCCAAGCTGAGGATACAGCCGCTGAGGGGCCACAGGGCAGCCCCGTAGAGCTTACATTCTAGACATCAAAGAACCAGTGTCCCATGACTGCTAATCTGCTCTCTGTTGTCCCCACTGTGTGTTTTTACACCTGGAGACACAGCATCGGGGAGGGGCAGGTGGGCACAATGTCTGCAGGGAGAGGGGGACAGGGGCACCCTCAGAGAGGAGGGGTGGGTGTGGGCCACAGAGCCCGACAGTGACGGGGGCAGGAGTGTGGTGAGGGACCGAGATGCCCAGGGAAGTGTGGGAGGCGGCAGGGGTAGAATTCTGTGGGGCCCCCCGCCCCCCGCCCCGCCCAAGAGGGTGTGTGACCGGGCATCGACGTGGAGGGTGCAGCGTCTTGACCCCTTCCCTCTTTGCTGTGGTCCTTCCGTAAGGCTGGGGGTCCCGTGGCCAGGACTGGGATGCCCAAGGGCACCAGACAGTGCCCAGCCTGTCCCTGGTTCCCCAGGGGCCCATTGGACAGGCCCTGAAGAGCCCCTTCCATGACCTGCTAGGGCCCACCCAGGCCCCCACACTGCAGGGGTGGAGCTAGGTTCCAAGGTTAGCCCAGATACGGACAGTGTCCGAATAGCCACCAGCCCCCTCTGCTCACCATGGAAGGACCAGACAGGGTCTTCCCTGTGGACGGCGGGGCCAGCCTGGTGACCCGGCCACTGTGTGTCTCCATCCCTTGCCAAAGAGTCGAGGCCTCTGAGGCTGGGGTGAGGGGATGTCCCCTAGACATGGGTCAGAGAGGAGTGGGAAGGGACCACGGCAGAGGACGAGGTGGCCCCTACTTTTCTCCTCTGAGCAGGACAGAGAGACCTGGGTTTGAAGCCCCGCTCTCCCAGTTTCCAGCCGGGTGACCCTGAGCAGGTCACTGGCCCCCACCTCCCCCACCCTGTGAAATGAGGAATCCCTCTTGGGTGGGCTCGTTGTGAGACATAAAGGGGACAATGGAGGAAAAGCCCCAGGCTCTCAGGAGACCCGTAATAAATGTTCTTCGTTAACCAAATATCTCTTGGGGACTCCGCTGCATCAGATACTGTGCTGAGCACGAGAGCAGGGACATCGGGAGCCCTGCAGTAGCTGATGGTACAACAGGGGAGGCAGACAAGGACAAGTAAGGACGATAAGTGTCAGGAAAGGAGGAAATGAGGCGATGTGACAGAGTGAAAGGGCCCAGGCAAGCGAGGCACGACAGACCTGCAGAGGTGACACTTCAGCTGAGACCTAAGGAACCAGAACTAGCAGCCGTACAAAGATGCCAAGAAAGGGCCCTCCAATTAGCCAGAAGAGCAAGTGCAAAGGCCCTGGGGCAGGGAAAAGCCCAGTGCTGCTGAGGAGAGTGAGGTGTGAGGTGAGGTGGGTCAGGGAGTGTGGGTTTGGGTCACAGGGGAAGGGGCTCTGAGTCTCAGGGAGGGAGAGCCTGTGACCTGATTCACACCTTTAAGAGGCCCCTGCAGCTGTGACTGTGGTGGGGGAATGGAGGACGGGGACACAGTGGAGCAGGGCGACCCGGGAGGAGACCCCGGAAGCCCTCGGGGGAGACGAGAAGGTGACGTGTGTTAAGTGGTGGCCCCTGAAGCGGCAAACGGAATGGACGTGTTCAGAAAGTGATGTGACAGGTCTGGCTGGTGGAACAGATTTGGCAGGAGAGGGAAAGGAAGGTTACCTCCCAGGCGTGTCGGGGAGCAGCTGGGAGGACCGGGGAGCCACCTTCCAAGGAGGTGTCCGCAGAGTGGGGTGGGTTTGGGGGGAGCCAGGGTTCTGCCTGGGGGAGGTGGATGGGTACCCCGTGGGTCTGGGCTCCGGGGAGCCTTCGGGCCGGACATCGGCACGGACGGGAGTCCCCCGGCGGGACCCTCGTGATTGGTGTTGCTGGCACTCACCTCTGGGGACCCCTCTCTCTGCATGCGGGGGGCTTGGCCATCCGTGCCGGCTCCGTGTGGATAACTATACATGAGTGGCCCACTTCTCAGCGGAGAACACCAAGCCTCAGGGAGGAGCCCGGGGAGGGTGGCCCAGGTGGGGCCTTCCTGTCCCCTCCGTGCCATCCTCCTTCTGTCCTTCCAGATCCTGAGCCTGGTGCAGGAGGATAAGGAGAGGACAGAGGTGTTGGGGGGCGGGGGGGGGGGGGTGGGGCGGGCAGGCAAGGCCTAATCTGCTTTGTCTGACTTTCTGCAGGGCCTGGCCGGAGAGCGGGGCATGATGGGACCGGCTGTAAGTGACGGGCTGAGCCGATGGGTCGTGCCCAGGGCGGTGGGCCCCAGTGTGGCCCCCGGGGTGCCGGGTGGGCAGAGGTCTGTCCCAGGAGCCTCGCCTGAGCTCAGCCCCGCAGCGACCCCAGACATGGCCCGATCGTACCCCGCCCAGAGAAGGGGCAGCCTACGTGTGGTCCCCACTGCCCGAGTTGGGAAGGGGTGCCCTTAGGAGGTGGGGAGCCCCTCCCTGGGATGAGGGTCCTCAGATCTCTCCCGAGGCTCCCAGACCCCTGAGTTAACAATGCTGTGTGACCTGCAGAGTCCCCTCCCTCCTCTGAACCTGCCACGAGTAGAGGCTCAGACAGCTGGCCTCTAATTTTCCTTCTTGGAAACGAGAATTTCTGAGTCTCAACTCCTGCCTGCAGGGCCAAGGAGGCGGGCCCCTCCTTCGCCCCCAAATCTAAAGTTAGGGGCGTGCGGCCAGGGGGGAGGGATGGATCTGTGCTGAGCACCTACGATGTGCTGGCCGCAGGGGAGGCGCTCTTCAGAAATAGTGAGTTTAAGCTGCATTGCAGCCCAGCGAGGCGGGACTTTATTTGTCCCATTTTTGAGAACCGGCAGCTAAGACTCGGAGAGGTTAAGTAATTTGCCCAAAGTCACACAGCGAGGCAGTGATGGAGCCAAGATTGAAACCCGGGAGCGTTAGCCTCGAAGCCGTGCCTCCTCCTGGCTTCTGTCTGGTAGACGCTGCTGAGCCCCGTCACGGGGCTTCTGGCACCAGGCGCCAGTCAGAGCTCGTTACCGCTATCGGTTTATTGAATCCTCCTAATACTCCTGGGAGGTAGGCAGTGTTATTACCCCATTTCAGAGATGAGAATGCTGAGGCACAGAGAAGCAAAGTAACGTGCTCCAGGTCACATAGGATAACACGTGGGTGTTCATGTGCGGCTGGTGTTACCGGCCTGGATTCAGAGGCGGAAGCAGCGAGAGGTGGGGACTCGATCCCCGGAAGAGCTGAGAGGTGGGCTCATGGGGTTTCAGACCTGGCTCCTCGGTGGCCCAGAAGCACAGTGAAGCCGCTAAAGCCAAGCCGTGCCGGGTTGTGCAGAGACGCGTGGGGCCTCGGCGCTCCGGCCCTGCTCCCCCCAGGGCAGGAGTTCCCATGGGCGAGGCCGTCAGGCTCCGCCCCGGCACCCTGTCCCCAGGCTCTGCCACTGACTCCCCGCGGTCTGCCCAAGAAGCCGGGGAGGGGAGGGAGGCGCCCCCGTGCCCCTCACCGGCTTTGGACAACTTGACTTTCTCCTAGGGCGAGCCCGGCGGGAAGGGACAAGAAGAGGAGAAGGCGGCTGCAGAGGTAACAGTCCTGTCGGCCGCGTTCCCCGCCTGCCCCCTCGGCTGTGTCGCAGCGGGACGGCCGGTGCCCAGCAGATCTGCACTGACACCCGTGAGCCCACAGGGTGCTGGGCCACGGGGTGAACGGGGTCCCGGCCCCGCGGAGGAGACAGATGAAGGAAGTGATGATTGCAACATAGTGTGCCGATTCTGCAGTGGGGGTCGCACGGCCAGTGGGGGTGACTGGCCCGCAGCCGGAGGACGGCGGGGGGGGGGACCCTGCAGAAGAGAGCCCCCCATTAAAGGAGGCTGCAGGCTGTGGAGTCCCTGTCCGGGGACGGAAGTCCCCACATGCCGCCGCGCCTGGTGCACAGAGGTGCCCACAGGGTCACGGCGCTGGGGGACTGAGGATGGCCCCGGGCAGGGCCCAGGGTGAGATGGCGGGAGGGGACAGAGATGGAGCCCAGGCACGGCCGTGGGGACCCACTACCTTCTGGGAGCAGGAGGGGTGCCGGAGACCGGCGTGACGGATAAAGGGGGTGAGGGCAGTGGGGCCAGCGGGGGAGACCTCACACGTGGAGAGTCCAAACGCCCCGCGAGTGTCAGAGCTCAGCAGGGAGGTGGGGGGAGGCTGGGGACCTTTGGGAGGCCCTTGCAGGACTGGAGAAGCGGGTAGAGGCTGCAGGCCGAGCAGCTGTGGAGGGCACAGGAGGCGGCGGGAGGAAGAGGTGGGCACCAAGGCACGGGCACCGATCTACGGGTCACTTGTGTGGGGGACGGAGACGATACTTGGGCCTCCACCCCTTTGCATTTCATAGGCCTGCATCCCGTGGCCCAGGGACACGGGGCTTAGCAGGAGCCCTGGACCCTCTGCTTCTCACCGGGGGGCCCCGATCCCAGACACTGCCCACTCTGTGGCTTCCCCGGGCCTTTGGTCCCCTGGAGGGAAGGCCTCTCTCCTGTAGGATACTTTTTGGTCCCTTTTGTTTTGTTCTAAGCGAGGCTGCTGTGAATGTCATGACAGCTGTCACGTTAGGCCACCAAAAGGCACCCGTTCTGGGGGCCGACTTCAGGGCGGGTCCCGACCTCCTCACCATCACTTTCCATTTCAAAGCGGCTTTGACACCTGTCTTCTCCATAAATCAGTTCATTCGAGCATCTCGGTGCACAAGGCCCTCTGCCCACGTGTAGGCCGGGCCTCACGCACTCCTGCCAACGCTCCAGAAGCCTTCGCCTTTTCTTGCCGGGGGGTCATCCCTGGAGAGCTCTCGGGTGGACGGTGCCAGCAAGGGGGCGGCAAAACACCCCCACCTGTGCTGGGTGCTCTGTCCCCGGCAGGGTATTTTCTGGGAGGAAGGGCACACCGGGGAAGCGGCCGGGCGGCCACGGGAGCCGGAAGAACCGAGGCTCGAGGGAACAGGTCCGGTGTTAAGCCCCAGGCTGTGCGGCCACAGGACGCCTGTTACTCTCTTTGTGCCTCGGATTCCTTGTCCGCAAAACATCCACCCTGTGATGGCTGTTGTACTAGGATGGCGACAAGGAGGCGGGAGCAGGGAGGGCGGGGAGGACATGGACGCGGAAGCCGCGTGGCCCCGGCCGCGTCCCTGTGGCCAGCCCTGACCCCGTGCTTCCTCCCCGCCAGAGTGAGGGGGTGCAGCAGCTGCGGGAGGCCCTGAAGATCCTGGCAGAGAGGGTCCTCATCCTGGAGCACATGATCGGGATCCACGGTGAGTTGTGACCAGGGCCTGGGGCCGGCCGGCCCCACAGCTGGCCCCGGAGTTGGGAGTCCCCTCTGCTCCCGCCTCCCCGCTCCCTGCCGCCCTTGTGGCAGCTGTGACCGTCTCCGGTCTCCGATGACACCTCCGCCTGGCTGTCAGATGGTCTTCCCCCAACCCCAGTCAGACCCTGCGCCTCCCCTTGCTCAAGGACCCTCCGTGGCTCCCTGTTGCCCATGATCGGTGTCCAGGCACGTCAAGCCCAAGCCCCTCCCCAGCATGGCCTGGTGCCCAGTGGCACGGAGCCACCACCTAGTCGTCCCCGGAACCCCCGCCCCCAACCTCTGGTTTTGCTCAGGCCGGTCCCTCTGCCGGCTGACTGCCAGCTCCCATGGGGGACCTGCTCTAGGGTCCCTTCCTCTGTGAAGGCACCCTCCTCTTGCCTCACGGTGCTCCATAGGGCCTGCTACTCCCTCACGGTGTGGGGTTTCCACGTCTCTGCCTGGCACGCTGGGAGGCCCTTGCGACAGGAGGGTGGTGACAGGGAGGGGCCTGGAGCTCAGCCCTGCTCAGCACTTGTTACCGAGTGAGCGGGCGACTGAATGGGGAGGGGGGTGCACGTGAGGGGACACCCTGCTGCTGCGTTGCCCTGTCCTCGCCGGGCACGTGGCTTCCCTGGTGCCAGCAGCAAAGTGCCTTCGAGTGCTCCCAAGACCCTGTGTGAGCCCGTGCACCTGCTGTCCTTCCAGATCCCCTGGCCTCCCCCGAGGGGGGCTCCGGCCAAGATGCTGCCCTGAGAGCCAGCCTCAAGATGAAGCGTGGGGGCTCCCCGCCCGCCGACGGTCCCCTCGCCGCCCTGCTCGGCCCCGACCCTGGGCAGAGGAGCGCTGGCCAGGCCAGCGGCGGGAAGTAAGAGGCCAGCTCTCCAGGACAAGCCCCGCCGGAGACCCAGCTCCGAGCCCTGTGTGGCCACCGGCTTCTGAAGACAACACTTGGTGGGACTGGGCTCCAGGCACCGAGGATCCTGAGGGACGCTGGCTCCCGGGGCCTGGGGGCCTTGGGGACAGATGGCAACTGCAGAGGCAGGGTCCAGAGGACCCCGGCACCCTTGGCGGGGCCTTTTCCTTGTCCCTGCCCTCCCCCGCCCTCACTTTCTGCAGGAGACGGGCTCTGGGTGGGCTGGGCGGGGCACGAGAATAATCATAATACTCATCATTCACTGAGTCTGGGCCTGTCCGAGGGGCTTTCCCTACATTGTCTCATTTAACCCTTAGGAGGCAGGCTTGCTACCCCACTTTCCACGGGAGGACGGAGGCTCGGCCAGTGTAAATAACGTGCCAAGGCCACGGGACCAGGGACAGCTGGGGCAGGATTTGAACCCAGGCCTCTCGGTTCCTTAACTCGGGACCCCGCCAGCTTCCTGTCTTCACAGAGAAACTCAGGGCAGGTGTGGGGCTGTGGGGAGGCTGGCCCGGCCCGCAGGGAAGGAAGGCAAGGTCCCGGGCCTCCTTCCTCAGCCTCCCCGTCCCTGGGCTTGGGGTCTGCTCCAGGGTCTGGCGGCGGCTGCTCTCAGAGGCCAGGGAGACCCTGAATAAGCCCGTGATGCTCACACGGACTTGGGGACAGTGAGAGAGGGGCACTGGGGGTGCAGGGGCCTTCAAACCAAACTGGCAGTCGCCCACCACTGCCTCCCAGTCTCTCTGAGCCCACCCAGTCCAGCCCAGCAGGCCCTCCTGCCGTCGAGCCGAGAGGAGGCAGTATTTCCCGGGAACGTGCACCTGAGGAGGCCGTCACTTGCAGCCCTGCCTTCCCTGGGAACCTGTAGGGTTGGCCATTTCCGCATCGCACAGCAAGTCCAACGACCCTTTGACAATCTAGAGGAAGGACAGCTGAGTCCCAGGCCCCATCAGGAGAGACACTGCCTGCTGAGGGCTGTGGGCCCGGGGAAGGGGCCTCAGTAGGTGGCCGGGGCCCGGGACCCCAGAGCAGCTCAGACCGCAGCCCTTAAGGCCTCTCAGGCCCTGGGTCCCCTGTGACCTGGACCAGCCCTGCTTCTCCTCTCTTGCCGGGCCGAGACCCAAAGATCGTGGTGCCACCCCAGGGCCCGTGTCCCCTCAGGGCAGGAGCCATCTGTCCCCAGCGTCCTTGGTGCTCCCGGGAGGTTGTGGCCTGGTCCCACAGGCCCCGGTAACCTCTTCTTGCCCTCAAGGTCCCGATGGCCCCTTGTGAGGCAGAACTGGCCTGGGGGCCCAGGTGTGGCAGTCAGAGGCAGCGGGCAGTCTGGAACGCTGTGACAATAAAGGTGCTCTCCCCACTGGGGGTCTGGTGTCCTGTGGTGGCAGCTGGGCGAGGCCTGGTGAGCCGGGCCACGGTGGCGCAGGCCGTCCCCGGAAGATGCGTATGTCGTGACCCTGTGGCTGGATGCGGGGACAGGCGACTCCTGGCCCGTGCCACACACACGCGGCTGCGGGGCCGCAGTGGCACAACGGGGGGTCTTCAGGGGCCAACGGGAGGGGGCTACACAGGAAAGGGACCCGGCAGGCAGGCGCACGGCACCCGCAGAGGCCGGGAGGGGCGAAGGAGGGCGGCTCGTCGCTGACCGCTTGTGCACCCATATCTTGTGCACAGAGCATATGCGCGGGTGCAGGAAGCCTGGCCGGGCAGAGGCGTGAGCGCTTCCCCTGAAGGGCTGAGCCCCTTTTTCTTCCTCCAGGCCACTCTCTCAGCTCACTGAAGCCCCCCACCTTGCCCTGAGCAACCCCCTTTGTTGGGTGAAGCCTCATCTGGGGACCAGTGCGCCCCCTGGGGTGACCACGGGACTGAATGCCATCTACCCCCTGGTGAGACAGATCAGAGGGCAGCTCCCTCTCCCAGACCAGGGGTGGAGACGGGGCTCGGAGGGAGACTATCCGCCTGGCCCAGGACACCAACATGTGCGGCCCCACGGCCCTCAGCCCAGGGTCTCTGTGGGCCTCTCCCTCTGAGTGTCTCAAGGACAGACCACTTCCCCGCTGACCCCGGCATTCTTAGACCAAGGGGCTGCCACGTTTGAAGGGTGTGGACCGAGCACGGGCCCGCAGGGTGGATGTCCCCACGTGCACAGGTGGGGGTTCAGAGGGCTGGGGACTGGCTCTCCCCGGGCCCTCACGTTCTAGTCAGAGCCCCGAGTGGCCTTCCCTTCCCAGTCTTTGTAAAGGAGGAGACTTAACATATAAGTTTTAAATAATTAGATTCATGGGTACCCTGGCCCTGGGTGGTGCAACTGTCTGGGACAGGCCTTGGGGGGACCAGCAGAGTCTGGGGTGAGCCCCCCAACATAGGGCAAGTTTGGATGCATGGTACTTCCAGGCCACAGGGAGTGGAAGGGAGTGCGGGAGGGAACCAGCTTCCGGTGGGCGGTCCCCACCAGCAGGGTGGACAGGCCAAGGCTGTGTGTCAGACGGGGCGAAGGCAGCGAGTGCGGACCCCAGAGGAGGTCCCAGTCCCCGAGGGCCAGGGCTGTGAGACAGGGTCTCCCCGGCGAGGTGCTCACGAGCTGGTCCTTTGTAAGGATGCGGCCAGGCACCGCGCTTAACATGTGGCTTATATCCCCTCCCTGCGCTTCGCGGCCGCCTTCCCTGCTTTGTGGAGGGTCCGTGCAGCCCCAGAGAAGTTGAGTGGCTCGCCCAAGGTCACACAGCCAGCTGGTGGTGAGGCTGGGTTTCCACACAGATCTGAGACTCGGGGAAGCCGTGCTCTTGGCTGCTGTGGTTCTGGAAGGAAGAGCCGAGGGCACGAGAACCAGGAGACTGTCAGGTGCGAGCAAAGGCTGACGAGCGGCACAGATTCGGTGGTGGACAGAAGGAATGCCCACAGCGGACTGGAGCGGCTGCAAGGTGCCAGATCTTGGAGAACGTCGAATGTTCGAGGGGTAGGAAGCTGACCCTCGGGGGGGACTGGCTGCCACGGCGGGTTCTCACGGTCAGTCTGGCCTCTTCCCTCCATCTGGCCCTCGGCCCATCTTCCTGAAACGCAAGTCCGCCTGCGCTGCCCCCCGTGAATCTGCAGGGGCTGCCCCGTTCCTGGCCCTAAGCCTGGGCTCTGCAGCCTGGCCCTGTCCTTGGTGACCCGTCCTCGGTGTCCCGTCCTCCTGGCTGTGGGCTTCCCCAGGAACTAGCATCTCTCGTTGGCCTGTGGGTGCTGGCTCCCCAGCCACAGGGGAGAGCAGTCGGAGGGGGTGTGGCCTGGTACTTACAGCCCCAGGGAAGCGCAGTTCTCTCGGCTTTGGGCAAAATCTTCAGACGCATCACCTCCTGACTCCTGCAGCCTCTCTGGTCCTTGCTTCTGTCTCATGTCATAAGTGTCTCTGTGCTCACGGAGGGAAACTCAAACCTGCGTGACAGGTTAATGGGTCCCAGTGGTGACTCAGAATGGCAAAGCCAGCCACCCAGAGCCATTACTGGGCCTCCAGGACCCATGACTGCCCCTCTCCGTCCCCGCTGTCCCCAGCCCCTGGGGGAGGAGCTCATGAGCCCAGTGCAGGAGGGGAGCGAGGGGAGGAAGCTCCCACCCTTGCGCCTGTCTGCATGGGCCACCCGAGGAGTTGATCAGGGAGAATTTGCTCAGCCCCCCTCCCCCTCATCTCAGTCCCACCCCCGGGGGCTCCCAAAGTCTGCTCGGCTCTCGACCCTGCACCCACTTCTCTCCTGTGCCCCACGGTCTAGATCAAACCCGACCTTTCTGCTCAAACAGGTTCCAGCCCCTGGTATGTGAGCGTATGCGTGAGTGTGTGCACGTACTCAGTATACAGGTGCATGTGGGGAAACCCAGTGTACGGGAACACCTTACTAACACTTCCCTTCTCTGCCAGGCCCCCTCCCCTGGGGTCCTGAGCAGCCCTAGTCCCAGGGCCCTGGCCTGTGACTGCCCTGTCTGGCTCGTGGGACCCTCTCTTCCCCACGTGTCCACCCAGCTGAGTGGGAGCAAGGCACTGAAAGAGTGTAGACGGAGGCAGAACCCTGACTCGGGCCTCCCCTCTCGGGGCGGGGGTGGCTCCTGAGCAAGGCAGGTGTAGGGCCCACAGCCAAAGACCCCGGCTTGCTCCACCCAAGTTGGCCACCGGCCAGAGCGGAAATTGAAGACCCTCTTGGTCAGAGGCTACCCAAGGGCCCCAGCACGGCGGCCACTGTGTGGAGGGGACTCAGGCTGGGCTGATCCGCCAGACCTGCTGTTAAACACGCCAGTACCGCCCACTTGCCCCCCACCGTCCCGGCCCCTCGCGGAGACCTCCCGGAGTCCAGGACCCAGTCCCAGTACCAAGACCGGGATCTGCCCGACCGGTGCCCGTGCTATGTGGTTGTAAAGTACTTGTAATGTCGCTCTTGCCCCAAGGAATAGAGGTTGATGGCACAGCGGGGGGCGAGGGGGGTGCGCTCTGCCTCTGACACGTGAGGGTCTCGGGCAGGAGTTCGCAGCTGACCTGCCGCTGCCGTAGGAGAGGGGAGCTCCCGCTGGAGGGCCCGGATGGCCTTGGTCGAAAATCAGAGGGGCGCCTGGGTGGCTCGGTCGGTCGAGGATCTGACTTCAGCTCAGGTCGTGATCTCACAGTTCGTGAGTTCGAGCCCCACGCTGGGCTCGCTGCTGTCAGCACCGAGCCCACTTTGGATCCTCTGTCCCTCTCTCTCTGACCCTCCTCTGCTTGCACTCTCTCAAAAATAAATAAACATTTAAAAGAAAAAACCTCAGAAGTGGGTCATCCAGCCTGGGGTTCCTCTGGGGCATTCCAATGGGACCCCACATTTCCTGCCCTACCCCCTGGGGTGATCCCTCTAGAGAACACAGTACAACTTGTTTCCTGGGACCAGGAGGGAATCAGAGTGTGGCTGGAAGTTAATCAGACACTCATTTGACCCCCCCCCCCCCAGGGCTTTGTGGCCCTGAGTACACACGTTGTTAATCAGACACTTGACCCCCACGCTCAGGGACCATGTCTGAGCGTCTCCCTTCCCGGAATGCACTGCCCTCACTGCTCTGTCTGCACCGTTAGGCTCTGATACTTTTTTTATTTGATTAAAAAACACTTTTTTTTAATGTTTATTCATTTTTGAGAGACAGAGACAGAGCACGAGTCGAGGAGGGGAAGAGAGAGAGGGAGACACAGAATCCGAACGGGCTCCAGGCTCTGTGAGCTGCCAGCACAGAGCCCGACGTGGGGCTCGAACTCACGAATCGTGAGATCATGACCTGAGCCGAAGTCAGACGCTCAACCGACTGAGCCACCCGAGCACCCCAGGCTCTGATTTTCTTGCAAGCAGGGTCACATCTATGTCCCCAGCACCCAGCTCTGATCACCGCAGTGAGTCACAGGACATTCCCAAGAGGAGAATGACTCCTTCCCAGAGTCATTCTAGGAGGCAGTGACCGAGGTCGTGAGCAGGGGTCAGGTGGGCATCCAAGATGGGCTTAGGTCAGAACAGAAGTCCCCTCCCACCCAATTCTCCCACACCTGCAATCCCAACCACCCCTGAGGTTTCTGGAACACCTCTCTTCCAGGCCTGTTTTATGGACAATAAAAAAAAAATTTCACGAGATTTTCAATTACTTGAATTCCAGGGAGATTTATTTCCAATGTTATTAATAAATTCTAATGTCACCTATAACTTTCAATTGCCAGTTAATTAACTTGCAATTGGTGCATTGTAAAAGGCAAATTAAATACTTTTCCAGGCGGGGGCTGGTAAATCTAATGAGCTGGTATGCCCCGGAGGAGACAGCCGGGCTCCTGTGTCCCAGTGAGGAGGCAACTCCCTCCTGTTGATGGGTGTGTAGAATGGGCGGGTGACACTGAGGCCTCAGTGTCCTCATCTGTGAAACATGATCCCAGAACCTGCCTCCAGAACCCTCATGGTATCTGGGGTTGAAGCTGTTTTATATTCATAGATAAATGCAATGAAGGGGTCCCAAGCGGTAAGTGGAGTCAAGAGTCCTTGCTCTGACACTGTGGGCTGGGTCGCTGGACAGGTTCCTGGTGACAAATTGCCAGGAACGTCTTTCTCACAGTTCTGGAGTCCAAAGTCAAGGTGATGGCGGGGCTGTGCTTCCTCGGCAGGCTCTGAGGGGAAAAATCCCTTCCCTTTTCCAGCTTCTAGTGGCTCTGGGCGTCCCTCTGGCTTGTGGCTGCCCCCGTCTTCACCTGGCTTCCCCCGCTATGTCTGTCTTGTCCTCTGTGTCTCTTACAAGGACTTGTCATTGTTTTTTGGGCCCATCTGGGGAGTCCAGGAATCTCTTCATCTCGACGTCCTTAACTTAATCATATCCTCAAAGACCTTTATTTCAAAATAAGTTTGTATCCAGGGATTACATCTGGGACATAGAGGTGGGGGGCCATCACTCAGCCTACGACCGTGACCTTGGGCGAATCACTTCAACCTCTCGGATATTCCATCTTCCACCACATGGGACACAGGGCTGAACTGGTGAGAGAAGGCGCCTGCCGTGTGTCAGGCACTGCCCCAGCCGTCACATGTATTGACCCCTGCCAACCTGACAAAACAGGTGCTTTATCACCTTAATTTTGCCGGTGAGCAAACTCAGGCCGGAGGTCAAGTGACTTGCCCAACGTTGCCCAGGTAGTAAGTGGTGGGGCCAGGATTTGAACCCAGGCCGTCTGACCTTGAAGCCTACACTCCCTTTCTTGGAATTGAACTTTATTATTATTATTATTATTATTGAACCATAATTCACATAGCATTCAACTCACCCATTGCAAATGTATAACTCAGTGGTTTTGGGTATATTCAGAGTTGTGCAATCAATTTTAAGACCTTTTCACCACCCCCAAAAGAAACCCTATGCCCTGGACTAACACCCCAATCACCCCATTTCCCCCCACCCCCTGGCCACCACTAACCTACTATCTGTCTATGATTTTGCCTATTGGACATTTCACATACTGGAATCATCCACTACGTGACCTCCTGCGTCTGGCTCCTTTGAACCTAATTTCAAGGTTCGCCCGTGTTACTTCATGTATCGATGCTTCATTTTTCTTTATGGCTGAACAGGAGCCTACACTCTTTTAACCACTATGATGACCTGGCAGCTGGGAAAACCTTTCTGTGGGATTGGCACATTCCAGAAGGCTCCACCAAACCCTGAGGCTTGATCTTCGAGGATTCTGTGGGAGGTGGGGGACAGAGCCTCTCCCCCTCTCCCCACAGCGCCGTCCCCTCTCTTTACGAGATTCCTGACACAGCAAGACCCAGTGACACCAGGCAGGAGCTGGCTTGGCTGCACCTCCAAGATTTCTCCATCCAAGGGGTCAGCTGCAGCCCATCCATTACACCCGCATTTACTAACTTGTGATTGTGAACATTGCCGGTCTCTGCCGGGGCCTGGCCCCTCGTGGGGTGCTGGGAATGCGGCAGCCCCTAGTCTGAGTGTGGACAGCCCATCTACCCCTGGGGGAGAGACTTGGCTTCCTCAAGGGCCAGGTAACCAGGAAAAGCCCTGGATCGTTGCCCCCCCCCTCCCGACTGCTCAGCAGTTCACTCTGGGTGAGTATGGAGGACGCCCCCAAGCCTGCCCCATCCTGCCCTCCCAGGCTCAGGCCCAGGCCACAGGATGGGGTAGGCCAGTCCTTGCCTCTCAGAGAGTGGAAAGCAAGGACAGTGGTGAGGGCAGCAAGGGACCCCAGGGAGGAGCACCCAGCCCACCCAGAGGGAGGAGCATCCTCTCAACGAGGGACATAGCTGAGGCACCTGAAAGATTGGGTAAGAGTTAACCAGGTGGAGGAGGGGGTGGGGCAAGCCCAGCAGGTGCAAAGGCCCATCAGTGTGAGAAGGAGAAAGGAAGTGTTAGAAGCACAGGGAAGTTTCCAGAAAGGGGCTGGGGGCAGATGGGGGAGGAGAGAGGGACAAGGTCAGATTAGGAAAGGTGAAGATTGGTCCTGGATGGCAGTGGCGGCCACGGAAGCTTCTAGCAGGGGAGAGACACAGCTGGACACTTGTATGGAAGGAGCCCTGCAACCAGAGGGTGTGAGGCCTGAATGGTGGCAGCGGGGAGGAGGGGACGGTTGTGAGGAGTCGGGGGATGGGTGGGCAGAGCTGGCTCTTCACTGGTCAACCCCCACCCCCACCCCCACCCCCACCTCCCCCCAGCCTGCTCTGTCTCTGGTTGAGAGGCAGGAGGACAAGCAGGAAAGACACCTGTACCGGGGCTCTCGCAGACCTCGTACCTGGGTCATCGGGGAGAAGGAGGGGGTGGTGGGTGCTTAAGGCTGGAGACCCAGGGCCAGCAGACAGGCCGAGTAGGAGGCCGGGGTGCGTCGTGCTGACCGGAACACAGGCGACTCTGTAAGCAACAGAAACCCAGCCCAAGTGCCTCAATATGAGGGGCTGATTGCAAGGCTGCAGGGATCTCAGGGGACACGAAGCACGGGGGCCAGGGTCGGGGTAGGCACCGGGGAGCCTATCGGATCTGAGCTGGGATCTCCGGCAGGAAGAGGTTGCTGACTCCCACGCTCTGTCGTGTGCCCGGCTCTCCTCTCCCTGAGACCCCTTGTTCTGTCCATGCTCGTGACTTCCGCGTCTTCCTACCATAGCCTGCCATGGCCACTTGTCTCCCCGTGCACCTGGCGGCTTTGCAGTCACCCAGCGCTCAAGGGGTGGTTGTCAGGCCCCTCTTTTGCCCCTCCCTCCCCCCCACCCACCCCCCCGCCCAGTGCACAGGCTCCCGGAGGCCTC
The DNA here is from genome assembly GCF_028018385.1 of Neofelis nebulosa. Taxonomy (NCBI): domain Eukaryota; kingdom Metazoa; phylum Chordata; class Mammalia; order Carnivora; family Felidae; genus Neofelis; species Neofelis nebulosa. The sequence goes on from NC_080799.1 coordinate 8,287,389, forward strand.
CCCAAAGATAGGACTCCTCCTCCTTCTTGACAAAGGAGCCCAAGCTGTGGTCTCATTCCCCCAGGCGGGACACGGATGTCTGATAAAGAAGGACCCTGGGGACCTAAAGCTGGAAGCCCCACAGAGCACGGAGTCAGGGGAAGAAACTCCTGCTCTGCCAATGGTATGGCCCCCGCTTTGTGTTACACTAGAGCCACGTTCTCGAACATGACCATCCCATCCCCACCCTCCAGCTATTCGAGGACCTTGATGGTGTCCCTCCAGGCTCTCAGGACATAACGGGACCAAATCACTGTCCACTTTCTCACCTCGCTGCCTATGTCCTATGCCACAACCATCCTGGCAGGCCCAGCTCTTAACAGATGGGGCATGGAGGGCCTTGGCCTTAATTTTCCTTCTATACGGTCGTTTATAAAGGGAGAATTTTTTGAAAGAGTCAAAACCAAAAGGTGCATCTTAATTAGGGAAGACATGCAGGGAGGCCAGACTGAGCCCTGCTGGGCACCAGCCCTCCACTTTGTGAGAACAAATGCTTTTAACGCAGCCCCGTTGCCATGGTGATCACCGCATCTCAGCTTACTGAGGTGGCATTGCAAATCTGTGGGGAAAGAACAGATTATTCAATAAATGATGCCGGGACATTTGCTTAGCTATTCAGAAAGAAATAAAATTAGCTCCTTCCTTCACACCATACTCCAAGATGAATTCCAGAGGATTCAAAGAATTAAATGCAAAAGAGGAAATCATTAAAAACTAGAAGAAATTATAGACCAATATTTGATCTCTGGGTGAGGAAAGACCTTCTAAACATAAAAGCAGCGGGGGAAAAAAATAACAATAAGATAAAATTTAATGCGTGAAAACTTAAATATCTTAATGCTTTTAAAAAGCCATTTAATTAAAATTGTTGGGGAACTATAAATAAGGATAACAGTTACAACAGATGTGACAAAGGGTTAACGCGTCTAATATATAAAAAGCAATTACAAATCAATAAAATGAACATTCCCATAGAAAAACAGTCAACAAGAAATGTACAACAAGAAATGTACAACAGAAAATAAAAACATGTAACAGAAGACATATTTTAAAATATTAAGCTTCACTAGTAATCAAAGAAATGACCGTTAAAAACACTGATGAGATTTTCCCCTATCAGGTTATCAAAAATTGTTTCGAATCTTAACACCCAATCTTCTTGAGTAGAGTGAAATGGAGCATTTTAAATCGTGAGGGTACAAATGTGAGAGTAGACATTGGTGTAAAATTTCTAGGGAAAAACTGGCTTTATGCTGCCAAGTTTTAAAAATGTTCATACCATTAACTTGGTACCCCCACTTCTAACACATTTTAAAAGGGTCAAGATTGAAGCTAAAATGTGAATACAATATTTATTGTAAGTGATTAACATAAATTTGTAATTCACTTAAACTCTAGGGCATGGCTAAATAAATTACAGTAATAAATATGAAATATTGGGTAGCTATTAAACTAATATTTTGAAACATATTTAATGGCATGAAAATATGTCTAAGATATAAGACTCAGTGGAAAATAGTATATCATGCAGCACCTGGCTGGCTCAGTCGAGTGTGCAATTCTTGATCTTGGGGTCAAGAGTCTGAGCCCCCCGTTGGGTGTAGAGGTTACTTTAAAATAAAATCTCTTTTGGGGCGCCTGGGTGGCGCAGTCGGTTAAGCGTCCGACTTCAGCCAGGTCACGATCTCGCGGTCCGTGAGTTCGAGCCCCGCGTCAGGCTCTGGGCTGATGGCTCGGAGCCTGGAGCCTGTTTCCGATTCTGCGTCTCCCTCTCTCTCTGCCCCTCCCCCGTTCATGCTCTGTCTCTCTCTGTCCCAAAAATAAATAAAATAAATAAATAAATAAATAAAATAAAATAAAATAAAATAAAATCTCTTTTGAAAAAAAAGAAAGAAAAGAGTATATCAGTTGGAATTCTTAACTGCTGGCATTCAGAACCCACTCCATCTGGCTAGGTAAGGCAGAGAAGGAAATCATTGGGAGAATCTGGAATCGCTCAGAATCAGCAGGTACATGGGAGTGGGGGCTGGACTGAGAAAATAACCAGGCAGCAAGACAGCCACAAACACAGCTCGAATCAGGAAGCTTCTGGTGAGGAAACTGCTCAGAGACCGCCTTGCACAGAATACCGCTTCCTGTGGCTGCCATGACTGTCCCTGCAGGTCTGATTGGTCAAGCCTCACCAGCGATGTGCCCAGGATATTGTTGTGTGTTCTATCGATGTCTGTTTGGTTACTAGTGTTCCTTTAATTCTTTAGACATAGTCCCCTTCAGGTTTTTTTGCACATATTTATAATAGTGTATTTAAATTAAAAAAAAAATTTTTTTTTAACGTTTATTTATTTTTGAGACAGAGAGAGAGACAGAGCATGAACGGGGGAGGGGCAGAGAGAGAGGGAGACACAGAATCGGAAGCAGGCTCCAGGCTCTGAGCCATCAGCCCAGAGCCCGACGTGGGGCTCGAACTCATGGACCGAGAGATCGTGAGATCGTGACCTGAGCTGAAGTCGGACGCTCAACCGACTGAGACACCCAGGCGCCCCAATAGTGTATTTAAAATTTTTTTAATGTTTATTTATTTTTGAGAGAGAGAAAGAGTGAGCAGGGGAGGGCAGAGAAGGACACACAGAATCTGAAGCAGATTCCAGGCTCCGAGCTGTCTGCAGAGAGCCCGACGCAGGCTCAAAACCACGAACCGTGAGATCGTGACCAGACCTGAAGTTGGACGCTCAACCAACGGAGCCACCCAGGTGCCCCTTTAACGGTGCATTTGAAGTCTTTGCCTAGGAAGTCCAGTGTTTGTGCTCCGTTGGGGACAGGTTTGTGTCATTAGGCCACACTTTCTTGTTTCTTTGCGTGGGTCATAAACTTTTGTTGAAAGTTGCGTATTAAAATAATATAATGTCACAAATTTGGAATTGGTTCTCCAGTCCCCAAGGGTTTGTTGTTACTGTGATTTGTTCTTGCTGCTGCTGTTGGTTTTGTTAGTAACTTTCCCGGACTAATTCTGTAAAGTCTCTGTGCTCTGCTCTGTTTAGCCCCTGAAATTTCTACTCAGCTAGCTTAGTGGTCAGCTACTGATTGGCTAGAGAGCCCCTTAAATCCCTTAAGCCAGTAAGTCTCTCAGCCCTTGTTGAGGGGCCCTGTGTGGTGTTGGGGCAAGTTTTCAATGCTCTGGTGAGAAATTGACAACTGTGTCCTAACCTTTACTTCCTGCCTGCGCAGAGCCTCAAGGTCAGCCAGAGGCGAGACATTCAAGTTTTCACAGATCTTTCTCAGGTGTGTGCACAGCCATGCACATGTACATGGCCTTCTAGAGTCCCAGGAACATATTGGAGCCTTTTAAAGCCCCCTATGTGCATCTCATTCTCTAGGTTTTATTTGACTTCTCTTTAACCCCAACGATATCGCCACTTCAGGTGGCTACAGTGTGAAACAGTTGCAGCTGATTGTTTTTGACAAATGCTCTGGAGCTATTCCTGTTCACGCAGACCAATCTCTAAGGCAGGTCAAATAAAGACAATCCCAAGAATGGAGTTTTTCAGGGAGTTGCCAGACAGGTCAAATGGTGACAACTCCCTAAGTATGGGCTTTTTTGGAGGCTCCAAACCTGTTCATTATCTTCTAGTGGCTGTAGGGCTGCTAATTGTCCTGGCCACCACTGTTGTGAAGCTGTCATTTTTCAAGCCTACAGTGGAGGTGGGGAGAAGGACATGGAAACAGGACAAGTTACAACTTCTCAAAGCTTGGGGCACCTGGGTGGCTCAGTCAGTTAAGCCTCCAACTTCAGCTCAGGTCATGATCTCATGGTTCATGAGTTCAAGCCCCGCGTGGGGCTCTGAGCTGACAGCTCAGAGCCTGGAGTCAGCTCAGAGCCTGGAGCCTGCTTCAGATTCTATCTCCCTCTGTCTGCCCCTGCCCCGCTTGCATTCCGTGTCTCTCTCTCTCTCTCTCTCAAAAAGAAACAAACATTAAACATTTTTTTTAAATAAGAATGAGCTGACCTTATTTAAAAAAAAAATTCACAGAACTTGCTGTGCTCACTATGACTCAGCCATATTTAAAAAAAAATAAACACTCCCCACATTGTTGCAAGCCTTTGGTTAATTTCCAAAAAATCATTGAAAAATTGATTCCGATCATTTTTGCCAACATGCTCATTGCTTTTACAAAGAAGTATGTTTTTGGAAGTCCTTACTCGGTCATTCTGGAAGTGCTTCGCCCCACCTGTTTGTGTACAGAAAATTTTATTGGAATCCTGCCATGCCCATTCATTTATATATTGTCTATAGCTGCTTTCACACTACAATTGAAGAGCTGAGTAGTTGCAACAGAAACCATATGGTCTGCAAAGTCTAAAATGAGTACTATCTGGCCTTTACAGAAAAAGTTTGCCAACCCCAAGAGCAAAGCAAGAAAATGATATAAAGATCAGAGGAAGTAAACTGCCATTACTCACAGATGAAATTATTTTGCATTTAGAAGTTTTGAGAATTTGTAAACAACTTGTTAGAATTAATAAGTGCTTAGCAAGACAGGTGTACAGAACCCAACTGTAGGTCTTCTGGATTCAGTGAAGCTAGTGTAAGCCCACTCCACCCTACCTCTCCCACTGATTACAACTAAAATGCCTGGACAGAACACATATCTGAGGACTGTGAAGACTAAATCAGAGAAAGTGGATTGGGCAGGGAAATCAAAGTTATTTTAATCTTCAACGTTCGTTGTTGGCTTTTTTCTGTTTTCTCCACAGTCCCACATTCAGCTCGAGTATAGCTCAAATTCTGGAACGGTGAAGAGGGCGGAAACAGAATAAGCTCTAAGAAAAACCCTGTCTTTCTGACCAGAGAAGCAAGAATGGGGTAGGACAGAGAACGTGGCAGGAGAGCCCCCCCTTTTTTTCACTTTTGACCGTCCCAGTCCTGAGGCAAGCCCCATTCATGAGTCTACACTCATGGGGTGTCACCAGACAATCCCACACGCGCTTAAAACTCTGAGGGAAAACATTGCTGTCTGGCTCCTGTCATTCAAAGAGGGTGAGGGATCCCCATGTTCTTCTCTTTTTTTTCTGTTGCCAGTATGGCCCCCGTGATAGGAAGCTGTTCCTGAGGGAGCCTCAAACACTTCTCCCAGAGATGACCCATTTTGTAAGGAGTGCCTGATAGCACAGAGAGACTAAAACACTGGCCTTCTTTCTTTTTTTCCTTTATTTATTTATTTTTAAAATTTATTCTCAAATTAGCTAACAGTGAAGTCTTGGCTTCAGGAGTAGGTTCCCATGATTCATCACTTACATCCAACACCCAGTGCTCATCCCCACAAGTGCCCTCCTCAATGCCCATCACCCATTTCCGCCCCCCCAACCCTCCACCCCCATCAACCCTCAGTTTGTTCTCTGTATTTAAGAGTCTCTTATGGTTTGCCTCCCTCTCTGTTTTGATCTTATTTTTCCTTCCCTTCCCCTATGGTCATCTGTTAAGTTTCTCAAATTGCACATACGAGTGAAATCATCTGATATCTTTCTCTGACTGACTTATTTCGCTTGGCCTAATACCCTCCAGTTCCATCCACATTGTTGCAAATGTCAAGGTTTCATTCTTTTTCATCACTGAGTAGTATTCCATTATATATATATATATATATATATATATATATATATGTACACACACACATACACACACTCCCTATTCCTTATCCATTCATCAGTTGATGGGCTTTTGGGCTCTTTCCATAATTTGGCTATTGTTGGTAGTGCTGCTATAAATATTGGGGTGCATGTGCCCCTTTGAATCAGCACTCCTATATCCTTTGGATAAATACCTAGTAGTGCTATTGCTGGGCCGTAGGGTCATTCTATTTTTAATTTTTTGAGGAACCTCCACACTGTTTTCCAGAGTGGCTGCACCAGTTTGCATTCCCACCAACAGTGCAAGAGGGTTCCCGTTTCTCCACATCCTCTCCAGCATCTATAGTCTCCTGATTTGTTCCTTTTGGCCACTCTGAGCAGCGTGAGGTGGTATCTCAGTGTGGTTTTGATTTGTATTTCCCTGATGATGAGCGATGTTGAGCATCTTTTCATGTGTCGGTTGGCCATCTGGATGTCGTCTTTGGGAAAGTGTCTATTCATGTCTTCTGCCCATTTCTTCACTGGATTATTTGTTTCTAGGGTGTTGAGTTTGTTAAGTTCTTTATAGATTTTTTATACTTATCCTTTATCCAATATGTCATTTGCAAATATCTTCTCCCATTCCATCGGTTGCTTTTTGGTTTTGCTGATTGTTTCCTTTGCTGTGCAGAAGATTTTTTATCTTGGGACATTAGTCCCAAGAGTTCATTTTTGCTTTTATTTCCCTTGCCTTTGGAGACAGGTCAAGTAGGAAATTGCTGCAGCTGAGGTCAAAGAGGTTGCTGCCTGTAGGATTTTTTGATGGTCTCCTGTCTCACATTTAGGTCTTTCATCCATTTTGAATTTATTTTTGTGTATGAAGAAAGTGGTCCAGGTTCATTCTTCTGCATGTTGCTGTCCAGCTCTCCCAGCACCATTTGCTAAAGAGACTGTCTTTATTCCACTGGTTACTCTTTCCTGCTTTGTTGAAGATTTAGCTGGCCATACGTTTGCGGGTCCATTTCTGGGTTCTGTATTCTATTCCATTGGTCTATGTGTCTGTTTTTGTGCCAATACCATACTGTCTTGATGATTACCGCTTTGTAATACAGGCTAGAGTCCAGGATTGTGATGCGTCCTGCTTTGGTTTTCTTTTTCAACATTCTCTTGGCTATTCGCGGTCTTTTGTGGTTCTGTCCAAATTTTAGGATTGTTTGTTCTAGCCCTGTGAAGAATGCTGGTGCTATTTTGATTGGCATTGCCTTGAATGTGTAGATTGCTTTGGGTAGCATTGACATTTTAACAATATTTATTTTTCGAATCCATGAGCACGGAATGTTTTTCCATTTCTTTGTGTTTTGTTCAATTTCTCCCATAAGCTTTCTATAGTTTTCAGCATACAGACCTTTTACCTCTTTGGTTAGGTTTATTCCTAGGTGTTTTATGGTTTGTGGTGCAATGGTAAATGGGACTGATTCCTTGATGTCTCTTCCTGTTGCTTCATTATAGGTGTATAGAAATGCAACTGGTTTCCGTACATTGACTTTTTATGTCTTGTGTTGTTGCAGTCTTTTAGGTTTTCCACGTCATCTGCAAACAGTGAAAGTTTGACTTCTCCTTTGCCAATTTGGATGCCTTTTATTTCATTTTGGTGTCTGATTGCTGACATCAGTCAGACATGGGACTTCCAACACGATGGTAAACCGCAGTGGCAGGAGTGGACATCCCCGTTGCCTGATCATGTTCCTGATCTCAGGGGGAAAGCTCTCAGTTTTTCCCCATTGAGGATGATATTAGCTGTGTGGGGCCTTTGATATATGGCTTTTATGATGTTAAGATATGTTCCTTCTATCCCAACTTTCTTGAGGGTTTTTCATTAAGAAAGGATGTTGTATTCTGTCAAATCCTTTTTCTGCATCTATTGACAGGATCCAATGGTTCTTATCCTTTCTTCTATTAATGTGACGTGTCACGTGGATTGATTTGTGAACAATGAACCAGCCCTGCAGCCCAGGAATGAATCCCACTTGATCATGGTGAATAATTCTTTTAATATACTGTTGAATTCTATCTGCTAGTATCTTACTGAGAATTTTTGTATCCATGTTCGTCAAGGGTGTTGGCCTGTAATTCTCCTTTTTAGTGGGGTCTCTGTCTGGTTTGGGAATCAAGGTAATGCTGGCATAATAGAATGAGTCTGGAAGCTTTCCTTCCATTTATATTTTTGGGAACAGCTGGAGAAGAACAGGTATTAACTCTGCTTTAAATGTCCAATAGAATTCCATCTGGCCCAGAACTCTTATTTGCTGGGAGATTTTTGATAACTGATTCCATTTCTTTGCTGCTTATGGGTCTGTTCAAATTTCTTATTTCTTCCCGTTTGGGTTTTGGTTGTGTGTGAGTGCCTAGGAATTTGTCCGTTTCTTCCAGGTTGTCCAGTTAGTTGGCATATAATTTTTCATGCATTCTCTAATAATTGTATTTCTGTGGTGTTGGTTGTGATCTCTCCTCTTTCATTCGTGATTTTATCTGTTTGGGTCCTTTCTCTTTTCATTCTGAGAAGTCTGGCTAGCGGGTTATCAATTTTGTTCACGTTTTTGAAAAACCAGCTCTTAAATTCATTCATCTGTTCTACTGGGTTTTTTTTTTTTTTATTCTATATTGTTTATTTCTGCTCTAATCTTTATCATTTCTCTTCCGCTAACTTTGGGCTTTCTTTGCCGCTGCCTTTCTAGTTCCTTTAGGTGTGAGGTTAAGTTGTATATTTGGGACCTTTCTTGCTTCTTGAGATAGGCCTGATTTGCAATGCATTTCCCTCTTAGAACTGCTTTGCTGCAGTCCCAAAGGGTTTGGACTGTTGTGTTTTCATTTTCATTTGCTTCCCTATATTTTTAAATTTCTTTGATTTCCTGGTTGACCCATTCATTCTTCAGTAGGATATTCTTTAACCTCCATGCATTTGGGAGCTTCCCAATTTTTTTCTTGTGGTTGATTTCAATATTCATAGCATTGTGATCTGAAAATATCCTGGTATGATCTCAATCCTTTTATACTTGTTGAGTGCTGTTTTGTGACCCAGTATGTGATCTGTTTTTGAGAATGTTCCATGTGCACTCGAGAAGAATATGTATTCTGCTGCTTTAGGGCGAAATATTCTGAATATGAGTCCGTCTGGTGCAGTGTGTCATTCAAAGCCATTGTTTCCTTGTTGATTTTCTGCTTAGATGATCTGTCCATTGTTGTAAGTGGAGTATTAAAGTCCCCTTCAATCAAGGTATTATTTTTTTTAATTTTTTTTAACATTTTTATTTATTTTTGAGATAGGGAGAGACAGAGCATGAACAGGGGAGGGTCAGAGAGAGGGAGACACAGAATCTGAAACAGGCTCCAGGCTCTGAGCCGTCAGCACAGAGCCCGACGCGGGGCTCGAACTCACAGACCGTGAGATCATGACCTGAGCCGAAGTCGGCCGCTTAACCGACTGAGCCACCCAGGCGCCCCATGGTATTATTATCTATACATTTATTTATGTTTGTGATTAATTGATTTACATATTTGGGGGTTCCATGTTGGGGACATAAACATTTTCAATTGTTAGGTCTTCTTGGTGGAGAGACCCCTTAATTATGACATAATGCCCTTCTTCATCTCTTGTTACAGTCTTCGTTTTAAACCTAGTTTGTCTGTCTGGAGTATGGCTACTCCAGCTTTCTTTTGATGTCTGGTAGCATCACTTTCAATCTGCAGGTCTCCTTAGTTCTAAAATGAGTCTCTTGTAGGCAGCGTGTAGACAGATCTTGGTTTTTTTCATCCATTCTGACACCCTATGTCTTTTGATTGGGGTGGTTCATCCATTTACATTCAGAGCGATTATTGAAAGATTTAGTGTCACTGTGTTATCTGTAGGTTTCATGTTTGTGGTTGTCTCTGGTCCTTGTCGTCTTTGCTGCTTTCCACTCACAGAGTCCCTCTTAGGATCTCCTGCAGGGCTGGCTTAGTGGTCATAAACTCCTTTAGTTTTTGTTTGTCTGGAAGAGACTTTATCTCTCCTTCTATTCTGAATGACAGCCTTGTGGATAAAGGATTCTTGGCTGCAGATTTTTCCTATTCAGCACATTGAATATTTCCTGCCACTCCCTTCTGGCCTGCCAAGTGTCAGTGGACAGGTGTGCTACTATCCTTATGTGTCTATCCTTGTTAGCTAAGGCCTGTTTGTCCCTCGCTGCCTTCAGAATTCTCTCTATCTTTGTATTTTGCCAGTTTCACTATGATATGTCACGGTGTTGACCCGTTTTTGTCGATTTTGAAGGGAGTTCTCTGTGCCTGTGCCTCTTGGACTTGGATGCCTGTTTCCTTCCTCGGGTTAGGGAAGTTCTCAACTATAATTTGTTCAAGGAAACCTTCTGCCCCTTTCTCTCTCTTCTTCTTCTTCTGGAACTCCTCTACTATGGGTATTATTCCATTTCGTCGAATCACTTAGGTCTCTAGTTCTCCCCTCACAGTCTAGCAATTTCCTTTCCGTCTTTTTTTCAGCTTTATCATTTCCCACAATTTAATCTTTTCTTTCACCTCTTCTCTCCTCTGCTTCCTCCATCCTCGGTGCCACCGTACCTAGTTTACTTTACATCTCACTTGTGGCATTCCTTCATTCCTCGAGACTATTTCTTAGGTCTTTGGCCTCTGCAGCAATAGATTCTCTGTTGTCTTTCTATGTTGTTTTCAAGCCTGGCTATTAGTCTTATGACTGTTCTTCCAAATTCTGGTTCAGGTATATTGTTTATATCTGCTCTGAGCAATTCTCTGGCTGTCATTTCTTCCTGGATTTTCTTTTGAGGAGAAGTCCTCTGTCTCATCCTTTTAGCTAGGTTTCTGTCTTTTACGTGTTTTGATAGCTGGGTCTGTCCCACTGCTCAGCCCTCGGCAGAGCTTCCCACTGCTCAGCCCTCGGCAGAGCTTCCCCCTGCTCATAGTGGTGGATTGTCTGGGCCTTCTACCATGTGAGCTTTGATTTGTTCATTGAAGTAACCCTGGAAAACAGGAAATGGGAGCACCTGATCCCATAGGAAGAGAAAAATGAAAGGGGAGGAAAAAAAGACCAAGCAGAGAATCAAAGAAACTATAAAGCTTAATCCAGAGAGAGAGAAAGGAAAACAAAGAAGAAGGAGATACAGAAAAGGTGTAAAAAGAATAGAGTAAAAATGCCCGATTAAACAAACAAAACAGAGAAATAAATAAATAAATAAATAAATATATATATATATATATAAAGAATTGGCCAAAAATCAAATCAGAAACTATGAGCCTGATTCCAAAGGTAAAAAAGAAGAGGGTACAAAGAAAAAGAAGAGAAAAGAGAAGAAAAGAAAAGAGAAAAAAAGAGACTAACATTCGGGGCGCCTGGGTGGCTCGGTCGGTTAAGCGTCCGACTTCGGTTCAGGTCATGATCTCATGGTCCGTGAGTTCGAGCCCCACGTCGGGCTCTGTGCTGACGGCTCAGAGCCTGGAGCCCGTTTCAGATTCTGTGTCTCCCTCTCTCTCTGCCCCTCCCCTGTTCATGCTCTGTCTCTCTCTGTCTCAAAAATAAATAAACGTTAAAAAAAATTTAAAAAAAAGAAAGGGGGCTGTTCTCTCCCAGCACTCCCCCAAGACTGCTACCGTGCCCTGGGGTCGGCCTCCCTACCCCCGAGCTGTGAACGGCCAGGCTCCGGTCCGGAGAAAGCCTCGCACTTTTGAAAACTGCAAACTTGGGGCGCCTGGGTGGCTCAGTCGGTTAAGTGTCCGACTTCGGCTCAGGTCACGATCTCGCGGTCCGCGAGTTCGAGCCCCGCGTCAGGCTCTGGGCTGATGGCTCGTAGCCTGGAGCCTGTTTCAGATTCTGTGTCTCCCTCTCTCTCTGCCCCTCCCCTGTTCATGTTCTGTCTCTCTCTGTCTCAAAAATAAATAAACGTTAAAAAAATTAAAAAAAAAAAAAAGAAAAAAAAAAAAAGAAAACTGCAATCTTCAGCCCCTGAAGCTGTTTGCAAAGAGGGACCGGCAGTCTCCGCATTTCTTGTTCCCCAGTCCCGGGTCCGGAGAGGTTTTCCCCTTGTCCTAGCACAGTGCTGCAGTTCCACGGCCTCTCTTTCTCTCCCTTCAGTCTCTCCACAGAAGGGGTTCCCTCCCCTCCGTGCCTACGTTGTTCTATCTCCCCCAGTTTGCATCCACGCGCCTCTGTCCCGCCTGGCTGTCTCCCTCCACCAGTGGCGATCTGTCACTCTGCAGATCTGATTTCCTGGGTGTCCCTAGCGTTCTAACCCCAATACAGCCGTGCTTGAGGGACGAGGGAAATCCCAGTCCCCCTACTTCGCCATCTTACCTCCTCCCCAAACCCTGACTTTCTAGGGAGAGAACCAGGAAAAGGGGGTCTTGGAGGTTTGGAGAGTGTAGGGGAAGTCATGGAGAGGACAGAGCGGGGAAAAAGGATTCTTTAAATGTGTGCACGAAGCCCCAAGGCCTGAGTTGTGCGTGCGTGGAACTAACGTAAAACAGCCTAGCAAAGGCTTTGAGAACTGAGATGAGACAACTTTCTCCGTAAAAGGCCAGAGAGTCAATATTTTAGGCTTTGTGAGTAACATATGTTCTCTGCTACATAGTCCGTCCTTCCTTCCTTCCTTCCTTCCTTCCTTCCTCCCTCTCTCTCTCTCCTACAAATATAAAAACCAGTTTTATCTCATAGGCTATTCCAAAAACACACCACAAACTGGATTTGATTTGTGGGGTGTAGTAGGCCAACCCCTAGTGTAGACCACTACCGAGGTCCCAAACTGGCCTCTGGGCAATGCACACGTACCGTGGACCAAGCCAGCATGGCAAAGGTTTTTTTCAAATGGAATTTTCTGGGGCGCCTGGGTGGCTCAGTCGGTTAAGTGTCTGACTTCGGCTCAGGTCATGATCTTGTGGGTCACGAGTTCGAGCCCTGCGTTGGGCTCTGTGCTGACGGCTCGGAGCCCAGAGCCTGCTTCCGATTCTGTGTCTCCCTCTCTCTCTGCCCCTCCCCCCATTCATGCTCTGTCTCTGTCTCAAAAATAAATAAACGTTAAAAAACAAACAAACAAACAAATGGAATTTTCTTTGGAATCATAGCTCAATGGAGGAGGATCCCAACTTGGGGTTTGAACCTAGCCACGATGATTTCCTTCTTAAAAAAAAAAAAAAAAAAGAAAAGAAAAATCAACATTTATCACAAGATTTTAATAGGACCTAGAGTTTCCTAACATAACACTCAGAATTCCAGGACAAAATCCAAACTTACTCCACATGAGAAGAACCAGGAACATGTTAATAATTCTTAAGGGAAATGCTAATCATTTGCTGCATTAGTCAGGGTTCTCCAGGGGAAAAGAGGTGGTAGGATATACAGATAGAGACGCGATGAAGAGGAGATTTATTATAGGAATTGGTTCATGCCGCCGTGGAGGCCCAGAAAGCCCCCAGTCGACTCTCTGCAAGCTAGAGACCCAGGAAAGCTGGTGGTATAATTCAGTCCAGTGATCAATTGAGATGATCATGTGGGTTTTTTTGTTTCTCATTTTGCTCATGTGAGATATTACACAGACTGATTTTGCTATGTTGAAACATCTGTGTGGTTCCAGGAATAAATCCCATTTGGTCATGGCTTATGATTCTTTTAATAGGCTGCCAAATTTGGTTGGCTAGTATTTTTAATGAAGATTTTTGCATTGATGTTTGTAAGAGATATTGGCGTATTATTTTTCCTGTAGTGTCTTTGTCTGGCTTTGGTATAAGGTAATTAATGCTGGCTTCATAGAATGCGTTAGGAGATCCTTCGCTTCGGTTTCTGGGAAAATTGTGAGAAGAATTGGTATTGGGTCTTCTTTCGGTGTTTGGGAGAATTGACTGGTGATGCCATCGGGTCCAGAATTTTCTTTGTGGGGAGATTTTTAATTACTGATTCAATCTCCTTTTTTCTTCAATCTCCTCTATTTCTTCACAATTTAATGCTGATAGGTTTTGTGTTTCCAGGAGTTTGTCCATTTTATGCAGGTTATTGTTGGGAGATGTCATCCAGAAGACATGACCACTGGTTGACCCATGAGCCGGACCCCAGTCCCCTCTCCTCTCCCATCCTTGGAATATGGGTTTCACTTGCCTTTTCTGCTCCCAGCGGCTGCTCCCAGGACAGAGTCTTGAGATAATGGTGTTGCATTCAGACCGATATATGTGACTGAATACAGTGAAGACTCTATATAAACTTTATTTTTAAAAAAAAAATTTTTTTTAATGTATATTTATTTTTGAGACAGAGAGAGACAGAGCATGAACGGGGGAGGGTCACAGAGAGAGGGAGACACAGAATCTGAAACAGGCTCCAGGCTCTGAGCTGTCAGCACAGAGCCCGACGTGGGGCTCGAACCCACGGACCGTGAGATCATGACCTGAGCCGAAGTCAGACACTTAACCGACTGAGCCACCCAGGTGCCCCTAAACTTTATTTTTTTCATTAATTAATTTTTTAAAGTTTATTTATTTTGAGGGGGGAGGGCAGACAGAGAGGGAGAGAGAGGATCCTAAGCAGGCTCCACGGTGTCCACGCAGAGCCCAACACGGGGCTTGAGTGCATGAACCGTGAGATCATGACTTGAGCCCAAATCAAGAGTAGGACGCTTAACTGACTGAGTCGCCCAGGCACCGCCGTGTGTATAAACTTCTAAAATATGGCAGGCAGTTTGGAGATCTCATCTTGAGTCGCCCAAGACCAGCCTTGTAGGTAATTTCCCATGTTTATCACACCTGCCATCTACCAGTCTGGAGTGGCCTGCCCCTTTCTTTGGCCTCTCCTTGTCCTCTGTAAACAGGACCACTTTCAGATCTCACCCGGGATGCTCCCTAAGAGCTTGCCAACCAGCCGCTACTCAGTTTGTTGGTGTATGGGCTCTTCGTAGCGCTGTCTTTTAATCTTTCTGCAGATCCAGCAATAGCTCAGCTGTCATTTCTGACTTTAATAATTTGCATCTTCTCCCTTTTTCTCCTAGTCACTAGCTAAAAAATTTGTCGATTTAATTGAACTTTTCAAAGAACTGACTTCTGGTTTCATTGATTTTTCTCTATTGTTTTTCTCTTCTCTATTTTGTTGATCCCTGCTCTAATCTTTATTATTTCTTTCTGTTTGCTAGCTGTGGATCCAGTTTGTTTTTCCTTTTTTTATTCTTTAAGTTATAAAGTTAAATGGTTGATTTGCGCTCTTTCTTGTTGTTTTTTTTTTTTAATATTTACTTATTTCTTTTTTTTTTTTTTTAAATTTTTTTTTCAACATTTTTTATTTATTTTTTGGGACAGAGAGAGACAGAGCATGAATGGGGGAGGGTCAGAGAGAGAGGGAGACACAGAATCGGAAACAGGCTCCAGGCTCTGAGCCATCAGCCCAGAGCCCGACGCGGGGCTCGAACTCACAGACCGCGAGATCGTGACCTGGCTGAAGTCGGACGCTTAACCGACTGCGCCACCCAGGCGCCCCAATATTTACTTATTTCTGAGAGAGAGAGAGAGAGAGAGAGAGAATAGGAGCAGGGGAGGGACTGAGAACGAAGAAGACACAGAATCCGAAGCAGGCTCCAGGCTCTGAGACGTCAGCACAGAGCCCGTTACTGGGCTCCAGCCCATGAACCGTGAGATCATGACCTGAGCTGAAGTCAGACACTCGACCAACTGAGCCACCCAGGCACCCCTCTTGTTTTTTTTAATGTAAGTGTGTTTATGACTATAAATATTCCTCTTGGTACTGCTTTTGCTGCACCCCATAACTTCGGGTATGTTGTGTTTTTGTTTTCTCTCCAAGTATTTTCTCATTTCCTTTGTGATTTCTTCTTTGACCCACGGGTTGTTTAAAATTCTGTTGTATAATTCCCATGATTTTGCGAATGTCCCAGTTTTCCTTCTGTTACAGATTTCTAACTTCATCTCTTTTCGGTCAGAGAAGATACTTTGTATGATGGCCACCTTTTCAAATCCATTGAGACTTAATTTGTGGCCTAACATAGACTGTGGCCTGGAAAACGTTCCCTGTGCACTTGAGAAGAATACATATTCTGGTTTGGGGTAGATTGTTCTGAATATGCCTGTTGGAGCGAGTCTGTTTGCTGTGTTGTTTCCTTACGTTCATCTCTGTCTCTTGATCGGAGAGTTTAATTCCTTTACATTTAAAGTAATTACTGATGAGGAGAGACTTCTGTCATTTTTCTATTTGTTTTCTATATGCTTTATAGCTTTCTTTGTGTCCCTCATCTCCCGCATCACCGTCTTCTTTTGTGTTTAGTTGAATTTCTTACTGAAATGTTGAAATTTCTTTCTTATTTCCTTTTGTGTCTATTCTATAGCTGTGTTCTTTGTGGTTACTATGGGGATTGTATGTAACGTGCTAAAGTTATAACACTCGGATCTGAATTTATAGCAGTTGAACGTCAATAAAGCGCAAATATTCTGCTTTTTTATAGCTCTGGCCCCACCCCTTCCAGGTGCTGATGTCAGAAAATTACATCTTTATACTTTGTGTTTGCAAAAAACACAAACTTGTGGTTCCTTTAAGTGCATTAGTCTCCTGCATTCTGTAGAACACAAGATTTGGAGTTATAAACCAAAGTTACAGTAATCTAGTTCTTACACTAATATTTTTTAAACATTTTTTAATGTTTATTTTTGAGAGAGAGACAGACACAGAGCACAAGCAGGGGAGGGGCAGACAGAGGGAGACACAGAAACGAAAGCAGGCTCCAGGCTCTGAGCTGTCAGCACAGAGCCCGATGCGGGGCTCGAACTCACAAACCGCGAGATCATGACCTGAGCTGACATTGGATGCTTAACCCACTGAGCCATCCCTACACTGTTTTGTTTTTTTAATATATTAGTCTTTCTCTCTCCCTCTCTCTCTCTCTCTCTCTCTCTCTCTCTGTCTCTCTCTCTCTTTTAAATTCCAGTGTAGTTAGGAGCATCTGGATGGTTCAGTCAGTTAAGCGTCCAACCTCGGCTCAGGTCATGATCGCACGGTTTGCGGGTTTAAGCCCCAGCGTCGGGCTCCTCACTGATAATGCAGAGTCTGCTTGGGATTCTCCCTCTCCCTCTCTCTCTGCCCCTCCTCCACTCGTGCCTTCTCTCTCTGTCTCAAAAATAAATAAATAAACCTTAAGAAAAATTTCCAGCGTAGTTAACATACAGTGTCGTATTCGTTTCAGGCGTACAATATAGTGACTCAATAATTCCATACGTGACTCGGTGCTCATCCTGACAAGTTTACCCTTAATCCCTTTCACCTATTCCGCCCCATCCCTCCACCCCCCAAGATACATGAGTCTCTTGAATTGTGTAGCGAACAAACAAAAAGTACGGTTACAAACCCTTGTTACAGTATCAGTGGCTTTTATCATTGCCAATGCGTCTGCTTTATTTATTGAGATCTTTATGATCTCAACAACATCTTCGTGTTACTGCCTAGTGATCTTCAACGCCACCTCGTAAGACCCTCTCGAGCATTTCTCGCAGAGTAGGTTGTATGGTCATAAACGCTCTCAGCCTCTGTTTATCTGGGAGTGTCTTCATTTCTCCCTCACTTCTGAAGGCCAGTTTTGCCAGACAGAGGATTCTTTTGGCTCTTTGAATATATCAGCCCCGGGTCTTCTGGCCTCAAAGTTGCCGATGAGAAATCTGCTGACAATCTGATTGAGGACCCATCATGGCTGAAGGGTCACTTCTCTCCCACTTCTTTCAAGACTCTTCCTTTGGGAGCGCCTGGGCGGCTCAGTCAGTCAAGCATCCGACTCTTGGTTTTGGCTCAGGTCGTGATCCCGCAGTTTTGTGAGTTTGCGCCCCGCGTCTCTCTCTCTCTCTGTCTCTTCCCTGCTCACGCTGTCTCCGTCTCTCTCAAAAGAAACAAATAAACTTAAAAAAAAATTCTCTCTTTGTCTTTGCCACGCAGGGCTTGAACCCACAACCCTGAGATCAAGACCTAAGCTGAGACCAAGAGTTGGATGCTTAACCAACTCAGCCGCCCGGGCACCCTTGTCTTTTCCTTTGGAAAGTTTGATTACAGTGTATCTCGGTAGGGGTGTCTTCGAGTTCATTCTACTTAAAGTGCGTAGAACTTGGAAGTTACATTCATGTCTTTCCTCAAATTCGGGAGGTTTCCAGCTATTATTTCTTCAAACGTTCTCTGCCCCCCTCACTCCCTCCTTCTGGGATTCCCGTGGTGCCCATGTTGGTCTTTGTGATGGTCTCTTGGGCTCTGGTTACTTTCGTTCAATCTTTTTTGTTCCTGTTCCTCAGCCCCAGTATTTTCCCTTGCCTTATCTTCAGGCTCTTTTCTTCTGCCTACTCAAATCCGCTTGGAATCCCTCTAGTGAGTTTTTCATTTCCATTGTCGGACGTTTTAGCTCCAGAGAGGGTTTGCTGGGCTTTTCTCTTTATGATTATTTATCGTCCTTGGGTTTTTTTCTATTAGAGGCTATCTCTGTGCTGAAGATCAAGCCGAAGTGTAAACTTAAAGTGTTCTCAGATCTTCGTTGAGCCTTTCTTTGGGCATGCTGTTCACTTTCTAATTTCCCCCAAATACGCAGTTGTTTTGAATGTCTTAGGGTTTTTCCCCCAACCCTGGCTCCCACCAGCTCTATGCCAGGAATACATGCATAGGTGCCTGCCGTGGGGATGGGGTGGGGGATTGGTCATGGCTACTAAAGTCGGGACACCTGGGTGGCTCAGTTGGTTAAGCGTCTGACCTCAGCTCAGGTCATGATCTCACAATTCATGAGTTCAAACCCCACATCGGGCTGTCTGCTGTCTGCACAGAGCCTGCTTTGGATCTTCTGTCCCCCTCTCTCAGCCTCTCCCCAGCTCGCACTCTCTTTAAAAAGCAAATAAACATTTTTTTTAAAGTAACTGAAGTCAACCACGGTTACATTAAAAAAAAACCAAAACAGCTTTATTGAGATAAAATTCCCATGTCACACAACTCACCCACATAAAGTGAACAGTTCAATGGCTTTTAGTCTATTCACAGTATTGTGCAACTATCAGGACAATCAACTTTAGAACATTCTCATCGCCCCCCCTCCACAACAGCAACAAAAAAACCTTATCATTTACCCATCACCCCTAATCACTCCATACCCCCTGCACTGTCCCCCCCCCCCCCACCAGACTACTCATCTGCTTTTTGTCTCTGAATTTGTCTGCTCTGGATGCTTCATACAAATGAAGTCACACACTCTGGCTTCTTTTATGAGCATCATGTTCTCAAGGCTCACGCATGTCGTAGCAGGCAGGTATCAGTGCTTTTTCCACTTCGTGGTTGAAGAACGTTCCATTGTGCAGAAGGACCACATTTGGCTTAGCATTCATCCCCAAATCGGTGGCAATTTACCATCTATACCTTCCCCTGGAGGTTGAAGCCTTCAGGAGACTCCAGAGCCCCAAATCTCACATCAGACAGATTGTGTCCCGTGCAGAGGGTCATCTAGGCAGAGAGAGAGATTCCTGGTGTTTCCTACTCCATCCTCCCAGAATCCTGATTCAATTTTTTAGAGATTATGGCTGTCTACCACCTTGAAGACTCTCAGCGTCCCAGTGGACTTAATGTGGGCATGAATAGATCCGAGCATTGCAAGGGGTGGACTGTAGCAGATGCTTTTTGGTGGCCCCGTGTCACACCCCCTCTGACTGCAGCAGCAGCTGGGCGGAGAGTTGTAGGTGAGCTCAGGCACACTGATAGTGTCCCACGTAAGCCTGTGATGTGCGTCCCTCCCCTCTCTGGCTCAGGGTCCTCTCCCTGAGGCTACGAGCAAATACTGCAGGCAGAATTGTGGGAGAGCCAAAACTCCCAGGAGAAACACTCAGCCACTGGGGCACAGGAGGCAGCGGAAAAATGCTGCGTCCCCCTTCTTCCGGAAAGACAATTCCAGAAGGACATTCCGTACGCTTTCAGGGGTCCCTACATGTCGACAATCATTTCCTCCACGTGTTCGTAAAGTCCCAAGAGAAAAAGAGCTTTTAGACGGTTATCTGATTGGCGGGGCCATCCTCCCTGGTACCCAACCTGTGCAAAGCAGGCAAGTGGTCGTTCTTTGACTAAATGGGGCTTTGGCCTGAAATTTGTCTTGTGTTGTTAGGCCTGACGGTCATGTGGTACCAAACATCGCATAAGATGCTTCGAAGAATAACCATGATGATAACAGAAAAATAACACAACACCCGTGAGCGCTTAAGGAATGCCGGGTGTCCACATGCAGCGTCTTGGATGCTTGTTGACTCTCCGGGGTCACCATCAGTGTCACTTCCATTTTCTGGGTGAGGAAACCGGGCTCAGAGAGGTTAAGCCGCTGGCCCAGGGACACCCAGCAGTCATGTGACAGAGTCAGTATTTTCATACCCCCTCTGCTCCTTAGCAGGACTGTTGGGTTCTACCACTCAGCTCAGTGCCTGGCACAGGGGGGTTCAGGCAGGGGCCTGGGAGATGGGCTCGGCTCTGCACACGGCCTCCAGTGCAGGGCCCAGCTCAGAGCATCCGCCTGCCCGTGTCCGCTTCTTGAACCTGCGCACGCACGAGTGAGACCAGCCCCCACCCCCCGGCCTCCCTGGGTGACGGGGAGCAGCCTTGAACTCCACTCTCGATCAGCCTCCCTCAATGCAGATGGACTGCTGTTGGTGTTCTTGGGACATAATTTTCAGCGAGACAGGACCATTGGGAAAGTCATAAATACACATTCAGATGCACGCGATGGATAATAAACTCGGCTCCAACGAGTCACTTGAGTTGCCATAAATCTTGGCTGCGTTTTCTTCCCGGGGGCCTGTAAATCAGGCGCATCTCCTTCTTCTCCTCTGTCTTCCCGGCCGCCCCTACCTGCCATCGGTTATGCGGCGGGTGGAGCATCTGACAGCCGGCCCCCCACGCTGCCCTTAAACCCCCCGTGCACAACCTGCCACCATCCCGGGGGGCCGGGGCGTCTCTCCCATTCGAGGCCTCCTTTGTGCTTTGCTGAACAGCAGCACACCACGAATGATGGTTCACACCAGCCTGATGGGGTTCAACAACACGCAGTTTTTAAAAGCAGGCCGTGGCCGGTCCTCGCCTCTCCCCTCCCCTGGGCCTGGGCCTCTGTGGGCTGTTTCCAACATGCCAACGAAGCAAGGGGCAGAGAAAACCTGGCGGGGTCTGGAGTTCCGGACACAGTGGGCCGAAGCGGTTCTGTAACTGGGGACTGCAGCCCCGTCCCTTCTCTGGGCCTCAGTGCACTCGCCTGCAGGATGGAAACAGTCATCCCTACTTACCATGATGGTTTTACCCAGGATCGTAATCCTCGGGTAACCCGCATCAGAGAAAGCCTCAAACCTCAGTGGCTGAACCCCAACACAAGGGTTTAATTTCTGTCCCTGCAAAGTCCCACCTGGAGGCCTTCTTCCACCTCAGGGCTTCATTATGTGGAATGTGTGTCCCTCGAAGACTGCGGCCGGAGAAGGGAGAGACGGGAGGGAGTATGTCGCCTCGGAGCTGCCCCCAGCCTGGAAGTGAGGGGGGTCCCCTCGCTCGCATCCGTGATACATCACATGGTCTCTGAGGGCCAAACTCTCTCTCCTCTACTCCCCATCACCTAGCCCTCCCTTGGGCTGGCTAACAGCACCTATGGGCTTTCTCCCAGCCCCTGGCTCCTCCCGGCCTCTGTTGTGACTTAGTCAAGAGGACTCGAGGAAGGCTCCCTGTCTGCGGCTGGGCCCTGCTTGCAGGAAGCCTTCCGGGATTTCCTGGGCTCCTGTGAGCGTGGGGAGAGAGGAGGCTGTGGCGTCCTCAGCACTGTGGTTGGATAGGGAGGAAGCAGTCTGGCCTAGGAGGGTCTCCCTTCCTTGTCTCTGGGGCCTGACGCCTGCCGAACAGCCCCCTGCCCCAGCTGGCCGCGTGGATTCACGACTAGAGCCCCTTATGCGTGGCCTGCCCTCCTTGTCAAACACAGAAGCAGTGGGCCATGGTAAGGTGGGGAAGCAGGATATCCCAGAGGGCAGGGCCCGGTGTGGTTGGAGGAAACAGACTGATAGAATACCCTGCTACCAGGGCAAAGGGTTGGAGACCCCCCAGGACCTGCTTGCCCACGGCTGGAGACCGCTGCATTATAGTGAGTCTGTCTAAACTGTAGGGGCAGATGCCCTGAGTTCTAGTCTCGGCCTGGGTGCTAATTTAGCCTGTGGCCTTGAGCCAACCCTTTCGTGCCTGGGCCTCAACTTGCACATCTGTAAAATGGGGCTGGTTTTCATCCCGCCCACCTTACGAGGTTAGCTACAAAGCACCCAAGCAGGGGTTCTGGGTGGGGGTGGGAAGGTGAGGTATGAGAGGCCAGAGGGAACCCTCTGATGGGATCTAAACTCCTGCTTGTGAGCAGCTCTGGGCCGGGACGGCAAGTCCAACTTCTCTGAACCCAGGCGGGGCCCAGAGGTCAGCTCTGGATGACCGAGGAGCTACTGTTTCTCTCTCCTTCTTGCCACCCCAAGGGAAATCTGCTGCTTGTCCCTGGTGGAACTCTATTTTTCCATCTCCCATTCTCCAAAGCACCCCATAAAATACCAGAAATAAACACCGTGCATGGCTTTCATTTGAAGAGGGTTTGTCTTTCCCCTTTTATTACTTCTTACCACGATATACCAGCCTTTCATCTCTGTGCACTCGGGTCAGTGACCCTGGGAGGCAGGCCAAAGGCAGTGCGTCCCAGTCTCTTTGGTCAAATGAGGACTCACTTCTAGGAATGCTGGGGTGACCACGAAGGGCTGCCTGGATGAGGCAACGAATTCAGGGCAGAGGAAGGAACACTGGGTCTGCTTTTGAAGGATGAGTAGAAGTTCGTGGGGGTGGGGAGAAGTGGGGTGGGAGAGCATTGTCAGCAGAGGGAGCAGTGTGTGCGAAGGGATAGGGAAAGAAACAGACCGGAATATTTCAGGAACAAGTGGAAGTTCAGCAGGGCTGGATTGCAAGGTGCCTGAGGGATGAGAGGGGGTCCAAAGAGGGCAGGAGGGCTGAGAGTAGAGGCCTTGAACGCCAGGCTAAGGAGCCCAGACTTCATCCTGAGGGCCTTGGGGAGCCAAGGAGGCGGGTGCGTGAGGTGGGGACGACCAGGGACACCTATCCCCCAGGACCCGTCTTTGTGACAGCGCCACTTCTTGCCATGTTGAGGGGAGGCTGGGGGTGGCAGGGTGACCCTGCTTCTGCCCAAATTCAAAGGACGTCTTGAAAGAATCCAAAAGGAGCCTCCGTACAAAATGACTCTTTGAAAAAGTCAACATTTCCGCGATTTTGTAGAAATTAATCAGGAACACATGTGTTCTATTTTTCATAAATTGCAAAAGATCAAAAGGGAAGGAAAAATCTCTCAGGGTAAAAGACAACGCGAGTTCCATCACCAGCCCAAACGCCCCACACACCCCCCGCCCCCTCCCCCGCCTTCCATCCGGCGCTTCCTTCCACCCAGCACCCGCTGTGCCCTCTGCCACCCCCCTCAGGCGAATGTGAGCCCCAGGCTGGGCGTGGGCCACGGGGGAGGCTCAGATGCGGCCCATACCCAGGGTGCTCAGAGGCAGGAGGGAGCACCAGCCGTGAGGGGCAATGGCAGTCGCCATGACCACTGCCGGGAGGAAAAGCTCAGGGCTGGGGAAAGCTGCAGAAGCCTCGAGCCCAGCCAAGTGAGGGAACAGGACAAGGGACAGCTGGAGAAGAAATGAGATGTGAGCTGGGAACAGAGCAAGATTGCCTTGACGGTGCTCCTCAAGAATCTGGATTTCCCTGTGCGCTTCCCTTCCAGAGCTTTCCGAGGACCCGGGTTTGGGGACAGAAGCTCCCATCGGCCTCCCTCTTACTGTGAGGCTCTGCCCCAGCCTCGAACCTCAACCAGCCACCTGTAAATGGGGGGAGGGGGGCTGTGAGGGGCCTTGCTTCGGCCTCTCTCGCACCACGGCCCCGTCTTGGCCGGCCTGGCCTGGCTGTGTCCTCTGTGCGGGCTGCAGCGGGGGCAGTAGAGGCGAGAGGGTGGTCCCTGGGGCCCCCACCCTGCATGCCCAGCATGCCCAAGGAAGAGGGGTCCAGGCCTCCCGGGGTCCTGACACTCCTGCGTCCATCTGGGTGGAGCGAGGCCGGGAGGCCTGACGGAGACGCGGAGACTCGAAGGCCTCTTGTGCTTCAGCCTCAGTGAGCCAGATCAAGGCTCCCTCCCTCCTTCCCAACCCCCACCCGGGGCACCCCCACCTTGGGCTGAGCAGCACCCAGCCCGCCACCCCGCCCGCCCCCTCGGTGGGCGCTGTGCCAGCCCTGCGGGCGGGTGGTGAAATAATCCGGCTAGACGGGCTGCCATCTTGGCACGTCCTGAGGCGCCTGGGGCCGTGGGGAGCTTCAAAAGGAAAATTAATGTCTCTTACCAGCAATTAGAGGAAATTATTTAGATAGAAATCTTGTTTTATATCTCCCCATTCTTGTTTTTCAATCCCCAGCCTTTGATTTCTTTCTTCTTCGGGGATTCTCAGAAAGACACGGAAAGCCTGGGCCGCGCACCGAGGCCTAATGAGCGCCGGGCGCACCTGGCGTCGCGGCCTCACCCGTGGAGGCGGCTTCTGAGGTGAGGTGCTTCCTGAACCCAGCCCTGGGGTCTTCCAGTGCGGCTGGCGGCACCCTTGGCAGCGAGGGCCACACTCCCGGGGTGGGCAGTCGTGGGTGGGCCTCTGTTCCAGCTGCCTCTGCCGCTGCCCTCAGGGGGCGGCACCGGGGACCAGGTCGCGGCGTCTGGGGGTGGCCTGGTGCGGGGGGGCAGGCCTGAGGGGCAAGGGTCTGCGAAGCAGCCCGGGGGAGGGGCCAACACCCGTCTTCTGTCAGCAGGGAGACCCCCCCTCTCACCTCCACCCTTCAGCATCTCCCCGCTGCCTCAGATGAGGTCCCAACTCCACAGCCGGGTGTTCAGAGCCCTGCAGATCCAGCCCTGCCAGCTGTCCTGGCAGTACCCCTGCCCCCTCCACCCCTCATCCCTGTCTTCCGCTGTCCAGAATGCCCGGCTTGTCCCAGACCAGAGCCGAGCTGCTGTGAGCCTGGGCCTGAAATCGAAGGCCTTATCTTTCTCTACCTGGGCGACCCCGGCTCCTCCTTCCAGGTTGGGGCCTACCTCAGCCTCCTCAGAAACGCTGAGTCACCTCCCAGAAGAGTTGGTGTCCCCTGCATTTATAGCCCAGGCCTCTGCCCTGATCCTGTCACTATTTGTGGGCCTGGGAGCTCCTCAAAGCCAGGGAGCAGGTGTGCTGCATTTCAGGGTCCCCAGTACCGGGTGGCCCCAAGGGGCTTCAGCAACAGAGTTATGAAGATAAAGCAAAATAAAGAAGTTGAGATGCTTTGCAATTGTATTAAAGCCATTCACCATCCCTCCTTCCCTCCACCCACCCGTCTGTGCACCAATCCACCCATTATCAACTCATCCATCCATCCAAACATTCAATCCATCCACCACTCATTTGTCCACCCACACACCCATCCATCCTTTTACCCATCCCTCCATCCATCCATTCATGCCTCCATCACCCATCCCTCCATCCCTCCATCCACCCATCCATCCATTCATCCCTCCATCATCCATCATCCACCCATCCATTCATTCCTCCATCATCCCTCTATTCATCCCTCTATTCATCCATCTATTCATCCCTCCATCATCCACCCATCCATCCCTCCATCCCTCCATTCACCCATCCATCCGTTAATCCCTCTCTCCCTCCATCCATCCATCCATCCATTCATCCCTCCATCATCCATCCATCCATCCATCCAACCACCCATGCTTTTGTCCCTGTTCATTTAACAACCACTCACCGAGGCCTCCTGTGTGCCAAGCCTGTGTTAGGATCTGAGGGACCGAAGGGGGTCAGAAGCAGGACCTGCCTCCAGGACCCCCTCCTAGGTAGAAGCTGTCAGCAGCAGCAGAGAGGCACAGGCAGGAGCTGAGGGAGCAAAAAAGAGCATAAGACCTGGGATGGCAACCCTCGAGCACTAATGCTTCTTACCACTGCTGGTGCGCCCTCTGCCCTCAAGCTCAGCTTGCTTTGTGAACCCCAGGAGACCAGGAATGTTTCCACCAGGAGTCCACCTGAGGGCACGGATATGGAGGTAGAGGTGAGGAGGCAGGAAACCCAGGCACAGAGAGGCTAAGTCATGACTCGGTGGCTAGGAAGCTGCTGAGCTAGGATGTGGGCCCAGAGGCACATTCCTAACCTCTGCCTTGTACCCATCTGTCAACAGCCTGTACTTAGGGCCCTCAAGTCAAATGCCCAGAAAAGTGCCGTTCAGTGGCTGTTCGGCACCTGCTTACACACCTCCCCTGACGAGAAGCTTACTCCGTTCCCAGGCAGCAAGGCTCCTCCACAAATAGCTCTGGCTGTGAACTGCTCTTTGGTGGATGGAGGTCCCCGTTGGTCCCGGTCCTGCCCCTGGACCGTGTATATTCCTGCTGCCCCAGAATGTCTCTGCAGAAACCTGAAGATAGCAGTGGTATCGCCGAGCCCTCTCTTTCCCTCTACGCTCCCCCATCCAAGTCCCCTCCCAGCTGTCAGTCTGGCACAGAAGGCCAAGTGCATCATGGAGGCCACAGGAGAGGGGAGGCAGCCCCAGAGAGCAGAGGGAGGAAAGTACGCGTTGTGGCATAAATTTGGATCTTAACCTCGTTCTTGGCTTTGTTCTATTCCTTCCAAACTTTCACGTGTATCAGCCTCCAAATCCTTATATAATCACTCCATCTTTGTTGCTGTAAAATGCCTTGATTTTGTTTTGGGGAGAAGGTAGAGATACATAAATAAAGCAACAAGGCAACCCCGTGGAGTTTCAGGGGATGTCCGCGTCTGGGTCTTTTCTCCCTCACGGTCACCGGCATACCCACGGCGTGCCCACCCGCCCTACCCCACTCCACGGAGTAGGAGGAAACGGCATCTGTCAAAATTGGGGCTTTCCCCCACATTTTCCAGCACGACACAGAACCTGCCCCTCCTCTCTCTTCCCAGGGACCCCAAGATGCGTTCATTGACTCACCCACCCAGTGTCTGTTGGGTGCTGCTGGGGGGAACTGGGCTGAGACGATGGGGCAGGCTGCTGTCCTGTACCAGCTCAGGGGCTGGGGGAGGCTGCTCGGGGCTGTGTGCCTGCCCCCCCACCCCCAGTATCTCACCGAACCCTCACAACCCCGGGGCCCATTTCATGGATGCGAAAACTGCTGGGCCT
Source organism: Neofelis nebulosa (assembly GCF_028018385.1). Lineage (NCBI taxonomy): Eukaryota > Metazoa > Chordata > Mammalia > Carnivora > Felidae > Neofelis > Neofelis nebulosa. The sequence goes on from NC_080799.1 coordinate 8,314,295, forward strand.
CAAACATCAAGGGAGAAGTTCCTGTCTGTCCAGCACCAGCCGATCCAAAATAATAGCAGGGCTGATTTATTGTTTTTCTCGTTTGACCTTTGCCGCAGCTCTGAGAGGAAGTCATTGTTCCTTCTATTTGCCAGCGAGGAAACGGAAGCTCAGAGAAGTTGACCCCTCCACCTTGCAAGTCGGAGTAAAAATGCAGAATTCTCTGCCCTGAGTCCGGGGAGGCAGGCAAAGTGAGCCCTCCTTGCGGAGGTGGGGGGCAGGGGGAGCTTCAGTTCTTGTCTCTGTTCCACTCGTGACAACAGGGGTGACCCTGGACGAGTCACTTCCCCTCATCTATGCCATTCTGCCCCCTCTCTAATTGCCTAGACCCTGGAGTCTCTACCACCTGGACCTTGTCCTGCGGTGTCCCAGGGACTCCAGCCCATCCCAGGTGGACTCTATTTTCTTCCCGGTGATTTCAGACTGACAACAGTTTCTACTTTACATATCAGGAAATTAATGAGATACAATATCATAGTTCTAACAAGCCCATTGTAGACGCCCAGTAAATGTTAGCCACTACGTGGCTAGGAACGTGTCCCCGTGGACCGCTGGCTGTGGTGTTCACGCGTGTGGCCCCTGAACGTCCGAGCATCCGACAATCACTTGAAATCCGTAGCATTCATCCACCTACCTGTTGACCTTGGCAGCTGGTCTGGTGGATTAAAGATGGCCACAGATTTTTTGTCACTTCCTTCAAGAGATCGATTTCTCCTCCCTTAGAGTCTAGGCTGGCCTTGTGACGGCATAACCCACAGAACGCCACGGAAGGGACACTGTGCTGGCCCCAGTCCCAGCCTTTAAGAAGACAGGTAGCTTTGGGGCGCCTGGGTGGCTCAGTCAGTGAAGCATCCGATTCTTGGGTTCGGCTCAGGTCACGATCTCATGGTTCGAGTTCGAGCCCCGCATCAGGCTCTATGCTGGCAGTATGGAGCCTGCTTGGGATTCTCTCTCTCTCAAAATAAATAAAAATAAACTTAAAAATAAAAGACCAGTGGCTTCTGATTTCTCCTTCTTAGACACTCCCTCTTAAAATCTAGCCATCTGGCTCCAAAAACGTGTGCAGAAGCCACATGCGGGCAGCCTGTGTGACACCCCCTGCTGAGATCCCAGCCGACAACCAGCATCAGTCGCTAGTCAGGGGAATGAGCCATCTGGGATGTTCCAGCCCTATCGGGCCCCACATGGCTGCAGCCCCCAGCGAACACTGAACACACTGCATGAAGCAGGAGAACTTCCCAGCCGAGCACAGTCAACTCACAGAATCACAACATTTAGTGAGATTGGTATTGCTTTATACCACCTCATATGGGGGCGGTTTGGGCAACCAAAACTTCCAGTGTACCTATTTACAAGACATAAAACCTTGGTTTGTGAGCATAATTCGTTTCGGAAACATGCTTGCAATCCAAAGCACCAGTATAACAAAGTGAATTTTAGGGGCGCCTGGGTGGCTCAGTGGGTTGAGCATCGGACTTCGGCTCAGGTTGTGATCTCACAGCTGGTGGGTTCGATCCCCGAGTCCGGCTCTGTGCTGACAGCTCAGAGCCTGGAGCCTGCTTCTGATTCTGTGTCTCCCTCTCTCTCTGCCCCTCCCCCACTCGTGCTCTGCCTCTGTCTTTCAAAACTAACTAAACATTAAAAAATTTATTTAAAAAAAATACTAAAATAAAAAATTAAAAAACCTCTCTATATTGAACAGGAGTCCGAAAACCATGGCAAACAGCCAGCTGCCTGTTGGTACCTGTACGGCCTGGAAGGTAAAAATCGTTTGGTGACTGACAAGTGAAGATTATATAAAATTCAAAATTCAGTCTCCGTCAGCAAAAGGCACGCGCATCTGTCTACACCCCGTCCACCCCCGTCCACACTGCTTTCGTATAAGGGCAGAGCTGTGTGGTCACAGGCAGAGGCCTGACGATGGCAGAAGCTGGAAGATTTAGTACCTGGCCCGTTACAGGAAGTTTACCGATCCATGAAATATGTGTCACCATTCTGAACCTAAAACATCGCATAAAAGGATTCGTGTGTGTTTCTGGGCATTTTATTCACTTAGTCTGCTGCGTAAAAAGCACCACAGCAAGAACTCGCTGTGGCCTTTTTTTTGCTTATTTATTCTTTTGTTTGTATCTTTCAAAGTTTGCAAGTTTTGGGGCGCCTGGGTGGCTCAGCCGGTTAAGCGGCTGACTCCTGATTTCGGCTCAGGTCGTGAGCTCATGGTTCTCCGGGTTTAGGCCCCCATCTGGCTTTGCGCTGACAGTACTCGAAGCCTGCTTAGAATTCTCTCTCTCCTCTCTCTCTCTGCCCCTCCCCCTGCTCACACGTGCGCTTTCTTTCTCTCTCTCTCCCTCAAAATCAATGAAAAAAAGTTTGCAGCTAGAAAAAAAAAAGTTTGCAAGTTTTAAGAAGTTTAGAAATGGGCAAACAGGGCAAAAAATGTAACCGATTATGGGAGGAATGCGAAGACAGCAGCTTGGGAGAGATCGAATGGAAACTTCTTGATGATGAAGGAAGAGAACAAAGATGGGCTGCACCTTGCAGCCTGCCTCACCACCCCTCCATCGCTGCCGCTCTGCCCTGGGGGGTTCCAACAACTGTGTCCCTCTTTGTCCCCAGCCAGCTTCCCGCTTGTGCCTTGGCGTCTACCGGTGGCCTCGTAGGCCTTTGAGCGGGCCAGCCCCCACCCTCCGATCCCCGCACCCCCGACGCCCCTTCCTGCACGCGATCCTCGCCCATCCCCTTGCTCTCACGTCTGGTTTTTTTCCGCCAGAAGTCTAGACGGAGCTTGGAGCCCCCACTCCGTGAGGTCTTCCCTTCCCTCAAGCCCCTGTTCATTCCCTTCTGCTCCCAAGGCCCCGTGGAAGTCCCTCTAAGAGCCCACCTGCACGTAGGGTCCCTGAGACACGCCTGCTTGTCCCTCCCCCTGGGCCGGAAGCACCTGGAAGGCAGCGATGGGGCCGCAGGGGAGGCATCAGAGCCCAGCTGCTGACCGAAGGAGCCCCGAAGCCCTTGCTGAGGGTTTGGGTACCCGGAAACCCAAGGATGCAGAGCACATCTCTGTGATAAGGCACCCCCTTAGGCCCCCGGGGACCGGGGATGAAGAGAGATCGGGGCTCCCCGCCCGGTGGGCACGTTCAAGGCCAAGCCTGAGCCACCCCCACCCTCGCCTGGCCTCCGGCAGGGCCTCTGGCCGGCAGGTGTGGCTGCCAGAACCGGCTCCCGTTAACAAGCCGCGTGCTGACAACCGGGTCCCGGAGAACAAGAAACCCTTTCAGGGTACAGGGCCGGGCGGGCCCCACTTTCAGGTGCATGATCTCACCTCGCGGAAACCCAGTGGGGCTGCCAGAGCGCCTCATAAAGCCTTTGATGGCCTGGCGTGGAGGACACAAATCACGGGTCCCCAGGCCTCCAAGGCCTGGCCCACACCCCACTCCGTGGACAAACGGCCGAGTCCTAAATGGGGCACAGATGGGTGGGACCGCAGGCTCAGCGGGAGCCCAGACCCCACCGCCTTGAGCACCTGGCAGGCAGGGCAGCCCAGCCCCCTCAGGTCCTGCTCCCTGGGACCCAGCAGCCCGTTTGCTCTGGTCAGGCAGCTCAGGCAAGGCCACACAGGCCACCCCAGACTCGTGGCCTCGGCCCACCGGGTGCAGCTGGGGTCTGGAGAGAAAGGGATCCGGGCTTTGTCCCCTGATGGCCACCTGGTCCCTGTGGGGAGAGGCACCAACAAGGGGAGCAGTGGCTCCATCGTGGATGGAACCTGCCAGAACTCCTTAGCCTGCAGCTCACGGGAGGCCCTACTTTCTATGAGCTCACAGGACGCGGGCTGGGAGCCAAAACCGACCCAGCAGAAATGGAGCTCAGATGGCCAAAGCAGCAATGCCCCCTGCCCTCGCGGCATGCCGTGCTGGCTCTACTCGGGAAGATGGGGCGCATCTCTGGCTTCTCCGGGCACTCCTGGGACAGGAGTCCAGGACTGGGCACACACACCCCTCACTGTGCCTGGCCTCGTGACCTGTCACCACTCTGTGCACAACAGCGGGGGCCTCCCAGTCATTCCCCACAGGGAAGGCTATGCCGCAGGGCCCGTGTGGGTCCCCAGGCCCTTGAAGATGGCTCTTCCATGCCCTTTGGGTAACCACCCAGCTCTGACTGGAGGCCCCAGGCCCTGCTGTCTGACCCTCCAGGACCTCTCCCAGCCCCCAGCCCTGCCTCCCGACCACCTGCACAGCTTGGCCTCTGCTGCCTCTCAAGCTCCTCCCAAGCTTCTCCCTCCTTCCCCAGCAGCGAGAGCTGCTCCTCGGGGGTCCTCCGGGCCCCCCAGGACTGCACAGCCCATGCCACGGACTTTTCTAGATGCTACGAGCCCCGGCCGCAGCCCCAACCTTGAGCACTCTTTGGGAGCCCGTGTCCTCCACACCCAGTCCCCGGGGAGCAGACCCGAGTCAGGGGCTGGACCCCCAGGCAGGCAGTGGGGGGAGCCCCGCACCCAGAGTCCTCAGTCCTGGATTCTGGGATCCACTCTGCCCCTTCCTTCCTACGTGTCCAAAGGCAAGCCGCTGTCCTTCTCTGGGCTTTGGATTCCTCATCTGTAAAATGGGCTTCTGCCTCCTCCCAGGTGGTGACGGGCCTGGACCTCAGAGCGGAGGTCCTAGTGCTGCGGACCGTCCAAGGCTACACGGCAGGTGGCCCAGGCCCCTCAGCTCTTGGGGATGGGGAGTGCACCCCATCGCTGGCAGGTTTGTGTACAGACAGCCCCCGACGAGGAGTGCCCCCCGTGGCTGGTGGTCCGGTAAGGGTCCTCAGCCCCCAGCCGGGGCTACTCCAGGCCCAGCTGGATCTGTGGTCCCATCCCAAAGTCTCCCAGGCTGGACGTCGGGTTTCTGGAGTGCCTGCTTCCCTTTCCATTTTAGTTGGATGTGCTCAAGCCGGCCCGGGCCTCCAGCTTTTTACAACAGGCTCCTGTCTGCAGACAAAAACTTCACGAAGCTTGGGGGCGGGGAAGGAAGGAGAACCGGTAATTACAGAGCTGATGAGGGCATTTCTGGGACGGGCACTGCACTGAGCGGGAGGCCCGCATGGAAAAAGGGCAGGCTGGATCCGGATGATTGTCCTCGGAACCTGAGCCTGGTGGCCCCCTCCTCCGCCCTTCCATCCCCCACCATGGCAGCTGGGCAGCTGGCTGCTCTCACTGGAGGGCGAGACCGCATAGACAAGGCCCTCTCCGGTGGAGGTGTTTGGAGGCCAAGAACCGTATCCCTGGCTAATCCAACACTCTGACGGGGCACCGTGAGGGAGGTGAGAGCCGGAAGCGGCTGGAGGGACAAAGGAACCCCATTTGCAGACCAGGAAATCAGGGATCACAGAGCAGATCACACGACAGGCGGCGGTAGGCGTTTCCTCTCACCCCTGCCGTTGTCCTGGGAGGCCCCCCCCCCCAAGCGGGGTCCCAAGCGGGTAGAAGGGTCAGGGCGAGGCCTCTCCACAGCCGCTCCTCCCTCTACCTGAGTCTCGGGGCTCAGGCAGCCTCAGTTTACTTTCCTGGACTCGGGAACCAGGACAAAGGTCGCTTCCCCCTGAACACCGAGCCCCTTCCCAGTCGCAGAACTTTCTGGTGCTGCAGAGACACAGAGCAGCGGCAGCGGCAGCAGCTGGGGTGCCAGCCATCTCCGGGCACACAGGAACCTTCAGGGGCCACCCGCCTGGAGCAAGGACATCACTGGTACGTGAGAGCAACGAAGAGCTCGCTGTTGCGGGCGCTGGGTATCCCTTCCCAGCTTCATCTCTGACCCTGCTCCAAGCCGTCGAAGAGGACACGGAGGCACCCAGCTTTGGGTAGACAAGTTACACTTTTAACCTTGCGCCCCAGGTTGCCCGGAAGATGCCGGGGCCTTGAGGAAGCTAGAACTGGGCACGGCTGCTCAGCCGTCAATAGATGGCGCTGTGGGGCCACAAGGGCCACCTTCGCGCCAAGAGCGTGTGCTGGCCCATCAGGTCTCGCACAGACTGGGGTCCTCCCACCCCCGGGACCATACCTGACTCAAGGTGCTGCCCTGGGAGGGAGGTACCACTCACGCTGTTTCTCTGATGAGGCAAACGAGCACCCAGAGAGATTAAGCCACTGGCCCAAGGGTTTAGCCTTAAGTGTTGGGGTTCCTCCACCCCAGATGCACCCACTGAGATCCCCAGCCCTGCCTTCATGACACCCACCCCACCCTCATGGGCCCCAAGAGGCCACGGTTACTCTCTGGAGCTTGATGGGAACCAGGCATCCCCCTTCGGCCCCCACTATGGCTGGACATTTCAACAAAGCTGAAGCCGCCAGCTTTGAAGTCAGAGCTAAGCCCCAGATTAGGGTGGCTCCAGGCTGGCCTGTCCCTCCCAGCCCCGTCGCCGGGCCCACGCCCACGCCCACGCCCCACCCCCCCGCACCCCCCTCCCAGTCCAGCGTCCTCTTGGCACAGAAAGATCTGGGGCCCAGCGAGGGAAGGAGCTAAGGAGCTCCCTGCTAAGGAGCCCCACGTCCCCCTGAGACCTGCGACAGGCCTGAAATCCCACCTCACAGCCCCTTATCAGCGCCCCCAAGGGATGTCACGCTAACGTGTTGTCCCCCTTCCTGGCCCCACTGACACAATGCAACAGCACCTATCACCTCAATAAAGCCTCTTGGACAGGAATGTGATCCTGAATACGTGCAGGGGTGTGGGGCAAATGGAAGGGGGATGAGTGTGCAAGGTGTGGAGCCGGGTCTCAGCTTCCTCTTCCGCTCACGGAGCACTTTGCACCTCAGTGACCCTGGAGGGTCCTTCCAGCTCAGCCTGCCGTGGGCTCTGCCGCTCTGGTTGGGCCACAACCACACTCCAGGCCAGGCTACAGGTGTGGGAGGGGAGGGACACCCACACGGCATACCAGGCCGCAGGCTAGGCGCTTTAGGGACCCTTATCTTTCTGTCCTGAGGGGTGACTGGGTCTCTGTAAGCCGGCCAGTCCCATCCCTGCCGTGTGGCCCGCGATGGTCCCAAGTGAACGAAGAATGAAGCCTTGGCGTCCCATTCCCTCCACCCTCACCAAGCAGGCACCAGGCAAGGCCACAAGCCGCGAGCGCCACAGGCTGGGAGAGGCTGGGGCGGGGGCGGGGGGCAGGCGGAGTGAGGGAACTGGGTGCCACTCTGGGCGGCCTTTAGGAGAGCGACAGATGCAAAGTGCCCCAGGAGGCCGCATCAGTGGGACTGAGCTGGCGCCTGAATCACCCAGGGGGTTTGGCTTCAAGACAATGAACTCTGAGCTCATGTGCGTGCCTGGCAATACGCTCTCATGTGGCTGAGAGCCTGTCCGTCTGTCTGTCTGTCAGCAAGCAGCCACACTCCCTCGGCCCCACCCTACTGGTTTGGGGTCTCAGATGGAGCCTCTTTGTTCAAGGGGATTTGGAGTCAAGACTGAAAGCTAATGCTTTCAGCCTAGGGGTTCTAGAACTCGTGTTCCAGAGAGTTCCGGAACATTCGCTTTGAGAATAGTCTCTCCACAGTCTCTTGAATTCGCCTCTTACCAAACCTCAGCGATTCCCACACCACGTTTATGATTTTTGCCCTTCGATACGGTCTATACTGTGTTCTGTGTACATACATACATTTCTTTTGAACAAAGCTTTTCTAAAACAAAACAAAACAAAACAAAACCAAACCCCCACTACCAAAAGTGAGAAGTGCCCTAAGCAGGAGATGACCATAAAAATACAGAGGGTGAACAGAACCACGTTGTTCAATTCTAGCTTGGCGGCTGCGGCTGAAGGAACACTCTTGGCCTGCAGTCCGCTCCCTGTCAGAGACCCGCCAATATCAACCCGAGCCTCTCTGCTTGATGCAGTCAGGCGTGGGCTTCTCTGGAGGAAGACTCCCGTTTTTCATCTCCCACCTGGAGGCCTGCCACCACCCTCTTTGCATTTCTCCTGCCCACTCTTCAGGTCATCTCCTCCTCCAGGAAGCCTTCCAGGCTGGATTGGGCCCCACTTCTGTGCTTTCGCCGTTCCACGGGCCTCTCCTGACTTTGCACTTGGCACCCTGGGTTATTAAGTTGCACTTGTGCCCATGTCGTTCCCACTAACATGGAAGTGTCCCTACTCCTAGGACACGACCTTACTGTGGCCTGCATGGTGGCGGGGGATGGGGGGGCGGTGCCTGCTGCCTCCCCCCCTGCCCCTTGCCCATCCACCCCTAGACCACCTTGAGTCCTTGTATCATGACGTCGTTATTGGCCTTGGTGTCTGCCAGGCCCTGGGTGTGGGCTCAGTGGGGGCCGGGACGATAGCCGTCTGTCGACCACTGGATCCCTAAGCCCGGCCTGCATGAAGCCAGGAGCCCTCCTGTGAGGTTAGCACTGTCATGATCTTCATTTTCCAAATAGGGAAACTGAGTCACGGCGAGGCTAGTGACTTCCCAAGGGTCGCCCACCTGGTGAATCGGACACAAACTCAGGCGTCCGGGTTTTGGAGCCAGGCAAGGTCAGCTGCTACCTTCCGCCTTTGCGAGACTGTTCTTCACCTTGGTCAGCTGAGACCTGAAGGCCTTATGTGTGAGATACACAGACACAGACACTGAGGGGTCCCCAGAGGCCCAGACTAACCCTCAGCCAGACTGAAATCTTGGCCCAGACCAGGGCTCAGCTCACAGCGGGAACGGGGTAGAATTTCCCACCAAACAGACCCCGTGGCTACGGGGGTGTCCCCTCAGAACCTCACCGCCTGCCTTCGCCAGCCCTGAGGCCTGAAATTCTACCAAGACGTTTCGTTGCTCCGAGGGGCTGGTGTCCCCGGCCCAGGACGCAGTGGGCTCCCCCCATCCCCACCCCCACCACTTCCTGGCTGCGAAAAAGGTATAGAGTCACCCCCAGGGTTGCCACAGAGACAGCCAGCACCGGCAGAGCCCGGCAGGGTCCCTCCAGCAGCCACCGGGCCCCCAGAGGGGCCCCGCCCTCCCGCGGTCAGCAGAGGCTCCCTGGGACGTTCCCGCCCAGCCGGCTCCAAGCCCCTGGGGTCCGTCCTGGGAAGACCTTCAAAGGACTTGGCCATTCTTGAGCGAGCGCCAGGAGGGAATCTGCTCTCCGAGTCAATTTAGCCAGCCGCACGGGTGGAAGGAATTTGCCGTTTCTCTTAACAGCGACCCCCTCGTGATTTATACGGGGGCCACTGTCCGAAGGCCCCGGCTGACGGATCGCAGTGGAAAATCAAATGCCAAGACCCAGGCGGCTCGTTGGGCTAATTACCCTCAATGAGACCCAGCTGGCCGAGGGAGCCGACGGGGCCAGGGCAGGGCCAGAGCCCTGCGCCCAGCTCCCTGGGGACACGAAGGCCTGCCACGGCTGTGCCTGGGCTTGCTGCCTGTCACCTACCAGGCTCGGGCTGGGGCCACCAAGAATTCCAGGAGATCCAGTCTGGCCAGCTCTCGACACAGGTCACCCTCGGTGCGGCCCAGCCAGGCAGGCCCAGGGATGACCACCGCCTCAGGGTTTACTGTGGCCCAGGGGGCTGGAGAGCCCTGAGACTCTAGGAGCCATTGGGTCCCGTTCTGTTTGTGGGGAGACTGAGGCCCAGACAGACAGGGCACGCCCTGTGGAGCTCTGGGGATGGCTCTGCACGGGTTGCAGGCCGTGGCCACAGCCTGTGGCCCACAGTGTTTTCTCGGAGGCCCAGAGCCCGCGGCAGTGGCCACAGAAGCTACCTCCAGAGGCCCCATGCAGTTCAGGTCAGCTCTCTAGGCCTCCTGGAGTTGGTTAAATGTTTCCCAAGAGTCTACTGTGTGCCAGGCCCTGCGCAGAGTGCTAAGGGTACAGCGAGAGACAGAATCCAACCTGGCCCCGGGCTTGAAGCCCTAGGGGGAAGGAAAGCGCACTTCCGTATCCCCAGCAAAAGTGCGTGGGGCCAGGGAGATGCCCTGGAGGCGCTGTGACCCATTCCAGGTAGCAGAAACTGGGGACGTGATGCGGAGCTGAGAACAGAAAGCTGAGAGGGGTAAGTGGGCAAAGGAGAGGGTAGTACCAGGCGGGAGAGTTTTCCAAGTAGGAGGAACAGCATATGCAAAGGCCCTGCGGCAGGAGGGAATGGAGGGCACCCAAGGAACCAAACGAACTTGTGCAGCTGGAGCCCAGAGCCAAGAGGATTACTGTCCTCTGTGCAGGGGGAGGTCAGGGAGGCCACAAGGAGTTCTTGTACCTTTAAAGGACCATCCCAGATATGACTCAGGAGGCACGATGACTCCGTCCACATACATGTTCCTCCCAACGTCTCTCTGGCTTTCAGGAAGCTCAACCCCCAGCCCTGGAAGGGCAGCTCCGTAGGCCTCCCCAGCTTCCTGGAGCACAGGACGACCCAGTGGGGCCCATCTGGGGATCGTACAGGGCCAACCCAAGTGTCCCGCGAGAACTGGAGGGAGAGTCAGACTGAAGGACTCTGGTTGTGGGCTCGGGTCAGGGGCAGCCAAGACCGTCAATGAACCACAGTGGAAGGAGAGAGGCCATGAACAAGCCACGCTGTGGAGACATCAAGAAAGGCAGAGTCCAGCGCGTTGAAACCTTCAGCAGACTCCCAGCTGGCCCACCACGCGGCTCCTGCCTTCTTTTCTCAAGGCCGCTGGAGCCAGCTCACGCCCACGCCCGTGGCTCCAGAGACCTTCGAAGACAGAGGTGGTGTTATTGGTGTTACTGGTCATCTCTGGGCCCTCGAAGAGGGGCGTGTAAGTGGATGCACGTCGGAAGGACGCAGGAACGGACGAGCGAAGGAACAGCCTCCAGGCTCCTCTCCCGAGCTGCACGGGGCTCCTTTGCCATCCTGGCTGGCCGCCCCTCTGTCCTTACGGAGCCGGGCAGCCTGGAGCTGTCAGGCGGGCCAGCAGGTGCCCATGGCTCCTGTTCCTTCCAGCTTGGCTCTGGCCTGGTTCCTCAGGGCACAAACAGGTCTGACAAGTTCCTCAGCAGCTGAGTCCCTGATTTCCAGGAAAGCCAGACTCTTAGAGAGCAGAAGGAACGAAGCCTGGGTGGAGGGAGAGCTTTTCTGGAATATCGCTCCTCTTCTACCCTGCGGCCCAGGGGGCTGGAGAGCCCTGAGACCCCCCACCCCCACCCCCCGCCCGCCCCGCCCCACCAGGGCCCTGTTTGCAGAACTTGCCCTTGCGGCCCGAGCCGCGGAGCTCAAGACTGACGGGCACACCTCTCTCCCCACCTCCCCCAGGGGCATCAAGGAGCTTAAGAAGGTGAGGGACAAGGAAAGGGACCTCCTTGTTGTGACCCCAAACTCTGCTCCCACCCCCACATCCCGTGGCATTGGGTGGGAGTGTGGGGCAACTCTTACTGGTACAGGCTGAGAGGCTGGCTCCCTGGGCTCCACCACTGACCTCGGACAAGCTCTGTGCCCCCCTTTCCTGCCCTGCACTCCCGGGGCTGAGCCGCCTAAGAACACGTGCAGACCTTAGCCTTGGGCCGAGCGCTTTGGATGCGACGTCGCGACCGGTTCCCCACCTGATGTTCTACCTCAGGTCTCACCTCCCAGCCTGGTCTCTGCCTGGTCCTCCTCCTGCTCTGAGGGCTCAGGGTTACTCCATGGCTTATTCTTATCCCACTGCTGCCTGACCGTTCACAGGCTAGCCCAGGTCCTGGCTCTGCACCACACGTGGGCCACTGCCTCCCAGAGCCGTAGTGTAGCATCCAGCTGCCTCCAGAGCCTCGCCACTCACATTCAATGGCCCCAGACTGAGCTCAGCCTCTCTCCCCAGAGGCACTTTGCCCAGGGCATGAGGCCATCAGTCAGCAAAGCCTTGTCCCCATGGATCCCCCCCCACCCCTGATGCCCATCATCTCCACCTATTTCCTAACCAAGCTGTCTTTTCTCTTTCCCTCCTTCCTTCTCTCTTTCTTTCTTTCTTTCTTTCTTTCTTTCTTTCTTTCTTTCCTTTTCCTTTTCCTTCCTTTTCCTTTTGTTGCTCCCTTTCCTTTTCCTTCTTTTCCTTCCTTTTCCTTTTGTTGCTCCCTTCCTTCCTGTTGGGATATGACATAAATACAGTAAAGTGCCTTAACTGCATGAATCTTAATGATACCATTCAATTCAATCATCTTTCATGTCTATACCTGAGTACCTGCCATCCGGATCAAGACATAGAGCATTTTCATCTCCCACAGGTTTCTCTCATGGCCCTTCCTCACCCCAGAAATAACCATTATTCTGCCTTCTACCTCCGTAAATTATTTTCACCTGATTTTGAACTCCACAGATGTGGAATCAAAAGGTATGTGCTCTTAGACATCCAGGTCAACGAGTTGGAGATTAGAGTCCACATATAAACATATACAACTCTGTGGTCAGTTCATCTTTGACAAAGATGCCAAAATCATTCAATGGAGGAACATAGTCTCGCCAACAAATGGTGCTGGAAGAACTGGATTTACACAGACAAAGAATGAAGCTGGACCCCTACCTCACACCATATACAACAACAATAGTAAAACCTTCAAGATGTCTCAGTGTCCTAAATGTGAAAGCTGAAACTATCAAACTTTTAAAGGAAAGAATAGGCATAAAATAACACTGTCAAGAAAAGGAAAAGACAACACACAGAATTGGAGAAAATTTTTGCAAATCATATATCTAAAGAGTCTATAGGGGGTGCCTGGGTGGCTCAGTCGGTTGAGCATCCTAATTCGGCTCAGTCATGATCTCATGGTTTGTCAGCCTGGAGCTTGCTCGGATTCTGTGTCTCCCTCTCTCTCTGCCCCTCCCCTGCTCACACCCTGTCTCTCTCTCTCAAAAAAATGAATAAACATTAAAAAAAAAGAAATTATAAAGAATAACAACAATAGGGCATCTGGTTGGCTCAGCTGGTAGACCATGCAACTCTTAATCTTGGGTTGGGCGTTCAAGCTCCACATGGGTATAGAGCTTACTTTAAAACAATAAAAATTAAAACCATTTTGAAAAACCCGCAGAAAATAACAGTGCTGGTGAGGATGTGAAGAAAGTAGAACCCCGAAACGTTACCGGTGGGAATGTAAAATGGTGCAGTCACTTTGAAAAGGTGCTTAGCAGTTCCTGGAAAAGTTCCGCGTCCATGCGACCCATCGATCCTACTCTTAGGTGTTTGCCCAAGAGAATCAAAAACACGCTCACGCAAAAACTTCCCGTGAATGTTCACAGCACTGTTATTCATAAGAGCCCCCAAAGTGGGAACATCCCTCATGCCCATCCGGAGATGAACGGAGGAACACAGTGTGGTCTAGCCATGCGACGGAATGTTATTCAGCTATAAAGAGGAATGAAATACCGCAACACAGATGAGCCACAGAAACATTACGCTAAGAAGCCAGACACAAAAGGCCATATATCGTATGACTCCATTTACGTGAAATGTCTAGAGTAGGCAAATCCATAAAGAAAATACATGGGTGGTTGCCAGCATAACTTGGCACAGAACGGATGGGGAATGATTGCCAACGACTTTCTCTCTGGGGGCAATGGTAATGTTCTAGATACAGACAGTGGTGATGGTTGCATGACCCTGGGAGTGTACTAACAGCCACTGAAGGATACACTTTAAAAACGGTGGATTTTATGGTATGTGAATTATATATCTCAATAAGAGGTTATTTTTAAACATATTCTCATTAAAATAAGTTAAAGAAGGAAGTATACTCTCTTGGTGTGTGTGTCTTGTTCTTTTTTAAAGACTTTAAATAATCTCTACACCCAACGTGGGGCTCGAACTCACAACTCCAAGAGCAAGAGTTGCACACTCCTCCGACTGAGCCAGCCAGGTGCCCCTTTTGTGTGTCTTCTTCCGCACAATGTCATAGATCAGAGTCACCTTGTTACGGCGCGTGTCAGCTTAGTCTTACAGCTGTGTGGTGTTCCAATGTGTGCACATCTTACCATTTATTTATTTTAAGGTTTATTTATTTTTGAAACAGAGAGAAAGAGAGCACAAGTCGGGGAGGGGCAGAGAGAGAGAGGGAGACACAGAATCTGAAGCAGGCTCCAGGCTCTGAACTGTCAGCACAGAGCCCAACGTGGGGCTCGAACCCACAAACTGAGTTCGTGACCCGAGCCGAAGTTGGACTCTTCACTGACTGAGCCGCCAGGTGCCCCGGATTTTTGAAAAGTATATTCGGGATACGAGATCTTTGTCAAAATCTATTCCCAGAACTGGGCTTTGTCTTTTCACACTCTTCAAGGTGTCTTTGCTGAGTGGAAGTTTTTAACTTTGAAGAAGTCCATTTGATGAGCTTTTATTTTATGGTTGGTGCTCGGTGCATCCTGCTCAAGGAGTCCTCGCCTACTCCTTACGTGTCCCTTGCATCCACCCCCTCGTCTCCACCTTCTTGGCCTCAGCCCAGCTCCTAGCTGCCGGGTCCCCTCTGGGCTGCTCCGACTCCTCTCCCCGTGTCTCCACCCCGATTCTTATCTTCCTCACTGCGTGGCCTTCTGGCTCAGGGACAGGGCTTGCTCCTCTGCTGTGTCCCCCGGACTGGCACGGGGTCTGGCCCGCCCTAGGTGCCCAACCAAATCTCCATAAATGAAGGCAATGTCCTGTGGCCCAGCTGGGGACCGTTAAAACTGTCAATTAGCTCTAAACACCAGCTCATCAGGAACATTTGAGCAAAGCTGGGGAAGTGAAAATTTTGGAAAAACCAACAACGCGGGAATGTTTCGCTTTCTCCCCCACCGGGGCATTAATCACAAAAACTCAGGCCTTGCTTGCACGATTTATTCTTGCTTTGCCCCCAGCCCACCGGGCGAGGGGAGCCTTTTCTTTACACACATTGGCTGCGGGGCCTCCCCAGTGGCCACCCCCGAAACACCGCCGGTGTTTGCCGCCTCCGAAGGTGGGGGGGGGCCCTTGGACCCCTAGTCCTTCTCTTCGCCGTGGGTGATGATGTAGCACAGGCTCCTGTAGTCCAGGTTGCCACACACGTCTGGAGGGAAAGCCGCGAACATCTGCTTGACCTGGGGGAGGAGCAGGGAGTCGGCCCGGATGAAGGTCGGGAGCAGGGGGTCACCCGAGGCCGTGGGGCACAACATTGTTCCCCTCTCTGTTGTTGGAGGCAGGGATGGAGGGCCCAGAGGCCGGGGTCCCACGGCCGCCCCCACCCATCCTTGCTCTCATCCAAGGGGGTCAACACCTCAGCATCTGAGGAAGAGCGATCTCCAGAGGAGGGGCTGCTGAGATGGGCCCGGGCCGGCCCGCACCTTCCAGAAAGATCAGCAGCCCCGGGCGGAGCCCTGAAAAGCCCGCACTTACCTCCTCCTCACTGAACCGGTCCGCCTGGGTCATGAGTTTCTCTTTGATGCTGCTCAAAGAAGCGGAAGGGCCACGTTCAGGGGAAGGGCCACCCCGGGCGTGCCCGCGCAGATTCCGGGGGTCGTGAGGGCAGGCAGGCTGTGGGGAGGAGCCCTGCCCCAGGAGGCACCAACCAGATGTCTGTGTCGCCTGGGGTGGACCCCTCGCCTCTTGGCCTCAGTTTCCTCCTTGGTAACACACACTCTCCTCCACACATCAGGCGGGGACCAAAAGAAGTGAACTTGGGGCCCTGACATGACCTTAGGGCCCACTCTGATGTCCCATCATGCAGTAATAATCAACCTCCAGGTCACGGAGGGGAGCCCCTCTTTCTCGGTTCTAGACGGACCACTAGTTCAGCTGGTGCCTCTGGCTGACGTCTACAACCGGGCTTTTGAGAGTACAAGCTGCTCGCGCTCAGCCAGGGGTCGGGCTGAGCCCGTGTCCTGCCCGGGTCTCGTTTGCTCCTCCTGGCCCTGGAAGTGAGACGCAGCGGTCCCCCATCACCGAGGGAAACCGAGGCTCGGGAAGGGTAAGGATTTGTGGTGGCGGGTGGGGCCCGTGTCCCTGGGTGGTCCTGGGGAGCAGCTGTGCGCGGGGCCCGGAGGAGCAGCAGGAGATGGGGCAGGACAGGACTAGATGGGCCCTCAGGGGACACGGCGGGGCGGGGGAGGGACCCCAGGCCCGAGCGCCAAGCGTCCCATGGCGCCAGCATGGCAAGCCCGCTAAAGGCCGACGCACATTTTCCATTATTTACGTTACTGTGGGACAGTCACAGTTTCCAGCTCTCCGAGCTGGGGACTGTTCACAGACTCCGTCGCTGGCAGAGCCTCTGCTGTGGCCTGCCTGGCGGGCAGCCACGTCCTCCGGGTCCGATACCCCGGGGGGTGGGGCCTTCAGTTCCCAAACTGGGTCCCTAAGGTGTTCCTGGCCCCGCACTGGTGGATCCCGACCACCGCGGGGGTCGCCCTCAGTGCCCCCTGGGGGCCCCCAAGATGGGTGTGGGAACCGTGGACCCCTGGAGGAGGGGTGAAGGAGAGGGTCCCAGCCTGCAGGAACCCCGAACATCCCTTTGTCTACCCCTGGCGAGCATGTGACTCACCACTTTGGGGGCTGGGGGTCGGTGAGAAGGTGTGAGAGTAGACAGACCCTCCCTGTTTCACCACTGCCCAGCCCCCCACCCCCACCCCTGTTATGTGATGATTCTAGCAGGCAGCAAATCTAGCCTCAAATTCAAGGCCTCAAGCATCACAGTAATCCTTCAGAAAGCCCGTGCCTGGGGAGGAAACTTGCCTGTGTCCGGGTTACCCACAGGCCTGGAGAGACCTTGGAGGCTCTGAAGGGACCGCCCAGGGACAGTTCCGTGTCCTAATCCCTGGGCTTGCCACCCTTGCCCCCAGCCCTTAGCTCTCTGCTCAGTGCTCTCGCTGGGCTGAGGATAGCAGGCGTCCGAGCCCCCACCTCTACAATGCCAGCCCAGTGGCCCGCCAGACAGCTGCCCTCAGCCACTCACGCTGCGCATCCCCAGCTGAGCTGGTCCCTTCCCGTGTCCCCTCCCCCATACCTCTCCCCAGAACCCTGGATCCTATTGGCACTGGCCTCTGGTGTTTCAACGACCCATCGGCTCCCCTCTGTCCCCACCCTCGCGATGACCGTAACCCCGTCCTTCCTCCACCAGGCTGGGGGTCATCTCGCCCCATCTGACTCCACCTCAGGCTCTCCCACGCCCCCAGGGTGGACCCGGAGTCCAGCCACCCCCTGGCCAAACTCGCAATGCCAAGCCCTGGCCTTTCACCGCCGTGTTCCTGCATCTAGAATGTTCCCTTCCCCAGCCTAGGCAACCCATAGTTGCCCTTCAAGGCCCCCCTCTACCGCCACTCCCTCTCGCCACTGGGAAACCCACCCCTGGTGACTCCATACTCCCGGTACAGTTCCACACAGAAGTGGGGACACTGAGGCCCAGAGAGGGGAAGGGGCACATCGAGTGACGGCTCAGCCGGGTAGGGCGGCGCCCTCCTGGCTCCCGGTCGCACGGTGCCTGAGCATCGGGTCGGGAGGACACTGAGCCGCCATCCAGCCTGACTTCACTCCAGCTCACTTATCACCTGAGCCTCTGGGGACAGAAAACCCAGAACGGAGGACAGAGGGGACTTACAAATCGGCCTTGACGAAACCTTTCCCTTCGGTGTCAAACACCTTGAAGGCGTGGAGAATGGTCTCCTCTGGGTCCGTACCTGGAAGCAGGACACACAGGCAGGGAGAGAGCTAGGGTGACGAGGCCAGGCCAGGCCAGGGCTGGGCGGGGGCTGGGGGTGGAGGGGCTTCCTCCCCTCCAGAGCGGGGGCCAGACCCAGTGGAAGCAAGAGAAGGGAGACTCCTGAGAAACAAGGAGTGGAAGCAACAGGAAGGGCTGTCCCGCGGTGCGTGGACACCCCAGCTGAGCACTTGGTTCATGCCTCCCCCTCCTGACGACTGGCCTGATTTTGGAGATGGAGGAACTGAAGCTCAGAGGTCGTGATTAGTGAGGTGGGGGAGGGGCACAGCCAGAGCAGCCCCCGCTTGACCACCCCCGCAGCGCGGGTTTGGCATCAGAAGTGTGTCGACTTCCACAACAGGGTTGAACGCCCAGGCCCCGGTTGTGCAGATGGGGAAACTGAGGCCCAGAGAGACTCAGGGTCTGGCCCAAGGCCTCACGGCTTCTGGATGACGGCAGGTGACCTGGTGACCCTTGCCTGAGCGCCTTGCCCTCTGCCACACTGCCACCCTGCTCACCGCAGCCCAGGGACGTCCCCTTCTTTCTTCGAGGCCCAGCTACGTCACCAGTGAAATGGAGGCAAGGACGGTGGTTGCTGCCCGCCTCCCAGGATC
This sequence comes from Neofelis nebulosa, assembly GCF_028018385.1. Classification (NCBI taxonomy): domain Eukaryota; kingdom Metazoa; phylum Chordata; class Mammalia; order Carnivora; family Felidae; genus Neofelis; species Neofelis nebulosa. The sequence continues at coordinate 8,332,515 of NC_080799.1, forward strand.
AGTTGACAGAGACGGGCCGTCAACGGTACAGATCTTGTCAAACACGGATTGATCACGGTCACAGACACCTCTGAGTGCTCCGTGCCATTTTATCTCATGGAACCCCCAGGACACCCCGTGGGGTAGGTATTGATGTCCTCAGTTTGTCAAAGAGGAAACTGAGGCAGAGGGGGGCTCTGTGCTTGCCTGAGGCCCCCACTAATGAGGGGAGGGAGGGTTAGAAGCCAGGTCTTTGGACTCCAGAGCCCTTGCTTGTTGTGCTGCTCTGGGCTCCTGCCCGGCGGACTGGAGCCTTGCTAGGACAGGAGTCTGGCTGTCCGGGTCATTCGGTGCCTCTGAGGCTGGCCGAGCGACCGAGTGCTGGCCTGGGGGCTCATGGAGGGCGCGGCAGTGGGCTTCCTCTGGGGAGGGCAGCGGGGAGCCCGTGTGCCCAGCCCAGAGGCTCAGCCCAGGGTCCAGCCGGGGCAGAGCCCCAGGCCCTCACAGCCTGGCCGCGAAAGCAGAGAAGGGGTGCCCGAGGGATTATGGGGGGGGCTGGTGGGAGCTCTCGGCCTCCCAGGGTTTTTGAAGAGCCCTGGCAGTAGGGGCAGGTGGCTCCGGCCCACTTTCCTGAGGACCAGCTACCCGGGGCTCAGGCCCAGTGGCCGGACAGTGACCACAGCCTGATAATCCCGTCTCTCCTCCCAGAGACTCTCTGCCCCGCGGACTGCGAACCTCACCAGATGGGGTGCAGTGGCCGTTGGGACCAAGTGTCCGCGCCCCAATTAGAGGATGAGGCGGTGCCTGTCCTAGCCCCCGGCTCCTGTCCCCACCACTGGCCAAGCGTGCAGGCTCAGCCAACTTCACGTGACAGGCTCAGATGGAACCCCTGTCCTGCCACGCCCGCAAAAAATGAGAAAAAGCTGCAGTCTCCTGGCCCCGCCTGGCCCTGGGTCATAACTGTTAGCTCAGCAGTGCACGACATGAACTTCAGGCCTCCCTGCAGAATCACCGGCCGGGGTCACGCGTGTCTTTCCCAAGAGCGGACCCTGGGCCCAGCCCCTGGGGCCCAGTTCCAGCAATAACCCCTAACGGCTTCCCGTCCCGGAGGAGGGCCAGGCCCAGGCTCCATGTCTGGCCCTCGGTCTCCTCGTCGCTACCCGTGGGAGGGTGGGGCTGTTAGGTCATAGGTCAATTGTTGGCCTTCCAGCTCCAGGATCAGGCAGGACAGTGAGGACAGCATGTGTAGAGGCCCATGAGGGTATTATGATTTCTTGCCAGACGCAATCTGTGATGCTGCTGGGGGTCCACCCCTGCAGTGGGGTTGATGGTGGCCCCCAGAACATACGCCCATGTCCTCGTCTCCGGAACCTGGAAATGTCACCTTACTTGGAAAAAGGGCCTTTGCAGATGTAAGGAAATGTTGAGATGGGAAATCACCCTGGGCTAATCACCCTGGGCTGGTGGGCCCTAAATCCAGTGACAAGTGTCCTGCTGAGCTCAAGGCAGGGGGAGACGGACAGACAGAAGAGGAAGGAGCAGTGTGGCCACAGAGGTAGGATCTCCCCTAAAGCCTCTTGCCAGATGTCGGGCTTCCAGACTCCACAACTGAGAGAACACGTTGCTGCTTTTGCGAGCCTCCAGCTTGTGGTTATTAACTAGAGTGGCCTCAGGAAACGAACACAACCCCATTTGACAGACAAAAAAACTGAGGTGCAAAGCAGACGAGCCTTGCCCGGGGTCACCCTGGGGGTCAGTGGGAGGGCATCAGGCAGCCTGAGGGTGGGGGGTGACAAGGCTCACCTCCCAGAGCAGCCACAGCCCAGACTGGCCATTCCTTCTGACCCTAGAATCTTCCAGCCCAGGAAGACATTACTGAGGGGTGGAAGGTACCTCGCCGCGGCCCAGAGAGAAAGGGACAGAGTTGCCCTGACCCCAGGGTGTGGTGGTAAGAGCTGGGAGCCGTGGTTAGGTTCTCTCCCCCGCCACTTTGATGCTGGGACACCTGGGGCAGGGGTGGTGACACCCCTCAGCCCCTTGATCCTTTCCCTGCAAGCTGTGTGAGTGACCTGTCCAGCCCCGGGGTCAGCCACAGGAACTTCCAGAACCCCCTCCGGTGCCCCTGCTCCCATCGGCAGTGGGTAATGAGGCAGAGCAGGTAAGACGAGCGAGCCCGGGGGTAGGGAAGCAGGGCTGGGGCCCGTCCTGATGGTGGGCGGAGGGTTTTCTCACAAAACTGTCCCGTTGGCGCCCCCCACCCCCAGCCCTGCAGGCGGGTGTTATTACAGTTACCACTACTCTGTGGTGTAGAGGTCCCTGGGGCGGGGTGTGTGCACCCAGGGGGCTGGCATCTGGGGGCTACACCTCACTCCCGGCTGTCCGCACACAGGGCCAGGCTGCCCAGCCGCTCCCCGGGGCCACCCGGGGCCTCACTCACCCTTCAGCTTCTCCCCGAACATGGTCAGGAAGACGGTGAAGTTGATGGGCCCGGGGGCCTCCTTCACCATGGCCTCCAGCTCCTCGTTCTTCACGTTGATGCGGCCTGGAGGAGGGGAGGAGTGGGGACACCCAGGAGCATAATGAGGGACACAGGGGCCCCTGCCTGCAGGCAGTTCCAGGAGAGCAGAGCTCAGGACCAGGGAGCGTCCTACAGGGTCTCCCAGCTCAGCTGTCCTCAGGCCCTGCCTACCTGCCCAGGGACCTCAGGAAGGGCGATACATTCAGCCACAGTCAGCTCTCCCAGCCTCCCCCACTCCCGCCACCACCTCAGCCTCCTTAGAAAGGAGAACCAGTTGGCGATTATCCCCATTTTGCAGATGAAGGAACTGAGGCCCAAAGAAGGTGGAGCCCAGGTGCATAGGGGCTGGAAGACCTGGGCCTCGGGGCTCATGGGCCCCAGGATGAGGTCAACTGGAGGTGGGGGACTCGGGTTCCCCATGGTCCCAGCGGACAGTCACATCTCCAGGAGCTCCAAGTTCGTTCAGACGGGACTTGGTTATGCCTTCTGCCCCCGGCCTGACCCCCACCCCATTCATGCCTGAAGGCCTCTCCCTGGGCCCTTAGAGGTGCAAAACCCTCCCCTGGTAACCAAAGCCGGGCAGCCTTGAGCCCTGCGGACGTGTCCAGCCTCTTGCCCCAGCATCCCCCACTGCTCTCTTGACCCCTGACCCCACCTGGGCCTTCCAGACCAGGCCTTTGGAAGGGCCATTCCCGCACCTGAAGGAGCACCCCCCCCCCCACCCGCCAACCTTCCAGGCACTGGCTGCCCCTCCCCTGCCCCCCAACGGCACCCAAGCCCCTGTTGTCCCCAGCCGCCCACTCCTCCCGGAAGGGCTGTGCTCGGTTCCGCCCCAAGCCCGGAACCTCCACAGCTGCTGGTCACGCACCCAAGGCAGCAAAGGTGTCTCTCAGGTCCTCCTTGTCGATGAAGCCATCCCGGTTCTGGTCCATGATGGTGAAGGCCTGGTGAGACGTGGGTACTGAACGGCCAGCGACCCACCCACCTGAGCCCGGGCTTCCCAGAGCCGCCCCCCACCCACAGGGGCCATGCTGCCTGGGTAACAGCCGTACAGACCCCTCCGGCCAGCCGCTGTCCCGGCTCAGATGGCACCAGCCAGAGAGCGTCGGCTAACCCACTCTGCTCCCGTTGCGTGCTGGGCGCCACGCCCGTCCCTCCCCCTCATGCTCACAGCAACCCCATTTTACAGACAGGGAAGCTGAGGCTCAGAGAGCAGAAGGACTCTCCCGAGGTCACACAGCAAGCAAAGGAGGGGCGGGGGCTGCCCAAGGAAGACAAGTCACACCTCTAGACGGGGAGGGGCACCGGGGTGGCCCCTAAGAAGGGTGACATCATCATCCCCAGGGACTGAGGGCGACCCAGGCCTTGCCGGCCCCATGGGTGCTTTCCATGCATTGCATTAACCCTCCCGGTGGCCCCAGAGGGTACTGACCAACCTCTTTAAACTCCTGGATCTGGGACTGATCAAACATGGAGAAGACATTGGAGCTGGCTCCGCCCTCCGCTCTCTTGCGGGCCCTTCTCGGTGCCTGTGAGATGCCAGCGGGGGGCCTTGCAGAAACCCTTCCTCTGGAGGTCAGCCAAGCACCCGGCCCGCCCTTTCGTCCCACCTCCCAGAGTGTCACAGTCCCAAACGACACGGCCACCCCCGGCTGTGGGGTGTAGCAGACAGACAGGGCTCCTGAGGAAGCCTTGCGGATCCGCTGAGGCCAGAGGCCTGGGGGCCCCCTCCCCACCCCACGGGCCAGTCAGTGGCTTCCTGAGCTGGCGGGGGGAGACCCAGGCAGGACAGCAGAGAGGATACCGTCCGGCCACGGCTCCCTGTGTCCATCCCATCTGCGGGCTCCCCTGCACCCACCCAGGGCCCGGCTCAGAGTGCAGAGCCGTCGGGAAACGGCTGCCCAGAGCTCAGGGCCCATCTCTGCAGCAGGTGGAGCAGGAGGCCACCCACGTGGAGGGTCTCCGGCCAGCCTTCCTGCCTCTACTCGCTTCTTTCAGGATATCAGGGGCCTGAGAGCCCACAGTTACGCGTTCCCTGAAAGCTCTGGGTCCCCAAGATTCCCCCAGGGGGCCTTTCCCTCAGCAGCCATCACCAGGGCTCAGGCTTGGCTGGCGGTGCAAGCAAGGACAGCCCGGCAGGGGGAAGGCGGGGTCCCCACGGACAGCGGCTTCCCGCCCCCAGCCCCCCACCCCCAGCCCCCGCCTCCATCTCAGCGGGCACCGCCCTCTGTGCCAAGCCCCCTGCCTACCCCACCCCAGAGCGTGGGATCCCCCTGCACCCCAGCCCCTGTGTGGTCTCCCCGAGCTCACTCCTTCCCCCCACCCCCACCCCGCCCCCACCCCCACTCCCCCTCGGGCTCCCAGGCTGACTTATAATTAGCTTTTACTGGGTGCTTTGTCTCCACTAATCCTTTGAAAGGGGGCTGGCAGGGTAGCCAGGACGTTATGATGCTGTAAAACCTCTGTAATATTTATAAATCCCTTCAGACATCATAAAGAAAGGAACCTCCCTGAGGAGCTCATCTCACATAATTACATATACATTTCCCTCTGATTAATAAAAAACAATCACTTCCGTCTGTGGGATATTCTGCCCTTTCTCTTCTCAGACCTGCCCTCGACCTTGGCTTCCCCCATCCCTGCCTCAGCCAGCCTTTCATGTCCCTCTTGTGGAACGTCGCCCCACTGTGTGCCGGGCCCTCTTCCAGAACCCCCAAGAGGAGACGGGACCCTGAGCCCCAGAGCCCTGACCTGCCTTCTGATCTCCTAGCCGGGACCCCGGCCAGCCCAGCTGTCTTGGAAATTGCCTTTTGCAATGTACCCCTAGAAAATAAAAAATCTTCTGAACGGAACACCTCGGGGCAGAAGGGGGTCACCGGACCTGAGTTCTAATTCTGGCTCTGCTGCTCACAGCCCCGTGATATTGAGAAAATCAGTGGCCTTCTCTGAGTCTCAGTGTCCCCATTTACGAAACCAAGGTAATGCCTCCTTCCGAGCATCAGGACATTTATTAGGCAACTGCTGACCTCCAGCCAGGCCTTGTGCCCAGTCCCAGGGACCCAGAGCTGAATCAGGCCCTGTCTTGTCCCCAAGGAGCCCCCAGTCCAGCCGGGAGACAGGTGATCAGTGGAGAGCGATAGAGGGAGAGGCAGACACTGAGGACACAGAGAAGCCCCTGGGCCCCTGGGCCACTCAGGGCAGACCTCCCGGAGGGGGTGGCTTCTGAGCTGAGGCCTGACAGCCGGGTCCGAGTTCTCAGGCCAAGAAGAAGATCGAAGGTGTGAGACACAGTAACATGAAAGAGCGGTGCTGTTGAGACCCTGTAGGGACACCCAAGGGGCTGGAGACAGGGACAGGGGGAGGGCAGCAGGACAGGCCCCATGCCAGTGTGCATGGGACCCAGGCTATCCTGGAACATCAACCCCGACCCCCCAGGAACCATGTCCTCTGTCAATGGGAGCAGAGCCTTGCTTCTGCCATGAAACCTCTAAGCCTAGCCCCCCCCTTCCTCTGCCCTCCTCTTCCTCGTTCCTATCCCCCAACCCTGCAGCTTCAACTCAGCAGCCCCCACCAAGTCCAGGAAGCAGAGACCCAGATCAGGACCTACGTGGATAGACTGGCCACCTGTTAAGGACCGTCCAGGGTGGGGCAGGTGCAGGGACAACATCAAGGGTGAAGAAAAGGTCAGGACTAGGGACATGAGGTCAAGGTCAAGGATGTCAGTGAGAGGAGCAAGGTCAAGGTCAGGGTGAGTTCAGGCATGAGGTGAAGGTCAGAGTCACAAATGAAATCAAGGTCACAGGATGAGGTCAGAGTTGAGGAATGAGGTCAGGGTCAGGAGGCAGGGCAGCCCCAGCCTACCATGGTCTGGAGTGCTCCCTCTCGACGCAGCAGCACTGGGGGTTCTCAGGGAAGGCTCTTTAAATAGTGCTCCAGATCCGGACAACAGTCTGGAAGGTGACAAAGGACAGGATGAAGGCCTCCCTGCCAGGCACCTGTCTGGGGCCACTCGGAGTGGGTGGGCCAAACCACAGGATCTCCGCCTATACTGGGCCAACCGGATCTCTGCACCCAAGGGACAAAGGCCCGGGAAGGGGCACTCGGCCGAGGACACACAGCATGTTGAGGCCAGGAACTAGCTGGGAGGACTTGGCCTCGGGCCATCTGAGGTCAGGAGAACTTCCAAGGCAGGGCCACCCCGCACCAGCTGGGGAAACTCAGGGCTGCAACATGGCCCAGCCCCTTGAGCTATGTGCCTCTCAGTGGGTCACCAACCCCCGGCGAAAAGTGGCAGGCAAGCACGTGTCACCCCCGTCAGCCTGGGGAGAGGGTTTCTGCCTCAGCCTGACCCACAAGGCCCCTCAAGCAAGACGACTACTGCCTCGTGGTCATCCCATTACCCGCTCCAGCCCTCCGTCCGTCGACAATGTCCAGGGAGCTGAAAACGCAAAGAGACGGACAAAAGAAAAGTGGAGAGAGGGGGAGACGGGGAAGAACCGGAAAATCAGATCCCCATTCCTCTCTGGCCAGACAAGCCCCCGGATGTGGCCCATCTCTACCAAGGCCCGACCCCGCCCAAGGATTCTCCAGGAGATGGGCCAAGCCGAGTCCGCACCTGCCCCTGGCAGGCCCCCATGTGTCCAGGGCAGCCCAGCAGCCCCCGTCTGCCCGGCCAAGTTGGCTCCCATGTGGGACCCACCACGTCTGATCGGCTGCCAGGGCCGGCATTGCTGGGCTCAGGCAGTGAGCCCACCCGTCTCCAGGCACTGCACAGCTTAACTGTCCCCGGAGCTGGTCTCCAGGCCTCCGGGCCCCAGTACGGCTGATCCCTGCCTTGGGGGAGGGGATGTGATGAGTAGCTAACATTTATAAAACACAGAAGGGCAGGCCATGTTCTAAAACGTGTCCTCCCAGTGAATCCTCGCCCCATTTTCCAGGTGAGGAAACTGAGGCTCACACGGGGTAAAGTCACTCATCCAAGGCCGATAAGTGGTGGTGCCAGGATGAGTCTCTCTTTCTAGTCGTTCCAGAAGGGTGCTTCGGGAAGGTTCTGCCCATCCCGATGCTCACCTCCCTGACCTCCCTGAGACCTCTGATGAAATCCTCCACCCTGATCTGGGGCCAGGACTGCCATGCTGTCCCCTGGCAGGGACCAACCACACGCCCCGCAGGTGTTCAGCAGGCTGGGGTGAAGAACCCTGGGGTTCAGGTCCCCGTCCTGCCGAGACTGCTGCGGGAGATGGGCTGGGTAAGTGTGGCGAGGGGCCTGCCCCTTTCTGGGTCCATGTGGAGGGGCCGGTGGCCACCGTCTCCACCTGCTACAGGGAGCCCCCTTTCCTTGCCGGGTCCATGAGCCTGGCCCTGGGGCTTCCTGGCCCTGGGCTTGCTGAGCAGGGAGATACTTGCCATCTGGGGCTTTATACCACCTGCTTCCTGCTGGCCGGAGGCTTCCTCATGCAAGGGCTCAATGCCCCTAAGCTCCTGCCTCTGGGGATCACCACCCAGGACCGCAGAGGGGCTCCGGAGGGCTCAGGACGGTCCTGAGTGAGCGGAGAGCCACCCACCCAGCCTGCCGGGAGGAAGGAAGTGCGAGACGGAATCGCAGTGAGATGTGGATAAGTCACAACAGAGGTTACAAGTGCTTAGCAAACTAGTTCTGATGTTTTCCTTCCCTGGCCTCTTTCTCCATGTTACGAAAGCAGGGAGAGCTGATCAGAAATCCGGTGGAGACTGAAAACTCGCGGGAGAGGTGGTTGGGGAAGGTTTGTCCCTGGGGCGAGCAGGGGAGTGGCGAGGGGGCGGGCATGCAGTGTGCCCTGAGCAGGGGGTGCTGTGAGCTCCACCCTGTCTTTGGGCGATCCCCTCAGCAACACCTAGACTCTCAGTTTCCCCTGGGGAGAAGTGGTGCCAGCGGTCTGGCCCCCTAGAAGCTGCCACTGGGCCGCCGGGTGCCATGAAAAGGAGGTGGTCTCTGGAATCAAGGGAAGGGTTTGGAAGGCAGATCCCCGCGCTGACAAAACTCACAGCCTCGTCAGCCAGGTGAGGCTGGGGCGCGTCTATTGTCGTTGCTGGGTCACACTGTTTGGCCCAGCTGACCCTGGGATGATGGCCAGTTCTGGAGGGGTCGGAGAGACCGCTGAGGGGTCTGTGCTGCCAGCCAGGGGCCTCCTGGGAGTGAGCAGCCACAGAACTGGAATCCCGGGTCGGCCCCGGGGAAGTCAGAGGAGTACTTAGCCCCCTGCGAAGAGCACCCCGCTTTCCAGAGCGCAACTCACGGTCCCGGGAGCCACCAAACCTGAAAGGGAGCTTGAAAGGCATCAGCTGCTTTTGGACTTGGCCTTCCCCCTGCAGGGTGACAGCTGTCACTCACGCCGCAAAGTGGGCCAGGTGACCTCGCCTTGTCACTTCTCACCCCTAATTCTGCCCTCTAACGCTTCATGGCTAGCTGGCTGTCCTCGGCCTCCCAGGCCCCCATCCCAGCCCGCCGCCACCGGGCCTTCACCACTTTGCAAAGTCTCCTTTCTCCCCGCCTTTGACCGTGGACCATGTTCCCTCCCCAGCCGCACCTCCATCCCCCCACTTTCCATCACCTCTCACCTCCTCCCAGAAGACTTCCCGGGTTTCCCTCCCTCTCCCACTAGAGTCACTGCTTCTCTCTGCCCTCCACTCTTCAGATCACCGACTACCCACCTTTCCCTTGGCCTTGGGGCCTTGCCATCATTGCTCCTTGGCCTCCGGCCACCTGGCCCCTAAGAGCACAGCGGGGGCTCAGAAACCCCCTCCCAGGGGTTGTTCATACATAATCTTCCATGTGGGGCGTCACTGGCCCTCTCAGTCGAGCCCATCGAGCCCTGCTCGATGCTGAGTGTCCCTTGAAGACTCAGGGGGCCCTTGCTTGCACACCATCTGTGATGGGGAACTCACCGCTTCCCCAAGCAAAGGCAACTCAAATTGGCAAACACTCACGGACGAGCGACCGTGGCCCGACACTGGTGTTCTGCGGGGGCTAAAAACGCATCCTTTGCGATCCCTGGGTTTGAATTATTTTAGCAAGAGTCAGACAATGTGTGCCAAGTTTATTCATTCACTCGTCAAATATTTATGGAGTACTTATTGAATGCTGAGCAGGGCAGACACAGAGGCGGACAAAAAAATAAAATAAAACAAAACTAGTGTGGCTCCAGGAGTGAAGGGGCCCAGACAGAGTGCCTTTCCCCAGAGGAGGCACCGTGGGCTGGGGTCCATCACACTGGGCCTTGAAGGATGAGGACACAATGGGAGTTCTCATCGCTCTGGGAGAAGAGCAGGTGGATGTGTAGAACATTCCAGGGCACCCACAGGGGTAGCCAGATATGAAGGCGTATAATGTGAGGGGCCAGGGTCAGGCAGGGGAGGGGAGCAGAGGGGGGCCAGGGCTGCTCAGAGGTGGTGGCCGAACCGTCCAGAGGTGACCCAAACGGGACCGGGCAGAGAGTTCCCAGACCTGGCTTGGAGGCTCCCTCTTCTGGTTTAGGGTGACTCCTGGCCCGCTGGGCAGAGAATCCCGCCCCGTTCTCCCCTCTTCGCCCATCCAACCCGCAGCTATTTTTACAGCAGGATGCCGTAGCCACAGGCCCCTTGAACAGGATGCATCGTTCGTGCTTCTGCAGAGTGAGTGCGTCTGCCGGCCGCTCCACCACAGCTATAAAACAGGCAGGAGGCATTCCGGGAGACATTCTTCTTAGCTTTAAAGGTTTCCTTGTCTTCTCTAAGTGGCTCCAAATTAGAGGAAGGCTCCAGACAGGGGCGGGCCTGGGGTGGAGGGGACACCGGGCGTCTGGGAAAAGACAGACCTCCCCCTAATTGTCTTCAAAATCTCGGTCGTCCCATCTGGTAATTAGGGAGTTGACAGTGCAGAAAAGGCGATTTCCTTTGGGGTAAGAGGGAGAAAACAGCTCGTCGGCTCTAAGTCCGGGTCCTGCCTGAAATATCAACTCCAGGGGGCTGGGCTGCCCCGGCCTGACCCACGCGCTGGCCCCGGTCCTTCGGGAGGAGGGATGGGGGAGCCCGGGGAGCCATGCTGCCTTGGACGGGCCAGAAAGGGCACGCGGTGGGGCCCCCGGAAGTGAGTCCGGGCGCACTTTGAGCTCCAGGCTACCGTGCCAGCAGCATGTGGTGGAGGCCCCTGGCTCAATGCCAGCTTTATTCTGGATTCCGAGTGGGGAGGATCGTCCTCAAGGAGCGCGGACTTTCCCGGTATCGGGGCCCCGCCTCCTCGAGCTAAATGTGGAGAGTCTCGGAGGTGCGGGGGTGGGGGGTGGCGGGGAACTGCCCCTCTGCCCCATCTCTGATTTCATTACTGAGGAGGTGAAAAGGAGGTGGGGGATGGTGAGAAGCGAGGAGCGGAATCCAGGCCTCCTGACCTACGGCCCGCGTGCGGGAGACCCTTCCCTCATGCTCACATCTCCTTTCTCAGACCCAGGTGGCTTCAGATGTGGACGGGGCTGGCCTGGGGACCAGGCCACCGCCGCGACAATTCAGGGGTCCAGCAGCGGAAGCACGGGGCTCTCAGTGCAGCCTTACCTGCCCAGAGAACGATGGCGACGCGTCTCCCCGGCCACGGTAGCCGCGAGGCGGGTTGGACGGAGCACCAGCTTGTGCTGAGTTGTTGCGGGGACTCGACAGCACAGCAGCAACCTAGAGATCGTTGCTCACAGTCAGCTCAACTCAGACATGTTGTTATAAAAGTGAAAATACCCTTGGGCTGCATTAGTAGAGGTCTATGTCCTCAATCCAGGGAGGTGACGGTGCTACCTTCCACTGACTTACACAGACAACAGAAGATCTATGCTCGGTCCTAGTACTGTGCTTTAGGGAGGGTGGTTTTTGGAGGATAGCAGCATGTATCACATGAATTGTGGCTGAGGGGCTAGGGGCTCTCAGCTGGAGAGAAGCGGCTTTAGTGGGGAGCATCAGTGTGGCAGCTTTGTGAGTTTACCAGCCGGGCCGAGGCCTGTATGCTCACCCAGCTGGCACCAGCACTCAGCGATAACGGCCATCGTCTCCCTACCTCCTGGCGTTTGCAGTCAGGCTCACCCCCTTCTCCAAGCTTGGCCCCTTGGGAAGAACGTCCCCTCTGTTACCCCACTTAAATCCCATTATTTGGGTCATTAGCTCTTGCTGTCTGAAGAATCACCCCAAATTACAGTGGCGTGAGCTCAGAAACGCAGGAAAGGCCCAGTGAGGATAGCTCACCTCTGCCCCATGGCATCTGGGACCTCAGCTGGCAAGATCCGAGGCTGCGGGTGGCTGGACGGCTAGTGCTGGAATCATCCAAGGCTTGACCACTCGCGTGTCTGGTGTCGGGGCTGAAAAGACCCAAAGTCATGGCCGTCCGACTTCTACGGGGTGGCCAGGACGCCAGCACAGACGCCCCAGCAAATAAGGTGGAAGCCTGTCGCTTCTTGAGGTCTACGCTCAGAAGTCGCGTGGCGACACTTCTATCCGACTCCCTCGGTCAAAGCAGTCACCACCGCTTGCCCAGCACGGTAAGGAGAGACGGTACGGACGCTGCGTCTTGACGGGATGAGCCAAAGACTTGGCAGGCACGTTTTACACCTGCCTGTCCCACCCAGCCTGGGCTCAGGGGAGCTCAGGAAGTGGCCTGAGGTCACAGACCTGGTAGGTAGGGGAGCCGGAATTCAGATCCAGCCCGTCCCACAGAAAGTACGGGAGCCCAGGAAGACCAGGAAGCTTGCCCGAGGCCGTGTGGTAGGTGGTCAGCCTCTGTCCGCAGCCAGAAGGGCCGAGGTTAGACAGGGGCCAGGGCAGGGAGGAGAGGCCCGGCCCCCCGCTTCACAAAGGGGCAGGCAGCCCTTATCCCGCCGGACGGCTCAGGAAACTGAGGCCTGGAGCAGGGAAGGGCCGGGTCAAGGTGCCTGGAAGACTTACGCCTCACCCCCCAAGGGCTACCGAGGAGCAGAACGGGGCGATGTGAACGGGCCCTCCCTTGAGACGCGGGGCTTCCCGGCCGCGGATGGTGGCTGGGGCGAGGGCTGGGGCTCGGGGCCCTCCCCGGGGCCCCGAGGCTGCCAAACAAGCCCAATTTGCTGTACTAATGTGTGCCTTCTGCTGTTTGCAGCTTTCTCACACCCTGTGCTGTGAGCCGGGCCGGGGGCAAGAGAGCAGACTATAATTATGTCAAGCCACACCCTGCTACCTTGCTCAGCAATTAGCCAGGTTGCCCCGCATCCAGCAACTTCCACCCCACCCCGGCCCGGGGTGCGGCGGATCAGAAGCTGGGAGGGGGAGTGGGCCGCTTCTTAAAGCCTCCCCAAAGCCCCTCCCCCAGTAATGAACCTGAAAATGGGGCTGCCTTCCCCAGCTGGCCTTCCCGTGGCTCCAGCCGGACCTCAATCACGCTCTGAGGGAGATCACCGAGCCAGGACCCCCACCCCATCCCACACGGGCCGGGACCCCCACGATGAAGGGGACAGCGGAGGGCAGAGGCCTCCCTGGAAGACAGCCCCTCCCTGGCGCCCAGGCTTATGGGCTGAGCTGTGGGGAGACCGGCAGCACAGCCACAGACTGAAATCAGATAGACCCGGGGGCAAGTCCCTCTAGGCGGTGGCATGGGCTCTCCGTGACCTCACAAGTCGCTCCGTTTCCCCAAGGTCACCCGTAACACAGAGTGAGTCTCGTTCCCTTCTGTCGCGAGGATTAAGGCATCGTGCCTGGAACGTGACCTGTGCTTGCCCACTGTGTCTGGTCACTGGCAGGGGCCCCCCCTGGACTAAGGGGGCTGTTCTGGGGGCCACTTCTGGGGGCCGCAAACCCTCCGGACCAGGCGCTCCACTGACGAGACGCCGCCTCACCCCTTGATCCCTGCCATTATCTGTGCACGTGGTGCCTGGGCAGGCCGGAGCCCCCCACACCAGAGGAGCCCCTGAAAGTGGGCACCCCAGGTAAGTTTCCCAGAAGGACCCAAGGCCTGCCCCTACCACACCACCCCCGTGTCCCAACACTCAGCCTGGCTGGGACAAAGCCTCAGGGAACTGGGGCTGCCTGGCTCCCCTTGGTGGGGCCCCCGGTCCAGCAAGGAGCCAGGTTCTTTATGCCTTATTCTCTGCCTGTCTCTCCCTGCCACTTCCAAGGGATACGGGGAGTTCTGCTTGTGCACAGCTCCGGCTTCAGGGAGGAGTAGCAGAAGAGGAGGCCGAGGGGCTCCTCAGAACCTTGCCCCAGCCAGGCTTCGGCCCTTCGTCTCTCTCCGGTCTTCTCCTGAGCCCTGGCTTCCCCTCTTGACCTCTGTCTGACTCCATGCCTCGATCTGGCTAATCCCTTTTGATCTAGAATCCCAGGTGTCCAGTGAGTCTGAATGTTGCCTCTGTTGCAGGAGACCAGGCCCCCTTGGACATGGCCCACAGTCATTCTCATGTTTCAGTCTTTAATCCCACACCTCCAGACCCAGTTACTGAGCCAGGACACCAGCTCCAGAGGGATGCTCACATATACTGCAACCCCCTAGAATCTAGACTACAATGGAAATGGTGGCCTCTACAGTGGAGCAGTGCACAACCTGGATGGCTGTACATGGCAACCCTCCTCCAAGGCACACACTCTCAACTCTTTCTCTTAACCTGGACACAGGCCCAGACACCCAACTTATCTCTCCTGTGAGACTACTAGCCCAGAAGGATGATGTTCTCTATGAAGTAGAGGAAAGACTCCCTTCTCCACTTTCTTCTGGGTTGGTGCTATCCTAGAGTTCTGAGTGCAGTTCTGGCCTCCTTTGGGGAAGAAACAGATACACTGAAAGAGAGTATATATATATATTTTAAGTAGGCTCCACACCCAATGTGGGACTTGAACTCATGACCGTAAGATCAAGAGTTGTACTCTCTACCAACTGAGCCAGCCAGGCGCTTTGCTTATTTAATTTAATTTAATAGTTTTTATTTAGTTTATTTTTTTAATTAAAAAAATTTTTAATGTTTATTTTTGATAGAGAGAGAGAGACAGAGACAGAGTGTGAGCAGAGAAGGGGCAGATAGAGAGGGGGACACAGAATCCAAAGCAGGCTCCAGGCTCCAAGTTGTGAGCACAGAGCCCGATGTGGGGCTCGAACCCAAGAGCCGTGAGATCATGACCTGAGCCGAAGTCGGACACTTAGCTGACTGAGCCATCCAATTTTTTTTATTTTAGAGAGACAAAGTATGAGCAGGGAAGAGAGGCAGAGAGAGAGAGAGAGAGAGAGAGAGAGAGAGAGAGAGAGAGAATCGTAAGCAGGCCCCACGCTCAGGGCAGGGCCCAATGCAAGGCTCAATCCCACCACCCTGGGATCATGACCTGCGCCAAAATCAAGAGTCAGACCCTCAACTGACTGAGCCACCCAGGCACCCCTCTTATTTTTGAACTTTAGTGCAAAAGTGCAGCAAAGAGTCTTCTGGGACTTGCTTTTCCACTCAACATTATATTACTAAGCACAGGAAATCGAATGGTTGGCTCCAGTCTTTCTCACCTCCCAGCTCAGCACCCTCGCCGTGACCTTACCGTGGGCAGACTATTTCCCTGTCCTGAGACTTTGTGCTTGACCGTGTCGTGATGTAAGGTCTAAAAATTCAAGTAGTGCCCTGACATCTTTGAGTAGAGCAGCGCTCATCAATCTGCAGACCTTTGGCTGAGGCAGGCCTGCCAGCCGAGCTCAGTCTAGATCAGCCGAGATCGACAAGCCCCGGTCAAGCTGAAGATCCATGAGAAGGAAGGACTGTCACTTTCACCGTTGAAGACTTGGAAGTGGTTTGTTACGCAGCATTACGTCAATAGCTGACCGTTACACCAAGATTCGTCTGCGTTGTCACATGAAGCTCTATGTGGTTTATTGTCAATCATGTGACCATGGGACCCTGGTCACCCTTTTGCTGTCATGAACAATGCTGCCTTGGACACTCTTACAAATGTCTCACGGGGCACGTGAGCAAGAATTTCTAAGAATTTCTCTTGGGAATATAGTGAGAAGCAGAAATGCACACGTTCAACTTTATAAGATGGTGTCACATTGTTTTTCAAAGCGGCCGTGTCAATTTTCATTCTTACCAGCTGTGCATGAGCCCCTGTGTATAAGCCCCATCCTCTCCAATGCCGGCAGTCAGAGTCATTAATTCTTGCCAATTCAAGGGATCTACTTGGTATCTCACGGGTGGAATCGTGTTCCCCTGAATAGACGTGTTGGAATCCTCACCCCCAGGACCTCAGATTGTGGTCTTATGCGGAGGTGGTCTTTCCAGAGATCATCGCGTTAGAATGAGGTCATTGGAGCAGGCCTTTAATGCAGCACGACTGTGTCCTCATACAAAGGGGCCAGTTTGCTCACGGACACGGGCGTAGGGGGAGATTGATGGGAAGACACAGGGAGAGTGGCGTCTACGTGCCAAGGGCAGCCTGAGACCATCCCAAGCCGGGAGAAGGGCCTGGAGCAGGCTCTCCCTCCTGGGCCTCGGAAGGAGCCCCCCTGCTCATGCCAGGACCTCGGCCTTCCAGCCCCCGGACCCAGGAGACGATGACCCTGCACTGTGCCGGCAGCGTGCGGCTCTCTGTGACAGCAGCTCCTGGAACCTAATCCACGCCGTGATCTTAATTTGCACCTACCTGATTGCTCAGTGAGCCTGGATCCGACCTCTGATGTTTCTTGCCCTTAGTTTGAATTCTTCCATGAAATGGCTACTTTTCTATTGGATGTTTTTTATGTTTTTTTTTTTTTAACGTTTATTTATTTTCGAGACAGAGCATGAACGGGGGAGGGGCAGAGAGAGAGGGAGACACAGAATCGGAAGCAGGCTCCAGGCTCCGAGCCGTCAGCCCAGAGCCCGACGCGGCGGGGCTCGAACTCGCGGACCGCGAGATCGCGACCTGAGCCGAAGTCGGCCGCTTAACCGACTCAGCCACCCAGGCGCCCCTCCTCTTTGTTCTTGAGACCAGCCTTCGTTGGCATTTTCTCCACCGGCAGCTCACGTTTCTACTTTCTTTAGAATGTCCTTTGGCGACCAGAAATTCTCCATTTTAACGCAGCCAAACTTCTCCGCCTCTTCTCTGAGGACTGGTGTTGCTTGTGCCTTCGTTATTAATGTGCATCTTCTGTAACAGGGACAAGTTAGATGGTGTCAAATTCACATGATAAAATACTATATCGCAGCTAAAAAGCCTCCTTCAGGTGAATGGTATAAAGAGACAATCACATTATAATCAGTAAAAATAGCAAGCGACACAGTAGCACACAGGATTCTATTTCGGTGTGTGCCCCATAAACTGAAACCTCCCCACTCTTCGAGAGGCCCAGACTTGGAGCAACAAAGCAAGTGATTCGAGTTGGGTCCGTCCCTCCAGGGAAGAGAAGAGAAGAGAGCCCTTTACCCTGGGGGCCGGTTTGTTGTGATCCAGCAGGGCTCCCGCCCGGGAGTTCCAGCCCCTTCCAGAGGGAGCAAGGCCAAAGCCACGCTGTCAGAGGAAGTGTGCCCGCCTTGATTTCAAACTGGCCTGTGTTCTTCTGAGAAAGAAATCGTGCAAACGGTCCTCACACTGGAAAGACGTGCGGAGCTCTTGTCGTTCTGAGGATGATCGCGTAGCTCTCTCCAGCGGGGTCCTGAGCTGGGCCTGGGCGCCTACCTCCAGCCCAAGCAGGGCACCACTTGGGGGGAGAAGGGGGCACCAATGGTTCTTCTATTGGAAGGAAGGACTTTTTTTTTTAATGTTTATTTATTTTTGAGAGAGAGACAGAGCATGAGCAGGCGAGGGGCAGAGAGAGAGGGAGACAGAGAATTTGGAGCAGGCTCCAGGCTCGGAGCTGTCAGCATAGAGCCCGACGCGGGGCTCGAACTCACGAACTGTGAGATCATGACCTGAGCCGAAGTCGGACGTTCAACCGACTGAGCCACCCGGATGCCCGGAAAGGAAGGACTTTGAATTAAAGTTCAATTCAGAGAACAAATGCCCTGATTTATCTGCACTATTTCAGGTGGCTGGGGCCGGGGGCGGGGGCACCTGGACAGGTTGGTGGGAGAGTTAAAAACCCCTCAGCCATCGATGGTGCCATGTCTGGTCTGGTCTAGAGCCAGGAGGCGGGAATTTGTTTCTCCAGTGGAGACAGGAGGAGTACCCAGGACAGGCAGGGCCAGGATGCACCAGCCAGGATTCAAGGGGAGCCGCAGGGGGAGAGGGAAACAGGAAGAGAGAGGGTGGGGAGAGGGCCCTTCTTCCTAAGGAGGACACCTTCCTGCCGACGATGAAGTGCTCCATGCTTCCTCCCTCCGCGCTGACCTGCCGGCCAGTGACTCTGACCTCGGGGGAGGGCGGTATCTCTGGCCTGCATGGCCTAACCTCACCATCCACCTGCCTGGGGGACTGTGACATTTAATTTCCTATGCCGTCTTGGCAAGACCATGGTGCCCAAATACTTGGTGGGAAATGGTAGTCTGAATGTGTGTCTTAGTGGAGATAAAATCAGTGGTCTCTGAGGAAAGCAGATACCCTCCAGGATGTGGGTGGGCCTCATCCAATCAGTTGAAGGCCATAATAGAAAAAAAACTTCTCTCAACTCCCACCTCCCCCCCCCCCCCCACCAGCAAGAAGGAATCCTGCCAACAGACTTTGGAATCAGACTGTAACTTTTCCCCGCGGGCTTGGGATTTACAACTTCCATGATAGCATAGGCCTATTCCTTAAAATAAATCTCAGGCGCTCTCTCTCTTTCTCGCTCTCACTCTAGCTCTCTCTGTCTCAGCTAACTATACCCTGTAGGAGGAACACCTGCTATGAGCCTGGCTTGGGGCAGAGGGAGAAGTCAGGCTTCCATTGCAACAAGGAAGATAGGTCCCCCATGGCTTCCACAGGCGGAAAGTGCTCAGTTAATATCGTCAAACGAGTGGTGAGTGAATGAAGGTTGTGGCGGGGTCTCCAGCCCTCGGGGATTGGGGCAGGGCGGAGGGGGGGTGGTGGTGGGTGCATACAAGACTGAACTCTCGAAGACAAGGGCAGGCCTTTCCTCTCCCCGCCCCACCTCAGGGCCCTGCACGGGGCTGGGCACATCGGGATTTGTAGTGAAGCCTTGCGAGGTCGTGATCCTCCTCCCACCCGACCCTGGGGCACAGAGGTGCAGCAGACGCCTCACGTTGACCTCAGGGTGGTCACGCTGTGGGGAGCCTACAAGGCGCCCCAAAGAACCAGGGACACTGTTTGAAGTCTCGGCACCTTCCAAGGATTCGGTTTAACAAGCTGGGCTCTGCGGGCACCTGGATGAAAGACGCCATATAAAAACATGAGATAATTACCAATTAAAGCCATTTTCTTAGAAACAGGAAGGTCCCATGTGCCAAGAGTAAACAGTGGGGGCCAGGCGCTGCCCGGGCGGAGGACCCGACGAGGGCCGGGAAAGGCGGTCTGGGTGGGCGCGGAAGCCAGCGTGAGTCAGAGCGGGGTCCCGCGGGGCCAGGGCAGGTGAGAAGTCAGCAGAGATGCGGCAGCAGGGCCCCCCAGGGCCCCCACCCTGCAGCCCTCCACCCTGCCTGGCAGGAGTAAAGGAAGGCCTGCCCAGCCCGGTTGCTGGGGCTGCTCCTTCTCACTCAGGGTCACCCCGACGTCCTCTGCGGGATGTAACCTCCGTGAAGAGACAGACAGAGGGCAGCTGGCCCTGCGGCTTCTGTTGCATTAATGTCGCAAATATCTACTGAGCCCCTCCCGTGTGACGCTGTCTGCTTGGACTGGAGCAGTGGGCAAGAGGCGAACGGGCATGGCCGTCGTCCCAGGGCAACCTGCTCAGCAGCCACGCCTCCCCGGTGCTTCCCGTGGACCAGGCACTGTGTCCAGTGCTTTCCCTGGGCTGGCCCATCGGACCTGCACCCCAGCCCCAGAAAGTTAGGGTCCCCGTGTTCAGAGGAGGCTAGGTGACTTCCCCAGGTTCACCCAGCGCACAAATGAGCCGTTCCAGGCTGAGCTAGTGACAACCATCTTGCACCGCGCGGTCCCCAAGTTCCTCGGCATCTGTCCCGCCTGCAGCTCGGAGGCCGGTAAATGAGGTCCTCGGAAGACTGCCTGGCATCTGTCCCTCAACGGGCAGCCGCATCTTGCGGACCCCCAGCCTCCGGGGGGCAGGGAGGTCCCCAGCTTCTCCCCTGCAAGCCCCTCCGAGCCAGATCGGGAAGTCAGGCTCTTCCTCCCGGTTGCTGAGAACCATCCATCCAACCTTCCAAGCCAGCGAGTTGGGACCAGCTCCGGCCTCTCCTGCTGCGCATCCTCTGCATCCCGTTCACACACCGAGGGCCGAGGCTGCGTTTGTCTCTCAAGGACCTATTGCAACCCAGAGCCAGGACCCGCTGCCCGAAGCAGCTCCGGGAAGGGCCTTGGCTCCGTTTCCCACCCGCCCTGGCCACCCGGTGACCTGCTTGCCTCTCGCTGCTGGTTAATTCCTGCTTCCCTGCCCCGTGGGAAAGTTCCTTGTAAACTGTAACGTCCCCAACAGTGGAGGCGAGTCTTAAGACAGTCTTAAAACACGAGTCAAATGTAGAGGCGTGGCCCAGTTTCCCCAAACCACGCGGCACTCGGAGATGGAGAGTGAACATTCCACGCGGGAAGTGACCTGCTGTGGCCGCCGTGCTGAGTGGATCGGGTCTCAGCTATCCCCGGGGAGCTATGACCACCCCCAGCTCACAGGTGAGGAACTGGGCCCTCAACGAATGGGGGGCGTCGTGTTGGCGAGAGCTCAGCTCTTTCTTCGACGCCTCCTGAATTCGTTTCTATTGCCGCATAAAACGTAACCACAGATCTAGTGACTTCACAACATACATGTGTTTGGTTTTGATTTTTAGAGATAGGGCAAGTGGGAGAGAGGGGCGGAGAGGGAGAGAGAGAGAGAGAGAGAGAGAGGATCTTCAGCAGGCTCCATGCTCAGGGCAGAGCCTGACGTGGGGCTCGATCCCACAACCCCGGAAACATGACCGGCATCGAAATCAAGAGTTACACACTCAACTGACTGAGCCACCCTGGTGTCCTTCAACATACGCGTTTTTATGTCACGGTTTCCATAGGGCAGGAGTCTGGACAGCTGAGTGACCAGTGAGGAGTCTCTCTAGCCTGCCAAGATGGAGGCTAATGTCACGAGACAGTCATGGGCGGGGCATCCCCATCCCTTGGGCCATATTTACTCGGCTAGAAGCAAGTCACAGGGCCACCCACACTCAAAGGGTAGGGATTCCACAAAAGCACCACCAACAGGACAGATGTCATGGGACACCGCCTTAGGGACTGTAACCGATGCGCCCCAGGAGGGATGAGGGGCCCGGCCGAGCCCAGTGGGGTCATCACAGGTCAGGCTTCCGGAAACAGACGCTGACACCGAGTTTGCGACGCAACAGGCTTATTAAGGATCACGCCTGTGAGGGGAGCGGGGAAGCAGGATCTGGCGTCTGACAAATCCTCGGCCCCTCGGGCTCGGGGTGCCGTAGAGACTGGGACCCGCTGAAGTCTCCCAGCCGGGCCCGAGGTGGCCAGACCTTAGACCCTCGCCTCGCTCGGTCACCGGGTGTGGACTGTCCCAGGAGACCGTGACCCGAGGCAGGCCGACCCTGACGGCGGCTCGCTCTCCCTCTGGGCAGGTCCGAGGCGGGTGGGGGGACATCGGGGGAGCCCGTAATCCGGTCAAGGGGGGCTGCCTTTGCTCTGGGAGCTCATCTGTTTCTAAGAAACGCTGATCTTCTTGGGAGAGCACCAGGGGATCCCCCACACAGCCCGGCACCTTCCTGCCAGGGTATCACATCAAAACTCTCACCGTGTCGGACGCTCATCTCAGGAGCTTCCTCTGAGCCACGGGGTCCGAGCTTCAGGCTGGACTCCGTCGCCACAGTGAGGGCTCGAAGGGCCCCTGGGACCCCGTGGTCCATTCCCCTGGTCCTGGGAAACTGAGGCTCAAAGAAGAGAAGGAGGCGAGGGGTGCCTTCAGCCCTGCCGCCGAGGGCAACCCGGCCTCACACCCGCCCGTCCCCTCCCGGAGGTCCCACCAGGGTCTCTCGGGACCTGCCCGGTGAGGCTCCCAGGGATGACACTGCGGGGCTGTGGCCTCCCTCGGGTCCTGTGTTCGCCTGCTCTCCCACCATCCCCCTGAGCGGGGGGCTTAAACACCAGGACTCCGTGCCTCAGTTCTGGAAGCTGGCTGTCCAAGTCAGGGTATCGGCAGGGCCTGCTTCTCCTGAGGCCTCTCCTTGGCCTGCAGACAGCAGCCTTCTCCCTGTGCCCCGACGTGGCCTTTCCTGGTCTGCTCCTCTTACGAGGACCCCAGCCCTACCGCCTCAGGGCCGCGCCCTTCCGATGCCATTTAACCTGAATTATCTCTTTATTTTTTTTTAATCTTTGGGGTTTTTTTTCCTAATGTTTTATTTATTTTTGAGAGAGAAAGAACATGCACAAGATGGGGAGGGGCAGAGAGAGGGACAGAGAACCCAAAGTGGGCCGCACGCTGACCGCAGAGAGCCCGATGCCGGGCTCGAACTCACGGACTATGAGATCATGACCTGAGCCACGCAGACGCCCCTTAATTATCTCTTTAAAAGCTCCGTCTCCAGGGGCGCCTGGGTGGCGCAGTCGGTTAAGCGTCCGACTTCGGCCAGGTCACGATCTCGCGGTCCGTGAGTTCGAGCCCCGCGTCAGGCTCTGGGCTGATGGCTCGTAGCCTAGAGCCTGTTTCCGATTCTGTGTCTCCCTCTCTCTTTAGAAAAAGAAAAAAATAAAAAATAAAAAAAATAAAAATAAAAAAAAAATAAAAGCTCCGTCTCCAAATGTAGTCATGGCGGGGGGTTGGGGGGGGAGGTTCAGAGCTTCAACACGTGAATTTGGGAATTCTTCCACAATTCAGTCACTGGCAGGTCCCCGAACTGCCATGGACTCCTCTTAAGGCAGTCCCTCACCTACCCCTGAGCTCCTGGTCACTCCAGTTTGAGACTTCGGAGACATCTGTCCTACCCTCTCCCTCTCCTCCTGCATCCGATCCCCACCACACCCTCTGCTCCCTGCTTGTCACCCCAAGGCCCCTGCTCAGCTCCAGTAAGTGCCCAGACATACCCACGGTCCCCACCGCCTGTGGGACCCCTACTTTGCAGCCATCCCAGGAGGCCAAATTAGCTATTTCCCCCAATACTCCTCACCCACTCGCACCTCCAGACACACAGGTGTCTCGTTCACCAAGCCCTTCCCGTCTTTTAGGACCCAGACATTCCTGCAGGAAGCCCTCCGTGATTGCAGTGGCCCATCCCGACATAATCAGATTAGCCACCTTGAACTGAGGGTCCAGGCCTCGCGTATATTTTCACTAAGAACAAAAGCCTGGGTAGGGATCACTTCCCCCATTTTGCAGATGAGGCAACCGAGACTCAGAAAAGCTAAGGCCAAGGCCAAGTTCAGTACCTCCATCTCACACGCAATGGTGAAAGGTTGAAAGCTCTTCATCTCAGATCAGGAAAAGACAAAGATGTCCGCTCTCACCACTCCTAATCAACCCAGTACTGGAAACCCTAGCCGGAGCAGACGGGCAAGAAAAAGAAAGAAAAGCCATCAGAACTGAAAAGGAAGAAGTAAAAACGTCTGCTTGAGGGGCGCCTGGGTGGCTCAGTCGGTTGAGCGTCCGACTCTTGATTTCGGTTCAGGTCATGATCTCGCAGGTTGTGGGTTCGAGCCCCACATCGGGCTCTGTGGTGTCAGCTCGGAGCCTGATTCAGTTCCCCTGTAACCCCCCCCACCCCTCCCCCACTGGCACATGCGCACTCTCTCTCTCTGTCTCTCAAAAATAAATAAACATTTAAAAAAAAAAGGAAATCCTGCCATTTGTGACAACGTGGCTGGACCTTGAGGGCATCGTGCTAAGTGAGCGAAGTCCCACAGAGAAAGACAGACACCATACGATCTCTCCTATATGTGGAATTTAAAATAAAAACAAAAACCAAACTCCTAGAAAAAGAGATCAGGTCTGTGGTTACCAGAAGCCCTTTATTATGTGTCGGGTATAACTCGATAAAGCTAGTTGGAAGAAAAAAAAAAAAAACTCCTGGGGGAGGGAAGAGTGGTGTCACCTGGGGTCAGCCCCACCTCCCCACCCCCCACCCCCACCCCTACCCCCTCAGGCCTGGGCCTAGAAGGTGTCTCCAGTATTTGGCTTTTCTGCCTTCCATTTCCTAGCTGGCATTTCTGCTCTAGGTAAACTGAGCTGCAGAAAAGCCAGAGGAAGGAAGCGTGTGGGAGGGTGACCGAGCATCCCAGCCCCCCCAGACCGAGCGGTTTCCCAGAACAGGGTTTATTGAGTTGGTGGCCCACCGTGGCCGTACGCGCTGCCCCATGGGAGGAGCTGGCCAAGGCCTGCAGGGTGGGCCCAGGGTGGCCTCAGGGGTCTCCCGAAGGTAGAGAGGCAGGGAGGGCTCAGGGAGTGGCCTCCCCGGGGGAGTCCCCTGAGCGTGTCAGGGAAGCTCTCTCTCTTCCCTTCGCTGGAGCCCTTGTCCTCCTCATACTCCCCACCAGGACCAGAGCTTCCAGAATACTGAAGTCACCCAGCCGGGAAACGGTGCGGCTGGGATTCAAACCCAGGCGTTCCCAGCCTCTCTATCCTTCTCCGACCGAAACCAGGAAGCAGGCAGCTTCATCACCCACCCACTCAGTCACCTGCCACTCCTGTGGGGACCAGGTGCTGCCCTCAGAGCGGAGGACTCTGGAGGACTCCGACACCCCTCCTGCCCCAGGAAGCCGCCCCCTCCCAGGAGCTGGGAGAGAGGCCGGTCCGGGGGGGGGGGGGGGGGGGGCCCTGCACCAACCTAGGCTTAGGGAGGGTGGGCTGGACACTGCGGTTTCCCCGCCCCCCCCCCCCCATGCCCATTCTCCTCTCCTTCCTTCCTACAGAACCTGACTCTGTGCCTACTCAAGGTGCCACATTTCTCAGTCTCTCTTGAAGACAGAGGTAATCGTGTCACTAAATTCTTGCCCAGGACACGTGAAAGGCACCAAGTGCTGTTTCTAGGAAAGCACCTCTGGAGGGAGGCACGGACCCAAACTGCACTTTCCGCTTCCTCCTTTGTGCCACCAAGGATGGAGATGTGATGGCTGGAGCGGTAGCAGCTGTCTCAAGGCCAGGAGGGGACTCCGATGATGGAAGGCACGCAGTAAGGATGGTGAAGGAGCCAGGGACATTAAGAACGTCCTGGAGTCCTAGCTCCAGGCTCCAGCCTTGAACCTCCTGTTTGTCACATGCTAAACCCCTGGTTTGTTTAAGCTGTACTTGGAGGACACTCTGTGTTATTCACAGCCACACCCAGTCCCGGCCTGGTACAAAATACTTTTTGGAAGAGGAAATGCCTGAGTTTCGTCTTCAAGGAAGCAGTTCAGCGGCAGACTGAGCACAGGTAACACCAGCACCTTCCCGGCCGCAACACAGATTTTTTTTTTTTTTTTTTTAACCCACTGCCCCTGGAAACCCTCACGAGGTCCCCTGAGCGGGAAAGAGGGCAGAGGTCACCATCCCTTCGAGGGCCCGAGGAACCACGGCTCCCAGGGGGTCTGTGACCACACTGTCCCCAGGCCTCCTGCCTTTGCCCAGCTCTCCCGCCTCCCCACCCCCACCCCCACCCCCACCCACTGCTCCGGGCCCCGCCTCTCCCCTGGGCCCCCTCTCCCTGCCCTGCAGAGACCACACTTCAGCCTCAAGCCGGCGCCTGCCCTGAGCCCTTGAGGAGCCGGGCCCCGCTTCCCGGCAAGCGTGTTTCCACAGCCCGGTTTACAGTTGTTGAACGACTTTCATCAAATTAATTAAATACACGCTAAATCCTCTCCAATTTGTTGGGCGATAAATCAGAGATGCTGAGATTGTGAAGTGCACAACAAAACCTGTTGATTCTGATAAAACCCACACGAGAGCCCGAGTCAAACGTCAGACGGTCCGGAACCTGCTTCTACCGGGACATCGTCGGAGCGGGGCTTTGGGCTCCCGGGCCCCCCCTCAGCGGCCAGGGTCCCCGCCTGACATGGTGACTCAAGGCACAGAGGGAGGGGACAGGCCCCAGGTCACTGGAGAAAATGACGCACGGAGGCCAGGAAGGCAGAACATAGGGTCCTTCCCGAGAATCTCCGGCAGGGCTTTTCCCTGACCCCCCAGGGTCAGCGTGGGTCGGAATGATAACAACTCACATAGCCCTGGTGCCATAGCACGTACGGTAACTCAGGTCACGCTCGGGTAACCCTCTGGAAGCAGACTGCTATCGCCCCACTGTGCAGAGGAGTAAATGGAGACACAGCAAGTGACTGGCCAGGTGCACAGAGTCCAAGGTGTAGAGGAGCCAGGAGAGGGCCGAGCAGTCCCCTGCCTCGGCTGCAGAGGCTGTGCTGGGCAGCACTATGCACACAGGATCCTCTTCCGGTTCTGCCTCGGGTCCCAGGCACGGTCTGGGCAGAACCAGTCACCACAGGCCAGACCCGAACCCCCCACCCCCCGAGCCGGCAACGCCGTGGGCGCCACCCCCACTCAGCCCAACCACGTGCTCTGGGCGTCTTGGGGCCCAGAGCTCGGGTCACAGAGATCCAGATCCAGGCCTCGTCTCGGCTTCCACCCCGGTAAGGGGGCCCTGCAGGATTCCCCTCGCTGAGTCCCTGAGTCCCTCCAAGCAACATGGATTGAGCACATCCTCCAAACCTCGAAACCCAAAGTGGAAGGTCATTGTTGGCAGGGCTGAGGCTGCTTCTGGGGCCGATGGGGAAGAAGGTGAGAATGGAGCCTGGCCGGCCCCTCCTGCCAGGGACGGTGCAGCCATGGGAACGAGTGAGGAGAGGGGACACCGAAGCTGAGGTTTTGAAGGATGAGTAGAAGTTCTCCAGACAGAGAAGGGAGGCCAGGCACGGAGTGGGGAGGGGGGATTCAGACAGCCTGTCTGCGGGACACTGCCTTTGCCTCTCGATTTTTCCAGAAAGATCACTGGGGGTGGGGGGGTGGGGGGGGGCATTCGGTGTGGCTGACATAGGAACAAGGAAACGGCGGGGACTTGTCTGTGAAGGCGGTGAGTGGAGACGCTGCTGGGAGGCTGGGACACCAGGTACGGGCCATGGTCCCTGTGTACGACTGACAGCTGCGGAGACATTCGGGGCAGAGAGAAGTAGGAAGCAATGGCTGGCCACAGACGCAGAGCTGGACCAGAACTAGAAAACCAGGAGCCTGGTGAAATGGTGCCTTTAAGAAGGGAGATGCCTGGAGCGGGGGGCGCCTCAGTGGGAAGGGCACTGATTCGAGGGTCAGTAATGGGGTACAGCCAACAGGAGGTGGCTTGGGGGCAGAGGAAGGAGGCAGGCATGGGGCGCCCCCTCCTTGCTCTGGTGCGGTTAACGGTGCACACATTCGGGCTCCATCAGCAGCAGAGCCACTGTGAGTTTTATAGCACAGCAATTAGCCTTACTGCCCCGGGGGAGGGTCTGGGAAGTAAAGGTCCAAAGCGGGAAGTTTTACGGGGACCCGGGGACCGTCACCAGCCAGCCCTCTGTAGCAGAGGCACCAGCGGAGCTCGTGGACAAGCTGGAAGTCAGGCGGGTCCAGCAGCTGGCGCAGGAGGCCGGGGCCAGTGTAGACACCGACAGAAGTCTGGGGAAGGCCGCCTTGTCTTTGCAGCCTCCACTCGGTGAGATCACAGCCGAGCATCCGGTGGAAATACTGGGTCACTGTGAGTCAGCAGGGCCAGCAGTCTGGAGGGAGCACTGGCCGTGGGTCAGGAGGAGGACATGTAGAAGAAGGAATGGGGACAAGCTGGCCCCCGCTGGCACTTCTGTGTGCGTCCCTCCCATCGCTAGCCATGGTGGCCCTCCAAGCACAGGTTTCTCCGCCGGCGAATTCTAACTCAGACTCCTAGAGGAGAGGAGATTCCAGGAAGCAAGTTTCCTGCCAGGCCACTTGACTCAGCACAAACCACCATGGAGGAAAGACACAGCCACTTGCTGAGACCAGGCATCCGGTTGTGGGTGGGGGGTGGGGGGTGGTTTACAGGTACACAGCCATGAGACCACGGTATAGTTGTGCATGTTGTTCACTGCTCAAGTGCTCTTGGCTAAGGGATCGGTGGGGGCTGAACCCCTGCCCCTGGCATGAAGCTGCTTCTTCCTGGAGGAAGGGGTGTCTTTTTCTAATTGGCATGAGATCCCCTTGGAGCGCGGGCAGGGGTGGGGAAAGAGTATGTGTTCCACGCTTGAGGAGTGTCCGTGGGCTTGAGCTGCGCCCAGGGCTTGTCTTTCTCACCTGAGGCCAGCAGAAAGGGGCCACAGGTTGGATTGAGGGTCGGACGAACCAGCAACAGGCTCAGGATGACCGTCCTAAAATCCCCGGAGGGCTGGGCTAGGCCCAGAAGAGGGGTGCAAAAGGGGATAGAGGCTGACTTACTCCGAGGGAGAATTTTGCTGTGGGCAGAGCTATTTCAGATAGAGCGAGCTGCCTTTGGAGGTGATGAGCTCCCGGTCCCCGGAGATGTGCAAGCAGGACCGGAGACTGGGTCCAGGAGACATTATGAAGCATCGGGTAGCAGTTCAGCCACCTGCCCCTCCCCGGGCCCGTGAGTCAGAAATAAGCAAAGCCTCTGAGGATGGGGGATGGGGCTCCGCCCCCCTCCCCCCCAGCCCTCCCCGCACCCTTCTCCCAGCTCACTTTTCTCTGGAACCAGCTTGGGTATTTAGAAGATTAATTTCATGTTTGTGCAAAGCAGGGGATTAGGAGGGGAGGAGACTGAAGTTCTCTGTAGGTTGTTAAGAAAACATCATCTAAAAAAAGACTCCGGCAAAATTGCTGTGGATACCAGTTACGGCTGAATGCGCCACTTACCTCCAACAACCCAGGGCTTTTAGCTGGTAATTTGCTGTCACTCTCTGCAGTTTCAAAACCCTCGGGCTCCGGGACGTTAGAAGACAGAGCACGAGGGGGTTGCCTCCTCCCTCAGAGCCGGAAGCCGTGGGGACGTCCTACCCCCGCCGCTGTCCGGCTGGGGTCCGGGCTACGGACCTCACACACAATCCTGCTGTGGAGCTTCCTGGCTCCTCCGTGCACCGCGGCCGCCTCCTGCATTACATCTCAGCGCTCCTGGGGGAGCCAGGGGAGAGACGGAGGCTCAGAGAGGGCGTGGGTTCGCCCCAGCACACACAGCAAGCTGCTGACTCCAGTCCAAAGCTCCTCCTCTGAGCTGCCATTTGCACAAGAGAAGGAGGCCGTGGGAGTCGCGACTCCACAGCAGGCCTTTCCCCGGGGCCCCAGGGGCACAGCCGCTGCCACTCGTGTCCTTTTTTTTTTTTTTTCTTTTCTTTTTTTTTTTTCGGTAACAGCCTTATTGCGATCTAATTCACATACCACACACTTTCCCTGTTTACAGTATACACCTTGGGGCACCTGGGCGGCTCAGTGGGTTAAGCGTCCGACTTCGGCTCAGGTCATGATCTCACGGTCTGTGGGTTCAAACCCCGCATGGGGCTCTGTGCTGACAGCTCGGAGCCTGGAGCCTGCTTCGGAGTCTGTGTCTCCCTCTCTCTCTGCCCTTCCCCACTCACGTTCTCTCTCTCTCTCTCTCAAAAATAAATAAACATGAATAAAAGAAAGCGTGCAAGTCAAGAGTTTTTTTTGTACGTTCACAGGGTTGTGCAGCTGTTGCCATAATCGATTTTTTAGGACATTTCCTTCGCCCCCCAAAAGAAACCCTGTACTTTTCGGTCGCCTTCCCAGGGCCCCTGGCAACCGCTAATCTGCTTTCTGTCGCTGTGGATTGGCCATCCTGGGCATTCCGCAGATGCAAACAATACGCTACGCACTGCCCTCGCCCGGCACAGCGTTTTGAGGTCCCTCCACGCCGTAACGTGTACCGGCAAGCCCTTCCTTTTCCTGGCTGCTTAATATCCCATTGTGATGCGCCTGCCATATTTTGTTCCTCCCTTCATCCACGGACAGACGTTTGGGTCGTTTCCACTCTCTAGTTGTTGTGAACGGTGCTGCGAGGGACACGGGTGGACAAGCTTTTGTGTGGGCGTGTGTTTCTGCGTCCCTTGGGTGCTTCTGTCTTTTTGAAGAGAAGACTCACCTGAGGGCGGGGAGAGGATCAGACAGGAAAGATCACAAAGGGCAGGGTGGTCTCGGCAGGCTTCCTGGAGAAGGCAGCACGGCACTTGGGCTTGAAGGGCAGATAGGAAGGGGAGACACAAAGGGGCTGGGAGAGGCATTCCCTGGTGGGAGAAGCAGGTGAGCAGAGGTATGGAGAGGAGGCCACGAGGGCCCCATCCTGCTACCTTGGCATCTTTTGAAGTAGCCTCCAGAAATCTGGGAGGTGGGAGGTGGGAGGCCCCGGAGACATCAGTACCTCCTGGGAACTTGTTAGAAATGCACGTTCTTGGGCCCCCCCCCCCCCCCCCCGCCCGCTGAATCGGAAGTGCTAGCGATGGGCCCAGCATCCTGCGTTTACCGAGCCCTCCGGGCGATGCTCTCTCGGTGTGAGATGCACCAGGGCCGTAGATGCTGCAGATGCTGAGGCAGACACCCAGCTGGGAAGAGCGTGAAGGGAAAGAGGAGAAAGAGAACGAGGAACCCAGTACTCGAGCTCCTGTCCGAATAGCTCCCAAACCCTACCTCTGCCCTCCCCCAGGTCCTGCCGGGCTGCCGTTTCTAACCTGAAGCATCTAGTCTTCCCAAGTGCCCTTCTTGTGATATTGTCAGACCCAGAGAGCAGCTAATCGGTAAACTGGGTTCTGGGCCAGCCCTCCTGTCTACCCAGACCTTGGGCTACCCCCTCCAGACATTCTGGCGGCAGCTGGCAGGTCAGATCTGGGTCTGAGCAGAAGCCAGGCAGAGGGCCGGGGAGGCGGGAAGCCTCTAGAAGGAAGTAGCTGAATGGCTTGGTGATCTCCATACTGGCAGGAGCAGGGGTGCTTCGGGCTGCTGTCCCCTCCCCCAGCACCCATGTAGCCAACCTTCCCCTCTCGCTCCCTTTGGTCCCTGCACGCCCTGCCCCAGCTCTCAGACCCCGCAGCTCAGCTCGGGAACGGTGTTCATTCATTCAGGATGCACCCCGGGTCACTGGGGACCTGGCGGTGCATCCTGGGCCCAGCACAGAACAAGGCCAGGCTCCAGCGCGAGCACGGCCCCGGGGTCATTCCCTGCATGAGTAACAGCACGCTGGTGGACACACGGGACGGGCAACACCCATCTTTGGGGGCCAGAGGGGGCTTCCTGCAAGAAATAATGTGTCCTCAGAGGACTGGAAGACAAACAGAGCTTGGCCAAAAAGAGGAGAAGAGAGAGGCGCCTGGGGGGCTCAGTCAGTTTGAGCGTCTGACTTTGGCTCAGGTCATGATCTCACGGTTCGTGAGTTCGAGCCCCACGTCGGGCTCTGTGCTGCCAGCTCAGAGCCTGGAGCCTGGCTTCGGATTCTGTCTCTGCCTCTCCCTTGCTCATGCTCTGTCTCTCTCTCTCTCAAAAACAGACAAACAGATAATAAATAGATAGATAGATAGATAGATAGATAAAAAAGAGGAGGAGAGAGAGAATTCTCAGTCCAGAGATGAAAACTTCTGGCACCTTCTGTACCAGCACATGGCCCGGTGCTGCTGGAGGGGGCATGGACGGTGACCGAGAGGTGGACTGGGTGGTTGGTGGGTCCTAACGAGCCGAGCCCTGGAGATAGCCCAGTGCACGGTAGGAAAAACAGTCACTGTCCCGAAGGTGACGAGAAGCCCCAGAGGTCTTTAGGCTGGAGCCGGACTGGTTAGATGTGCCTTTTTAAAGGATCATGCTCACTGCAACGTGGGGAAGGAGCCGGGGGGGGGGGGGGGGGGGGGAGGCGGCCTAGGCCGGAAGAGAGGCTGGCGTTGAACTACGGGGGACATCACAGCAATTGCTGGCTGTTCACCAAAGCCACTTCCTCGTCTCCCGGGGCACGTGACTAGGTTTTCCAGTGCTCCTGGCAACGAGATATAGTCTTGCGGCTGCGTTCTGGCCCGATCCACGTGACGGGCGGAGACGGGCACGCTTCCAGGCCCCGTCCATCCGCATCCCCCGTGCGCGGTTCTCTGCGCTCTCTCTCTTTCTGCCAGCTGAAGGTCGACACCCAGACCGACCTTGGAAGCCTCCGGTGGAAGACGGAGGGGCTGCCGTGATCCCGTGAATGAGGTGTCGGACGTGGGGCACGCGGAAGGAATGACAGCTTGGAGCCGTTTCCCTGGGGGAAACGTCCAGACTGTCCGTGAATGAAACCGGCCAGGAAGAAGGAAGCCTCAGAAACAAGCCACGGCAGGGGTTTACTCATTACAGCAGCTAACTGACCACCCTGACGAGTACAGGAAGGAAGCGGAGCAGAGCAGCTGTGATAACAACCAGAAACGTGACACGGGCTTAGGAATTGGGTGGCAGATGATAAGGAACTAGGCTCATCTGGTTGGGGGGCCGGGGAGCCCCATGAAACCACGACGGAACTCTGGGTCTGGGTAATAATACCTTATAGGTTGGGTCTGCGGTAACCCCTGCTATCAGAACGCGTGCCCTGTGCCCTCGGAGCCTGTATGTAGCTTTAGGGAAAGTGGCTGGAAAGAGGCAGCGTGACCTGTGTGTGCCACGAATAAGACGTGGCAAGAAAGAGATGAGCTCAGGGGCGCCTGGGTGGCTCAGTCGGTTGAGCGACCGACTTCGGCTCAGGTCACGATCTCGCAGTCCGTGAGTTCGAGCCCCGCGTCGGGCTCTGTGCTGACAGCTCGGAGCCTGGAGCCTGTTTCGGATTCTGTGTCTCCCTCTCTCTGACCACCCCCCCCCACCCCGCCCCGTTCATGCTCTCTCTCTCTCTCTGTCTCAAAAATAAATAAATGCTAAAAAAAAAAATTAAAAAAAAAAAAAAAAAGAAAGAGATGAGCTCAGAAGAGACTGAACCAGTTTGCAAACACAAACAGAAGGGAAGCGAGAGAATCCAGAAATGGGGGGCTTTTGGGCGTTTGAAAAACCAACTATTTCTGGCTTTTCACTTTACGCGTGTCAATAAAATTTACCCTGAAAAAAAAAAAATGCCACCAAGGAAGACGACCTAATTCAGCGGTTAGAAAATCATTTTAACAAAAACTCCAATTCACAGTGCCAGGGGATTCGATAAGAAAACAAAAAAGGATTGGAAGGAATTTAAAATGTTTTTGCAGGGTGCCTGGGTGGCTCGGTCGCTCAGGTGTCTGACTTTGGTTCAGGTCACGATCTCGCAGTTTGTGAGTTCAAGCCCCGCATCGGGCTCTGCGCCGCGAGCTCAGAGCCTGGAGCCTGCTTCCGATTCTGTATCTCCTTCTCTCTCTGCCCCTCCCCCCTTCAAAAATAAATAAACATTCAAAAAAATCTTCAATGTGTTTGCCAGAAGTTTTATTTTTTATTTTATTTTTAAGTTTATTTACTTATTTTGAGAGAGAGAGAAAGAACCAGCAGGGGAGGGGCAGAGAGAGAGAGGAGGACAGAGGATCTGAAGTGGGCTCCACGCTGACAGCAGAGAGCCCGATGCGGGGCTCAAACTCATGAACCGTGAGATCACGACCCGAACCAGAGCTGGACGCTCAACCGACGGAGCCACCCAGGTGCCCCTGTGTTTGCTAGACTTTGTAAAATCTCATAAAAGTTACTGATGAGAAAGTAAGGGAAAAGAGAGACAGAAGATAAAAGGAAAGATGGGATGAAGGGGAATCAATGGCTGACACTGGGAACTCTAGAAGGAGAGCTCAGAGTACAAAGGGAATAAATTATCAAAGATACACCGAAGAGAAGTTTCCGGAACAGAGAGGCCACAAGGCTTCGGACTGAGCATCCAGCACAGTGAAGGAATCTAAAGAAAAGACACAGACGGGGCGCCTGGGTGGCGCAGTCGGTTAGGCGTCCGACTTCAGCCAGGTCACGATCTCGCGGTCCGTGAGTTCGAGCCCCGCGTCAGGCTCTGGGCTGATGGCTCGGAGCCTGGAGCCTGTTTCTGATTCTGTGTCTCCCTCTCTCTCTGCCCCTCCCCCGTTCATGCTCTGTCTCTCTCTGTCCCAAAAATAAAAAAAAAAAAAAAAAAAAAAAATGTTGAAAAAAAAAAAAAGAAAAGACACAGAGACCCATCATGGAGACACGTCAGCAGACACACCCATGGTAAACAGACAGCGCTAAACATTTCTGGCGGGCAGAAGCGGAAGACACCTTCAGGGAAACCATCGGCCAACCGGCCACTCCAGTCTCTTTCGCAGCACCGTCTACCAGAAGATAATAGAGCACTGCCTTCTATTTTCTGAGGGGAAGTGATTTTTAACCTAAAATTCTAGACCCAGTCAAACCAGCACTCAAACCAGAGGACCAGATTGTATTTTATGGGACATGCAAAGTCTCAGCTAGCCCATCGCTTTACCCACTCTCCCTCCCCTCGCTCCCCCCCTCTCCAAGAGGAAAAAAGTAAGTAAACTGAGAAAGAGGAAGAAATGGATGGTAAGCCACAGTGGTTCCAGCCCAAGGGGACAATGAAGGCAAGTTCTAGACTGGCAGTGTCCTGATCATCAAAGAGGATGGGCACTATTTACATAATCACAACAGGAGAAGCGCTTTATTTATTTTCGGCTTCCATAGTCAGGCTATAACAGAGCCGAGAAGACTTAATTCAGGCTAAAGAATGCACATATTTTCTGGGGCGCCTGGGTGGCTCGGTCGGTTAAGTATCTGACTCTTGATCCCAGCTCAGGTCATGGTTCGTGGGACTGAGCCCTACCTCGGGCTCCGCACTGTCGTGGAGCCTGCTTGGGATTCTCTGTCTCCCTCTCTCTCTGCCCCTCTCCTGCTGGTGCATTCTCTCCTCTCTCTCTCTTTCTCTCTCTCTCTCTCTCTCTCTCAAAAATAAATAAATAAACATTTAAAATGCACATATTTTCAAACGTGAGGGTGGAAACAGACACAAGACGGCTGTAGGGAGACCAGAGCGGGGAAGAGAGCCAGCATTAATGGGAGAAAGGTCCATAGCCTTATCGTATGCAGCAGGCTGTCAATAATTGCAGAAACAAAGTCTGAAGATAATAATAACTATAAATGGGGGGATAGCTAACTGGGAGGAGAGGTGGGGCTGAAAGGGGGAGAAATAGGTTAGATCTTCAGGTCTCCGAGCAAGAGGTCACGCGATACCTACAACTGATAAATCCCAGCGTAGGAGACACGTCCTCCTTATCGGGGGCTCGGCATCGCGGCGCCTCTCCCTTGTTTGGGGAACCCTCCTCCACCCATAGAAAGGGGGAAAGGCCAAATCCTCCTTCCCAGCCCTTCCTTGCAGCCAGGCTCAGGTTCGGCCGCCGGCCCGGCTCGGCCGATCAGATGCGCTCGGCTGGACTGTGATTCCAAAGTCACGAGACAGAGAAGATGCCACCCGGATTCCACCCTGGAGAAGCCAGAGCCGGCTGGGGGTGGCCACCCCGGCTTCTAGAAGCGGCAGGGAGCACAGAGCAACGTCCACAGCTCTGGGGTGCTGGATACACAGTCCGCAGCACCCAGGGCCCGGAGTGGTCTTCACTGGGCCAACGCCAAAGCGTGAATCGGGGGTTCCCCCCACCCCCCCAGATCTCCAGTCTCTTATTGGTGGGACCTCCCAGTAAGCTACTAATAAGTGCTCTTTCTATTTAAATTACCCAGAGCTGGTTTCTATCGCCTCCAACTCAAAATGCCGATGGATAAGAGCAGTATGAGCTTGTTCTTAGAGATCAGAAGGTAATCTCCAGGTAGAAGTAAGGAGGAAGTGGTTACACATACAGGGTAACTGAGGATGGGGGGCTGGGCAGGGGTGGGGGGTAGGACTTGCTGCTTTTCCTCATCTAAGCCTCTTTACGTGATCTTTTTCTTCATGTGCATTCATTCATCTGATGACAATTTAATTTATGTATCTATATATTTGTGTGTGTGTGTGTGTGTGTGTGTGTGTGTGTATGAGAGAGAGAGAGAGAGAGAGGGAACAGGCAGAGAGAGAGAGGGAGACAGAGGTACAGAGGTTCCGAAGCAGGCTCCAGGTTCTGCGCTGACGGCAGAGAGACTGGGCTTGAACCCATGAATCCGTGACCCATGAGATCGTGACCTGAGGCCAAGTCAGACACCTAACCTACTGAGCCACCCAGGCACCTATATTTATTTTCTTCTCCTTCTCCTTCTCCTTCTCCTTCTCCTTCTCCTTCTCCTTCTCCTTCTCCTTCTCCTTCTCCTTCTTCTTCTTCTTCTTCTTCCTCTTCTTTTTAATTTTCAGGGTCAAGGACTAGTTGATGATAAGTCTCAGGTTGTGACGGTTGAGGGGGACGTGGCTGAGTGGTATGGACAGGAAGTGCCGGCAGGAATGTGGCATAGGTGACCCACCAGGCACACAGGCCACCAGGCTGGTGGCATGAGAGAAAGTCTGAGCGGGGGCCTGATGTCTTCCCTGAATGAGAGGTGAGACCAGGCTCTGTACTTGGCCCACTGCCCAAGCTCATCCCCTGGGCCA
Organism: Neofelis nebulosa; assembly: GCF_028018385.1. Lineage (NCBI taxonomy): Eukaryota > Metazoa > Chordata > Mammalia > Carnivora > Felidae > Neofelis > Neofelis nebulosa. Next base: position 8,368,503 of record NC_080799.1, read on the forward strand.
CCTGCTGGTCCATCCTGCCTCATGCCCATACCCGCCCAAATCCTGAGAGAAGTCCATAAGCACCCCCCGCCTGGCCCTCACAATGTCCCACACCGGTATGTGCACAATAGAGAGTGGATATACTTTTCAGACAGCCCAGCAGTGATGTAGGGAAGGAACAGAGAAACTAAATACATTTTCCCAGAAGTAGAGGATTTTGCACGGGAGGAGGGAGGACAGGGCTACCGTTGGCAAACATCTGCAGCACATCCAAGGAGGAGAGGTAGACTAGCCGTGGTCGGGGACCCCAGTTGCTGAGCCATCGGCAACAGGTGGATGCCAAAGGCGGTTGGACTTGGGTTCCAATAAGTCCACTTGAAGGAGTGAGTTCCCCATCAAGGGAGGTATGTAAGTAGAGGCCACACATCTACCCAGGAAGCTCATACCCATGCATGGGATGGGCATCTCCTCCAGTGCCAAAACCCTAAGAAAGGGACCAGAAGGAGAAGGAGGAGGAGGAGGAGAGGGAGGAAGAGGAGGAGGAGAGCAGGGGGAGGGTGGGGAGAGCGAAACAGGCCCAAGGCAAGAGAGGAGATGTCACAATAGCAGCTGACAGAACAGCAGCTCAAGATGGAAACATGCCTTTATTTGTGAGGAATTTGTTGCAGCAAATGAGAGACAGTGATGATGCTCAGGCTGTCTCCTGAAATGAGTACCATCTGGGGAAAAGAAAAAGTCTAAATTCAACAGGACTGATTTTTTTTTTTCCCACTAATGAACTAAAGCCAAGTTTTGTGCCTGTCCTGCTGCATCTTTCCAGAAAGAAGCTCTTTAGTCCCGCGAGAGGGGCCACCTTTCCGGCCAGATAAAGGAGAAGTTCCAGGTCAGAGGCTCTTTGTAAAACAATGTTTATCGTGAAATACATTGTTCCAAATTTCACGTTCATTATCCCCTTGCTTTTCTCTTTAAAACCACCCACATCTGTATCCCTAAGTGATGTATTGTTCCCTTTGCTTCTCTGTGACCTTAAGATAAATGGAGACCATCCTGGATACGCTCTTCTACGACTTTCTTCTTTTGCTAAACACCCTTTGGAGGTTGATTTACATCGATGTGTGTGGCTGTTTTTAATTTGTTTTTATTCTCAATAGCATTCTACCCCATGAACATGGATTATTATTTTTTTATTAACCGTGGATTGAGAAGTTTTTCTGCTTAAATTTCCAAATGTATACTGTCTTTCGAGTTATCTATTTCCCATTGATTTCGAAATTAATTTCACTGTGGTCCTAAAATACAGTCTTATGGGACACATCCTTTGAAAGTTGTTGAAGCTAGCTTTATGAACGAATGTGGTCATTTCTCCTAAGTGTATGTGTGCCCTTGGGAAAAAAAAAAATATTCTCCCATCGTTGGGTACAATGTTCTCTGTATGGCTGCTTTGATTAAGTTTGTGATATGTACTATTAAATCTTTTAAGTGTTTTCTTATTTTTATCCACTTGATTTATAAGTTATTGTAACCATTAAGTTTAACTGTTCCATTATAATATTGGACTTTCATATCTCCTTTTATATCTGTCAATTCTTGCTTTAAATACCTTAGGCTATGAGGGGCACCTGGGTGGCTCAGGTGGTTAAGGATCCGACTTTGGCTCAGGTCATGATCTCACAGTTCATGTGTTCGGAGCCCCGTGTCAGGCTCTGTGCTGACATCTCAGAGCCTGGAGCCTACCTCCCATTCTGTGTTTTCCTCTCTCTCTGCCCTCCCCCGCCGCGCTCTCTCTCTCTCTCTCCCTCCCCCTGTCTGAAAAATAAATAACCATTTAAAAAATTTAAATATCTTAGGCTGTGTGATTAAGGTATAAAATATTCAAATTGTCTATCTTCCTATTGAATTAATTCTTTTTTATTTCCCATTGACCTTCTTTATCTCTGATAATGCTTTTGGCCTGAATTACAGTCTGTTTTTTTTTCTTTCTGACATTAATATAGTTATCCTATTTTTCTTATTTTTTTCATTTTCCTAGAACATATCTTTTTTTCCTTTGATTTTCCATCTTTCCATATCCTTAATGTTTTTCTGTGTGTGTGTATGTGTGTGTGTGTGTGTATCCCTTGTAAATAGTATAATGTGTGTGTGTGTATATCCCTTGTAAATAGTATATTGTTGGATTCTCTTTTAATGTTCTTTGACAGTCTTTGCCTTTTAACTAGAGAGTTTAGCTCATTTATATTTTAGTGATTGGTGATCAGTTTGGAAGGTTCTATCTTTTTACTTTTTATTTATTACTTATTTTTTAAATTTTTAATAGATTTTGTTTAAAGTTTATTTATTTTGAAAGAGAGAGAGAGAAAGAGCGAGCAGGGGAGGAGCAGAGAGAGAGAGGGAGAGAGAGAATCCCAAGCACTGTCAGCACAGAGCCTGATGCGAGGCTCAAATTCATAAACCACGAGATCATGACCTGAGCCAGAATCAAGAGTCAGATGCTTAACTGACTGAGCCACCCAGGCTTCCCTTTATTTATTTTTTAAATGCTTATTTATTTTGAGAGAGAGAGAATCGAGAGAGAGAATGGAGGAAGGGCAGAGAGAGAGGGAGAGAGAGAGAGAGGGAGAATCCCAAGCAGACTCCGTCTCACAAACCATTGAAGTCATGACCCGAGCTGAGGTCAAGAGTCAGATGCTTAACTGACTAAATCACCCAGGAGCCCCTTATTTTTTTATTTTTATTTTTAAAAAGATTAAATGAAGCCCAGAAGGGTTAAGTGGCTCGCCTGGGGCTACCCCATTAGCAGGTGCCAACCTTGGGATTCAAACCCGTGCCATTGGCCCCAGGGTCAGAGTGTGCACTAGGCTGAATGGCCCCTGCCCTCTCCAGCCTCTGGGGATCTCCATATGAGAGCTGAAACAAGAAGACAGGGCGTGGCCTCGTTCAACCTCCGCAGGGGACATGCTCATTGGGCAAATAGAAATTGTCACCACCCTGCAGAGATTCACAATAACAGTGAAAGCACCGTGAGCATTGATGGCACATTTGGATTACAGATAAACTTTAGTGAGCAGGTGAATTCACAAATCCGGCATCCACAAAAAACGCAGCTGGACGGTATATAACCTTCTTTTTTATTCTCTGCCACACAATCGACTCAATAATTATTTGCCCAGTTCTTTATAAGTGCATTTCTGGGGGTGGCAACGCTTGGGCAAAATGGTCGATGTGTCCGTGCTTCAGAATATTCATGTACATAATAGAATAATACCGGTTCAGAGGACCTCATGGGATCACGTCCAAGGGCTCAGCAAATAATGAAGGGGTTACTTCCTGCATCCTTATATTGGTACTGAACCCACACGTGCAGTGACTGCCGGGCCCCAGGCACCATTTCCAGTTAATCTCACAGAATTAAAGTTTATGTAGGGGCACCTGGGTGGCTCAGTTAGTTAAGTGTCCGACTCTGGCTCAGGTCACCATCTCTCGGTTTGTGAGTTCGAGCCCCGCATCGGGCTCTGTGCTGACGGCTTGGAGCCTGGAGCCTGCTTCGGATTCTGTGTCTCCGTCTCTCTCTCTCTCTGCTCCTCCCCAGCTTGTGCTGTCTCTCTCTGTCTTTCAAAAATAAATACATGTTTAAAAAATTTATTAAAAAAAGAAGAAAGTTCACGTAGCCAGGAAATGTCCTAGAAACTGTCTGACCTCACTCCACTTCCCTTGTTGGCCATTTAATAAACCTTGATTGCACCCTGGCTATGAGTCCAACGCCGAGGGCTGCTTGACAACAGGAACGCTAGAGCTAACTCAAGAGATAATCAAGAGTCAGATCCAGACCTCAAAAGATCGTCCAAAGGAAAGACCCGGCCACAGAAACCAGGAGAGTCATCCGTCCGCCCCAGTTACCCAGCAGGAGCCGAAAAAGCCGTGTGTGCACCCAGACAGCACCGAGGCCCTCAGGGAGAGCCTGTCCGCCCCGCTGAGGAGCCGCCAGCGAAGGCGAGGAGGGTGCAGGGTCCCAGAGGACAAGCTGAGAACGCGCTTCTGGAGGACAGAGGTCAGTTGTGCCAAAAGCCACTGGGAAGTCCCGGATGATGTAGACTGGGAACCAGGCAACCATCTCTTGTCATCCCTCCGGACGTGGCTTCAGAGGAGCAAGCGTCTGGCCGGGGGCCGGTGGGGAGGGGGCACCAGAGGCAAGGTTGGAATGCCAGTGGTTGCCGCCAAGCTGAGAGAGCTCCTCTCCTGACACCCCCGGCAGGCTCTGGGCAGGAGCCCCGTGCGCTTTGTCAAATGGCTCTGAGCTGGTCCGTCTCAGGGAGCACTTCCTGACCAGTCACTGCCGACGAGCCTGGTTCTAAGGGCTTGGCCCGTGTGGACTCATGCTCCTCACTGGAGTTCCAGAACATTCCACAAGGTGACATTGGGCGGGGTGTTGACATTGCCTTTTTTGAAAGAGAGTCTCAGAGTCCCGCCTCACACCCATTTCACAGCTGAGGAAACTGAGGCACGCAAGCGTCGTAACTCGTGCGGTGAGTTTCATCACGGAGTATGAGTCGCCCACAGAGCTGGACCCGGGCAGTCTGGCTGCAGAGCGTGCCCTCATTACCCCAAGTCTCAGCCACGAAGCGCTCTTCAGTTTGTCCTTCCTGGGTCAAAATCTTCAGGAATTCAGCTGCTGCCCTGCCCAGTCCATTCCTTAAGGCCTCGCTCCGGCCACTATCTGAACCGTCCCAGGACTGCATAGGGAAGGGGAAGGTGCTGGAGACAGAGAAGAAATTGCATTTGCCTGAACCGATCCTAGGGGCTGTTTGCGAAAGGGGACCCACCCCCTCCCCAACCCTGGCATTGACGGAGCACTCTGCTGGGTTCATTCACCTTCCCCCTAAGATTGCATTTGAAGCAAGGGTTGCTAAGGCAGGAGACAAGCCAAACATTTGGAAACCAAAGGCCTCAAATCCGCTGGTTTTGAAACTTGAACGTGATGAGAATCTCCTCATTAACCTGCCCATGGACGGGACCCGGGGACCGGCTGTATAAGAGGCCCAGGAGGTTCTGGGGAGGCTGGCGGCGGACCCAAGTGTTGAGAACAGCCTCCTACCCAGTGGCCTTGTAGCTGGCGGTCCCTCGGTTCTGCTGGGCTCCCCATCCTGGCCCTGCCGGGAAACCCCCCCATCTGGTCCGGTCATCGGTCCACACCCAGGCCTTGGAGCCCTGGGGTGTCGGCTGCCCCCTAGGAACACACACACCGCCACCATTGCCAGCTCTGGCCAGCCTGGCCCCGAGCTCAGTGCAAATGCTTCTCATTAGCAACTAGAAAGCCTGGGGAAGGAGGTGGGGGGGCGGCCCCACCAGCTCCCGGGCCTAGCAGGGGCTGACAAAGGCTGTAACGGCAGCCAACCCACAGCCAACCCCAACTGCCTTCCAGCAATCCGTCATTATCCCTTCCCTGGCCCGGTAATTCCATTGTTAATTAAAATCCTGCAGCCTTTAATAACACGGCTCATAATTGCTGTTTTCAGCAGCCCCGGATTGGCTGTGCAGGCTTTGGGGGGACCTGGGGCTTACTTTCTCGGGCTTGGCTTTGACGACGCTCTCTGGTTATAAATTCCCCCAGTCGCCCTCAGCCCCGAGTCCCCTGTGGGCCTCATGGTGGGGCGGCCCCAGTGTCCCCCACCCTGGGGGCCGCCCCAGCACCTCCTCGACATCACCAAGGAAGGAGAGGGGCTCTCCACCCCCGGAGATGGGACCCCAAGGACCCTCAGCAACACAGCCCCGACAGAGGCAGGCTCCCCCACACACAGCTGGCCCGTGAAGGCTCTGACCCTGTCCGCACGTGGCCATGCTCTTTCACACCCGCATCCTTCCCCTCTGCCCCCACCTGCCCATACGCACCCCAGACCCTGCTGCTCTCCCTCGGCCACCCAAAGGCTCCTGAAAGTCCGAGGGGTTATCCCCCAACGGCCGGCTGGGAAGGTGACTGCATGGCCCTCTCTGAGGCGAGCCCCACCCCTGCCCTCGGGCCGGACCCCGTACTGGGGCAGCCTGTGCCCCTGAGAGCCGAGTGTGGGGCTCTGGAGGCCCAGCGGCAGCCCTGAGGTTGGCTGAGGTCTGGCTGCAAGGCCAGTTCTCCCTCTGAGCCCCGCTGCTGCCCTTCCCTCTTAGGCACTGATCCAGGGAGCAACCCCATTAACCTTCCGGCACAAAGTCTCCAGCCCGAGTCCGCTTTCTGGGGACCTGACCTTCTAGAGTCACCTGTCACTTTGGAATCCCAGATCCTGCTCCCTTCCCTCTGCCCGTCCCCCACTCACTCCAGGGGCCCCAGACCCTCCCCACCACTGCCTGTTCCCCAAGCTCATGACTCAGCTCATGCTCCTTGTTCTCTGCTCCTTCCGAATGGAGAACACAGTCCACTCAAGCTATAAATAACCCCAGGTGCCCGCCGTCCCCCCCTCCCCCCGCTGAAAGTCACTGGAGGCCAAGGACTCCTTCCGTGTCCTTTAGGTCTGTGAGGTCGGCCGTGTCAAGCCCATTTCGTCTGCTCAGATCATAGCTGCTTCCGCCGGCCTCCTAAAAGTCCCCTCCCCAACCCGGTGCACTCGCTGCTGGCCCTTTGTGAGAAAATCAGTCCCTCAAATCCCCAGCCCTCAGCGATGCCTCGGTGGGAGACTCACGTCCACAGAGGACCGCTTTCACTCATTACTCTGTCATTCACTCACTCACTCAGTCAACAAACGCGTTTGGAGCACCTGTCTTGTACCAGGCACTGTGTTTGGTCTGGGGACACCTTGGAGGAGAAGATGTACGAAGTCCCTCCCCTCACGGAACTAAAATTCTACGGAGGGAGGCACGAAATAAGCAAGATACGTTAAGTAACGTAAAAATATAACAGGCTAGGGGCGCCTGGGTGACTCAGTCTGTTGAGCGTCTGACTTTGACTCGGATCATGATCTCACAGTTTGTCTTGTTCGAAGCTGGGGCCAAGAGAGGGGGCCTCTCCATGGGCAGCAGGGTCACAGATCCCTCCCGGCTTTGCCCCAGGCTTTGTGTCTCTCTGCCCCATTCTTCAAGTACCCAGTTCCCCGGGCTCTCCCCGCCCCCGTATGGAGGCCACCTTGAGCACCAGCAGGGGCAGTGTGGAGCAGAGAGGAACAAGGGCTCTGGGGTCAGGCTGACCTGGGATTGCTCCTAACACTGTGTCATTTTGGGTAAGTTACAGAGCCTCTCTGAGCCCCACTGGATTAGTTTTCTACAGCTGCTGTAGCAAGTGACCACAAATGTAGCAGCTTAAAACCATGCATATGGATTATCTTCTAGTTCTGGAGTTGGAGATCTGACTCGGGCTCACTGCTTTCTTCAGGGGGTCAGCATTGGCTGCTTCCCACTCCGGAGGCTCTGGGGAGAATCTTGTCCACTCACCTCTTCCTCCTCCTGCAGACTCTCTGCATCCCTTGGCCCATGGCCCTCCTGCATCTCCAAAGCCAGCAGGGTACCATCGCGGACAATGTGCAGTCCCTCTGCACATGACCAGAATGCTGCTCAGGTCAAACGGTACACCCCTCACACGCTGACAATTCTCAGTTGAGTTGTATACGATTTCCTATTTGAGGAGACAGGTGCATGGATGGACCAAAGCCTAGCTATCACGACAATGTCAAATTTCTCTCCCGGTGTCTAGAAATGCTCAGTTTTTGTGCTCATCTTGTGTCAACCAGTTGGCTGTTCGCACGGCACTGGGCCTGCTCATTCCCATTGCGGGTCCCCCAGGGACACTCTGGGGCCTGCTGACCACACTTTTTGGGAGATGGTCAGAAACCAAGGGCAGAGGTGCGGTCTAAGAATGACTCAAGGTGAGGCAGGGCTGTCCAGAGGGAAGGGCAGAGAGACCCTCCTTCCATAGGCCCCCGCTTTCCCCCATGCCTGCACGTGCTCTCGTTTGTGGAGAGGTCACCTCCGAGGAGCCTCTTCTTCCGACGTGGCCTTGGAAGTCACTCGGTCACGTCCGCGACATCTATCGGTGCACGCAGGGCCAGCCCACATTCAAGGGGAGAGGGCTGTACAAGAGCATGAACTCCAGGAGGCACGGCTCACGGTGGGGGCCATCTTTGAAGATTATATCTACCACAGGGGGGGTTCCCATGGCAGGAGCAGGGAGGGGGTACCAGGCCCAAGGCGGCCAGAGCAGGACAGCCCGACAGTTCCATCTGGCTCAGAGTTGAGCCAGACTTCTTCAGAAATGTTGTCTCCGACTGATTTCACAACTATTCTCTGTTGCCTGCCCCCGTTATGACTCGGTGCCAGCCTGGCCCCACAGGGTGCCTAGAGTCACCAACTAGCGGGAAAAGAAGTGTCTTCTTCCTATAGGAAACTGTCCTTCCCAGTGGAGCAACGGTGTGAGATATTCCTGTCCTCACTACTCAATCCGATCACTGATTAAATATCTATAATTTATCAACTACAGCCCACTCCATGGTCCAACTAGTTTAGAAACGCCCTGGAATTTTTTCCTCAAGCACGGTCTCAAAATTATTTGACCCCCTCGCGGATTTACAGCCAGACCAGGGAAGCACACGGCCCTATAGCCATCCACTGTTGTGACGCTGATCGAGCTTTTAACTCTCCAGGTGCTGGTTTTCCCCTGTAAGAAAAGGGGTAATGAGAGGGAGACAAGGTTGACCAGATGTCTCCAAGAGACACCATTGTGACCAATGGGTTCCAGCTATCTCTGTGGCCTTGAGCAAACCCCTATGCCTGCCAGGCTCCTCATATCCCACCTGTAACATGGGAAGTTGAACAAGATGACTCTGTGGGTCTTTCCAGCACCATCTGGCTCCACTTCAGCACATGCAGGAATGTATCCATTCCGTTAGGATTGGGATTCGAGCCCGGCTGTTCAGTGCAGATTGCTATGCTAATCCCACATCCAAGGCCCCCGGCATTGCAAACCGTTACAGACGGGCCTGTGCAGCCTCAGAAACTGATCTACAATCCATTCACTGGCTCCCAGCTGCGGGTGAGTGATGAGCCAGGCTGGGCAGCATCGTGGGGTAAGGAGAAAAGACTGAAATAAGAAGGCAGCCAGGCTGGGTAAAGATCCAGGCTCTTACTGGATTGTGGCTTTGACTTTGAGAAATTCCTTGATCTCGCCGAGCCTCGGTTTCTCCATCTGTAAAATGAAGGTTAGAATCCACACCTCCCAAGAAAGGCCCAAGGGTTCCAGAACGTATCTGAGAAAGCCTGATATCGAGTCTGTTATTATTCAGACTGCACGCTGGAAAGCTGATTCTTGTCACCCGAGCAGAGCCTTCCCTGAGATAATTTAGGAGGTCTGGGCTCAGGAGCGCTCCCCCGGGCAGCGCCGTCCCCTCCCCTGTCGGCCGCAGGATGGATAGGCCCCGCAGCCTGGCTGGAAGGGCCATCCGCGCCTCCCTTTCCGAAGATGCCCTGGGCTGTCGCGCTTTCTGGCACGCCATGCTAAAAAATGACTCCAAAGAAAAGTAAGCAGACACTCCAGGCCATAAATATTTCAGAGTCGAATGAACGTCCTTTCCCCAGTCCCGACTTGCCATATATATTATTTATAAAACCATAACTTGAGTTGAAAGGTAGTCGTCGAAAGAATAGAGAGTCTCACTCAGATTCACTTGGTGATTGGAAAAACAATCTACAAAGGGGGAAAATAGTGCTGGCTGGATGAGGTCACAGGAGGTCATCTGGTCCCTCCCCCTGGCTCCAGAGGGAGCGTGGCCGGAGTGACCGGATGGTACAGCCCAGAGAGGCCCCGCACACCGGCAGACTGCTGGGCTCACACAGCCTAGGGCCTCGAGGCCTTTTCAGGAAGTTTCCACGACATGACAAACAAAAGTCGACACGCTGGTAAAAATCTTTCGATTCCCTTTGTAACAGGGAGCAGGGCTGATGCTGAGAAGACAGGCCGAGGAGGGCTGCTAAGGGCTGTTGAGGAAGCAGAAAGAGCCCGGGACCAGGAATCGAGGGACCTGCGCTCCAGTTCTGTCCTGCCCCTTCCTAGGGTGACATCCAGCAGGTCACAGTGACATCCTGGACTCAGATTTCCCATCCGTGAAACGGTCCTCACGTGATCAGACCCAGCATTTCTGTCCTGTAACGAATGCTCGGTGACCCCTCCTTCTCCCTCCAGAAATAAAGTTCATTGGTAACATGACCTATGCACATACATAATTATAAAAATCAGGGTAATAGTGCCCTAGCCTGTAATGCAAAGGAGAAACAAAAGGACAGTGATTTACAACCAAACGATGTTTTGTTCTCAATGCTTCGGCAGCCGGACACTAGGGAAGCTGTGGAACTGAGGCACCTGCTCATCTCCTCACCACGAATGTGACATTTCCAAGCGCGGGCTGGCGTCGTGACGCTGTATCTGACACTGAAATACCACGACCAGCCTCGCGTTCAGGGACGTGTCTGGAAGAGTGGACGCTCTCAGTAAAATCCCGTGACAAAACAAGAGACGATGTCTCCTCAATTGTCGCTCTCATTGCAAGCATGGGAGACTCCTTTTTTGTTAAAATTGTGCAAACAAACAAAAAAGCAAGCAAACCAAAAAAAAAAAAAAAACCCTACCCCCAAACTGTGTGCTGATATGTAAAATGTGAAAAGCAGAGTCCAGTTCTAGGCTCAGATCATTTTCTAGAACGACTTTTTAATGTCTGTTTTATTTTTGAGAGAGAAAGATAGAGGACAAGTGGGAGAGGGGCAGAGAGAGAGAGGGAGACACAGGATCCGTAGCAGGATCCAGGCTCCGAGCTGTCCGCACAGAGCCCCATGCGGGGCTTGAACCCACGAACCGTGAGATCATGACCTGAGCTGAAGTCAGACACTCAACCAACGGAGCTCCCCAGGCATCCCTAGGCTCAGATCATTTTCAACAAGTTTTTCACCCACAGGAATGCCTGGAGGGACATTTGCAGTTTTCCCTGGGATGCAGTCACCATTTTTCACTGGGCACGTTAGAGACCCGCGCGCATCCCTGCCTGCCAAGCCCCAGTCGTCCCTCCCAGCATCGTGACCACCATAAGTACCACCCATGGGACCCCACATCCAAAACACCCGCAGGGAGCCCCCGATGGGCCGCTCCCCAGGTCGTCCTGCGCTGCTCTGACCATCTGATGCCACCCACAACCGGCTTGATGATGCTCACCTGAAGGCCGGGCTGGCCACACGGTGTCTGCTTCAGTTCCTGCCCCACAGTCACGCTGTGGGGGGCAACGGTGGCCAGAAACCCTGCTTGAGTGGAGCCTGGAGCCAGAGGCTTGAGTGGAGCCTGGATCCCTGATCCTTCCCCTCCCTGACTCCGCCCACCCGGGAAGTCAGGTGCCTGCCAGGCACCAAGGGAGCCCAGCACCCCACAGGCTGCGACTCCAAGGAGTCCAAATGGCAGTGCTCAGGAGCACCCTAGAGGGAGGAGCACCCAGGAGGGAGTAACACCCTAGAGGGAGGAGCACCCTAGAGCCTCACCCAGGCTCAGGGCAGAGGACTGCTTCCTTGGGACCCCACAGCTCCTCGGGCCCCATGCCTGCCCCTGCTCTTGCCCAAAGCCACCTCCCTGCGGACCAGACCCCACAGGCCAGGCTGGGTACACACTTCACCTTTGCCCCCTGCTCGGCCTGCCCGTCCCACCCTCCACCCACGCATGATGGAACAGCTTTCCGTGCCCACAGTGGACACAAATCCGGCACCCGCGGTCAGCATATCAGGGCACTGACCAATGGGAGGTGGGAGGAGGGTGGGGGAGAGTATGTGGGCTGGGGACAGTCTGGAAGCTTCTCAGAGAAAGCAGAACAATGCCAACAGAGGGGTGGACCCCCAAGGAGAGATTCGACGTGCACCCAGGCCACACCACAGGCCCCAGGGTCTGAATCAGGGCACTCTTGGGCTCTTTAAGATCAAATATCTTTTGGGGGACGCCTGGGTGGCTCAGTCAGTTAAACATCTGACTCTTGGTTTGGGCTCAGGTCACGATCTCATGGTTTTGTGAGTTTGAGCCCCGCATGGGGGCTCTGGGCTGGCAGCACTCTCTCCCTCTCTCTCTGTCCCTCCCCCACCTGTGCTGTCTCTGTCTCTCTCAATATAAATAAACTTCAGGGGCATCTGGGTGGCTCAGTTGGTTAAGCGTCCGAATTCGGCTCAAGTCATGATCTCACGGTCCATGGGCTCGAGCCCCACGTCAGGCTCTGTGCTGACAGCTCAGAGCCTGGAGCCTGCTTGGCATTCTGTGTCCCCCTCCCTGCTCACGCTCTGTCTCTTTCCCTCTGTCTCTAAAATAAATAAACATTTAAATAAAGAAATAAATAAACTTAAAAAATAAAAAAAATAAATAATGTTAAAAAAGATCAAATACCTTTTGTATCCCCCAACATCTGAGGGGAAAGGATCACGTGGCCCAGCTAAGGGCTGAAGGGAACAGGGTCTGGGGTCACTGTGTCACTTCTCAAGGGATAAAGACTCCTCGCCTGGGGAAGGGGGGTTGCAATACCTTCCTCAGAGGTATGAACATGAAGAATGGAGATGAGAGTCCTAGAAACGGCAGGCCGGGCCCTCCGGTGCCCGTGCGAATGACGGCAGTGTGGTCATTCACACACAGGAAGGCCTGTAGAAGCTTCCAGACTGGTGTTTTCTGGCACTGGAACGATCTCTCCCAGGAGGCCTGCTCCGGCCCGGGGAAAACCCCCCCCCTTGCTCCCAGTGGGGCTGTTACGTCCTTCCAGTTGGTGGGCACAGAAAAAAGCATCCAGGAAACGTGCTCAGAGGAAAACGCGGTTCTTCCTCAAACATGTGTGTCCACCCCCAGGTCCCAGCAGGACCTCCAGGAGCAGCGTGGCCCCCGCCCCCTGCTTCAGCCCGGACCCAACCTCTCTCCAAGATTCTCTGCCCCGCTCTGTGCCCACCCACCCCCCAAATTTAAAAAAAAAAGAGAGAGAGAAAGAAAGAAAGAAAGAAAGAAAAAAAATGGAGAAGTTAATTTGCTAAAATGGAAGGGAGCGCACTCACTGATTACATTTTTCCCCAAAGGAAACTTGAGTTAATTTGGCCGGTGACTCATATGCCAGGCTGCCAGTTACAACACACAACCCCAGACAGCACTCCTCACCGGGCCCAGCTGGCACCCGCCCTCCCCGCTCACCGCTGCGGGCCCCAGGGTCCCTCCTCCGAGAGGCAGGGGTCGGGCGGGCAGCGTGCCCGCCGGGTACGGGGCCCTTGGTGGTACTTCCGGACGCGAAGGGCACACGCACGTCCACGCGGAAACACACGCATCTACGCTCACACCAGGCACCGTGCACGGGGCACACGCATACACACGCGTGCACGCTCGGGACGCCACGAGAACACTCTGGCCCCGGGCCCCTCAGTAAATCGTTCGGTAGTCAGCTCTCCAAATGCTGGGGAAAATCCAATGACAGGGCCTCAGTACTAAGTCGTTCCTATTTTTCCCAGCCTCTTAAAGCTTCTAGGGAGCAGAGGGAGGGGGCAGGCAGGTGCTCATGTGAGCTCTGTGAACTTTGGGTGGAAATTCCCGGCCGGGCCCCCCAAGCGTGGAGGTGCCCGCTGGGCTTCTTCATCTCCTTGGGGGTGAGGGGCACGTGGGGACCCCACCCCACCACCGATACTGTTCACAAGGCCACCTTTCTAATGAAAGTGACACCCAGCTCAGGCAGGAGCCCCCAAGGCAGGCCTTAGAGTCAAAAGACCTATTTACATGCTTTGTGACTTTGAGCCAGGCACCCATTCTGAGCCTGTTTTTTTTTCTAGAAAACATCTTCATCCTCCAGTTGGACAGCAATGTGAACGTACTTAATAACGCCGAACTGTATGCTTCAAGTGTTAAGATGGCAAACTTTATGTTTTGTGTGTTTTAACACAATTTCTTTCTTTTTTTTTAACGTTTATTTATTTTTGAGACAGAGAGAGACAGAGCATGAACGGGGGAGAGTCAGAGAGAGAGGGAGACACAGAATCTGAAACAGGCTCCAGGCTCCGAGCTGTCAGCACAGAGCCCAACGCGGGGCTTGAACTCACTGACCGTGAGATCATGACCTGAGCCGAAGTCGGCCGCTTAACCGACTGAGCCACCCAGGTGCCCCTAACACAATTTCTTAAATTAAAAAAAAGGGAAAAAGAAAGGCTTAAGCTTTCTCATTCCTCTTTCCCCCTTGCCACTGGCTGGGGTGTAGAAATGATGGCAGGAGCTCAGGCAGCCTTTTTGGACTCACAGATGGAAGTCCCCTGTTGAGCATGGCCATACAGTCGGATGCAAGGACAATGGTTCCTAGGACACTGCCAGGTAAACCTTGGGCTGCTTGTGTGAGAGAAGTCAACTTCTATGTTCTTTTTAAAAGCATATATGCTCATACTTGAGGAAACTTAAAACTATTTGGAGGGGTCGATTGGGACAAGGATGAGAGACAGTTCCTAGGACCCTTCCCCCAGTTATCCCCAGCAAGGGAACATGGCGCAGGGTTCTGGATTCTGGCCCAACCCACCGCCAACTTCTGCGTGACCTCAGATCAGCTTCTTCCCTAAGCCTCAGTTTCCCTACTTGTCTTTTGACGCTAATATTATGAGTCTCAGTTTTTCAAATCTGTTAATGAGAGGCCCAAGCAGGGAAATCACTGGGCAAAGGGCTGGGAGCCCCTAGACCAGAGCCCAGGGGCAGCCAGGAGGAACAAGAGGCCCGGACGAGGAGCCACAGTCCCACAGGCCAACCCCCTGTCACGAAGGTACTGATGGTCAGAGCTTTCTGGAGCCGACGCCCTCCTCCCAGATGAGGAAGCAGAGGCAAAGGCATGCCCCCCTCCCCCGCCATGGCCAGTTCAGGACTCTGTGTGGCCTCTGTTAGGCCCACCCTAGGTCTCCCTGGGGCCCCGGGGGGCGGGGAGCCGGCCAATCTCTTAGAGGAAGACAGGAGGACCCTAGAAGCCAGTGCCAGCCCTCGGGGCGCAGGAGGAGGAGGAGGGAGTCAGAGAAGGAAACGCTGGGAAGCAGCACGGGTGGAAAACACGTTTGCTGGTTTCCCGGGAGAGCCTCTTGTCTCCTGGGGGAAACTGGGAGCCGTTATCAGAGCCAAGGACAGGGATGCCTGTTCCCAAGATAAGCTCCAAGAAAACCCCTCCCTGTGGGCCCACACGGTGTGGCGGGCGGGCAGACAGTGCTCAGAGAGGCAAGACCGCACTCCCAGACTCCCGCCCGGAATTCTGAGCCAAAGGCTCGAGCACCACACAAAGTCCACCCGTGACACCACAGTCAGGGAACAGCAGCCAGGGATCCGGGCAGCTGTGCCCACCCTGAGGCACACCCGGCCCCACCATGCCCGACCATGCCCTCGATATCTGTCGGTGCTCCTGCCTGTGGGCATCGACACAGCTGGTTCAAATCCTCCCTGTGTCACTTCGAAGCAGAGGGACCTTGGGCAAGGAGGTTTTATAACTTCCCTGAGGTTCGGCCCCTGCTTCTGTAAGGAGATACCCACACTGGGGGCTGAGCTAATGGCCCTCGGCCAGGGGGAGCCCCCTCCCCCTCCACCGTGGACATCTGGGGCCTGATCACTCCTGGGAAGGGCATTACCAAAGGACAAACAATGTCGGTCAGATTTGTGGCCATCACCCTCCAATCATGCTCTGACACAGCCCCTTCCTCTCCAGGAGACAGAGACTCCGAGAGTGGCCAGAAAATAAACAGGCACAGTAACAGCCTTGGTCTGAGAGTCCTCACTGAGCGGGAGTCTCCTCCAAACCTCCTCATTCGGGGTTTAGAGCATCAGGTTCTGGTCTCTTCCGGGCAGAAGAAACATCCTTGTTTCTGACTTTTAAAATCATTTCTGTTTTTCTTAAGTTTGTTTATTTATTTGAGAGAGACAGAGAGTGAGTGGGGGAGGGACAGAGAGAGAGAGAGAGATTGAGAATCCCGAGCAGGCTCCATGCTGCCAGCACAGAGCCGGACATGGGGCTCGAACCCACGAACCGTGAGATCAGGACCTGAGCCGAAACCAAGAATCAGCAGCCTAATCGACTGAGCCACCCAGGCGCCCCAATACCTGGCTTTTTAAAGCACACACCAAAGGGCTGCTGGACGTCCTCATATTTTCCACCTGAATGTCCTTGCACAGGGCTCTCGGGCTGAGGCTGTGAAGCTGGGTGGCCTCCACGTCCAGCTTTAAGGAGCAATTTCCCTCAGCGGCTGACACTGGGCCTGTAGGCTGGGGCTGGCGTGGGGACAGAAGGGGCCCCACCTGGGAGAGGTTTCCACGCACGTCCCCCCGGGGACACGGGAGGGCATGAACTGGCCCAGGAAGGGGTGCGGGGCACAGGGGACAGGCTGTCCCCAAACGCACAGCCAAATGGATGGCTCTGCCCCTGGGTCCCTCACAGTGTTTCGCTCACAAACACTCACACACAGACACACAGAGACATCCAATCGCACACCGGCACAGATACACTCATGCAGACGTGCATTCATACACTCGCACAGGCGCACACACAGAAACACAGACCCCACCGCCACACGAACGCCCCCAACGTCGGAAAGCAGGTGTGCATGGCCTCGCCTCCCACTGAGGTTCCGTAGTCATGGGTTCCCACTCGGTCCTGGGCTCCTGGACCATAGACACCTGCACGTTTCTTCCTGCCTGCCCTTCTGGACTTGGTCCTTCTCCCGCCTCCTCTTTGTGCTCCCTGATGCTGAGGCTGAGGAGGGGGCAAACAGAGACTAGGGTCAAGGTCAAAGCCTGGTGTGCCCGGCTGCTCCCCTCCAGGCTCTGCCCCCACTCCTTCAGCCCTTTAGGTGTCGGGTGTCACCGCCTGCTCCTCTGGGCCTGATTGCCCAGGAACTCGGGGACCCAGCCCGTGGGCACGAACGAGGTCGCGCCGCCGCTTCCCCCGAGCGCCGCTAGGTGGCGCCGCGCTAACGAGGATCGGGATGGACGGGCTGGTCGGCGGCAGAGTAAGGGGCGGAGAGTCTAGGTGCCCCCCTCTCACGCAGCTGTTCACACCCGGGTCCCCGTGGCCCCCAGACCCCGACCCACGCTCCCTGCCGGCCCCAGGCTCAGGCTGGGGCTCAGGACATACCACCTCGGGGCCCCCTCCACCACCCCCACCCGTGGCCCCGCTTCCCCCCTGGGCATCTCCTTTGGTCCTCCTGGGCACAGACTCCACAAGGAGCCTCTGCTTCTGGGGCACAGTGCAGAGGTGAATAGATAGGAAACGCGATGATACCCTCCCCCCACCATTCAGTTTGCCCTTCATATCTCCCTGGGATCCCCTGAGCTCTGCCTTTGCCCGGTCAGATGCCAAGTGTTCGTGCCCCTGGCACCCTCACCACAGCACAGGCTGCAGCCCAGAGCATCTAATGAACAGCAGCCAGCACCCCACCCCTGCGCCCCCAGAAAAGGAAGGCCGTGTTCTCCCCCTTGGCACATTTGGCCCAACCCCCACTTCCAGAATGGAGAGGGACACAAGGAGGCCTTAGGACACCCACATTCACCAGACTTCTGGCCTCCGTGCCTGTCCTGTGGGTCTACCCCACCCGTCACCAGCCCTGTAGGCTCCTGGGACAGGGAAATCCTGTTCAATCAGAGCGGCCTGGCACAGGAAGGGGGAACACAGTAAGTGCTCAATAAATGCTTGTTAACTCGATTCATGCGAGGAAGAGACAGGGCGCTAACATGTATGGACCCCACGCCATGCCAGGGACCGTGAAAGCGGCTTCTCTGCCGTATACTCCCCAACAATTCTGTGTACTTTACAGATATCAAGGCAGCCGGGGCCCAGAGAGCCCGAGGTCACACAGGGGCCAATAATAGCCAGGGTCACCACGCTCCAGGGTGCCCCGGACCCTCGCTGTGATGAGCCCCTCTTTCCCTGCCTGAGACTAACCCCCCGGATGTAGCGACTGGGCCAGTCTCAGACTTCCTGACTCTGGTTCCTCTGAGGCCAGCCTTTGCAGAGGCCGATCCTCCCGCCAAGAAAGATGTCTTTCCAGTCTCATCCTTTAGGGCCCACCCTGGCATCACCTCCTGCGGGAAGCCTTCCATGACTACTCCTTAAGTGGAGGCTTCAGTGGACCCTCCCTGGGAGGGTGTCCTTAGCTTAGCACCCCACTTGGTCCGTTGCCCAGACACATGTGGACTTACCCAGCTGTCAGGGGCCACACCACCCCCATGGTGCTGTTCCATGGGGGGACCTACACCTCATACCAAACCCAGCCTACAAAAAAGCTTTTAATGTTTATTGTTTTGAGAGAGAGAGAGAGAGAGAGAGAGAGAGAGACACACACACACAGATTCAGAAGCAGGCTCCAGGAGCCGAGCTGTCAGCACAGAGCCCAACGCGGGGCTCGAACTTACAAACTTTGAGATCATGACCTGAACCGAAGTCGGACACCTAACCGACTGAGTCACCCAGGCGCCCCCACAAAGCAGCTCTTAGAAGGGCCGTTAGAGTACATCATGGACTGAATGCGTCCCTCCAAAATTCATACACCGAAGCCCCAATCCCCAATGCGACGGTGTTAGGAGGCGGGGCCCGAGACGTGATGAGGTTATGGCTGAGCTCGTGAGGGTGGGGCCCCCGCAGTGAGATCAGTGTCCTTATAAGAAGGGGGAGAGAGACCCGAGCGCTTTCCCCGGTTCGTGAAGACACAGCCAGACGGTGGCTGCCTGCGAGACCGTAAGTGGCTCTCACGGAGAGAGCCAAATCTGCCAGTGCTTAAACTTGCACTTCCCAGTCTCCAGAAAACTGTGAGAAAAAAAAAAAAATTGTCTGTTGTCTAAGCCGCCCGGTCTGTGGTATTCGTTCCGGCAGGCCAAGCTCAGACAGGATAGATGATGAAACCCGGGCCCGGAGGGGCCAGGTGGCCGACACGGTCACACAGCAAACCAGAGCGGAGGCTACACGCAAACCAAGGTCTGGTCACACACTTCGTGCGAAGAAAATGTACGCATATAAGGAAAAAGGGAGTCCCCAGAGGGATGAATTTAAAACACACGCGTCCACTCACTCAAGGGGCCAGACATGGTGACGTTGTGGAATGCAGCTGGGAGGGAGTGACTCACAGCCAGAAATGCCCGCTGCTGGGTCCTGGGCCTCGTCACCACATGCCATCTGTCATGGCCCAGCTTGTGTAGCTGAGAAAGCTGCACCTCCGGTCCCCAGGGCTGATGGCTCTGACGGCCCGCAGTGGGCTGGGCTGACTCGGGCCAGGCCCACTGGCATCGATCCTCTCTCTGGGGGTCTCAGGCCGAGTCACCGGGCGCCGTGGACGTTCCGGAGAGTGCCCCCGGCATGGCATCACAGAGCCAGCCTTTGGCTGGGGGCGTTGGAAGCCTGGGTCCCGGCCCCGCTCCGCCCCTGCCCCTGCATAGCTTTGGGGGGTCTTCTTTGGGTTTCATCAATCCGAGGATGGGCTCTGAGTGGCCGTGTGCCGGGGGCGTCTCACACGGCTCTAGAGAGAGTGGGTGCCTCCTGGCCTTGGCGGGGGGATTCGCACCATGGCAGGTAGCAAACATCACTGCTTCCTCCTTCCTCCCTCCCACCTTCCCTCCTTCCTTCCTTCCTTCCTTCCTTCCTTCCTTCCTTCCTTCCTTCCTTCCTTCCCTTTTTTTTTTATGGTTTTTTTTTGTTTGAAAGAGAGAAAGTGTGAGGGGGAAAGAGGCAGAGAGAGAGAGAGAGGGAGAGAGAGAATCCCAAGCACGCAGGGCTCAAACTCATGGAACTATGAGATCACGACATGAGCCAAAGTCAGACACGTAACCGAACGAGCCAGCCACCCAGGCTCCCATCTCTATTTCTACGTCTTTTTAAATTTTTTTTTTTTAACGTTTATTTATTTTTGAGACAGAGAGAGACAGAGCATGAACAGGGGAGGGGCAGAGAGAGAGGGAGACACAGAATCTGAAACAGGCTCCAGGCTCTGAGTGGTCAGCACAGAGCCCGACGCGGGGCTCGAACTCACAGGCCGTGAGATCGTGACCTGAGCCGAAGTCGGACGCTTAACCGACCAAGCCACCCAGGCGCCCCAAGGCTTATTTATTTTTGAGAGAGAGAAAGAGCGCACACAAGGGGCAGAGAGAGTGAGAGAGAGAGAGAATCCCAAGCAGGCTCCGAGCTGTCAGTGCAGAGCCCGATGTGGGGCTCGAACGCACGGACCGCGAGATCGTGAACTGAGCTGAAGTCGGACGCCCAACCGACCGAGCCACCCAGGCGCCCCTCTACGTCTTTTTAGAGCCAGCTGTCCATCTTTGTCCTTCAGAGTCCGGGGGAGTGGCACCTTCCTCCCCCTGGGGAACAGGCAGGCTCGGGAAGCAAGCTGGCCCCTCCCAGTAGCAGACGTGGCCCCACCGGGCCACACAGAGGAAGGCCACAATGTCTGTTGTATCACTTCCTTGATTTCTTCTTTCCCTTAAACGAGCGCAGAGAGCCGTCCTGATCCCCCCCATCCTACCTGACGCGTACCTCAAGCACTCTGGTCCCGGAGTGTCCCTGGAGGAGACGATATTTTAACAGAGTCGCCTCTGGGCCTCGTGGAGACCATCACTAACAGAAGGAAGTGGTTTCTGGGGTTCAACGCAGGGGAGACACAGCAGCAAACCCAAGCCACGGAGAATCTGCTCATACTGTCCCCGGCGCCAGCAGAACTGATCCATCAGGGAGATGGGCAGGCAGGACCCTCACGAATTCAGGCAGCAGCAGTGTGGAGTTGGCCTCATTGGGACATGGGCTCAGCTGACGCTGGCCTTCGAACATTCTAGAAAAAAAAACAAAAAAACATCTTTCTTAAGCTGTACTCAGGATCGCAATGGAGATGCTTAACCTACTTACGGAATGTGATCTCTTTCACTGCGTGAATTCAGACACACCAAAACTGATATCGTGTACCTCGCAAAACCCTTTGGTCCACTTTCCCTCTTTGCTTGGCCTCCTAGGACCTTAGGAGTCCAGCTGTCCGGCCCAGCCAAGTGGCCCTCGGGCCATGCGGTAATCAGAACAACATCACTGGTTGAACTGATTATTTACTGGCTGATTTGTCATGTATTGAGTGTCCCATATCAGTCACTGTGTGGGATGTTTTTCAGGTTTCTTCTCGTTGAATCCTTACAACAACCCAAGGCTCTCTATTACCCCCATTTTAGAGATGAGAAAATGGAGGCCACAGGTTATGGACCTGGGATTCTGACCAGACCTGCAACCTTCTTCCTCTTGCTTCTTTCCCCCTGGGGGCCCCCAGGACCCCCCTGACCCCATTGCCTGTGTCACCATATACCTCATGAAACTCTTTGCCAGACAAGGTAAATACAGCTAACCAACCAGATACATTTTTTCTTAATTTTTAATGTTTATTTTATTTATTTTTTATTTTTTATTTTTCAACATTTTTTATTTATTTTTGGGACAGAGAGAGACAGAGCATGAACGGGGGAGGGGCAGAGAGAGAGGGAGACACAGAATCGGAAACAGGCTCCAGGCTCCGAGCCGTCAGCCCAGAGCCTGACGCGGGGCTCGAACTCACGGACCGCGAGATCGTGACCTGGCTGAAGTCGGACGCTTAACCGACTGCGCCACCCAGGCGCCCCAATTTATTTTATTTTTGAGAGCGAGCGACAGAGAGCAAGCAGGAGAGGGGCAGAGAGAGAGGGAGACACAGAATCGGAAGCAGGCTGCAGGCTCCGAGCTGCCAGCATAGAGCCCGATGAGGAGCTCGAACCCACAAACCGTGAGATCATGACCTGAGCCAAAGTCTGATGCTTAACCGACTGAGCCCCCCAGGCGCCCCCAGATAAATTTAAAATGACCTCCCCCACCCGCCCCCAGCGCCGAGCCATCACCCCCATCCAAAAGTGTGTGTCTCAAGGCCCAGGTGACTTTATTCCCTGGAAGCTCCAGGCTTCTCATGCAAACAAACCCCAGGCCGGTCTGCCCTCCAGTTCTGGACGTGGCCCAACATTGCAGGGGAAGAGGCTTGGGACCAAGCTGGGATCTGCCCGCCCCCAGCCATCCATTCATTCACTCACTCTTCATCTGTGAGGCACACGGTACAAGGCTCCACGGGGACCCGCCGTCTGGCTCACCCATGTCTCGGGGAGAGGAGGTCTTAGAGGTTGGTCAATGGGGCCAGATGGACACGGTGGTCCTGGATGAGGAGTTGCCGTGGGCCTCCAGAGCTGGGAGCTGGCCCCGGCTGCCCCCTGCCACAGATGTGGGCCCCCAGGTCGGGCCCCGGAATCCCTAGCCCTGCTCTCTGCAGCATTCAGGGCATCAGCCTCCCCCGGCCCCGCACCAAGGCTCCCCAAAGAGTAGCCACCAAGCCCCTCCCCCTCAGAGCTGCCCCGGGGCCCCCCGGGACCTGGGACCAAGGCTGTTGGGTCTCAGAGAGGATTTGCGACCCCACCTGCCTGCCTCTTACTCGGCCTGGCCCCCCCTCCCCAGGATGAGAGGCAGTAGGAGAAGAGAAACCTCCATTCCTCCTTTGTGCTGACAGACAGACAGACAGACAGACAGACAGACTGACTTGTGTCTGTCACAACAAGGTGGCGGGTTTCCCAGGGTCCCCTCCACCGTGGTGATGAGGATGGGGTGTGGCCTCCAGGGGTGCAGAACACAGGCAGGGCACGGGGGTCATCGGTTCCCACCCTGGGCCACCCAGCCGTCCCCCCACGGGACCCTGCTGGCTGGTGAACTCTCCGTGGCTCCTGGAGAGCCACTGCCCTCATCTCCCCGAAGGGCGCCTTGCGGGGCCGAGAGGTGGGGAAAGAGTGGAGCATTATTGTGCACTTTTTCTTAAGTCTGTGATAAGCTCCTTCTATTAGACTATAGATCTCGTCACATAAAATAGATTTGTGGACTCACAGCCGGGGAGAGCCACGTTCCCGAGCCGTGGAAATGGCTCATTTTTCCCCTCTTCCTTGAGTAACGGATGGTCATGAATTTTTCACCCAAATGTCGCCACTAAAGATGTCACCAGCCTCCCTCCCCTGGAGATTTTATGATCTGGCTCTAATGGGGTGGGGGTAGGGGGCACCAGCGAAGGGGGGCTGTGTGCCGGGGCCAGAAAGGGAACTGGGGGTGTAGGGGAGTAGGGGGCCGAGGGCCAGAGGCTGGGATCTCCATTCCAGCCGGCAACAGAGCCGGGCTTACCGAGCGGTCGCCGTGTGGCCGACCCGCCACCGTGTCTCATCTGACGACAGCCTGGTGAGGGGGGTGGCGGATGGGCTGGGACCCAGAGGAGGCTGAGAAACTTGCCTAAGGTCACAAAGCTTCTTAAAGCCACAGAACCACAGACAAACCCAGCTCCCGAAGAGCCCCAGAGCCTGGGCTACTGGGGGCCGTGTTTCACTGCCCCCGTCACAGACTCAGGACCTGGGCTGGGTCGTCCGCTTCCCCCATCCTGGCGAAGGATCTTGACAAGCATGTAGCACAACCTATGGGGCAGCAGGGCTGAGAGGTAAGGCATGTGCTTGCGTCCGTCCTAGATGGAGGCGTGAACTCGCCAGCAAGGGTCACGGTCAAAGTCACGGTCCAGAGGGAAACAGCCTCTCCATCCTCAGGGCTAAACGCTGAGAAATTGAGATGCTCCTTGAGACACAAGGTGTGTTTTCCTTTTGGGTGGCATCCCTAGCTGTCCGGGGAGAGGGGACAGAACTGGGACTGAAGCACGCACCGTCTCCCTCGCTCGTGGGGGCAGGGGACGTAGGCTCCCCGTCGCCAATGCCCGTGGCACCAGAAGGGATGGGACCACGGCCCTTTACCCTCTGGGGAGGGCTGGGTTGCCGGATCGAAGGAGAAGGGTCTGGGAAACAGAAGGAGAGAGCCGAGTGTGGGGAGGGAGAATGTCCTTGGGTTACCGCCCCCCAAAAGTTGAGGTCAGTGGAGTTGGCTGCCCTTAGGTCGTGAAAGGGGAAGAGAGGGTTGGATGAGGGCCCACTCCCTGGTCCTCCTCCCCGAGCCACATGGTCAGAGTTAAATTATGAAGGTCCCTCCATCACAGCGCAGTTTGGATTCCAGAGACTGCCACCAAGCAGGAGAGACCAGGAGAGGGGTTTCAACGGGGGGGACAGGGTGGGGGTCCAGCAGGGAAAGAGCTGAAGTTGCCCTGCCCCGGCTAACTATGCGGAATCCTTGCCATCCCGGCCATGTTGAGCCAGAAGGACCCTCGGACTGGGAGATGACGTCTCAGCTGTCAGGCGTCAGGTAAGTAATAGGTTCTCAGCTTCCACCCCTGCTGTCCCCGCCCGAGCTCTGCAGGGCCGGAAGAGGGGAGCCCTGTGTGCCTGGGGGTGGGGGGGAGCCGCTGAAAGCTGGAGTGAAGGAAACAAGTCTTCAAAGCAACCACCAGAGCCTTTCAGGGCTGGAAAGGACAGAATAGCATCCAATGCTTGCGTCTTTTCACGGCCTCCCAGGCAGGGAAACCGCCGGCCCTCGCATTCACCCTACCAGTGACGGGGAACTCACCGCCTCCTAAGTCCAGTCGGTCCCATCTGCTTACAGCTCTGACTGGAGAATGAGATGGAATCAGCCCCTCAGGGTCTCCTCAGAGCCATTCTTCTGGGGACTCACGGGGACCCCTCGGGGCCCTGCCGACAGCGGTCATCCAGCGACGCAACGGCACCACATACAAGAAGGGCCAGCTTCACGGTTCCCGGACCACCCTCGCGACCGCTGTCGACACAACACACAGGCCTTTGAGGCAGGAAGCCCAGGCCCGGGTCACTGTTCAGTCTTTCAGATGAGGACCTCGGGCCACATGTGGAGGCGGCGCAGGAGGGGTCTGGAGGAGCGAGGCTCTGTCCCCCGCACCGCATCTCTGTGCCCCCCCGTCCCCGCCACCGTCTTCTGGCCCCAGCCTCAGGGCACCTGCTCAGAACCCGGCTCCGTGCAGTCTCGGCTCCCGCTGTGAGTCCAGCCCTGGCCCTGCCCTAAGCCCTCCGGTCACACTCTGCCAGAATCCAGGCCACGGGCTGGGGAACCAGGGTTACCTGAGGAGGCCCCCGGAGCCCCGGTTCCAGTCCCCTGGCCCTCCCCCACCTCACGTCAGCTTCCTCCTCTGGAAGAGGAAGGAAGCCCCCCCTCCCCCCACCATCTGCATTGGTCTGTGCCTCATCGGTACCCACCGTGACAGCCCTCTGAGACTCGTTGCCCATGAAATTGCCGGGGCCTGGCGTTCAGGGTTGGCGGGGGGCATGTCAGCCAGGCCCAGGAAGCCATGGTGAGGTGTCCAGGAAGGAGCGATGATGGCCCTTCAGCTCTCCCGGACAAGGGTCCGGGACAAGTGGGGGTCTGGGCCCTCAGCCACTCTGCAGAGCCCTCTTCCAAGGGTGAGGGGGCCCATGGCCGCCAGGACCCAGGAGGCAAGGCTGAGGGGTGGGGCCAATGGGAGGAGGAAGAAATCCAGCGCGGAGCGCCTAGAAGGAACTAGAAAATGCCCACGGACTGATTGACACTTTACAAGACTCACACCCTTTGCACGTGGCACTCGGACTGCAGCCAGAGTAAGGAGCATGTTGACGGATTCACGGCCAGGAGGACTCGAGCCTGAGATGAGTAAACAGGTGATTACAGTGCAGCCCAGTAGCTCGAACGGGCGCCTGGAGAGGAGAGCTCACTCAGGTGCAGGCCGGGCAAGTTGCTAACTCTGCCCGGGGGGCAAGGAGATGGCCGGGAAGACTTCCTGGAAGAGGGGACACCTCAGTTTATAGGCATCAGCTAGCGGCACTTAGACTGCACTTGTCCTAATGGCAGAGCTCGGCTGACACCTTGAGGCGGGTCCGTTGTGTGGAGCAGAAAGCGGCCGGGTCCGTTGCCAAGGGAAGAGGGTTGGGGGCAAGCTCAGAATCACTTTGACGCTTTCCAGAGTCATCTTGAAAATACACGTGAAAGTTGCATTCTGCTCCACAGTATAGCCTTCGTTCTCAGAGAAAAACAGGGTTTAAAAAATTGTTTTTAATGTTTACTTATTTATTTATTGTGAGAGAGACAGAGACAGAGCGTGAGCAGGGGAGGGACAGAGAGAGAGACACAGAACCCGAAGCAGGCTCCAGGCTCCCAGCTGTCAGCACAGAGCCAACGTGGGGCTCGAACTCACAAGCAAGACCGTGACCCGAGCCAAAGCCGGATGCTTAACCGACTGACCCACCCGGGTGCCCCGGAAAACACGTTTTCAAATTGCTTACCACATTCATGAGTAGATGGATCAATGGGACAGAAAGAAAGCCTAGAAATACACCCCCAAACACTGGAAGTGAGGGCGGGACGAAGGCGGCTAAGAAGGGAGGCAAAGACGGGAGTTCCAATCCATGGTGTGGGCACAACAAGGAAACCATCTGGTGACCAATCAGGCTGGATCTCAGCCTCACCAGAGAGCCCCTGGGACAAACTCCAAAGAGATCTGAGATTTAGATGTAGAAATTGAAATCCTCAGACAATCAGAGGAAAACGTGATTGACTCCCTTTACAACCGTGGCACGCGGAAAGTCTTCCAACAATGACTTGAAATTCAGAAGCTGGAAAGGATGATCAATTAAATGACTAATAACAGGGGGCGCCTGGGTGGCTCAGTCGGCTCAGGCCACGACCTCACGGTTTGTGGGTTCGAGTCCCACGTTGGGATCTGTGCTGACAGCCCGGAGCCTGGAGCCTGCTTCAGATTCTGTGCCTCCCTCTCTCTCTGCCCCTCCCCCACTCGCTCTCACTCTTGCTCTCTCTCAAAAATAAAAAAATAAACATTAAAAATGACTAATAAGGGGCGCCTGGGTGGCTCAGTCGGTTAAGCGGCCGACTTTGGCTCGGGTCATGATCTTACAGTTCGTGAGTTCGAGCCCCGCGTCGGGCTCTGTGCTGACCGCTCAGAGCCTGGAGCCTGTTTCAGATTCTGTGTCTCCCTCTCTCTCTGACCCTCCCCCGTTCATGCTCTCTCTCTGTCTCAAAAATAAATAAACATTAAAAAAAAATTTTTTTTAAATGACTAATAATAAAGACACACAAGCAGCCTTTAAACATTGGAAAAGATAGTCCACCTCGTTCCCATTAAGAGAAATATGAAGAAAAACTATACCAAGGATCCCCTTTCTTACCTATCAGGCAAATATCCAAAGCGCGACGACACAGCCTCTCGGTAAGACTGTCGCACTGGGAACCAGGCGCTCTCCTAGGTCACTATGAATGCAAGACGATACGACCCTGATAAAAGATGATTTAGGCATTTTTATCACAGATGCAGATGGGTTGACCCCTGAGCCGACGATCCCACTGCTGGGAATTCAGTCCACAGGTACACGTTGAGCACGTGGGAAACGCGTGTCTATGCACAACCCAAGGGTCTAGGTGAAAGGAGAAGCGAATTAAAGCATGCTACAGCCACGAGTGGACCTCGTGAGGGGGAGGAGGAGGAGGGGGAGGAGGAAGAAGGAGGAGGCAGCTTTGCATAAGCAGAAGTCTCCCGTGTGTACCATTAGGTAAAACACAAGGAGTCGAACAGCATATATGTATGCAAACACCCACCACTGGATGCATTTACGTAGAAATACCCGGAGGATACACAAGAGATCCTAAGGGTTTCTCTAGGGAGCAGGGGGTTGGGATGCCGGGACGTGGAGGGAAATGTGACTTGCATTTCCAGAAATAAAACTTGCCAGGTAAACACTGATGTTTATCAGGTATCTGGCGGTCTGTTTGGCCCTAGACACCAAGTCCTAGAGCCACAGGAATCTGTCCCTCTCCATTTGGGGAGAAAGAGCTGTAGGCAGTGGGGAGGGTCCTAGGCGGGGTAGGCACGTGTGGGCAAGAAAGCCCACAACCCTGTGACCAGGGCTTGGGATCAACAGACATACCTGCAGGGCAAGGGGACCTGTGGCCGGAGCCCTGGGGGCAGCTCTGGGTCAAGAAGGGACCTCCTCGGGGCCCCAAGCTGTCACAACCCCGCATGCCCAATGTCCAAGCTCCCTGGAAGCAGCTTAGCGCGGGCTCCCGGCTTCTGTGCAGGCTGCTTTCTGCTAAGGAGGATTCTGATTCGGGGAGAGGGGCCAGCCACATCAGCGAGTTCAGTAAGCCCACGGCGGCCAGTCTGAGCCCAGGGCCTGTCAGCCGTCATGACGGTAGGTGGCTGAGCAGCTCCGATACTCAACGGGGGGACCTGGTGGGTGTCCCTCTCCTCTCTCTCAAAATGACTTCTCGCCAGCCGCGGACAAGGGTTAGATAGGGAAGAAGGGAATCCTAGATGGCTCTCCATGCCCCACCTCCTTCAGGAAGTCTTCCTGGATTCATCGAGATGGTAGGACATCTTTCCAGAGGCCCTCTGCTGGGCCACAACCTGTCCAGGGCTAGGACCCTTGACCCTGACGGCACACGGTCACCATCCCATGACCCTCCCGTCAGTCCTGGCACGTCAGGCCCCCGGCCCGGAGCGCGCAGCCCCTCACCGTCGGGCCCCAGCATGGGTGGGGCTCTGTCCAGAGAAACACACCATCAAGAGCGCTCTGCAAACTTTAAAGGGCTGTGCATCAATCGTGTCTCCCTGGGGGCGGGAGGGAGGCAGAGGGGGAGGTGCTTCCCCCACCACGGGCCTGAGTTTTACTGCCCCACTAAATGCCGTGTTCGCTTGCACCCCGCCCGGCGGCTTGTACACGCCTGTACACGGAAGACTGTAATTTCTCTGCATGAATCACAGGCAGGATCACACCCAAGTTACCGGCACTCCGCTCCTTGGGGCGGGCTGGCCAGGCAGTCGCCTTTGTCTTCCAATTATGCCGTGTTTTATTGCTCTTTTAACTGTAGCAGAAACACCCAAAGAGGCAGGGTCTGGAAGGCAATTAATGACATATGGAATAGCCATGCAAAACCACTGGGTTCGGGGCCCGAAGGAAGCGCTGTGTCTGGACACGGCACGGGCCCTCTGGGTGGGTGCGGGGTGGCGGCTGGTGCACGAGCTTCCCCATCCCGCAGGCCTGCATTCAAACCTCGCCTCTGGTGCTAACCCGCTGTGTGACCCCAGACAAGGAACTTCACCTCTCTGAGCCTGCGTTTGCTTTCCTATAGAACGGCACCACTCCCAGTGGGGTGGATAATTGAGCTGACGGCAGACATTCCATCAATGCTGAGTCCTGCAAAGGCCCTCCTATGGTTTAGTTTTACAAGCATCTTTCCTGTCCCTCCAACGCTCTGTCAATGTCTACCGTGCACACAGTAGGTACACAGGGCTGCGGAAAGAGCCCGCGTTTTGGAGGCCACTTTTCATCCATTCCATAAGTATTAACCAAATACCTTGACGCACCAGGTGCTGGGGATCTGGAGACCCAGTCCCTGCCCTTGAGGGGCTCACAGTCCAGCCAGGGAGGAGACTCAGAGTAATAACAGGGGAGACAAGGCAGGTGGCAAGCCCCACGATCAAGGGAAGCCCAAGGGGGCTCTGCCCTCCCTCCCGAGCAGGCCCCAGACAGGCCAGAGGGCTCAGAAGCAACCCTAGGGTGATGCATGCCTGACTCTGTGCCCTGGAGGAAGAGTCAGAGTGAGCCAGAAAAGGAGTGTAGTGTTTCACACAGGAAAACAACATGTGCAAAGGTCCTGAGGCAAAACACCGCCAGAGCCTAAAGGGAAGGATGGGGAGAGCTGAGGCCTGAGGAGCCCCTGAGGTGAGATCCAAAAGGGCCTTTTCAGTCAGGCGAAGGCCTTTGAGGTTTGAGCTCAATCTAGAGGGCACCAGGAGCCCTGCAAAGGATTTGAAAGTCTTCTGGTGCTATGGCATATCAAGGGCGGGGCCAAATGTGAATTTTGAGGCCAAGGGTGGAGGCAGAGGCAGTGCAGAGGCCAGGGCAGCGATCCAGGCAAAAGACAGACGGGGCTTGAATCCCTCCTCGGCCACTTACCGGCCTCAGGTGAGTGATCTCCTGCTCCTGACCACGGTTCCTCGTTCCTAAATCTCAGCGGTGCCGCCTAGTTCCCAAGGTGGCAAGATTTAACGGGGACAAAAAAGAGGGACTCAGCCACACGGAGAGAAATAAAGAAATGGAGAGAAAGGGTACTTCCTCCAGGCACCAGAATGCCACTCGACCCTGCAGAAGGAAAGAAGGAAACAGAAAAGTGGTCAGTGAACCAACGACCCGGCAATGCTCGTTGCAAGTAAGATCCGCCAATGGATGATGTTAACATTGATGGACAAAAGGTTCGAGAGAAATGGGAGATGCCTGGCCTCAAAGTATCACTCCCCAGATACTTATTTGCTCACGACGGGGGAAGGACAGTAACTTTACAAGGAGACACCTGGCCGGCACGCTGTGGCCAAGCGATGGAGGCTAATGTGACAAGGCATCGGGCCACGAGGCACCGAGAGGGACACACGACTGTTTTTGTGGCATTCCCGCTGAAACGCGTCACCTCACTCCAATCGGGAGAACACTCAGGACAAACCCAGACTGAGGCAAATTCAACAGAATAACTGATCGGGACTCTCCCAGAACGTCAAGGCTGTAAACATGAAGACAGATCAAGGAACTGCCAGCCACCGGAGGAGAAATGACAGCTGAAAAGCAACGCGGGGTCCTGGCTAGGGTCCGGGGCCCGCGAGGGGTCGGCAGTGGCCAGTCAGGTGACGCTGGAGCGAGATCTGCGGTTTACTTACTCACGTAGGATTGTGCCAGTGCTAATGTCCTGCTCCGGGTCATCGTACTGCAGTCATATAAGGTGCTCACGTTAGGGGAAGCCGGCTGAAAGATACATGGGAACTCTACCTGTGTTTTGTAAGTTTTCCGCGTTAAGCCTGCAATGAGCTTAAAATAAACAGTTTCGTTGGTTTTTGTGTTTTGTTTTGTTTCTGTATGTTTTTTAAAGGACCATCTCAGTGGTTCTTAACCTTGGAAACACAATTTGAATCACTTAGAGGAGGCCCAGGCTCCTCCTCAGACCAGCTGGATCAGCATCTCCGGGGGAGGAACCGAGGGCAGGAATAGTTTACAAGCCTCCAGGATGCCATTTACAGCGCCGGGGGAAGGGTGGGCTGTCTGCAATCACTTGGCCCCTCACGGGCCTTCAGTAAATCATCATCTACCCACGTAAATGTGTTAAGTTTATCACCTGACACCTTCGTGCATTCAACAAGTGTTATTGAATACCTACTATGTGCAAGACACGGCAAGGGTGCAGTGATGGACAAGAGAGACAAGATCCTCATGGATCCTCATGGATCCCCTCATGGGGGAGACAAACCATAAAAAAGGGAGATCATTGCACATGATGGGGACTCTAAAGGAAATAAGTAGACACAGCAGAAAGTAACCGGAGAGGTGGGAGCTCCCATTTGATGGAGTAGTTCAGGAGGGCATCCCGGAGGAGGTAACAGTTAAACTGGAATGATGGGAAGGACAGAACCAGGAGAAGAGACGGTGGGGGGTGGAGGAGCACTTGCTACAAAGAGAACAGCAGGTGCCAGAGCCCTGAGGCAGCTCTGAAGCTGGAGGGAGGGGGGAGCACTGGAGAGGGAGTCGCCACCGACAAGGAGTCTGGATTTCATTCTTGGCGCAATGGAGAGACTTCAGTAAGGGTTGGAGCAGGTTCGGTCGGGTGGGAGGACCATGTTTGATCTGGTTTAGGAGTTTAAAAGATCTCTAGAAAGCAAAAAGATCACTCTAGCCGCCAGGTGGAGACTGAATTGTCGGGAGGCTCCTCACTCTGGGAGAGAGATGACGGTGGCTTGGACTCAGGGAGGTGACAACAGAGGAGACGCCAACCCACTGAAACAGGCCCCTTGGCCGCCCAGCCCCCACCAGCCCCGAGGCTGGGTAGCAGAATCAAATCGCCCTTGCGCGTTCAGCCTGCTGTTTGAGCCCTATTGCCCCCCAGCCAGAGCCGTCGTGGCCACAAGGTCCCCTCCTGTAGAGGCATCCACACACCTTAACGGACCACATTTCACACTCGCCCCGTAAGCATGTGTTCTCAGAGTCCCTAATACTGATGGGGAAACTCAAGCTCAGAGAGGCAAAGGCATTCACTCAACACCACCCAACAAGTGAAGTCCAGGACTGACTGTTCCACCGCCCTGGGCTGGGTCCCCGATTCGGGCCCACCTCCTTCCTCTGAGCCAGGAGGGTGAGAAGCCTTGGCAGAAAGCTGCCCGGTGGTCTTGACGAACAGGAGCAGGACTGAGAGCCCAAGCTAGGCTGGGTCCACACAGCCTGAAGATGGCAGCACCCTCAGCCGAGAGAAGCCAGGCTCCCAGGAAAGCCGTTCTTACTAAAGTGTGAATGACTGATAATTAGCCCTTTCCTGAAAGGGGACGCACAGTGGGTTCCAGAAGCAGGAGAAACAGGAAGGTACTAAAGATACAAACTTTGTCCCCTCCCATTTGTACCCTCTTGGCAGCTGCAGCCCCTTGGGGCTCAGTTATTAGCCGCAAACTCCTCCACTTAATTGCCCCAAATCAATGACAGATGTAGGAGCTCAGGCTCTCGTCACCACCCCCCACTAATGCTTGCGGTCCCCTCCACAGTTGGTGGCTGTCCCTCCTCGGGCTGGGACGCCTCCAGTGACAGGGCCTTATGCTTATCAAGGGATCTTACGCTATTTGACATCTCCCAGAAAGTGCTTTCCTATAGGTGTGCGCCCTACAGGTGGGTATAAAGCAAACACAGGTGGATCAATCGGTTTCCCTTTTATAGATAAAGAAACTGAGGCACGGAGAGGTGAAGGATTATCCAACGTCATGGGGCAAGAATGGAGCCAGGATGCAAACGCAGGCAGGGGGGCGGGGGCTGATTCTAGAAACTCCTGTAGCAGGTGGTGGCCTGGCCAGCTTGCCCCGCTCTTAGCTCCCCTTCTGGCTAAAGTGTGGTCTCCGGAAGGCCACCGCCGGCCGGGCTGGGGCGGGAGACGATGGCATGACGGGGGCACAAAGCCGGATTCGATACGAGGCTTCGTCTTTCCCTGGCGGGGAGCAGGGGGTGTCTCGGGACGTCACTTCACCTCTCTGAGCTGCACCCGGAGCAAATCGAGCCCACAGGCCCGGCTCCCCGTGGGCCCCGACAGAGACTCCCTCCCCAGACCGTCCCAGCAGGCAAAGCACATGCCGGTTCTCCGCGGTGATCATGGGACTCCGGGATGAAGGGACAGTGGAGGCCAGCCTCCCGCCCTCCTCCTCCTCCGGGAGGCCCCACCTGCCCCTCTGCCCGTTCCCACACTCCTCCACGGCTGAACCAGCCCCTGCCGTGCTCTCCCGAGGCCTCCAAGCCCCCAGCCCCGTCCTCCCACCCAGGCCCCAGCCGCCTCCATCCAGCTCCCCGCCCCCCCCCCCCACCCCCCGCCTCGCTCCAAAAGGCTGCAGACGCTTCTGAGGGCTGGAACATCTGGCTAATGACGGAGAAAGTGCTGAGGCGACAGGTTATTTCAACAGTGTCATCATCCGTTGGGTATTTCAACACTCGGTACTTGTGCAAGAGACATAATGGGACCTGTCATAAACTCACGCTGTCTCAAAGCTCAGGCACGTCGCGGCGGGGCTGACGGGGAGCTGTTGGGGTTTAGCAATTGGTGCTGTCTTGGGGCCTGCAGCCTCCTTAGGGTTATTTTGGCTCCACCGTGGAAGGCCCTGGAGAGAAATCTCAAGGTGTCAGAGAAAACCCAAAGCAATTACCTCTTGGGGTAATTAGATGGTGGCAGAGATAGATAGCCCGCCTTCCCGCCTTCCCTCCCGCCTGCCAGGGAGAGGGAGAGGGGAGGACCAGCCGGCCCCATCCCGCGGGGCCAGCCCCCACCTAGGCCGGCCCCGTGCGGGAAGGAGGCCGCAGATGACCTCATGGCAGCAGCAGCTGTGAATCATGGCCCCGACCGCGTTCCCACTTCCCTGGGGGTGGGCAAGCGTGTGGGTCCTCAGAGCTCTGGCTCAACACCCACGGCTGGCCACCCTCCCATCATGGCGGCTTCTCCAGAGGCTGTGGGGGAGGCTTCAGGAACCCGCTGGCCTCCCCTCCGTAGATCTCGAACTGGAAATCCTCGATTCAGCTCAGCCCCCATCCAAGATTTCATCTGAACCCCAACCACCCCGTGGGGAGGCCGAGGGGAGAGTGGAAGGTAGCGTAGGGCCACCCGCCAACAGGGAGGTGTCGTCTAGAGGAGAGAGCAGTCGCCAATCACACGGGGAGACCAGCGGTCGGGAGCGATGCTGGGCACGTCCAAGCTGAGAACCAACCTCCCCACCTTCCCCTCCGTGCCCAACACCCCCCCCCACACACACACACATTTCCAAAGCGCTCTGGGACAGAGGGTTCTGGCTGGTGGCGGGGGGCAGAGGGGGGGCAGCAAGAAGCGAGCAGACAGTTCCAGGGGAGGGTCCAGGAAGGCGGGAGGCACCGAGCACGACCAGGAAGCTGACAGCGGCCGGACGGGGACGATGGCCAGCGTGAGCGAGCAGAGGGAAAGGCAGAGGAGGTATGGGCCCAAGGACATTTTCGAGTAGACGCATCGGGACTGGGTCCCACGCTGGGAGGACAGGGACAAGGAGCAGGTCCCTCTCAGAAACGGGCCTCAAGGGTGGGGAGAGGCTCAAGGGGAACTCTGGGGTCTTTGCGGGAGTCGGCCCTTCCGGGACCCCAGCTGGTCCCACGTGCCCCTCAGCAGGGACGCTGAGCCTCTGCTCTGGTCGGACTTTCTGCAGCCAGTCGGAGACTCTCCCGAAGGGGCACATGGATCAAGAAAATGGTTTTATGTGGTTCTTGGCCCCCTGCTCCAGGACTCAAACTCCTTCCTGATCCCCGCTGATCCCACCTCCTCTTTCTCCAGATTCACCCTCCTCCCCCTGGCTTTTCATGGCCTCTCGGGGTCACCAGGGAGGCCCTTCGCAGGGCCCCAGGCCCCTCAGTCACGCCCACAACAGTCCTCCACACGGCCCACTCCTGTCGTCCCCCCCCCCCCCCCCGCTGTTCAGCCCACGCTCGCCCCCCGCCAGGCCCCCTCTCGGACCCGGGCTCCTCTGCTGCAGGCAAGTCCCCTCCCTGCGCCCCAAGCCTCAGTCCCCACCCAGCTTCCCCACAGGAAGTGCACCCACCGTGCCTCAACCAGGCATTCGCTGCCTGTCCTGGGGCAGAGACCGGTCAGCAGGACTGTCACTTCCCCTCTGCCAGAGGCTGCTTTCCAAGTGTTGTCTGTCGACACCCTCACACACACAAAGTCTAGGCAGGGGGGACGGTTTCCTCTGACCGGTGCTGGGGTCTCAGTTGGTGCTCACGCCTGCCCTCCGTGGCAGGCACCACGAGCGTCCCGTTTTACAGACGAGGGGACCCGCTGCTCCTATGAGGCAGGGCCCGCCCCAGCCACCCTCTGCTTCCTGGGCAGGTGGGGGCCACCCAGTCCCTGCCCTCCCCCACACCCCGGCCTGGCTTCCTCCCAGGCACCTGCCCGCCGTCCGGTGTCTCAGACCAGCCTTGCCCCAGACGAAGCGGGACAGGACCCTGGCCTTGGGGCTGGCAGACACGTGGCTGTCCCAGCTCCATCATCTTGGGGGAAGTTATGGACCATCCCTGGGCTTCTGTTCCCACCCCTGCCAAAGGGACAGCGGCCTCCAGCTTCTCCGGGTAAGAGACGGCAACACAGCACAATGGAGAGCCGCCACTGAGGCAGGCTGGCCGCGGGGGTGGGTTTCTAGCGCTGCCTCTTGGAGCTGGGCCCCCTCAGTGCTCTGGGCCCGTGTCTTCTCGTAAGTCAATGGGATCTAACAGCGTTTCTCCCTCGCATTCAGCCCAGGGCAGGTGCAACCAGGGTACTGTGTGATGTTTTCAGTCAAGGTTCAGTCTGGCTCTAGAACTTTCTATAGTTCTTTGACAGACCATCTTCCCAGGGGACAGCTTCAGCAGCGCTGAGGCTGGACCACCAACCCCTTCGCCCAAAACAGGTCTGTGTAGAGGTCCCTGTAAGGCCACAGCTGCAAACCCGGAAATGGGCCCATACTGGAGTTGCTGGAGTCCAGCCAAGGGATCTCCGTGGGGGGCTCCAGACCCCTGAGGCTGGGCGGTGACTCGGGAGGCACCAGGAGCCCCTGCCGCCCTCCCTCCCGGTGGAGGCAGACCAGCTGGGACAGGCACGTTCACGCTGTGTCTCTCACTCGCTCTCCCCCGGCCCATCTCCTTCTCCCCGTCCCACGGACGCCTCGCCAGGAAGACCCCTCTGCACCCGATACAGCCCTCCCAGCGAAAGGCACACTCGCGGGATCGGAGGCTGACTCACGGGACAGGATGACCAACTACGAAGCGAGCTGAACGCACCGGGAACCCAGGCTGGGGAGCAGAGAAGGCGAACCACAAGGGCCGGGACGGGGGCGCCCGGGGACAGCCACGTTCCCTCCCGCCTGCGGCCTGCCAGGCCCACGCCAGGCCCAGAGGGCCCTGATCCCCCGGCCCCGGGAGCCACGCCCAGCCCGAGGAGAGGCCCGTCCCCGTCACCATGGGTCCCTCCGAGCGTGGCCCGTCCGCTGTGCCGCCCCGGGAGCGGAGCGGCCTCCTGCCTCCCCCACGGCTCTGCCGGATGGCACCGGCTACGGCTGCATCTGCCTGTTTACATTACCCCAACGGAAAGCAGCTTTGTTTATGGAAAAGAGCTATTTCGGTGCCACGTTTCTCTCAACTCCTCTGACTCGCAGGAGTGGCTGCTCTCCGGAGGCGCGGAGGGGAGCCGTCTCCACGTCCCCGGGAAGGTGCTCGGGGGCTCCCACGGGTGGAGCGGGCCACGGGGCCGTCTCCGGCCACCACGGCTCTCGGAAGAGGATGACGTCCCCCCAGGAGAGGGACCCTAGCGAGTCCCGCCCGCTGGTGAGCCGGTGACCCCGGACCCTGTCCTCTCAGTGGACCCCACCCGCCCTGGGCTCATCGACCAGGCCCTCTCCTCCCCCAGCCAGGCGAGTCCTGTTATCCCCACTACCCGGATGAGAGCGGAGACCGCAGAGGCGAAGCGGGATCTCCCAATGTCACAAAGCCGGTGAGACCCAGGGATTTCGCCACCGTGCCGCCCCGGGATGGAGATGCTGTGCGTGTCTAATGGAGGGGGCATCGGGTGGAAGTCCATGGTGATAACTATTTCAATAAAAAGCCACGGCCAACGCTTCGTTCCAGGCTCAGGAAACAACCAACAAAGCGGGAACAGGACTAAGTAAGTTCAACGACGTGCGTGCTTCTCCAGAGAGAGGCCGCCATTTTCCAGATGGGAACCCCGAAGCTTGGACGGGGTAGGAGGAAACAAGTCATGACATCCCACCTAGAACAAACGAGAGAGGGGTTCCCCGGGCCCCGTGCACCTGCCTCCCCGTGCAGAAGAAGGAGGCAGAGCGTTCTCCAGAATGTTCACCGCAGCTCTGGGTAGAGTGCCCTGCCCGCCCTCCCTTTCCTTGTGACTCCGTGCACTTCCTCCGTGGAATTTGCGATTTCCGGGGTGCACACATTGCCTGGACCGCCAAGGCAGGTCAACAGCTGTCACCATGACAGCAAGGAGAAAGGAAAAGGGAGGATGACCAAGGTGGAGCGCCCCTAGAGAGACTGCAACACAACTTCAGTACTAATTCCCCTGCCCCCAGTGGGGGGAGCTTACATGGGGGCAAGGGTGGGGCCTCCCGGGGCCCCCCATGCTGGGGATGGCGATAAAGGTGTGTTTAGAGAAGAGCTTAAAACTTCTTGTAGCTTTGTGCAGGGTTTCCTGTAGGCCTTTGGGACTCCTGGCCTGCAGCCCCTGGTGTCTAGAACCTTCCATGTGGCTAGAGTGGTGATGTGGGCCCGGGGGGAGCTGTTCTGGAACAAAGCTGTCAGCTCTAAGCCCTGGGGAGGCTCAGTTTCCCTCGGGGCGTTTTGCCCTAGGCTCTCTCTGCTCTGCCCTGCCCGCCACACACATGCAAAGCCACACAGGAAACTTTCAGACCCTCAGGGGAGGGACACACAGAGCCACGTGGCCTTGTTCCCTAGGCAGACAGGTGCCCGCTTCACAAAGGTACCTAAAAACCACCCTGGCACCAAAGCAATGCCGCCCTGGATGCCTTCACTCCACCCTCTCAGGTTAGTCCCCTGAGGGATAGTGATTACAACACGAGGTGACCCCCCTAGCAGGGGGGAAGCGGGAAGGGGAAGCGCTCCCCTCAGCTCATTGAGGGGCAGGCAGGGCTCTCCCGGATGGACCTCACGAGGTCACTGTGACTGAGTCAGCACCCAGGCCCCTTCTTGAGCATCTCCGTCAGAGCCGTCCCCAGAAGGGGAAAATGTGGCCACTTGACCTAATGGCCTCTCGACCTGGGTGTTCTCCCCAGAGCTGATTTCTTCACGGCTGTTGATGGGAACGTCCAACTTGAAGCGGGCCTGTCCTGCTCCTGTGGAAAGCGCCGTGGCTGGCTGACCGTGGTGGTTTATAAACGACAGCCTCAGCCTCGGCCCTCCCTGCCTCCCTCGTGAATCACCACGCTCGCTGGGGTGGGGAGGGGGGGTCGGGAGGGGAGGGTCCCCCGGGGAGGGTTGGTCACTGGTCCCGGTCACACCCCACTGGTCCGGGCCTGGACCCGAGGACCCCTCACAGCTGGGCAGGGCCTTCACAGTTTACAGAGAGCTCTCCCTTGTCTCATCTCCCTTCACCCTTTGAGCTGGGACACCAAAACACCTAGAAAACACAGTGCCTGGACCTGCCCCCCGCTTCTCCTCCTTAGCCCACAAGCATTGCCCCAGAGCCCACTCTGTGCCCGGGGCTGGTGGTAGAGGTCTGGGGGCGGGGGTGGACCCGGCCCTGCCCCTGCCCCCGCCCCCGCCCCCAGCCTCAGCCCTGCCGTCCAGCCCCGCGTACAGCAGGGGGATCCTCCAATCCCGCCCCTGGCCCACCCAGATCCAACAGTGCGCCCCCAACCCCGCCGCCCAGATGGTCAGGGGATTCCTCAGCCTCCACTGGAGGCCCTCCCTCTCTCCCCTCCCGCTTCACGACTGCACAGTCTCTTTGCTTTGGCCTGAGGGACTCAATCCCCTCTTACTGAGAGCGGCTGACGTGAGGCCAGCGCACGGTTTCCTGTCCGCCCGGGCTGTACTAAGCTGCAGACCGGTCCCTGTGCACACCGTGCCCCCCCTTCGAGGCCCCGGCCTGGAGTTTCACGCTCCTGGAGCCCACCAGCCAGCCACATCTGAGTCCACAGGCGCGTCAATGCCCAGCGCCGATTCAACCCTCCCAGAAGTCACCCCACAGTGAAGGCGACCGCCGCCCGGATCGCAGCTGGCATCACGGGTGCAGGCCTACCACCTCTGTCCCCCCGTCAGACGGTGAGCTCCTGGGGCGGGGGTAGGGGGCACGCAGTGAAGGGTGTGGCTCAGCACAGGCCCCCCCCCCCCGGGAACACGGGAATGCCATTGGCCGAATGAATGAGCAAAAAGACGAAAGAAGAGGAAGCAGAGGGGCCTGGGGGGCCCTGGGGTACCCTCAGATGGAGCTGGGGCCCTCCCCAAGCACAGCCCTCACCCGCTGCTTCGGAGAACACCGGCACATCAGTTCTTTGCCTGCCCAGCACCTCTGGCCGCATCTCCTCCACCTGGGGAATCGCCTCCTTTCCGTCTTTCATCTTCCGGCCAGCCCCCTTCAGCCTCCCTTGCAGCTAGAGTTACATCATGTCACCCGGGCTCCACCAATCACGAGCCTGCCAGACTCAGGATGGGCAGGGACGGACGACCCAGGAGGCAGGTGCTGCGGTGTAGAATCTACTCTGGCGGGCAGGAGGCACTGCTGAGACTCGTGCAGGGTGCCCAGGGGGGACCAGCTGGCGTGAGCTCCCTGCAGCGCTTCCTGCCGTGGGTTTGGGGGCCCCCACTCCTGGCTCTGCACAGTCTTTCTCAGAGAGTCTGTGCTATGGGGTATCCTTGAATAAACTCCTTGTCTCCTCAACCTGGCCAGAGTTGATTGAGTTGCTTTCTGTGTCTGAAATCATAGACCCCGACCTATTCACCTCACGGTGATGAACGTGCCCCAGGAAGCCTTGGCAGGTCCCAGTTTAGAGAAGTATTTGTGTGTGAGTAAGACGTCAGGCCTTGTGTGGGGCAGCAGGCTGGGGGAGGCGGAACCAGAGGTGCCCACGCACCAAAGGTTGCTCCACAGCTGTAGGGGTCGGCTCTCACCGCTGTGTCTTTGCCCCTGCTCAGGCCTCTGCCTATCCACACCCCCAACCACTTCCAATAACTCCTTATCATCCTGAGAGACTCGGGTTCTCATTGTCTATTTCTGGAAGCTTCCAGCCCCACCCCTCTGGGCCAGGTGCCTCCTCGGTGCTCCCAGAGCCCCCAGGGCCACATCTGACAGTGCCCTTCCACATTGCACGGTCACTAGCTATTGCCCCCTCCTGAGGGCAGGGGTCACCTCTGGTCCACTCCGAGCACTCAGTGCTCCCGGCATACAGGAGATGCCCCGGGAACGTTTGCTGAGTGACTGAGTGAGTGGGTGGGAGAAGCCAGGGGTCTCTGGGCTCGGTGAAAACGGGAGAGGGAAAACAGTTACAGCAGGGCCTTGGGGCTTGGTGGGCGCGCCCACCCCTACCTGAACCCCCAGGCCGGCAGGCACATGCTCGGCTTGCTTCTGTGCAAAGGGAATGTGTGGGGCTGGTCCATGCCTGCAGCCCCATCCACCGCGCGAGTTTCAGAGCAAATTCAACAGGAAAAGATTTCCCGGGAAATAAATCTAGAGCTAC
The DNA here is from genome assembly GCF_028018385.1 of Neofelis nebulosa. Lineage (NCBI taxonomy): Eukaryota > Metazoa > Chordata > Mammalia > Carnivora > Felidae > Neofelis > Neofelis nebulosa. Next base: position 8,409,150 of record NC_080799.1, read on the forward strand.
CGACTGGCTTCAAGGCCCCCTTTATCCCACATTGATTTGTATCTTGGAGATTTAAGCCTCTCCATTTGTTTGCCTGGGACGTTTGTCACGCAGACATCAAGGCACGTGGCCCCAAGAGCGGTTTCCTGAGCGACACTGGGTAGAAGTCAAGTGCATCCCTTTGGGCGCATACGCCTCCCCCTCTCCCTCCTTCCCTGGCAGGCAGGGGAAGCTCCCGGCGAGCTGCTCAGAGGCCATCGGGCCACTGCACTGCACCAGCCAGATGCCACGGGCAGCAAAGGATCAAAGTGCCAGGGGTCTCTGTTCCTCCAGGTCATGGTCACCAGAGACACTCTTCATTTGTGGCTCAGGTCATGATTTCACAGTTTGTGGGATCGAGCCCCTTGCTGGGCTCTGTGCTGACAGTGTGGAGCCTGCTTGGGATTCTCCCTCTGTCTCTGTCTCTGTCTCTGTCTCTCTCTCCTTCCCTCCCTGGCTCACGCTCTCTCGCTTTCCCTCTCTCTCTCTCTCTCTCTCAAAATAGATAAACATGAACAAAAAAATCTTTCTCCCTAGATGTCTCTCTGTTGTCTCTGCCTTAGCCCACCCCCTACTCCTCTCCCCCTGCCCCTCCAATCCTGCCCACCCACTATCAAAGCAGAGCAATCTGGCCCCCATAGTCCCATTTCCTCCCCTAGTGAGGCTGATAGGAGGATCCCCTTTCAAGGGGAATTTGGTACTAGTTCTTAAAACGATAAATTTTCGGCTGCTACATTGCCACCAGACTCACAGCTCCCAGTCCCTCCTGCCTTCCAGGCACCCAGAGTTGAATGGAGCACAGGTGCAGACCTCATGGAGTCCGAGGTCAGGGTCAAGCCCTAAGGGGTTCGCCCACGGCAGAGAAGGTGGGGAGACACCGGGTGGAGGGAGGCACAACACAGATGGGCAAGGACAGATGAGGGCAGCTCCCCCCACATGGAGGAGCCAGAAAGGGCCTCACCAAAGACGTGACGGGAGAGCTGGCCTTGAATGGGTTCCAAGAGTGCGAGAGGTAGTGGGGCCAGAATCCTCATCGGAGCCTCTCTAAGATTCACCTGCTGAGGCTGCGCTGTGACCACTGGCTGTTGGGTCTGCCTCCTCCGCCAGGCCGGGAGCTCTGGAAGGTGATCTCCTTTCAAGGGCCAAGTTCGATCAGTCTCAGCCCTGGGAGGAAGGAAGGAAGGGGAGAAGGGGTGAGAGAGCCGTGGCAGCATCTAGAGTCCGGGGGTGCTGGCGGCCGCAGGACCCCTGATGCTAGGGCAGAGACAAGAGGCGGACTTGGCCGTGGACGTGATCACTTCGCAATGAAAGTGAGCAGGATCGGGGGCTGCGGGTGCTCGGGTCACTCCTACGAAAGGCCTTTTCCACGTAGCCATGGGGTGCTGGGTACCAGGGGGCCCAAGGGGCCATTTGGTTCTGACACTCACCACCATCACCAAGAACTGCACCGCTCCACGTTGAAAGATCCCAGGGAAGGACTCTAAGGAGTCTGGTCAAATGCCCACCCTCCACCACTCTGCTGAAGCCAGGAGCGTGGGGTCACCGAGCACAGACGGTAACATACAGACAGAGGAACTCCATTTAAGACGGAGGAGTGAAGCCCCATCCCAACAACCCCTCTTCCCCCAAAGACTAACCATTCGTAGTGTTAGAGGAATAATACCAACAGCGACAAACTCCAGAGAAGGCATTGTTGACCGGGTGTATTTATTTGCTGGGACCCGGTAAGAAGCAGATCTCTCAAAGGGGTGATTGAAGAAACTGAATAAGGAGACTCGTTACAAGGGTGAGAGCGAAGGGGGCCGGGAAGGGGTGGCGAGGCACCGGGGATCAGGGGTTCCACACCCCCCTCCAGGCACGGAAGGCCACGGGGAGGTTGTCCAACTAGTGGCTGCCGTAGTGGGATTAGCACAGTCACTGCCAAACTGGGAAGAGTAGGCATTGGGGGGATACCCCAGTCTCTCTCCCCTGTTGCTGTCTCCTTGGCTGAACATAACCAGAAGCCAGAGAGAGCCCGAGTGAGGCAATCCATAGCGCCTTCCAAGCGCTGAGCGGATGCGGAAGCGTGGGGAACACATCTTCAGGAACAAGTGTGGAACGTTCCACACCCTGAACGGCCACCCAGATGGAATCTGCCCTGGGGCTCCAGGGACCCAACGGCTTTAAAGTCACCCTTGCTTTCTCTGTTTATTCTCCCCCCCACATGCCATCACCAGGTCCTAATGATGCCATCTCCCGAACACTTCTGGAGTCTGGCCTCTCCTCTGTCTTCATTCTCTCCCCCCGTGGACTTCTGCAAATTCTCTCTCCACTGGCTTCTCCGTATCCAATCGAATCCACCCAGCAAGATGCCGTCGACTTGACCCACGGCCCTTCCCAGCCAAAACCTTCCCAGGAAACCCCCACTGCCTTCGGGGTAACAGGCAGACCCACCCTGTGTGCTCCGGGGCCACCGACCCCGCTCCAGGGGGGTTGGAGCACGAGACACAAGGTTGGTGACAGTCTGGCTAAGAAATGGGGCCTCTTCCTTCAGGCAACGGGCACTACAAGAGTTTTGGACGCAAGAGTTTGTTGTTCTCGTGAACTTTTCATTTTGAAGGAACTTCATACTTTCCAAGAAGCTGCAAAAATGGGACAAAGAATCCCCATCAAGTCTATCCGGATTCTCCAGATGTCAACATGGCACAGCACAGCGTCAAGATAGGGACATCCCACTACGTAACCTACAGACCTTACTTGCATTTCCTAGGTAGTTGCCCTAACGTCTTCCTTCCGGTTCAGGATTCAGTCTAGGGTCACGTTGCTCTCAGTTGTCACGACTCTCCGGTCTCCTTGAATCTGGACCAGTTCCTCATCCGTGTCTTTCGCGACCTTGACACCTTTGTGTCCACACTGGCCACTTCTTTTCTAGAATGCCCTTCTATTTGGCTTTTTCTGATGTTTCCTCGTCATTCAATCCAAAGTATGCATGTTGGTTGAGTAAAAAAAATGCCACAAAAGACAGGTTGTATCTTTCTCAGTGCATCATCCTGGGAGGCATGTGATGTCAGCTGGTCCCAAAACGGTTGATATTAATTCTGACCGAGTGATTGAGATGTTGCCTGTCAAGTTTATTAGTAAGTATCCTGTGGGGAGAATGCTTTAAAACTATAAATATCCGGGCCGCCTGAGTGGCTTAATTGGTTAAGCATCCGACTTCGGCTCAGGTCACGATCTCACGGTTCGTGAGTTCGAGCCCCACGTCGGGCTCTGTGCTGACAGCTCGGAGCCTGGAGCCCGCTTCAGATTTTGTCTCCCTCTCTCTCTGCCCCTCCCCCATGCGCTCTGTCTCTCAAAATGAATAAACATAAAAAACTTTTTTTAAAAAGAACGATAAATATCGTGTTTATCATATACACGCAGCCCACCAATTTTAATACCCATACTCACCGGAAACAGTTTCTACCCTGCCATTTGCCAAACGGCGGTCCTCAAGCCCATCACTCCTACATTTATTGGTTGGAATTCTGCTGTCAGGAAGAGAAAAGCAGGATCCACTCTACAGAGGATGGTCTCTGGGAATCACAGCAGCTCACCTGATACATTGCAAACTTTATCTGGAATATATTTTAAAACGCTTACAACTCAATAATAAAAAACAAATGAGCCAGTTAAAAAAAATGGACAAGGGATTGGAATTGACATTTTTCTTTTTTTTTTTAATTTTTAAAATGTTTATTATGTATTTTTGAGAGAGAGAGGGAGAGAGAGGGAGAGAGAGTGCGTGAGCGCCTGACAGGGGGAGGGTTAGAGAGAGAGGAAGACACAGAATCCGAAGCAGGCTCCAGGCTCTGAGCTGTCTTTGCGCAGGGCCCGACACGGGGCTTGAACTCACGGACCGCGAGATGGTGACCTGAGCCGAAGTCAGATGCCCGATTGACTGAGCCACAGGCATCCCCGGAACCAGCATTTTTCTACAAAAATACTTACAAGCGACCGATAAGCGGGAACAGATATTCCACATAATGGCTAGGGGAATGGCCATCAGAACTGCTGTAAGATGTACTTTCTGCACACTGGGATGGCTGTCTCGAAGAAACAGACACCGGGCAACTGGGTGGCTCAGTCAGTTAAGCGTCCCAACTCGTGATTTTGGCTCAGGTCGTGATCTTGCGGTTTGTGATCACACTGGCAGTGTGCGGCCTGCTTGGGATTCTCCCTCTCTCTCTGCCCCTCCCCAGCTCACATACTCTCTCTCCGTCTCTCTCGAAGTAAGTAAATAAACAAAAAAAGAGAGAGAGAGAGAAATAGACACTAACAAGTGTTGGCAAAGCTGCAGAGATTAGAACGGTCACCTGCTGCCGGGAGGAATATAAATGGTGCAGCTGCTTGGGAAAAGTCTAGCTTTTCCTCAAAAGGTTAAAGATATGAGCTCCCATGCCCCTAGTTCTCCTACCCCCGGGCATATACCCAAGAGAAACAGCGTCCGTTCACGCAAAGACTTGTATGGAAATGTTCGTGGCAAAAAAGGTGGAGACCATCCAATACCCATCCGGTGAGAAGTGTACAAACAAGGCGTGGCCTACCCACCCGACGGATGTTATCTGACCGTAAGAGGAAATGATGGACAGATACGTGCTGCTACCCCACGGGCGAACCTTGACAACGTGATGCTAAGTAAACGAAGCCAGACGCAAAGGACCCCAGGTTCTATGATTCCACTCAGGAAATGTCCTGAATAAGCAAATTTACAGAGACAGAAGGTAGATTAGTGGTTGCCAGAGGCTGGGGCAAGGAAGTGACTGCTAATAGGTATGGGATTTCTTTTTGGGGTGAGCAAAATGTTCTAAAGTTGTGGCAGTTGCTGCCCTACCCCATGAATACACTAAAAATTATAGATCTCAGGGGCGCCTGGGTGGCTCAGTCGGTTGAGCGTCCGACTTCGGCTCAGGTCATGATCTCACGGTCCGTGAGTTCGAGCCCCGCGTCGGGCTCTGTGCTGACAGCTCGGAGCCTGGAGCCTGCTTCAGATTCTGTGTCTCCCTCTCTCTCTGCCCTTCCCCCTCTCGTGCTCACTCTCTCTCTCTCTCTCTCAAAACTAAACATTAAATTTTTTTTTTAATTTGTATATCTCAAATGGGTAGCCTGTATGATATGTGAATTATATCTCAATATAGCTGTTATTACAGTTATATCTCAATAGCTGTTATTACACACACACACACACACACACACACACCAACAACAACAACCTTCTCGGAGTTTTGTGGGAGAAGGAAGTTTCCGCGTCCCTGCCCAGCCCAGTCCGGCCGCCTGAGTTCCGGCCTCCAGCTGCTCGGGCCCAAAGGTGCTGACACCCAACTAGCCCAGCAGAGAATCGACAACGCTCTCAGGCCCGGCAACCCCCACGGGCCAGCGTGACAGACTTTCCCGTGATTAGGACGGGGAAGATTCAGGGCTGCGTTTTGACCAGCTATCTCTTCACTCCCCCGTGAAACATCCTGAGCCAGACTGTGGCTTTGTGCCTTGAAGCCCAAGGCCATGAATCAACATAATCTACTTATCAGGACCGAAGGCTGCGGTCACTGTGCATGTGGAAGAAACAACCCACATTTCTTGGCGCCTTCGTGGCAGAGGGCCGGGCTGCACCCTGGTGCCCACTGGGGAGAGCCGTGCTCCCGGATCCTGCTGGACTCACCACACGCCGCCCCCGGGGCATACCTTTCCCGTGGCGTCACAGCGGTGCCGCTGGGAGCCTGGCAGTCTGCGTCCCCATTTGCCGCTTCAGTGACTCTGGTGGGTGAGCCAGGCCCGGGCCGGGCCCATGCTGGGTTCCCTGGCTTTGGCTTTCTTACTCTCCTTTACGTCACGTTATAAAACACAGCCCTACGGGGGTGGGGAGGGGGAGGAGGGGTGATGGGAGAAGAGGAGTTAAAAATACAAACTCCCAGCCGTAAACTAAATAAGTCCTGGGGATGCAAGGCACGGTGTGGGGACTACAGTTAACATACTGCATTGTATCTGAAAGGTACGAAGAGATCTTAAAAGTTTTCATTACGAGGAAAAAAAAATCTTTTTTTTTTTTATTAAAAAAATGTTTTAACGCTTCATTTATTTTTGAGAGAGACATAGGGACAGAGCACGGAGGGGGAGGGGGAGAGAGAGAGGGAGACACAGAATCGGAAGCAGGCTCCAGACTCTGAGCCGTCAGCACAGAGCCCGAAGGAGGCGTGGGGGGGGGGGGGGGGGGGGGGGCGGTGGGGAGGAGCTCGGACCTATGAACTGTGAGATCATGACCTGAGTCCAAGTCGGATGCCTAACCCACTGAGCCACCCAGGTGCCTCTAGAAAAAAATCTTGTAACTACAAAGGGCGGCGGTGGATGTTAACTCGATACATGTTAACTAGACTTCCCGTGTCCATCAGTTCACAAGATATACCAATATCGAGTCACTATGCTGTATGACATGTGTCAATTATGTCCCCCCAAAAAACCCACCAAGAGCGGGGCACTTGGGTGGCTGAGTCGCTTAAGCATCTGACTCTTGATCTCAGCTCAGATCTTGATCTCAGGGGTCGTGAGCTCAAGCCCCGCGTTGGGCTCCGTGCTGGATGTGAGGCCTACTTTAAACAATAAAAAATTAGGGGCGCCTGGGTGGCTCAGTCGGTTGAGCGTCCGACTTCGGCTCAGGTCGTGATCTCACGGTCTGTGGGTTCGAGCCCCGCGGCAGGCTCTGTGCTGACCGCTCAGAGCCTGGAGCCTGTTTCCGATTCTGTGTCTCCCTCTCTCTCTGCCCCTCCCTCGCTCATCCTCTGTCTCTCTCTCTCTCTCTCTCTCTGTCAAAAATAAACATTAAAAAAAAAGTTTTTTTAAATAAAATAAAATAAATAAATAAATAATTAAAAAAAAAAAAAAAAAGACCAAAAAAAGAAAACCAACTTCAGTCAGGGCCCCTGCCTTCGGCTTAACACCCTTCGATGCCTTCCCAGGGTAAAGAAGGAGCTTCCGAAGCTGGCCTGGTGTGACTTCCAGGGGGCGTGCCCCTGCGGGGCCTCACGAGCACGTGTTCTCACTCTCAAACACGCTGGCTTTATTTCAGCTCCTCCAAGTCCCCCTGTCCCCTCTCGCCTCCGGGCCCCTGGACAACCTTCCCCCTGCTTTTCTCACACCTAGTTGATTAGCTCATTGCGGGCTGAAACCCCTCCTTCGAGAATGTCTTCCCTGATGCCCCAGGACTCTGGCACCTCCCCTTCCAGCACTGGCCAGCGTTGTCCACGTTGGTGCAATGATGGAATTAATGTCTGTCTCCCCTGCCAGGCTGAGCATCCCCTGAAGGCAGGGGATGTGTCTCTGCTTCACTCACACGGTCACGCCCGTGTAGCTGGCCTAGAGCCTGGCACACAGCAGACATTCAAAAAACCCCGGGGCGCCTGGGTGGCTCCGTCGGTTAAGTGTCCGACTTCGGCTCATGTTATGATCTCGTGCAGTTCATGAGTTCGAGCCCTGTGGCCAGCTCTGTGCTGACAGCTCAAAGCCTGAAGCCTGCTTCGGATTCTGTGTCTCCCTCTCTCTCTGCCCCTCCCCTGCTCACGCTCTGTCTCTTTCTCTCTCAAAAAATAAATATACATTTTTTTTTTAAAAAGGCCTTGTTGATAGAAACAAAAGAAAGAACGTCGTTCTGAAGTCTCACTGGCGCCCATTCCTGTGTTCAGCTTCCTGAATTACCCCATTCTCTCCAAACATAAATCAGATTACAGCCTTCCTCTGCCTAGAACCCTCCAAAAGCTTCCCACTGTGACTGTAATAAAATCCAAACTCCTTGCCTCCGTCTACAAGGACTCGCGGGGCCTCATCCCTCCGCCTCTCTCTTCCATCTCTACAGGAAGCCCTGGAGGGTTCTAGGCAAGCCTCTGCCTCCTGAGCTGCCGCTTTGACCTCTTTGTGCCCCTTGACCCCTCCAAATGCATTTCCATCTCCACATTGCGTGGGGCCAAGCCAGTCAGAAAGGAGGGCCAGCCCCGAGCACTGAGCTTGACCCGAAGAACCACCTGCCAGCCTCCTGGGGGCCTGTACCCCCCTGGCCCAGCAAGGGGGTTGCCAGGTGCCCCCGGTCAGAAGAGTTTTATCGCTGACATCACGTAGAATTGTCAGCATGCAGTGATAACGAAGAGCAAGCAAACTCTGGGTCCATTTTATTATCGCTGTTAAATCCTCCGCAGATGACGTGCCCCCTTGCCGTCGGCACCCGGGAAGGACCACGGGCCACTCACACACCTGCCCCCACCTTGCACGTCACTGTTCTGCGGGATGATGCCCGCCGTCCATTCTCCTCTTGGTCAGGTGTAGGAAAAGGGAGGGCAAAGCTCGTGTTCTGCCTTCGGGGTTCCCTGACACAGGCACGAATTTTATATCACCCCACATGGCTGGGCAGGTCAGCATTTCCTGCCAGGGAGGGAGGTGGGGGCTCAGTCACTCAGTCACACTGCAGGAATTCAAGCAGCCCTCACGTGACAGGCTTTCTGGACTGGGGCTTGGGAAGGACTATGGCATCCATTTAAGGTCTGTTGGCTTCCTCTGAGATGAGCGTGGGCATTCTAGATCCTTCCGTCGAGCCTCTATGCCATGAGGCTCGCTGCTGATGGCGGGGCGGTGAGAGCAAAACAGAAAGCCTCTGAATATTCTTCCAGGCTGTTCCTTGTGCCGGCATTTCCCCTCACCCCGATCTACGCGTATCTTACTCTCCTATCAGGGAGGCCGAGTTCTCTGCATTTTTTTGGATGAGTAAACTGGGGCAAAGTTATAGCCAACGGGGAGCCAGCTGGTCAGACTCCAGTGGGGAGCGCCTTCCTGTGCCTCTGCCCCCTGCCCCCCAATAGCAGAGAGGGAATAAATGACAGTGGGGAGAAGAGGCAGGATTGGGGCCCTGTTCTCAGAAAGGATCAAGCAAGGTCCTGCTTAATGACTAGTCCGGCAGCACAAATCGTTGTCAATTGTAAAATTTCAACAGAAACACCAGGGAAAGAAACACTGGCCAAGTGGGCTGGGAAACCCTGGCCGGGAAAACAGTCCTCTGTTCCAGTTTCCGCAAGGGGATTCAGATAGATTTGGCCGCTCATATCCAGCCCTTGTTAGGGTCCTGCCGCCGTCACAGACATTAGCCACGCACACCATGATGCATTGTGGCCTCACGACCATCCTTGGGGGAACATTAATTATCCCTATTTTACAGACGATGGAACTGAGTCTCAGAGAAAGGCAGCAGCTTGTGCCAGAAAGCCAGGAGCTCCGCCTTCTACCTTTTTAGGGAAATGTGAACCCTGACCTCCCTAGCCCACTCCCATCCCCCACCCCTCCTCCACAGCACCCCCCTCTCCTAACGGACCCCCCCCCCCACCGGCTCTTCCCCACCTGCCTGCGTGTCTATGGCTGGCTACTGCCAGAGGAATCCCACGACTTCACCCCCACGCCCATTCCTGAAGATTCTATGAGAAGGGAGCCGTCCGGAACTCTGAGCCCAACATGAAGGACATTAGTAGGTGTTAGAAAAGATAGTCAAGTGTGTAATGACTCCTTCCTTGGAAATGAACCTTCATTTCCAACGTCTGACAATCCCACAGCTAACAAATCCAAGAGGGCAGTCAGGGCTGGAATGGCCAAAACAGAGCTGGGGCCGGACTCACACGGAGCTACCAAGGGGCCCACGGGGACCACACCGGCCACTGGCCTCTCCTCCTTGTCTCCAGCTTCCTGAGCTTTCTGAGTTGGAGACCTTGCTCTCCCAGGTAAACCTAGAATCTGGAACAGCCCCAGAAGGGGACTGTCAGGGCTTCTGGATGGGGTGTCAGGGCTTCCGGGTGGACAGATCAGCCTAAGGGTCTCTGCCAGGGTATACCTGCTTCGCCCCCAGCCTCCTCCTGAGACCTCAGTTCCCCCCGCCCGTATTCCCAGCCGACCGAGCCTCGCCCTGTCCGTTTTCACTTTTAAGCCCAAGTCCACAAGACAGGGATTGGGGCCCACAGAGCAGAAGAGACTTGTCTAGAAGCTCACCTTAAGTTCTCTCCCTCTCCGAGCCCCAACACGTTGGGTCTGTGCCTCAAGGGTACATTTACAATCTGATTCTCGTGTGGGCATATGAATTCCATCCTACCGGCCCACCCAGAATCCTCGCTCTGGGAAGGCAAGGCTTGGGTTGGGCCTAATTCCTGCAGACCAGAATGCTAGCTCGGGGCCAGGCTGCAGAAGGAAAGAAGAAAGCGGGGACGAGAGGGGAGGGGAGGTGGGAGATGAAGCCGGGCAGGGTGGCATCATTCAGGACCTGCGATCTTACTACCCCCATAGGGGCTGCTGGAACAACGGGAACCATCCATTCAGCAAGTGCTTGCTATTTGAGCACCTCCCATAAGCTCAGCCTCGAACAGACACTGAAGTGACAGCAGAGAACGATGCAGAGTCCCATCCTCGTGGCACGTGCCTTCTGGAACTTCCCGAGGAGATAGCAGCTGGGATTGTCAGGTGCAAATGACAGAGATCCAAACAGAACAAGCTTAATCAAAAATGGAAAATCTAGGGGCTTCTGGGTGGCTCTGTCGGTGGAACGTCTGACTCTTGATTTCGGCCCACGTCATGATCTCACGGTTCATGGGATCGAGCCCCGCGTCGGGCTCTAAGCTGACAGTGAGGAGCCTGCTTGGGATTCTCTCTCTCCCTCTCTGCCCCTCCCCAGCTCATTCTCTCTCACGCTCTCAAAATAAATAAACTAATAAAAAATGTTTACAAAAATGGGAAATCTGTTGACTCCAGTGACCCAAATGTAGGTCAGGCCGCGGAGGTGCTGGCTTTAGGCACTTTGGTTGAGTCGGTTGAGACCCTGCATGCCTCTGGCTCCGCCTCTTGTCCCTACTTCCTCTGCTGTCACTGCGGACCTCTCTCTCCTCCTGGCTGCTCCAGATCGACTTCCTCAAACTCGCCACCAGAGTACAAAGTCACTTTTGTTCTCCCCACTCTAGATTGTAAAGCCCCAGCGAAGGACTGTGATAGGCATATGTGGTGTCATGTGACCACCCTTTGGCCCAGTCACGGTGGCCGGAGAACTGGGTCCGTCAGAAAAAGCAAGGAAGGGCGCCTGGGTGGCTCAGACAGTTAAGCTCCGACTCAGGTCATGATCTCGCGGTTTGTGAGTTCGAGGCCCGCGTGGGGCTCTATGCTGACCGCTGAGAGCCTGGAGCCTGCTTCGGATTCTGCGTCTCCCTCTCTCTCTGCCTCTCCCCCGCTCGTGCTCTGTCTCTCAAAACTAAATAAAAACATTTTAAAAATTTTTTAAGAAAGAAGAAGCAAGGAAATAGCGCAGGGCAGACAGGCTCAGACGCCCGTCCCCCGTGGCTACGATTTAGTTTGCTGCTCGTATCGGCTCTGGAACGGAAGATGTTGTAGTCCACCAAGGTGACTGTAGCAAAAGTACCAGAGACTGAGTGGCTTATAAACAACAGAAACTTATTCCTTACAGTTCTGGAGGCTGGGAAGTCCAAGATCAAAGCTCTGGCAGATATGGTTTCAGGTGAGAGCTCTCTTCCTGGTCCATAGCGCTCGTCCTGATGTGTCCTCATGTGGCAGGAGGGGCAAGGGAGCTCTTGGGGGGCCTCTTTTATGAGGGCGCTAATCCCATTCCCAAGGGCTCCCCCGTCCTGACATAATCATCTCCCGAAGGCCGCGCCTCCTACCACCGTTACAAACCGGGGGTTAGGATACGACGCAAACATTCAGACCGTAGCAGAGGGCAAGAAGAAAGGGCAAGGCCCTGGGGCCCCCTTTCCGGAGAAACTGAGGCCTTGAGAGCTCCTTCCTATCGTGACATCACCAAGCCAGGCGAGCGCCAGCCCCAAACCCAACCCCCCGATGGAGAGCCCACGCCGCCCCCGCACCAGAGGCCAACTCAGTCGGGACTTAATTCCTGCGGGGGTTGAAGCGAGCAAAGGGAAACTGGGTTTCAAATATGTTTTGGGACATTTTGCTGAGATTGAAGCGGCATGGCCCAGGGCACATCTCAGCACAAACGCGCACAGAGAGGGGGTGGCAGCCTGGTTCGGATCGCACCCCGGGGCTGTGCGTGTGAGCCCGCGAAGGGTTTTAGGAATGATATCGTCCGCCCAGATGGGTGATGCAAGGCGCCCCGAAAAGCTGGAAAAAGATCATCACAGCTACTAGTTATGTTGTGCCAGACATTCTAAATATCAGGGGAGCACTTTTCCCCCCACTGCTGAAGTTTCCATTGGGGCAGGGCGCCCCCTGTTCGCTTCCTGATCCTCCTTCCCTCTCCCCCCCACCCCGGGGAGGAGAATGGACTCCCCGGACTGGTGGAGTTTGCAGCAGGAATGACCGTGCCCAGCGTAGTTCCTTCTGGGCATGCTCCTTTCCAACCGGCCACGTGCAGGGAGGGTCTACAGCCTGCAAGTGTCTGGGTCAACCGGGTTCCGAATCTGCCAGGGGAGAAGTTGTATTTCTTGGCCTCCCCAAGCCCCAACAGCAGGTACGCAATAATTATCCAACAACACGGTAAGGTGCGTATTATTATTATTCCCATTTGAAGGACAGGGACAACTGAGGCTAAATGACCTAAGACCACCCCACTCTTCAGGGACGGGACCGAGGGATTCAGAAGCTGGCGTGTCAGGCAGATAGCCTGTGCCGCGGGCACCCCTAGAACTCAGGCCTGGTGACCGCCGTCCAGTTCTCGCTCCGTGGCACTTGCCATCTCCCCTCACAGACCAGACCTCAGAGAAAACCATCAGACGTCACCACTGCCTTCTAGAAGCTTGCAGTGAAAACCTGACGCATCGACAGAGTTCTCATCAGAAAGCACTGAATGAGATGCCGTGTAAAAACAGGCTTCTAGCTACCCACCCAGAAGTAACACTGTGTAACCAGCTCAGGGCACAAGTGTGCGAGCATTCCATATAAAAGCACACGTAGAGGGGCGCCTGGGTGGCTCAGTCGGTTGAGCGGCCGACTCTTGATTTCAGCTCAGGTCATGATCCCGGGGTTGTGGGATCAAGCCCCATGTCAGGCTCCGCGCTGAGCACAGAAGCTGCTTAAGATTCTCTCTCTCTCTCTCTCTCTCTCTCTCTCTCTCTCTCTCTCTCTCTCTCCCCCTTCCTCTGCCCCTCTCCCCTGCTCGTGCTCTCTATCTCTCTAAAATTAAAAATTAAAATTTAAAAGTACATGTAGAATGCTGGCAACCAGGCATGGTGTGCAGGATGTGTTCGATACATTCTGGTTCCCGTCTGTGTGACCTCGGACAAGTCACCTGCCCTCTCTGAACCTTGACTTCTTTGCCTACGTGCTGGTTGTAATGATGGCACCTAGCGAGATGGGTTCTGTGAGGATGCTATGGAGACGTGTATGGAGAAGCTGTGTGCAATATGCCAGCTCAGGACAGTGGCAGAGGGCTAGGATTCTCTCCTACACCCCACAGGAGCCCCAGTGAGCTCTCCCGGATTCCTGACCCTAAGCCAGTACTGGCCTGACTCACAGAGGATCAGACGGTCACAGTCTGGTAAGAAAGGGCAATTCTGTCGGGCAGACCGTCGTAACCTGGGCTTGGTACTGGGTCATCCGCTCCCGAGCAGGCCAAGGAGGGCCCTCTGATTCACCCCGTTTCCCCAGACCAGTGTGGGAGGCGGCCCGGAGGAGGGCCTAGGTGAACAGGTGTAGCATGAATGCGTGCGTGAGCATGTCAGTAAATGAGTTCGATCCACAAATACTTACTGAGTGCCTATTATACGCCAGGCGCTATGAATTGTGGAGTAAAAGCGGCCCTGTCCTGCCCTCATGGAGCCTCCAGTCTACCGGGGCAGAATATGAAACAACACACACAGATCGATCACGGAGGCCTCGTGGGCTACAGCACAGAATTCGGATTTTACCTTAAATCTCATCGAAGGCCGTTCTGAAGTTCTGTGCAGGGAGAGACGGGACCTGATCGGCATGTCGGTTGCTCTGGCTGCTGTGTGGACAACGGACGGGAGGTGGAGCTCGTGCTGTGGCCGCTACGGCGGGTCCAGACGACGGGTCGTGGCAGCTGAAACGGGCGTGATGGCCGTAGCCATGGTGAGCAGTAGCCTTATGGGGGGTGCACTTTGGAGCTGGAAGCCGCACCACGTGACGGGCTTTCTGGACAGGAGAAATGGTCAGCGTTGAGTTGGGGACATGGGGAGTTGGGCGTGTCCTGGGGACGTCCAGGCGGAGGTGTTAAGGGGCAGCAGGGTACAAGGGCTGGTGCTCAGGGGTGAGTGCTAGAGGGTTTGGGGACGGAATGGGGGCCAGGTGAGTGGGTGCCCTCGCTAGAGCCGAGGGCTGGCCTGCTGTGCATGGAAGCAGGTCTTGAGAGTTCTTGGGAACTGGGACTCAGTTGGGAGACCCGGCTGGCCCCAACCCCTCCACAGCCCACCTCCCCGCTTCTTCTGGCCACACTGGCACACATTCCTGCAGTTTCGGGGAGAGAAAAGGCTCGGGCCGGAAGCAGCGATGGAGGCAGCGTGCGCGGACTCCAGGGAGGACGGGAGGGGTGGGGGAGTGGGAGAGAGAGGCCGGGATGCCCCTTCCTCCTCCGGTCACGCAGCTGTCCAGGCCGAGCTGGGCACAGTGAGTCACAGGCTCGCACTTCGTGCCTCCACCTCTAGGGGGGGCCAGAGTGCCATCAGGTATGGAGCTCGGTGTCAGTCCTGGTCTTCGGGACCCTCCTTTCTGTCACTTTCCCACCTGAACGGGCGGCCCTCCTCTGTTCTCCACGATCCCACTTGAAGACACAGACTTGGCCGGGGCAATTCTGCCAACTTTCAAGCTCTCGTCTGTGCATACTGGGTGCATACTCGATGTTTGGTGCGTTGAATCAAAAGTGTTTGATTCATAGTTCTCAAGCTAGGCTGAAGATCTTTCTCTCTGTTTTTTTTTAGAATGTTTATTTGTTTTGAGAGAGAGAAAGAGAGAGCGTGTGAGCAGGGGAGGGGCAGAGAGAGGAGACAGAGAATCCCAAGCAGGCTCTGTGCTGTCCGGCCCAGAGCCCAACACGGGGCTGGAACTCACAAACTGGGAGATCATGAGCCTGAGCCAAAACCAAGAGTCGGATGCTTAACGGGCTGAGCCACCCAGGTGCCCCTGTCTTTCTTTCTGTCTCTGTCTCTGTCATAAGATGGTGTTCAGGGTGGGGGTAGGGGGTTTCTCCTCGGGAGACCTATCCCAGCTCTGGATGGTTGAGGAAGATTTTTCTCCCCAGGTTCCAGATCTGCAAAAGGCACCCCCCAGCCTGTCTCCAGCTGCCAGCCTTAATCAGTCATGGCTGGAAGGAACAGCAGGGACCCTTCACTGGGCACTCACGGTGTGGCAGGTGCTGGCGGGCACAGTGCTAACGTCACCCGCATTGTCTCAGGTAATTCTCTCGATACCCCCATGACTTGATTCAGGAGGTACGTTCGGAAGGGTCTCAAGAAAGGCATTCAAGCGGCACCTGGGTGGCTCAGTCGGTGAAGCATCCGACTTCAGCTCAGGTCACAGTCTCGCGGTTCGTGGGTTCAAGCCCCACGTCAGGCGCTGTGCTGACAGCTGGGAGCCCGGAGCCTGCTTCGGATCTGCGTGTCCCCCTCTCTCGCGTGCTCTGTCTCTCTCTGTCTCTTAAAAAATGAATGAGTATTGAGGAGGGCACCTTTCGGGATGAGCACTGGGTGTTGTATGGAAACCAATTTGACAATAAACTTCATATATTGAAAAAAAAATGAATGAACGTTAAAAAAAAAATTTAAAAAAAAAAGGACACTCAAGAGGGCCAAGTGACTTCCCAAGGACACTCAGTAACTTCATGGCAGACCTGTCTGACCTCAGGGTCTCTGCTCCTGGTCACTTTGCTGCCTGCCCCTCGGGAGGCCACTCAGAAGTGACCATGCAGGGACGCCTGGGATGGCTCTGTCGGTTAAGCGTCCAACTTTGGCTCAGGTCATGATCTCACAGTTTGTGAGTTTGAGCCCCGCATCAGGCTCTGTGCTGACAGCTCAGCTCAGGGCCTGAAGCCTGCTTCAGATTCTGTGTCTCCCTCTCTCCTTGCCCCTCCCCTGCTCATGCTCTGTCTCTCTGTGTCTCTCAAAAATAAATAAACGTTAAAAGAAGTTTAAAAGAAAAGAAAAAAAGAAGTGACCATGCAGAGAGACCTTGGCAGGGACTAGAGGGTCATAAAAGGAAATGAGATGACTTAGTGACACTGCTCCCTGGCTTCCCCACCCCCCACCCAGGTGCACAGAGGTCTCCCCTCTGTGACTCCCCACTGCACCAGCCTGGGAGCCAAAGTCACAGTGTCTCTTCCCCGGGACAGAGAGACACGACCCTCACATCAATGCCAGTAACGGTTTACCCACTCGGCTTCCTGTTAGGTTTTTTCTTCCTTCCCCGCAAGGGTGTCTCTTATCTTAAACTTCTTAGGGGGGTTTGTGCTGGGCTGTTTAGAATTTGATGACAGTTGGTGCCAGAAACCAGCCTCTCGGGGAAAATGAGGGGGAGAAAAGCAAGCCCAGGTGGGCCCTGGGTCCGGAGCGGACGGGACAGGCAGGACAACGCCAAAGCCGTGCCCAGCTGTCTGCCAATGTCAGGCTCCATCTTCCAGACAGGGCCAGCTTCGGCAGGGGGAAGTGCGGGGAGAGGCAGGGAGCTACAAGTAACCCACGGATGACCCAGAGGCAGTTGGGCCTGCTGGGCTGAGGGGTTTGCTTTGGGTCCTGAACTGGGAGTTCTGGGTAATTCATGACAGAGGCACAGTGCGAGAATCTGCCATGGAAACTGGCCCCTCCATATCTTTCTGCTACCCGGCCGTCCCCTGGTAAAGACCTTTTGATGTCCTGCCACGTGTGCTCTGTGTGACCCGGTGGCCCAGTTCTAACGAGCGTCCCGCATCCTCCTGGGGTCTCTAAGGGATGGTCTTGCCCTTGTCAATCTGCCCAGGACGCTTGCCAGCCTGGGGCCCTGTCTGTACCCGCGGATCCCTGCCTCACCCAGGCCCCAGAGCCCCAGACTCAGCTTCACTCAGGGCTGCCAGGCTGCCAGTCCCTCCTCCTACCTGCTCCTGCCCCGAGGCGTCTGTCCACCCGAGGGACCACCTCCTGACCAAACGTAACTTGCACCCTGGGAGGCCGAGGGTCTGCACTCGTGATCCCCAGTCGTCTGTAAACCAGCCAGCTCCCAAGCCCCCTGACCATCCCTCTGGGCCCGTCCAAGGCCCAAGTTCAAGGCTGACCCAGATCTGGCTAACTCTGAACCTCTGTCCAGTACTCAACCTGTGCCGTGTCCGGGCCATGTAAGGAACAGATGAGGCGAATGAACAGAGAGAGAGCTGGCTTGGGTTCAGTCGGGAGAAATGGTCTTACGGCAACCTGGGATGGAGGCCTGGCCTGGGGTTGGGTTGGCCAAACTCTGACCAGTGATGGCAAATGAGATGCTCTTACCTGTCATCCAGAAACTGATCCCTACGGCCAGGGGGGGGCACAGAGAACGAGACGCCTGGATCCCCGACTTCAGTCGAGATGCCACAAAACACAGGGGAATGGCCTAAGTGGAATCCCACCAACCCTACTAACCTGCCAGACTCCACTCTGAGATCTAGGAAGGAAGTCAGTGCCCAAGAGGGTCACACGATCTCTCAGACGCTGCCTGTGGTCACGGTCATGTCCAAGGCGAGGTGAATGGGAAACAGCAACACCTGAGGAGAAAGGAGAAGGTGTGAGAGCCCCAGGTGGCTGTTCCCGTGCCCGGCTGCCTCCCTGCCCCATAACCAGACTGGGCAGCACTGGCCAGAAGGTGCTTGAGGGAGGGCTGAGAAACCCGGGGAAGGAGAGAGACAGCAGCAAGTGCAGGGGGACCGGTGTTCACAGATCACCACTGTGAAGACACATGCGGGGACCGCATGTGTCCGGGGCTGTGGGTAATACGGGGACACCGAGGCGCCGGGGAGTGGAAGGAAAACTGACATGTGTGAAAGTCTCTGAAGTTACTCATTCATTTTCCCGTTCAGTCCTTCAACAAATATTTCTTGAGCTTCTTCTAGGCATGTAGGATAGTACAGAGATAAGAGCCCAGACTCTGGGGCCAAATGGCCTGAGTTCAAGTCCCTTCTCTGCTTTTTTTTTAAAATACAGATGCTTCTTTTTTTTTTAATGTTTATTTATTGGGGGGGGGGGTGGGCAGAGAGAGAGGCGGACAGAGGATCGGAAGCAGGCTCTGTACTGACAGCAGACAGCCCGGTGCAGGGCTCGAACTCACAAACCGTGAGATCATGACCTGAGCCAAAGTCGGATGCTTCGGCTCCAAAGACGGTGCCACCCAGGTGCCCCTTTAATTGTTTTCTTAGTTGCAGTAAAATACACATAACATTTACCATCTTTACAGTTTTTAAGTGCACATTTGACCATGACCTGTGCAAAGGGACTATCTGTGTTTCTGGCTCTACCTAACCATTTTTCCAGTGCTTTCTGTCTCCTTGTGGGCAAAGGCTGCAAGGGACATAACATTATGGACAGAAATCCTGGACCTTGAGAATGCCCCAGCTGTGCCTCTCCTGGGCAAAGTGGGACTGTGTGTGTGTGTGTGTGTGTGTGTGTGTGTGTGTAGCAGCAGGAAGCAGACCTCCCCCCCCTCCCCTGCCCAGGGAAGAGAGTCCCTATACTTCATTCCTACATCTCTCTCCCCAGCCTGCTGGAAGCCTGAGTCAGCCTGCAATCTGCTTTTTCTCTGGAGTCAGGCTGGGCCCCTGGGATGTGAGGGTGGGGAAGCTTGGGTCACTGTCAAAGAGGGAGGGGGATGGGGAGAGCTGGAGCATTCTGGGAAGGAAATCCCCATGGGGAAGGTGGGCAGGTGGTGGGTACCTGGACAAAAGGGGCTCTAAGGGAGACAGGGATGTGTGGGGCCCGAGGAAGGAGGGGAGTGTTGAAGAGGTAAGAATGGTTGCGGATGAGAAGGTTGGAGGGAGTGGGTCACCCCTGCCCTTGAGGAGCAGAGGCCCCTTGCACTTTCCCCGCACCGACTCAGCAGGGACTGTCCAGGAAGGTGGATCTGGCCTGGCTCGGGGGACCAACGCTCACCCAGAAGACGTCACTGGCTCTGGAATGTAGAGAGAGAGCTGGGAATGCCGTGACAGCGGCCTGGCAACCCGCAGGACGTCAGGGCTCCTCCCTTCCCCCCACCCAAGGGCCGGTCCCTCTCCTCCGAGCCCGGGACGCGCACAGAACCACAAGTGACAAGAAGAGACTCCTGGAATGTCTCCCAGCGGAAGGGCCCTTGTAAAATACAACCACCTTGTTATCCAGGCTGGGAAACTGAGGCTCGGAGAGGGTGCCCGGGTGCCTCCCCCCCCCACCACCACTGGCGGTCCCCGCTCCGCCCGCGCCAGGCAGGGGGCGCCCTTCCCCGCCGCCCGGGCCCCGCGGCCGCCGCGCCTGGCCGGTCCCCTAAGGAAAGTCCTCTTAAAGAGTTTTTCCTTTCGCGTGAACTCACCGCCTCCATCCAGCCGCGCGGTCTCAAAGGTGAACATCACACAAATGCGTTACAGATGTGTTTCCTTCCATTTTTGGCTACCGCGGGGCGCCTGCGAGCGGCGGCGGCGGCCCCGGAGCGATCCAGGCCGCGTTTTCCGTGCCGCCCGCCAACTTTTTCAAGCTGTAGTTATTTGATAATGATTTTTTTTTTTTTTTAAACCTCTCCCAATAATTGTTATCCTCCCCGCCCGGTGCAGCTCAGGTGATGGGCACAGACTGCAGACGCCTCCTCCTCCTCCTCCTCCGGGTGCTCGGCGGCCGCCCCCGGGTGAGAAACCACAGCCCAGGCACCTTCGGCAAAGCCAAGGTCCAGGGTCCGCGTCTGGGCTAGCCCAGCCCCGTGGGACGACCCCCCTCTCAATCGCTCCCACGATTCTGCACGACCGACCCCTCCTCCCATAACCAGGCCACCTCCCCAAAGCCCACACACGGGGGGGGGGGGGGGGGGGGGCATGGCTGTCTGCTGGAAGACTGAACAGAGAGGGTGTGCTGGGCTCAGAGCCCCACGCTGCAAACCTTTATTGGGCACCTGCTGTATCCCCAGGCCCTGAACAAAGTCCTGACCTCAAAGACAAGCAAGAACAGTGCCTGCCCTTGGGGCTCCCAGTCCAGAGGCGCCTGGGACCACACACCCCTAAGCAGGAAAGAGAAGAGGGCTTCCAGGGCGGAATTGTGGCCGGAAGTTGCTCCGGGTGGCAAGTGGCAAAGCTGGACACGGAGGGCTTGCCGCCCCCACCACAAGGCCCCAGGGGGAGCTGCCACACCCTCTTTGCTCACCCTTCACCCCTTCCTCCGGCCCCTGCAAAGGGGGGTCACCGCCAGCCTGAGTGGAGGCCTCTTCTAAGCAGCTACAGGACTCAGAAGATCGGGTCCCACCGGTCGGGGTACATAGGCAGCAGCCCAGGCTGTTGGGGTCCCCGAAGCCACGGCTTCAGACGTCAAGCGGGAGGCCGAAAGACAAGGCCAGGACGGAAGCACTTGTCCCTTTTGGAGTTCAACCCCCCGAGGGAGGGGCCAGGTGAGCTCTGGCTTTCACATGTAAGGGTCCCACGTGTTTCTGATGTTCAACTGCAGCGGTTTGATGGAGGCCTTTGCTCGGGAGGAAATGACACCCCCAGAAAGCCCAAAGCCCTTTAGTTAAACCTGAATTCGTTTTAAGTTTTTACATTGATACATTTGAGGTAAAATTGGGGCAGCCAGCAGCAGGGGGTGAAGGAGGAGGAAGTGAAAGGTTAAAAAGGCAGAGGGGCGGCGTTGGGCCGCGGAGAAGAAAGGGGTGCTGGCTGGAGGCCAGCAAAGAGTGTCCTTGGGCAAAACCGGACGGTTCCGCCCCTCCACTCCCCTCACTACTGGCTCTTCTCCAAGCCGTCCAACCTCTTGGAACATGGCGCCCATCACTTCCCGCATCCAGTGGCCGGCCTCAGAGACACAGCGTGCTCAAGAGACACCAGTCAATCCCAGTGAATCCCAGCTGGGTGGGAGTACCCAGCTACTCCCAGGGTAGCTGAGGGGCAGCGCAGGAGTGTTGCGGCCGGCTCTTTCACAAACCTGCCAACTCCCCCCACCAAGTGGTGGGACCCTCTGGGAGCCTTGGAGAAATCCCTCTCTTCCTGTCTCCCTGGATCCAGCCAAGCGCACAGCCCTCCAGGAGGGGGCTCCCAGAGACACCTCCCCTCATCCTGCCTGGAGGAGGGGCGTCAGCTGCAGGGCTGGAGGCCCCTTGTCTGAAAAGAAGCAGGATTTATCTCAGTTTGGGGAGGTCCGGGGCCCTGGAGTCCTAGATCATCATTAGTTCCATCAAAGAGGCGGCTGGGATCTGAAGGGGGCAAGATGCATGGCGTCCAAATTGGAAACAGCCTGGTGGGCTATGGGGCAGGAGCAGGGCTGGGAGAGGACTCAGGCCTCCCCTGGGGGGCCCGGGACACTGGAGGAGTCCCACAGACAGTGCACAGGAAGAGGAGGAGGAGGAGGGAAGAGAAAACATTCCACTCGGGCTCCAGGGAAGAGAGCCGAGCAAGATGGAGCACAGCCAGGTCTGCAAGTGAACGTGACCTCCCCGAGGGGGCGGCGAGTGGAGGCGGCCAGTCCCACTAGCGGCCCGAGGGCCTAGTGTGTGTCTGGCCCCGTGCTGCACACCCGCGTGCGTCCTGTCAGCCCGCCCACAGGAACAGAAAGCACTGCCTTTGCTTTACAGATGGGGAAACTGAGGCTGGCAGGGGAGGACTGTGCCCAGGGTCACCCAGGGCACCCGCAGAGCCGGGGTTCCGGCTCCAACGCCTTGCTCTTCAGGACCTCACGCTTCCCCGAAAAGGGAGCGCAGAAGGAAGAGTGTCTCCCAACTCTCCTTGCTAGTGCCCAGCCCAGAGCAACGTCCCGATTTTAAACTCTAGGCGTAACCTAGAGATAGAGAAACAGGACAGAGATCTCTTGGAGATACTGGGAAGCGGGAATACCACAGACAGGAACGGAATTTGTTTACTTATTGTTTTTAAGTAGGCTCCGTGCCCATCGTAGGGCTTGAACTCACGACTGTGAGATTAACAACTTCGAAGGGGCGCCCGGGTGGCTCAGTCGGTTAAGCGTCGGACTCTTGACTTCAGCTCAGGTTATGACCTCCCGGTTGGTGAGTTCGAGCCCTGTGTCAGGCTCTGCGCTGACAGTGTGGAGCCTGCTTGGGATTCTCTGTCTACCTCTCTCTCTGCCCCTCTCCCACTCGCTCGCTCTCAAAATAAATCAATTTTTTAAAAAATTAAAATTGAAAAAAAAAAATAGTCACACGCTCTACTGACTAAGCCAGCCAGGTGCCTCCAGAATAGGATTTAAATGACACATTCAACTGTAAAAACATCTATAAGATCTCTCCCCACCGGTGCGCTTTGCTGGCGACTGACCTCTTTCTAGACGTCCCCCCATCAATTCCAGAAGATGTCCTGTAAGCTTGGACTCTCACGGACCTCCAGACATCTGACCCCCATGCCCCCCAAAAGCCCCTCTCCAGTGGACAGAGAGCACGTGGAGCCACATGCCTGGGGTGCTGACTAGCTGTGGGCACCTGGGTGCAGCCCTGTGCCCCCCAGGCTCCAGTGCCCGGCCTGGGAAGAAGGGATGTGCCTTAGTGAGCGAGGCCTCCAGCCCCACAGGGGCCCCAGAAGTTGGCCCAGAAAGGACACTTGAATGTCTTTAAGGGGAGACAGAGCCAGAGAAATGCTCAGGCTAGGAAGCCATCTCCAGGGGAGGGGGAAAAATGAGCGACAAGAAGTACCAAGGATGTTCCGGAAGCTTTACGCACGATGCCAAGAAACGGGACGCAGCCTAAACTTCCAACAGTGAAAGAATTGCGTGTGACCGAACACCACGTCACTGTTCCAAGCGGCGCTCGTGGCTGGGGTTCATGAACACGGGAAATGCTTCAGGACGACACGAGGATTACAGAAGGTAAGTAAGGTAGGTGCCTGCAACATGATGGACACCAACATTTGCCCCTGGTTGGAGTGCGATTAAAAAGCAGGAATGAATAAACACGGTATATGGAATGATCTCGAGTCTGTAAAACAACAAATGCGTAGAAAAAGGCGGGAAGGAAATGCAACAAAATGTTGCCGAGTTGTGGGATTAGAGATTTTCTGTAAGGGGCGGATTTTTTTAAATGTGTTTTAGTTCAAGATTCCCCAGCGTCTTCATTGGAAAGAGTTCAAACACGCAGCCAAGTTGGTACCCCTTTCCAGTTCTATCACTAACTTTGTATTATGCTACGTCACGTACCCGCCTATCCCTCCCTCGATCCATCCATAAATCCACCTTGGTTTGGTTTTGTTTTTTAATGCATTTTAAAGTAAATTGCAGCAACAGTCACTTCGCCCTACATACTTCAATATGCACGCCAGGAAGAAATGTTTTTCATAGCTACCTAGGGGACAGAGGCTGTCCTCAGCTCTGAGAAAAGCAGCCCCCAGCCCCACCGGCCTTGCGGCAGGCTGGTCCGGAGGAACGGAGGCTGGTTTGGGGTGAGGCCTGGCCCCCTGTCTTACTCTCTGGGTGATCTGCCGTCCCCGGAGCCCTGTGGTTTCTGGGCAAACACAAGGCAGGGATAATGAGATGTAAATAAACCTCTGGTCATCTGAGGGCATGCTGAAGGTTACTTGAAATGAAGCCTGCACTCACCTTGGGCTTCCTGCGGGGATAGAATTGTCAGATTTAACAAATAAAAAATACAGGGCACCCAGTTAAATTTGAATTTCAGATAAACAACGCCTTTTTTTTTTTTTTTTTTTTTTTTTTTTCAGTATAAGTGGGTCCCAGGCAATGCTTGGGGCATGCCTATATGAAGAAGTATCCAGTCTATACTTTATCTGGCAATGCTTTGCGAGACGGGGAGATCGACGCCCCGGGAAGGAAGCAAGCCAGAAGATGGGAACGGGGTTGTGATTCTTGATGGTAAAGCCTCCCGTTTGGGCTGTGCTTTGTACTTGACAAAGTGTTTTTTTTCTATCCCACCTGAGATCCACTGTCGGCCTCCAGGAGAGTATTCTCTTATTCCCACTTGAAGTTGAAGGACTTAAGGCTCAGGTCGTCCAGGGTCCCCACCCGGCTGACAAGGTGGGCCGCCTCAGTGTCTGGTCTCCCGGGGGGCCTCTCCCCGACCCTAGTTCTTCTCTTGGAAACCTCAGCAGACCCCATACGTGGGCCCTGAAACCCACCGGCGGGGCTCCAGGATGGGCCCTGCATCCTGAAGCTTCGGGGCTCAAGGCCCGCCACCCCCCGTGATAGTTAACCTTGTGTGTCAGTTGCCCGGGACGTGGGGCGCCCAGATGTTTGGCTAAACTTAATTTCTGGGTGTGTCTGTGAGGGTGTTTCTGGATGAGATTAGCATTTGACTCAGTAGACTGAGTAAAGCAGATGGCCCTCCCCCAACATAGGTGGGCCTCGCCTAGCCAGTTGAGGGCCTGCATAGACTCTCTTCCTGACTGCCGAACCCGAACCTCGGTCTTCTCCAGCACTCAGACTGGAACTTGCCACTGGCTGCCCTGGGCTGCAGGCCTTAGGGCTTTCGCTAACGCTTACACCCTCAGTTTTCCTAATTCTTGGACTGAAACTCAACCAGCTTTCCTGGGCCTCTAGCTTGCAAATGGCAGATGGTGGGACTTAACAGTCGCCGTAATCACGGGAGCCGATCCCTTACAGTGAATCTCTCTTTATCTCTCTGTGTATCTGGAGAACTCCCTCGGAGAGGTCACACGGGTCAGCCTGGGCAGCTAGAAGGGACCGATGTCAGTTAATGCCAGCCAGCAGAGGACTTGGCAGGTCACATGTCACATGGTGGGGCCGGGGCTCCCGGAGGTCACGGGGCAAGGTACATACGGCAGGACAGAGGGGGCATCCAGGCTTCCACGTCAGGAATGCTCTTTTCAGGGCACCCTCGGGCTGGACCCGTGGCTTCGGGGGGGAGGACGCAGGTGCGGGTCAGAAGCCACACGCCAAGGCGTGTAGGTGGGAAAGGAAGCTGGCCCAGTGCCGTCCCCGTCCCCCCACTCCCCTCCCAGGCATCCAGCCGCTCCTTCGTTTGAACTCGATCCCAGTGTTTGACCATTTGTTTACCTGCACGCTTGGTAACTACCCCGTCCGCCGGTGGACAGAAGTGAGAGTTCGACAAGTCTCCAGGTAACTGTTTTCCAAAAGGCTTATTGATTTTCTAATAACCACCCCTCCTTCAACTTGAGACTGGGGCAGCCAGTTTGGAGACCCGTGAGTTAAGGCTTCAAGGGTAAAATGTGGAAGCTGGGCTCACACACCTGTCGGGGCCATAAGGTTCTCCGAGGCACCATCCCCGAGAGCTGCCTTTACTTCCTTCCTTCGTCCTGGCAGGAGGACCTGCCCGGCCGTTGTCAGTGTCAGCCACCAGGTCCCTCCCAGGGTCCAAAACAAGCCTCCTCACTTGTCCCAGGGCTTGGCCAAGCCAGGGCCGAGTGCAAAGCTGAGATACAGGCTGTCCCGGGTGATGGTGTTGAAGCTCCGGTCGGTGCCAGCCATCATGGGGAAGCTGAGCCCCTGTGCGGCTCTGGTGAGACTCAAGTTCTAGCGTCTTTCCTACATCGGGTCTGCAGACGCGCCCATGCGTCCGTCCATTGCCTCACGTATCAGTTCGTTGCATTTAAGCAGTTACGTAAAAACGTAATTTGTTTTGGGGACTGGCTGGCTCGGTTGGTTGAGCGTCCGAGTTTGGCTCAGGTCATGATCTCACAGTTCGTGAGTTCCAGCCCCGCGTCGGGCTCTGTGCCGACAGCTCGGAGCCTGGAGCCTGCTTCGGATCCTGGGTCTCCCTCTCTCTGCCCCTCCCCCACTCACACTGTTTCTCTCTCTCTCTCTCTCTCTCTCAAAAATAGATAAAAAACGTTAAAAAAGTTTTTAAATCTAGTAATAAAGTGGGGCGTCTGGGTGGCTCAGTCAATTAAGTGACCAACTCATTTCGGCTCAGGTCATGATCTCACAGTTCATGAGGTCGAGCCCCGCATCAGGCTCTGCACTGACAGCTTGGGATTCTCTCTCTCTCTCTCTCTCTCTCTCTCTCTCTCCCTTGCTCTCTGCCCCTCCCCCACTGCTCGCTTGCATGGGTGTTCTCTCTCTCTCCCAATAAAAAAATTAAACAAATAAATACACTTCAAATTTAGTAATAAAGTAACTAACACTTTTATGGGTCAAATATTGTTGGATGCTGTTCCGACAAAGCAGGGAAAATTCCACCATCTGAACTCCCATGATGTCCCCGCACCCCAACAGGGCATCTTTACTCTCTGAAGGAAAGGGGTTTTTGTTTTGTTTTTAGTTTGAACCCCCCCGCCCCCCCACCCCACCCCGAGATTCGTTTCTGGCGAGTTTCCTTTGCTGTCTACCAAATGGTTTTGAAATAGTCATCATTTCTCTGAGATGCTAAAGATTGCTTTTACTTCTGAAGGCAATGAAAACATGTCTACAGTTTCACTTTGAAGCTCGTCGGGGAAGAAAAAAACCCCTATAACATCTAGCACGTGTAAAGGAATTCTCAATTCATGGGCCACCTGTGTGTCTGATAATCGTTTAATGCTGCTTCCCAAGTTTCAATAATCTTTGCAAGCCGCTCAAGTCGCAGCAGATAAAGCCTGCTGATGCACGGCCCGATGTGACTGGAGCGAACCACTCCGTGTCCCCGATACTGCCTCGCTTCTCCAGCTACATGTGTTTTGGGCAACCGCCAGTCTCGTGACAGATGCATGGGTGGCGTGGAACAAAGAACGGAGCGTCGTGGAAGCGCGTCACAGGTTTTTGCGTTTTTCTGCAGAGGCCTTGGCATCACAGAGCACAACCGATGGGCACGCCAGTGCTCCTGAACACCTCTGGTGCTCGCGCCCCACGGCGCGGCACCCCCACGTTTCCCACGTTTGCGTGGTGGATTTGATCGCCCGTGTTAGGAACCCCGCTTTGATTTGCTGCAGACAAATCTTTAGGGACCATATGTGAGTTGGCCCCGGTCATCTTTCTCGATACCAGCGAAATCCAGGCACCTCTGTGACCGACCCCGTGATCGAGACCTTTCCCACCTAAACGGCCGGGGCTCCTTCTCTGCCCGACCAGCGGTCTTGTCGCACGTTAGCCAATCGGGGAACATCGATTTCATCTGCTGTGCCCTGTAACGTTTCAGGTTTTATTTTTTTTCTGGCGATTTCCTTCTGAATCTGCTGACTTCTTTAGGCACCAATGAATCCATGAGGCAGAATGGCTGGCTTTCCCTCTCTCCCTCCAAATTGTCTTTATTCACAGATGAAATACACTTGTCGCGACTTCTTCACGATAAACACTGTTTTCCAAGGAATAAAATACGTTTAACTCTGGATTTCCGGAATGTTCTGTTTCCTCAAGCTGTTATGAGTGAGCAGATAATAAGTTGTTAGTGACAGTTTCACCGGGAAATCGATGTTTTCTCCCCTGTCCCTGCCCCAACTGCAATGATTTCAGGTGCGTTTTACATCTTGCGTGTTTTCAGATTTTTCACGGAGATTTTTTTTTTTTCTCCCGAAACAGAAACTCATCGGTACAAGAAATGAGGGGATCATGTTTTACGACCTCCTTTTCTACTACCCCTTGCAAATCTGAACGTTAGGAGTCCTCATAATTTCCAGACGGGCCTTAAACTCCTCATACATTAAAAATACATTTTGCGGTGGTTCCTGGGTGGCTCAGTCGGTTAAGTGTCCAGCTCTTGACGTAGGCTCACGTCACGATCTCACAGTTCATGAGTTTGAGCCCCACATCGGGCTCTGTGCTGACAGCTTGGAGCTTGCTTGGGATTCTCCCTCCCTCTCTCTGCTTCTCCCCTCCCTCTCAAAGTGAATAAATAAACTTAAAAAAAAAACATTTTGGGGCGCCTGGGTGGCTCACGTGGTTGAGCCTCCAACTCTTGATTTGGGCTCAGGTCACGATCTCACAGTCGTGGGACTGAGCCCCACGTCAGGTTCCACGCTCAGATTGCTTAAGATTCTCTCTCTCTCTGCCCGTCTCCTCTGTTCGCACTTTCTCTCTTAAACAAAAAATTAGTTTATTCGTCCCACATTTCAAACCATAATACTTTCTCCCTGTATATTGGCATCATTTGTATACAGATTATTTGGGAATAAGGAAACACCAGGAGTGCTGGATTGCACCAGGTCGACTCCAGCACAGAGCCCGACTCGGGCTCAAACTCACGAACCGCGAGATCATGACTGGAGCCCAAGTCGGCATCTTAACCAACTGAGCCACCCAGGCGCCCCTGATTCCCTGGCTCTTTGACTTTTCTGTCACATTTCCGACGGTTCAAGTAGCTTCTTCACCCTCTGTCTTTGGGAGGTTGGGATGCCTCCGTTCATTCTCTGACTCCTTGAACCCTTCCATGCCGGGCCTGCAGCTGGGCTCTGGGCACGTAGGTGAACCACTCATCACGTCACAGCTGGGAAGCTCCTAGCGCACAGGGCCAGACAGGTACAGACAATTCTTTTTTTTTTTTTTTTTTTAAGTTTATTTATTTATTTTGGGAGAGAGAGAGAGTGCAGGCAGAGAGAGAGAGAGAGAGAGAGAGAGAGAGAGAATACCAAGCAGGCTCCGCACCACCCCGACTCGGGGCTCGAACCCACAAACTGTGAGATCGTGACCTGAGCTGAAATCAAGAGTCGAACGCTCGAGCGACGAAGCCGTCCAGGCGCCCACAGATGTAGACGGTTCTAAACTGCAACCTTTCTTGACACCAGTTGTGGGGGGTGGGGTTCACCCCACACCAGCCGATTCTCTGACTTCGGCCTCCTACGATTCAGTTAACTCCCTGGAGTTACTAACCCAGCTCAAGGGCTCTGTCCCTCAAGACTGCCCCCCACTTCAGACGTCAGGCGCAAGTATTAGGCGCCCAAAGCGCCCACGCGTCTGTCTGACGTGGCTGCAAAGTCACAGGTTCCTATGACCCCCTCCTTAGACTTGGCAATTTGTTAGAACGGCTCACAGAACTCAGGGAAACGCTATTACCAGTTTACTCTAAACAATATTACAAAGGGTACAAATGAGCAGCAAATGAAGAGGCACATAGGGCGAGGGGGTATGGGGTGGGGGGAGGGGTGGAGCTTCTACACCCCCTCCAGGTGCGTCACCCCCCAGCACCTGGTTATGGTCACCAACCTAGAAGCACCCTGAACGCGGCCGTTTAAGAGAGTTTTCTGGAGATTCTATTATCCCAGGCAAGATTGATTAAGTCATTGGCCATTGGTGATTAATTCAATCTCCAGCCCCTCTCCCTTCCCAGGTCAGGGGGTGGTGGGAATGAAAGTCCCAACCAGCCTGATTCTGGCCCTCAGAGCTCCCGCAAATGGGTGTGTGCGGCAGGTGGGGAAGGGGTCTTTCTCAGGAGCTCGGGTCACCTTCGAGGAGGATCCTTCACATGCAGAGAGGATCCTAATCACATAGTTGGTTCTCCCGGCAAGCAGCCATTCTCAAGCATCAAGGGGCCTACCAAAGGTCACCTCATTAGCAGAAAATGGATGGATGAAAGGGGCTCAAAAAAAGGCGGGTGGGTGTGCCTGGGTGGCTCAGTCGGTTAGGCGTCCAGCTTCGGCTCAGGTCATGATCTCACGGTTTGTGGGTTCGAGCCCCACTCCAGGCTCTGTGCGGGCAGCTCGGAGCCTGGAGCCTGTTTCAGATTCTGTGTCTCCCTCTCTCTTTGCCTCTCCCCTGCTCATGTTCTGTCTTTCTGTCTCAAAAATAAATAAATGTAAAAAATAGAAGGAAAGAAAGAAAGAAGGAGAAAGAAAGAAAGAAAGAAAGAAAGAAAGAAAGAAAGAAAGAAAGAAAGAAAGAAAGAAAGAAAGGGACTCGTTACGGATAACAGAAGGTGTTCCTATCTCCCCTCCCACGCCCCCCCACCCCAGGAAATTCCAAGGGTTTTAGAAGCCCTGTGTCAGGAACTGGGAACAGAGCCAAATATATACAGGTGACCTTTGAACAATGTATGGGTTAGGGGCACTGACTCCTTGCACAATTATCCACGTAGAACTTTTGGCTCCCCCAAAACTTAACTAATAGCCTACTGTTGAGAAGAAGCCTTACCGATAACATAAATAGTTGATAAACACATATTTTTGTATTTATATGTATCATATGCTGTATTCTTACAATAAAGTAAGTGAGAGAAAGGAAAATTTTACCTAGAAAATCATATGGAAGGGGCGCCTGGGTGGTTCAGTCGGTTATAATCATGATCGTGATCTCACGGTTTGTGAGTTCAAGCCCTGCATCAGGCTTTGTGCTGACAGCTCAGAGCCTGGAGCCTGCTTGGGATTCTGTGTCTCCCTCTCTCTCTGCCCCTCCCCTGCTCGTGCTCTGTCTCTCTCAAAAATAAACACTAAAAAAATTTTTTTTAACTAAAAAAAGAAAAAGAAAATCATACAGAAGAGGGGCGCCTGGGTGGCTCAGTCAGTTAAGCATCTGACTCTTGGTTTGGGCTCAGGTCACGATCTCGAGGCTCGTGAGTTCAAGCCCCACAGCGGGCTCTGCGCTGACCACACGGAGCCTGCTTGGGATTCTTTCTCTCCTCCTCTCTCTCCACCTCCCCCATTCAAGCTTGTGCTCTCTCTCTCTCTCAAAATAAATAAATAAACTAAAAAAAAAAAAAGATAATCCTACAAAAGACAATCCTACAAAACAGGTACAGTACAGTCCTGTATTTATTAAAAAAAAAAAAAAATCCGTGCATAAGCGGACCCGTGCAGTTCAAACCTGTGTGGTTCCGAGATCACCTGTACTTCTCACTGTATCACAAGATAATGTGGTAACTGCAGAAGACAGGTGGGCCATTTCTTCTGGCTGCAGTGTGGCAGGAGGAATGAGTCAGTTTCCCAGAAGTGACCGTGGCCACCCAGAATCCCCACCAACACACCCAGAACCACACAACCGAAGTAAAAGGAAGGTGCAAATTCAGTTTCAAGGTGAAGTTCCTAATCTGTCCACCCAACCTGATTTTGGCATTCAGAGCTCCCCCAAACAGAAATGGGTGTGCGCGGTGGGTGAGGAAGGGGTCTTCCTCGGGACCTCTGGCCACCTTTGCGGGGAGGCAGGCTGTCAACTGGCACCAGTACAGAGAGGACCCCCGGCCCCCCAGCCCCCAAGCTTTGTTGGCTCCGTGATGGGAACATATAACAAGGACGGCCGGGGCCCCAGCTGGAGGATGCTCACTTTGTGAACTCCTATTCATCCTTCAAAACAAAACGCAGCTTCGGGGCACCTGGGTGGCTCCGTCGGTTGAGCGTCCGACTTCGGCTCAGGTCATGATCTCGCGGTTCGTGAGTTCGAGCCCCCCCTCGGGCTCTGTACTGACAGCTCGGAGCCTGGAGCCCGCTTCGGATTCTGTGTCTCCCTCTCTCTCTCCCTCCCCTGCTGGCACTCTGTCTCTCTGTCTCTCTCTCCAAAAAATAAATAAACGTTAAAAAAAAGTAAAAGAAAATAAAAAAAACCAAATGTAGTTTCAAAGTCCAGCTGTGACCCCTCTAGGATAGATACTCCCTCTTCTGTGTTTCGAGCACCTCTTGGGCTCCCCTGCATCCCAGCAAATGTCACAGTGAGCCCTGGGTCTCTGCTTATCTGCCTCCCCAACTAACGGGGTCGTATTTACCCTTCCCCAGAGCCCACAGGGCCAGTTTGATGAACAAATGAATAAAATTTCTGAAATGGCGAAGGGAAGAGATTTTCACCCAGTGTCGTCTTTGAGAATAAACACTAAAGACCACATTATAAAGGAAAAGCCTGAACTCTATCTATGAAGTGTTTTGGTTTTTTTTAATGTCTTTTTAAAAAAGTTTTTATTGGGGCGCCTGGGTGGCGCAGTCGGTTAAGCGTCCGACTTCAGCCAGGTCACGATCTCGCGGTCCGTGAGTTCGAGCCCCACGTCAGGCTCTGGGCTGATGGCTCGGAGACTGGAGCCTGTTTCCGATTCTGTGTCTCCTTCTCTCTCTGCCCCTCCCCCGTTCATGCTCTGTCTCTCTCTGTCCCAAAAATAAATAAAAAACGTTGAAAAAAAAAATTAAAAAAAAAAAAAAAGTTTTTATTTATTTTGAGAGAGAGAGAGACAGAGCATGAGTTGAGGAGGGTCAGAGAGAGAGAGGGAGAGAGAGAGAGAATCCCAAGCAGGCTCTGCACTGTCAGGGCAGAACCCGGTGCAGGGCTCAAACTCACGAACCATGAAGGTATGACCTGAGCTGAAACCAAGAGTCGGACACTTAATCAACTGGGCCACTCAGGTGCCCCTGTGCAGTCTTTATTAAAGCCATAAAAGACTGGTCATGTTTCCCCTTTCAAAAAGAAAAAAAATGTGAATAAAATAAAAATAAAAGGTTGGGAAACATACATACCAGAGAGATAATAAAATAGAAAAAACCCTTTTTTTGTTTAATTAGTCATTACGACCAGGTATCTATGGAAACAGATGAATATTCACATTCCAGGTAGACAAGCATCTATTCATTTAACAATGCGTAAACAACAGGAAAGTTGGGGCCTCAGAAATTAACACTGGTCCCTTCAGTAAGTGTTTCTTGGCTGTGAAGGATATGATAAGAAAACAAGATTCAATCCCTGCCTTCAAAGGCACCATAGGTTGGTGGCTCAGTCAGTTAAGCGTCCGACTTCGGTTCAGGTCACGGTCTCACAGTTCTTGAGTTCAAGCCCCGCGTCGGGCTCTGTGCTGACAGCTCAGAGCCTGGAGCCTGCTTCGGATTCTGTGTCTCCTCTCTCTGCCCCTCTCTTGGTCTCTCTTTCTCTCTCTCTCTCAAAAATAAACACTAAAAAAAAAAAAAAAAAAAAAAAAAAAATTAAAGGCACCGTAGGTCAACAGTCAAATCCAGCCCACCTTGTTCTGATGGGAAAGCGCGTGGGGTCAAGCGAGGGTATACCACGGCGTGTTGGCACACGAGTGGGAAAGACCTATGTAAGAGCAAAGGCCTTGAGAAGGTTGGCTGCAGATGACGGATATCAACAGCAAAAGGGAACTTTTGGGGGTTATAGAAAGTTCTAGAACTCAAAGGGAGAACGTTCTAGAACCTGATGGGGGTGATGGTTACATGAGTGTGTACAAGTAGCAAAATGAACTTAAAATGGGTACATTTTATTGTATGAAACGTACACCTTTTAAAAAAAAAAAAGCCCTGGAGAAGAGAATGCTGGATGAGGGGCAGGGGAGGGTGTGGAAGGGAAGACTCTGAACCCTGTCTTTGATATGTTGAATTTCAAATGTCTGTGGTTTTCTACTCAAAGAGGGGTCCCTATACCTACAGCCTGAGTGACAGAGTCTCTCCTGGACCAAAGTTTATTCGGACTCTCCTAACTCTTTTTCAACTAGGCCCTCACCTTTAGACTGCCATGTTTGTTTCTGCATTGTCCAATTTTTTTAATGTTTTATTTATTTTTGAGAGAGAGAGAGGGGGAGAATGAGTGGCAAAGGGGCAGAGACAGAAGGAGACACGGAATCCGAAGCAGGCTCCGGGCTCCGAGCTGTCAGCACAGAGCCCGACGCGGGGCTCGAACTCACAGACCGCGAGATCACGACCCAAGCCGAAGTTGAACGCTGAACTGACTGAGCCATCCGGGCGCTGTTCAGTTTTAACAAGAATCCTGCTAAGTCAGTTTAACCAGAAGCCCCCATTCTCCATATCTGATCACCCTGGGTATCTGACTAAATTCCTCACCCCCTTCCGCCCTCCCCCGGGATGGGGACACCCTGGCCTGCCTTTGGCAAGAATCCTGTTAGGTCAGTTTAGCCACAATCCCCCTTACCCCTGGTGCTTCCTGTGAGTAATTTTCTATCACAAACCCCACCCTGCTTCTTGGCTCTGGGTCCCCACTTCTCATTGTCATTGGAGGTGACCCAAACCTCCCTCCCCGACTGCAAGACCCCACTGCGGTGGTCCCAAGACCTAGCGTGACAGTCCATTGCCTCCCCTTGTTGTTTTTTTTTTTTAATTAATTAATTTATTTTTTAACACTTATTTATTTTTGAGACAGAGAGAGACACAGCATGAACGGGGGAGGGGCAGAGAGAGAGGGAGACACAGAATCTGAAGCAGGCTCCAGGCTCTGAGCCATCAGCCCAGAGCCCGACGCGGGGCTCGAACTCACGGACCGCGAGATCGTGCCCTGAGCCGAAGTCGGACGCTTAACCGACTGAGCCACCCAGGCGCCGCCTCCCCTTGAATAAAGCCTTGCTTACCAACTTTAACAAGTGTCATTGGATAATGTTTTCTTAAACACTGGGAGCTAGTTAGAGATGCGGGGGTCTCTGGTGCCAGATCGTCAGTGCCCCGACCTACTGCACCAGGGCGCTGATGTTAACGAGTTCCCCTGCCCATGAGTCATGCGCACGTTAGGTTTGAAAAGCACTGATTTAAGGGGCCTGGAATGGCTCCTTGCAGTGAAAGGCACACAGCTGTGACAACTTAAGGCTGCAGAAAGGCAAAGGGACGGACCGAGTGGCAGGCCTATGCGGGGCACCCCGGCCATCAGACGGCAGCCTGGTCCAAAGGGCGAAAGGAGAATAAGAAGTCCAGGGGCCCCGATTTGGGTCCTGGGTCATTCTCCTAGTGGAAACCAACCAGGCCATAGGATCATCAAATTCACCAAGGGCTCTCCACATGCACGGTCTTACTTGAGTCTGGCTCAAACCTACAGGTGGAGCCCAGCAAGATCAGAATGAGCTGTTTCTCAGCTTTCTAGAAGAAGAAGCTTCAGCTCAGAGAGCAGGGGACTTCCCCCTAAAGGCCCCGTCCAGTGGCCTGACACTTGGCTGCCAAAGGCCCCCTCGTTAGAGCTGAGAGGCTGGGCTCGGGGGTCTTCTCCGGCAACTTACGAGAGCACCCCGGGAGGAGGTGGCCGGCCCCGGCTTGGAGGGCCTCCTTGGAATAAGTCCTCGCTTGCCCTGGTGCCTCGCTACGGGCTGGCTGGTTTTCAAGGACTATCAGGCCAGCTCCCCGCAACGCCCACCCAGACCGAGTGGTCTCTCGGGTAACAAGCCCGATCTGAGCAAACTGCACAGATAGCCGTGCCTGTCACCTGGACAGGTAGAGTTTTACCTGGCCACCAGTGCCCGCAGCAACTGAAACCAGGCAGAGCGAGGGGGTTAGAGTCTAAGGGGCCACGGAGCATCTCTCTGCCACTGCTAAGCCCCTTCTGTGTGGGCCGTTTCCCAACTCTCCGCTCCATCCTTATCCCCACACCGTGGGCCCGTTTTCTGGTTGCCAGATTTCAAGGTCACGCATGTTAGAACCCAACCCTTGGAGCTCAGGCCGATCCTTCGTTATGCAGAGAGAGAAATAGAGCCCAGGGAGGGAAAAAGTGTTATCTGTGTCACATAGCAAGCCGGGGGCAGGGCCAGCTCAACATCGATCGAAGCTTGCCCTTTTCGGGGCTTTGGTCTGCTTGTGTGCCCCAACCTGGGCATAGCCAGAGCCTTGCCCTGCCTCAGGGCCCTTGCACCTGCTGTCCCTCTGTCTGGGAGACTCGTCCTCTCGACATCCCCAGGGCTTATCTTCTTAGGACAAGCAGGTCTCTGCTTACCAGTCAGCTCTTCAGAGGCCCTCCCTGCACACCCCGTTTGTAAAGCAGCACCCCTCAGTTCTTCACAGCTCTGAACATTCCCAGATATTGTTCTTTATTAATTGTTTTCTTTTGTTTACTCCCTGTCTTCCCGGGCCCGAATATAAGAGCCAGAGGGGCGGGGACTCTGTCTTGTTAATTACTGCATCCCCAGTGCCCAGACAGTCCTTGGCATTTAAGAGGTGCCCGTGAAATGAATGGATTGGGCCGATGCTATCAGGGTCTCGGGGCAGTGAGGAATTTCCTCACTGGACGCCTGTGAGCACATCCCGATTTCCACCGTCCAGCCCCTGGCGTGGTTGGCCTTAAGCCACTATGCTGGGGCGGGGCTTGCATGAGGAAGATGGGGGCTTCCTCTTCATCTAGCCCTTCCCTGGCCAATCCTTCCCTTCCTCACGCCGCCCTCGCCCCCAGCACTACCGCCATCCCCTGGGCCGTTTCCCTCCTCTGAGAATGGTCTCTCCCGCCCCACCCCCGGCCTCCCCCCTGCCCCCCAGAAATGGCAGGCAGTTTGTAATTCTGTCTCAAAGCCTAGTTCAGCCTCATACCCACCTGTGGAGGCGGACACACTTACGCTCAGAATCCAAGGCCCAGAAAGGTTAAGTAACTTCCCCGAGGCCACACAGCTAGTAAAGGAGCTCGGCGGAGACTCAAAACCTAACTCTCCTGAATCTGAGCTCTGCGGTCTGTCCTCCGGGGTCCGGCAGGGACGGAAAAACTGCCAACACTGCATCGCCACCGGGGTAAGAGACAGGGGAGCGCCTAGCAAGGAGTTGGCGCTCCGTTGAGGACCTGAGAACCCAGACAGGGCTCTGCTTCTGGAGTCTGTTGTCTTGGAATGTTGTCTGACAGGTCAGGCAACACTTTTCCGTCCTTTCTTTTAGAACACCCACCAGGAGCATGAGGGACCCAGGGAAGTACTCACTGGGCAGGAGGCTGGGAGCTCACACCGGGAGGGCTGCTGTCCTGGGCCCTTCGGGGGCCACCCGGCTGACAGCGTCAGACAACTGATTACCCCA
Source organism: Neofelis nebulosa (assembly GCF_028018385.1). Lineage (NCBI taxonomy): Eukaryota > Metazoa > Chordata > Mammalia > Carnivora > Felidae > Neofelis > Neofelis nebulosa. The sequence continues at coordinate 8,445,856 of NC_080799.1, forward strand.
TCACATTTCCCAGCAGCTCCCGTGGGGAAAAATGCTCTTCCTTACATTGAACTGAAACCCTGCTTCCTGGAAGCTCTGCCTGTGGGCCCTTTGTGACCTCAAAGAACCATCTTTCTTCAGGGGAGGGAGGGTCTCCGGCCCCACCAAGTTTTCCCCCCAGGAAAATGACTGTGGGTTCCCTTACTGTTCCACACATGACAGAGCTCCCTCATCGGCCTCCTTCTTCTTTCAAAGCACTCAGTTCTGGAGAACAGAACGGTCACCTCCCTTTTTATGGGGTACTAGGCCTCTAGTAATGCAGCCCAAATTCCCATTTGCGCTTCAGGCGGCCATCTCCTAAACCACCTAAACCAAAGGGGTGAGCTGAGTTTGAGGAACGACAGGATCGTAATCCAGTATCCAACACAGTGGTGACTGGAAGTCACCCTCAAACGTACACGGAAAATAGAGAGCATGGTATGGGCAAAGCTGTGGAGTCAAAAACAATCATGGCCTGTTTGGAGACAAAAGGGGTGTGGCTGAGCCAAGGGTTCATGATGGAAGACCCGGGCTGAACTGGGGAGTTGGGACAGCTCATGCAAAGCCTTGAATGACAGGTTCAGAGGTTTGGATTCCTTGCAGGCCCAGAGAAATGACTGAAGGTTTGTGAGCTGGCCCTTGATTCAGAAAGTTTAGGGGGTGGACCGGGGATGGGGAGGGGAGGAAGGGAACCCACACTGGTTGGCCACCCTGCCATCCGAGTGGGAGGTGAGAAATTACAGAACGTCCCCCAGAGAAGGTAATAAATGATGATCTGCATCTCCCTTCATCTGCGGGTGAGAAAGCAGGGCCCAGAGAGGGAAAGCGATTTGGCCAAGGTCACACAGCTATCAAGGAACAGAGCCTGGGCCAGACTTGATTTTGTTGTTATTTTTTCATTTCCAACAAGATGTCTTTCTATTACACCAAGTCCTCTCAGGGGGCGACTCGGATCTCGGTACCTAGCAGGTGTTGAAAAATAAACGTGGGCTCGGTGTGATGTGTCACCTGGCTTGGGTTGGTGGTGACAAGGAGGCATTACGGAATGAGCAGCGATGAGAGGAGCTCGGGACGGGGTTCCACTCGTCCGATACGGGGTGAGCTCATTCCAGAGATTCTCTTTCAAGGATCAACCTGCTGGGAACCCCTACAGATCCAAATGACTTCAGAGACCTCCCTGGTCCCCAAGGCCGGGGTGTGGGCACACAAGGGACATCCGCCTGACCTCTTCTGGAGGCAAGCACCACACAAATCCCTCCCCGCGATCCTCCCTCCAGCGGTGGGGGACCCAGCTCGGGAGAACGGACTTCTCAGCCCCCTGCCAGCTAGACCCAGTGGGCTCTCGGGGCGACTTGAGCTAATCGTTTACCCTCTTTGTGTCTTGGCTTTCTCATCTGCGAAATGGGGATGATGATACTTACCTACCTCATCGCCGAGTTATGGGAATTAATTAATGTTTATAAAGGACCCGGAGGTCCACAGATGAAAGGCGCTATAGAACTACAAAGTATCATTACTGTAATTACATTACACTATTATATCTCAGGCCAAGGGTTTTCTGCAGCTGCACTTATTACTGAGAATGGGCGATGGGGTGCAGATAAAACCCAATCTCCCCCAACCATCGCTCCAAACCCCAACCAAACTCCATCCAGATCTAAATTCCGGGAGATTCCATCAAGCTTGGAAAACATGACAAGCGTCTCCAGCCTCAGAACTGCCCCAGGGCCAGAGAGACAATGAGAAAGACTGTCTCCTGAGTCTCCTCCTGAGAGCAACCGTTTTTTGGGAGGGGAGGGTGGTCTTAGGAGATCAAGGGGTCTTCTGAATTCATACAGACACTGCTCCCCACTGCATAGACCCTGAGTCATCTGGCCATGCTCTCTCTTTCTGGGGCCCCTCTGTGGGTTAAGCTGGGACCCCTTGTGGGATCCCTTCCCACAGTTTTCCTGGCCCCAAGTCAGACCCCACTTCCAGACCAAAAAAAAAAAAAGGCGGCTGCCCACATTTATTGAACCTCCAGCAATTCCTGCGTTCAGCCATCATCACCCATTTCTCAATTCCCCAGCCTGGCCAGGTAGGCGAAAGCTAGATCAGAAAGAAATATAATTACCTTTTTATGAGCTTATGACATGGTTGCACCCTCCCCGGCTGCCAGCTTGCCCAGTCACTCACAAATGATGATATACATACTATAAATTATATCATTATCGACCTATAATTACAGGCAACATATATACGAATCCCCCTGAAGGAACTGAGGCTCCGAGATTACGTCCCTTGGCCCCTCGATCCCCTGGGAAAAAGCCCGCTGCCAAGGAGGGGAGTTAACCTATTTCCAAATCGCAGGGACGCTCGGTTAAAACAACAGAGACGCCCCTTGCCATGTTCATCACACACCCCCGGGCTTCCCCAGAACATATCAGCTCTCCCCACGGAAGGCACCAAGCCTGAGATGTTGGCGTGAACAAATCTGGACATGTGAGGGCAAACTCTCAGGGGGAGACTGAGAACAGAAGTGCCCTGGCATGGAGCTCCAGGGGGAAGGGCTGGTATCCAGACAGCAGGCGCAGACCCTGGGACACTCCAGCCGGGTGGCCGGGAGCCCTGTGGCTCCCCTCGGGCACCCTCGGAGGACACCCTCAAGGACACCTCTGCCTCCCAGGACTAGCCGAGCATTGGTGCCCTCAGAGACGTCCTCACTCCACTGGGGTGATTCCCAGAGCCTGGCAGCGGTCTGGTAACCCCTATACCCCCGCACTGTTCTGTCCTGCAGAGTGGTGGCGGGGCGAGGGGTGGGGGCCTGGCCCGCCTGAGGCGGGCTGTGGACCCTTCCCGCCGCTGGGCCGATGGCAGGGAGCTGTGAGTCACGGCCCAGCTCAGCTCCTCCCGGGGACCCCTGGGCAGGAGGGAGATGGGAAGCTGGGCCGCACCCCAGTTCTGCTCTGGGTCCCCGGGCCAGGCACCACCCCTCTCTTCCTTGCTTGCTTCCTTCTGTGGGCCTCCTGGGCCAGGCTCTGGGGAGAGTCACATAAAGGGCACAGGTCTGTCCTGAGGGAGCTCGGAGGGAGAGGCCTGTGGCCAAAGGAGGGCCTGTCGTGAAGTACATGTGAAACACATGTGTCCAGGCAGAGTACCTGGACAGGGCAGGTGGGGCAGGACCGGTCAGGGAAGGCAGAAGCTGGGCTTTAAGGGATCAGTAGAGAATTTCCAGGTGGGCATACAGGGGAAGGAGATTTTTTTTTTTTTAATGTTTATTTATTTTGAGAGAGAGAGAGAGAGAGAGAGAGAGAGAGAGAGAATGAGCGGGGAATGGGCAGAGAGAGGAAGAGACTGAGAAACCGAAGCAGGCTCTGCGTTGATATCGGGGCTCGAACTCACAACCAGCGCGATCATGACCTGAGCTGAAACTGAGAGTCGGACGCTTAACCGAACCAGCCCCCATCCCCCCGCCCCACCCCCACCCCCCCCACCCCCAGCGAGGAGCCAGGGACAGCAGGGGCTTTGCCCCCGCGTCAGGAGCGCGAGGCTCACAGCAACCAGGAGCCTCCTCCATCTGGATGGCAGGCGACCCCAACTGTAGCTCGTCCTTGAATCACATCTTGTAAAAAATCATTTGCACATTTGAATTCAAAGCCCCTCAAAACAGTATAAACACCACCATTCCGAGTACCATAAAAACCACGTTGAGCATTTATGGAAACTAAAACATGTGTATTAACATATGGCAAAAATTTCACTTACTGCATCTTTTTAGCATTGGACTGATGCATGAGGCATCTGTGCTAAAAGCGTTTGAATGGAAGCTTCAGAAAAGAGCAGAACGCGAAAAAGGCTGTCGGCAAGGCTGGGCTGTTGGCAGGCTGCAGGGAAGCCCGAGGACCCGTCCCCGGCGAGGGCCGGGGGGCTTTGGCAGAGAGGCAGGGGGGCCGCCCACCAAAGGGCGCGGCGGGCGTGAACACGCAGCCCACCCCGCTCCCCCGAGCCCCCCTGCCCAGTCGAGTCTCCCCCCCCCTCCTGCCCCCTCCCCCCTCTTTCTCCTCCCTCGTTTCCCTCTCCTCCCGCCGCCTCAGACGGCAGACGGGTCTCAGGGGAGAGGGCGGTCAGCCTTGGAAACAGGACAGGGAAGATGTCCCGGGTCTCTTCTCTCACCTCAGGTCCGGGCACCCGTGGACCCGACGGCGAAGGGGGCCCCAGGGCAGAGCTTTCATCAAGTTCGACCCAGAGCCGGGAGCCCCGTGCCTCTTCCAGGTGGCTGCAGTCTCCGTGGCTGCCCTGTCCCAAAGGCCGGGCGGGAACGTTCCTCTTGTCCAGGGTTCTAAGGCCCACGGGGTCCCGTTCGCCAGGCTCGGCCCCTCATGCCGGGCTTTGTTTCCAGCTATGGCACATGCGGGTCAGAATGCCAAGGCCCCCACAACCCCCAACATGCTGACGGTCCATCGGGCCTGGAACAGCCGCCTCCACACCAGCTCCGGCCTCACCCTGGTAACGGGGGGGGGGGGGGGGGGGGGGGGGGGCACCCGTAGCAGGCTCACAGATGGACCTCTGACCTGATTCCTCCGGGCAGCCTATGGGCAGGGGTGTGACAGTCACTCTGAATTGCTTTGAAAGAAGAAGCCAGCCTTGTACATATCTCCTAGTCCAGGTTGAGTTAGGGCTTTGATGCGACCATTTGTTAACTTTCTTCGACTTATTTTGCTACTATGTGTCTCGGAGAAGAGGCCAGGTGAACTTTCAACTTCTCTCTAAGTGGGAGACCGTCTCAAAGAGGGACACAGAGGGCCCGGCCGGGCAGCTGTGGAGTGTTGTTCATTGGGGGCTTGGCCGCGGATTCGCACTCCCAAGTACATGAACGTCAAGCACGGAGGTCCTGGAGCCTGGACACCAGAACGCCTGCAGATTTGGGCCTGGGCTGGCCCTCTGCCATCTGACTGCCATCTCTCCTGATCCGAGGGGAGGGTTTAGGGGTGACAGCAACCTGGAGCACCATTACCGTTTCACCATGGTGCTAGCCGCCAGGAAAAGCCCTTCCAGTGTGGGTGCCAACAGGCCCTTGGGTTTTTTGCCCAGGGCTGAGCACGTCGTCTACCTCTCTTTCAGGCGACAAGGTCACAGCCCAAGCCGGGGCAGCGTGGGGCAACCGCACCGGCTTGGAACTGGGAGCCTCCGTCGATTCTCCCCGATGGCAGCTCTCCACGTCCATCCACCCTGGCAACTTGCTCCGCACGGGTGTCCTATTTGTCCACTGACGGGATGGACTGAGGGCTTCTGGCAAGACCCCCACAGAGCATGGAGGTCCGGCCTTCCGGGTCAAGGCGGACATCCATCCACCGCCCTCCTCCCCGTGAGAAAATCTTTAGCTGCACCCGGATGTGCAGCTTGTAAAGATCGCCACAGTTGAGATGCGCCCAACGCGGGAGAATTGAAGTGACCGGCCCAAGGCCACATTGCTGACGAACGTGGCGCCTGACCCCTTGGCCCAGGGGCCCCTCTATCCCCAGGACGACTCCCAGGCAAGAAAGCTTGGCTGCCACCCCAGAAGCCTATCTCCAGAGAGTGGATCCCCCTCTCTTGCCCAGTGGGTGGTAGCCGGGTGCTTGCTAACTCCTCACCAGAAAGGGGCCTCTCAAGGGGCAGACTAATTGCCTGGGGCTCCGTCTCTTTATCAGAACCTGATAGGAGACAAAATAATATCTGACTTTCCTTCCTCGCCTTGATAAAGATCAAAGCCCCAAGGGTAATGTCAAAGATCACGGGCGCTTGCCCAGCACTAGAATCCTGGATTTGGAGGTTATGCCCCAGCCCTGAAGGGTCTCTGGTCAGGCAAAAAGAGACACAGAGCTTCCCAGCTCACTTTCCCTTTCTCTCCTATTTGGAGACAGCGAGAGACAAAGCATAAACAGCTATGAGGAGATAAGACGATACCCTCTTGTTACCCTCCTGGTATTCTGACTTTCGGAGATGGCAGCCCAGGGCTTGCATTGGCAAAGAAAATGGGGTAATTGATCTCTCTTACGACATCTTTCAGAATGTGCTCCTCCCTGCTTTAATTTCAGCCTCAAGGTGTGGACAGGCAGGCGGCTCTCCGGGGGAAAAAAAAAAAAAAAACAACAACAACAAGAAAAACACACCCTCCCCGTTAACCAGTGTGCAAAATGGCTGCTGGCTTTTCTCACACCTACAAGCCAAGAGGGATCCCCGAGATTGTCCGGGGGCCCTTTCATCTGGATCTGTCCCAGCTTCTTTCTGCTGGATGACCTTCCAGAGTGTTCTGTCCTGAGTGGCCCTGGGAGAGCCATACTGTGGCCTCTGGAATAAAGGTCCAGAGACAAATGTAGGGAAAGGGCGAGACAGTTGTGATGTTTCTGGCATTCAGTGCCCGCTGCGACAGGAGGCTGAGGAGGAGAACTTTGGGTGACCTCACGGGATGCAGACACACAGGTGTCCAAGTGGAGTTTGGTCAGAGAACCGCATTAGGCAATGGTGGGGCCTGGGGGGCCAGGATGTGCTTCCTGGGACACTCGCGGTGGGAAACAGGGTGCCTCACGGTGCCGAGGAGGGCCAGAGGACCTACTCAGGACATTCAGTCCACGCTCTCCCACTCTGTGGACACAAACGTGATGAGAACCTGACCCCACTGGCTGGGTGACCTCACGCCGTCAGTCCAGGTGTCTGGCTTCCGTGTCCCGCCCCATGGTGCGAGATGATCACTGACCTTCCAGAATCCCCGGAGGGCCCAAGAATGGTGACGGGCATGTAAGAGACTTGGGCACCGTAAAGCCCCCCTCAAAAGCCAGGAAGAAGCCAGGGTGAGTGGACGTGGGTCCAGACTGGGCGACGTTTCTGAAGTTGCCCTGCGAATCCGCCACTTTAAAGGAATCGGCATTCCTTCGGGAAGAGCCTGTCTTGGAACACGGCCGTTGAGAAGTGGACGGAGCCGTCACCTTTATGATTTTCAGAGGCCGAGAAGGCATCGCCTGCGCTGGCTGGCTGACGGTCACACAGAATTGCTGGGTCCTTCCCAAGCAGGCAATGACATCTGGTAACCCCATTGTCTGCTATCTGCGGGGAAGAAAGTGTTAGACTCAAGGGGCAGATGGAGTTTGCCTAGCGTGTCTGTTCTCTTCTCTGCTGCCTTTTCAACTCTTCTTGGGAAGCAACAAAATAGCAGCTGTTCATAATTTCATGAATAAAGAACTATGTAAATTTCAGCTATGAAAATGTGTCGCATCTCTTGTGGGCAGAAGTGAGGTATATGCTCCCGCTCCGTCTCGATTTCCATCTCGTGTGCATCTTGGAGTTTCTCTAAACTGCATTCTCTGGGCAAACGCTCAGTCGCAGAATCAGTCCAGGCTAACTGATGACTGAAGTCGCCGCTACCCATCTCTGCTGGCCGGAGCGAGAGGCTGGCAGGCCAGGCTCCCTGTTCCGGCTCCAGGTTGAGCCCCGGTGCCTCTGAGCGAGGTGTCAGTCTCCATGTGCTCCCTTTTACCGATCTGTAAAATGGGTGTGCTGATGCTTCTGTCTTTCGCGGAACGCTTGCACGGTAACTATGTATCTGTGAACTAACCTCCAGCAGCCTTTGGATGAGGAGGCCAAGCATGTTTACGGTTTTCTTCTGAATACCTGCACAAGGCCAAACTTGCTGGCAGGGGATTCCACCTTGCCTGGGTCCAAACAGGTACATGCAACTCCGAAAGCTGCCTTCTGCCCCATTTCCTCTATTCCCGGGACCTTCCAGGCAGGTGTGTTCACACCACTTCTGAGAAGCCTGTTGCACTCTTCAGGAACAATCTTACCAGCTCAGCTCACGAGTAGCAAGACGGTCCCGCCCCTGCTGATGGGTCTCATGTGGGAGAGATCAAGCCTCCCATGAATGGCTCCAAGGTGTAGTGCTAGGACCTTAGAGGGGGGAACCTTCTAGTGGCACCCAGAGAGATGGACCAGGCTCCTCAGGAAGGGTGAGGGCACAACAGGGAGGCACGTGTCCGTTAATGAGCCCCTCAATCACCCCGGGGACCTTGTGAAAATGCAGATCTTGACTCAGTGGGCCCAAGGTAGGACCTAAGACTGTGTTTCCACACGGCCTCCAGGCCATGCCAACACTGCTGATCGCAGGAGCGCCCATAAGTCTGGCTGAACTTTGGCATGTCCACCAGCCCCAAGTTCTTACACTTCTGTGATTCTGTGATGCGGTAAGTTAGTCCCCCGGGGGTCCTGGTTGGCTTGGACAAGGGAAGGCGGGAATGGAGTCAGAGAGCCCCCTCTGCAGCAGCCCCAACCTTGCCGAGGCTTCCCAGCTTCTCTCCCTTTAGAACAGTGGCTTTCGGTTTTGTGATGAACCGTGGGGACACTGCTCGCTGAGGCCACTGGGGTCCTCTTGGGGGTCGTGCTGCTTTGGAAAGCCCAACCCCAAAAGGTCTCCATGGAGGCTGGGGCTAGTGTGGTCAGTGGGCTTCCGAAAACACAGCCAAAGTTCCCTTCCACAGTCAAGGTGAACAAAAGAGAGTAAGTTACAAGAATGTTATTGTGCCCACAGGAAACTGCCTGGCCACGGCCACAGGAATTCGTGAACAAGACGTTGCTTCTGCCCAGTTGTCCTTTGTTGCCTGAGGCTCCCTCCATTCTCCAAGCTCAGCACACTCCTGCTCACTCCCCATCCACGTTGAACTCCATCCACCTGGTCCAGCAAGCATTTTTCAGAGGTTTCCCTCCTCTTGCCAGGTACCGGGTCTGATGCAGGGGGGCACAGAGGTGGACCAGGCACAGGGCCCCTCCCCATGTGGTACCACCAAGAGAAAGAAAGCAGTACGCAGAGAGAAGAGAGCTGAGGTAATCAGGGAGGGCTTCGTAGAGGAGGTGAGATTTCAGATGAGCCTTAAGGATTATAAAGATAAAGATCATTGGAAATGGGTCATCGGTGAAGATGGGGAGAGAGTCAAGGATGAACAACCCAGAAAGACACCCCCCCCCCCGCCCTACAGGAAAACCTAGTCAAGAAGCATGAGGGGGCACCTGGGTGGCTCAGTTGGTTAAGCATCTGACTTCAGCTCGGGTCATGATATCACAGTTCATGAGTTCGAGCCCCGCATTGGGCTCTGTGCTGACAGCTCAGAGCCTGGAGCCTCTTTCGGATTCTGTGTCTCCCTCTCTCTCCGCCCCTCCCCTGCTATGTCTCTATCTCTCAAAAAAAAAAAAAAAAAAAAGAAGCATGAGGGTTACCATGCTGGTGGGAATGTCACAGGCTGCGGCTGCTTTGGAAAACAGTCTGCCGTTAATCAAAAGGTTAAACATGGAGTTAACCTATGACCCGGCATTCCCTTTCCTAGGTACATACTTATCAAAAGAAGGGAAAACATACAGTCCCGCAGACACTCATACACAAACAGCAGGGTGATTCACAATAGCCAAGCAGTGGAAACAGCCCAAATGTCCATCACTTAATGAAGAGATAAACAAAATGTGGTGTGCCCACACGGCAGAATATCATTCAGCCAGAGAAAGGAATGATGCACGCTATGATGTGGGCGAGCCTTGAGAACACTATGCCAAGTGAAAGAAGTCAGACGCAAAGGACCACAGATCGTATGAGGCCATTTATAAGAAACGTCCAGAAGAGGCAAATCTATAGAGAGACAGAAAGCAGTTAGTGGTTGCCAGGGGCTGGGACTGAGGGATCAGAGAAGGATAGGGAGGGACTGATAACGGGTATGGGGTTTCTCTTTGGGGTGGTGAAAATGCCCTATAAACTTTTTTTTAATGTTTATCTATTTTTGAGAGGGAGAGAGAGAGAGAGAGGCACAGAGTGTGAGCAGGGGAGGGGCAGAGAGAGAGGGAGACACAGAATCCAAAGCAGCCTCCAGGCTCTGAGCTGTCAGCACAGACCCGACGCGGGGCTCGAACCCACGAGCTGTGAGATCATGACCTGAGCCGAAGTCGGACACCCAACCGACTGAGCCACCCGGGTGGCCCTCTAAAAACTTATTAAAGGGATGGTTGATGGTTGTAGACCTCAGTGAGTAGGCCAAACACAGCGGATGGTCCAATCTAAATGGGTAGAGGGTGTGGTACATGAATTTATCCCAGTAAAGCTATTGACAAAAGAAAAGAAGCAACACGAGGGTACTTCCTGGCCCAAGAGTCATCAGTCGTGTTCCTAGAGATTTGCCCTTGATAGGTACTCCTGGTCCCCTGAGCAGCCAATTTCCAGTCACCACCTCCTTGCCCGCAGTAGGTCAGTTTCTCCTAGAAGCAGATTCTGAAGGAGAGATTCACGGGCAGGAAATCTACTGGCAACGGCTCAGTAATTCTGGATCCGTACTTTTGAGGGACGCAGGTTGATGCGGGAGGAAGGGTTCGGCTGGGATGCAGTCATGAAAAGGCCTCAGCCACTCCTGTGGTGACCTTCGGAACTGAGTTGACCCAGGTGACTTGCCACACTGGAGGCAAGGGGGCTTAGGCCTCTTGAGTTGGGGGCTGCCCCCCCAGGAAGGGGCATGACCTTGAGCAACATGGCCGTCTTTGGGGAAGGACAGTCCTTGAGGAAGGATTCAGCTGAGCACTGGGGGCCACGAGCACTCCCAGAAATAGGAAGCCTGAGGGCATCAGCCCTGGAGGGAGGGTCTGGGCACTACCCCCATCATTCACCATGTTGCTCTTCCAAAAGCCTGGAGACCTGCTTTCCACCCCTGAGAGCGAGAAGCCTCACCTCCAAGGAGTAAGCCTGTCCCCCTGGCCTCCCAGCACAGATAAAACAAAAGAAGGCAGATTTATGGGGCACCTGGCTGGCTCTGTCAGTGGAGCACACAACTCTTGATCTCAGAGTTGTCGGTTCGAGCCCCACATTGGGGGTAGAATTTACTCTTTTTTTTTTAACGTCAGGAAGTTGATTTACTTATTTTGAGAGAGAGAGACAGAGAGAGAGTCAGGGCAGGGGACGGGAAGAGAGAGGGAGAGACAGAATCCCAAGCAGGCTCTGTCTCGTCATCAAGGAGCCCGATACAGGGTTTGAACTCACGAACCGTGAGATCATGAGTCAGACACTTTACAGACTGAGATCAAGAGTCAGATGCTTAACCGACTGAGCTCACCCAGGCACCCCAGGGGGTAGAGGTTACTTTAAAAATATTAAAAAAAAAAAAAAAAAAAAGGCAGACTTGTTTTGAAAGGACCATTCTAGGGATAATCTTTAAAATAGCTGCGTTATAGCACATTTCTGGCACAAGAAGGAGGAACGTAATCCTTGCATTCTTTCCTGTTTCTTCCTTGTGTTTTTCTTCTTTTAAAATATTCTTTTGAAAAAAAAGTTTATTTTTTTATTTTGAGAGAGACAGAGACAGCACAAATGGTGGAGGGGCAGAGAGAAAGGGAGACGGAGAGGGAGAGACAGAATCCCAAGTAGCCGGGACAGCGCAGAGCCTGACGTGGGGCTCGGACTCAGGTACCGTGAGATCACGACCTGAGCCGAAACCAAGAGTGGACGCTTACCCGACTGACCCACCCAGGCGCCCCTTTTAAAGCTTTCTGAAAATGGAGATACAATCCACAGAACATAACTTTCGTCCCTCCTTGTTTTTGAATCTTTAGTTTTTTCTCCCCTGCTGCCATTTGAAGGCATTTGGGCACAAGGCTCACCCTCGAAGAAGCAGCAGGGCCGTGATAATTGAGAAAATAAGATCAGCGGGGGGTTTTAAGACGGTACTAATAACGAGCGTGATTGGAGAACTGGGGAAGCCAAGGTTTTACTCAAAGAGATGGGTTTCTCTTGTCCCTTGTTGGTTCTGCCCATAAACCGCCGAAAAACATCTGGGTGGAATAGAAAAAGATAGGCTATCCCTTTAAATACGCTTTCAGCAGAAAAGAAGGGAAACTGACTTTAGGGTATTTGCTGAAGCTTTTTTTTTCTTTCTTTTGGTAAATAATACATGATGTTCTGTCCCACCCGTGAAAGCAAATTGGATCATCGAATTGCCTGAGTCACCTGAGAAGCCACAATTTAAAGCCACCTTCTACTGCCCAGAGTTCCTGTCTCCAAATCAAATTAAGTAGAAAAACAAGTTAAAAAAAAAATCCTTAAATAATTATGGAAGTGGGCAGAAGTGTTTTTTTTTCTTTTTTTTCTGATCAAAATGGTTGATAACGCTTGTATAAGGAGTGAAAAACATCTCATATAAAAATTTAATCTGAGTGTTTTTGTTGTTAAAAATCTCATGTGAATCATGAATTATGAAAAACATGACCGGGGAAGGCTGTGAACAAGTTGATTCAAGTATCTCAGGCATCTGATGATCTCACACCCCAGTCCGGCTTGGCTTCTGGGACTGTCAGGATTTTATCAGGTTCAGAGCTCTCTGATGGCCTAATGCTGGCTCCAGGCCTCTCCCGGCTCCTTTCACACCGGCGCCAGATGTTTGGAAGGCGCTCAGGAAATGGTGGAGAACCAGCGCTCGCCTGGCCACCAGTAAATGCAGCGGTGGTGGCTGCCATGGCTCTCCCATTCTTAAATTCGAAGAAAGCCCCTAAAAATGAGGAGCGCTGTAGGATCGACTCATGATCTCTTGACCTTGGACTCTCAACTGAAGCGTGAACCTGCCTCCTGCCTTGGTCAAGTGTCTATTAAACACCTACTCTGTGTCCGACTTGGAGGTGAGGGGAATACAAAGAGACCTGAGGCGAGGCCCCTGTCCTCAGACAGCTCAGTCCAGGGGCAGAAACTGAAAAGTCACCGAAGTATGTTTAGACAGGTTGCAGATAACTTTCGACTCTGCGATGGAATCTGTGTGTCGTGGATTTGGGGCCAAAGGATGGCGTTGGCCTTGAGAGTTGGGGCCACCTGCCCATCCCAGGGAGTGGCTGACCGAACTCCTGGCAGGGAGACTTGCCTGCCCCTTGCGCTGGTGGTTAAACTCTGGGCAAAGAACGGAGTCAGTGACAGGTCTGGTGTCTGGTGTTAGAAAATGCTAGCAACTGGCCAATCGGAATAGAAGGGCTCTGACCAATCAGAGTGGGTGCTGGCCTCGAGGGAGCCGCTGATGCTATACTGTGGGTGTGTGGCGGGGTTGGGTGGGGGGAAGCTGGGAACAGTCTGGGGTGGCTAGAGCGGTGACTGCGGGGGCTGAGATGGTCGTGGGGGCTGAGAGGTCCGACTCAAGGGGAAATGGAGGCGAAGCTAAAAGGTTAGCAGGAGGCAGGCCACGCCAGAGAGCTTCAAGATGCTCGCTCAGGTGGCCCTGCGCATGTCAAGTGGATGATTTGGTCCCTATGTCCTGTGCACCTGAGAATACAGAAACCGAGATTGATGGAATGAAAGGGACATGGAAAGCACAGAGGCCTGGGCCACGGGTCCCCTTCTTCCTTTCTTTCTGAACGTGAGGCCAGCATCCAGCCACCTGATGTCCCCTTCTATCATGTTGTCCATGACTTAGAAGCTGAAAGCGGGAGCGAGGCCATGTAAACCTGATTTCTTAACCCCTTCTCATCTCCTCTTTTCCAGCCCCGCCTAAGACCTGGTACGGCCCAGCCCAGCCTGGAGGAGGAGTCCACCCTGACCATGCCCTCTGGAGGGGGGCTGCCTTCGACAAGGCCCGGCTGCCTTTCAACTTGGCCAGAGGGCTTGAGACACTTCTTAGCTGATTCCCTACCACGTGTTTTTGAACTCGTCCTTCCTCCAAAGCACAAAGCCACGAAATATACCGTAGCATGCATAGCTCTACCCCCTCCAAACGGGTCCACGGCGGTGTGTGAAAGCCCAGTACGGAGGCCGGACCATCTGTTAGATGACTCTTTGGCGAAATGACCAGCCCCCATGCACCTGCCTGCTGGCATCCCGCGAAACTGCACAACAGCGCAGATCACAGACCTTCAGGGTTGGTCCCAAATCCCGGAACCCACAAGCGCTAAGCCCACGGTGCCGAGGGCCTATGGAATCACTGCCACTTTGCAGGTCGGGAGACCCCCACTCAGTGTCGGCCACTCGCCCGCAGCTGCCCAGCTGGACAGCCGTGGAGCCTGGTCGTGCCCTGCTCTGAAGCCTGTGTTGTTTTCCCCTCCCTGCCCCGTCCTTTCGGCGCTGACCGTTCCCAAGTGAGCTCAACTTTCAAGATTTGAAGCGTATGAACTGACCCCCAACTCTTTAGGTGGAAAAGATGATCATTCAGCTGGCCTCTGGGCTTCCTTCTCTCTGGTGGTGGGGGGGAAGGCCATGGGTTCTGACCCTAGGGCCCCAGCTACAGACCTACTTTGCAGAAATACTTTTCTCAATCCCCAGCCAGGCTCAGAAACCACAGGTGTCCCTGGAGAGGAGGCTTCCCAGGAAACCCCATGAGCCATTTGCAAGAGAGTCTGTGATCCTTAACTGCCCTATGCTATTCTATGGGCTTCAGGAAACAGGGGTCCTAGCCTGCTAGCATGTTACCTTAGTGGCTTCTCCCTTAATCCTCTGAGCTAAATGCCCTCAGATCGGAACTGCACAGGACCACTGCCTCGGCCCCAGCAAGAGATGGTCTTGATGAATAAGACTGGTCGACGCTTTCATTCATTCAACACATCACCATTGACAGAACTTCAGACCCTGAGAGACAAAACAGCAAGAGGGAGGAAGACAGACCCCTTTCCCAGCCTCGCTGCTGCTAGGGGTTAGCAGAAAAGACAAGCAGACCAGGGGCACTTTAAAAGCTTGGTATTATGCATACTGACAACAGGGGGGCTAAAATGAACGAAATCCTACCTGAATATCGCTTTGCTGAGTGCATAGGTGTTCTCTTTATCCTTTTTCATTCATGTAATGTAAGTGACATATATATTTTGAATTCCTGCTGTATCAGTCAAGGGCCTACCAGAAAACAAGCGTCAAACGCAGATGAGTCAAGGGAAGTGAACCAGGGACTAGGTACAAGGTGTGGGCAAGAATGAGGGAGCCAACAAGGGGTGTTGGGCCCCCTGAGATTACCAGCAGCAGGAAGCTGTCACTACCCCAGTCCGGAAGGGGCAGGGGGAGGGTTGTGACAGCTGGAGCCACAGGGAAGCCAGAGTGCAAGGGACCCTGGCAAAGTGGCCACCCTGAGCATAGGGCAGGGGATTAAAGGCGGAGAGTGGCTGTGGGGTGGGGTGGGGGTGGAGGGTGGTCAGCGAGCATAACTCTGAACTGTTGGAAGGAAGACAGGCTAAGATTTCCAGGAGTTGGGATGCATCATTCCATAGGCGTGATCTGCTGGGAACTTGGAGGTGTGGAAGAAGGAGGAAAAAGTCAGGAGAGCTGGTTAATCCGTGCTGTTTGGGTAGTCAGAGCGCATAGCTCAGTCCCGAAATGGGATATGCGGGAGGGCGGGGGTGGTAATGGTGGAGGTTCGTCACCAGCCTGTCCTGTCCTTATCGATCAACTAACCAGATAACTACCAGCTGTCCTGTTCTCTGTGCTGCGAATTCACAGCCATAATGTGTGTGCATCTGGCCCTTAACGAGAGTTCACGGAGGCTGAGTAATGTTTGGATGGAGAAAAAAATTTATTGCGTTCAGCAATATGATCTTCAGCAATTGACAGCTGGTGATGGAGGGGTTTTCAATCTTTTATTTCGTCTCAGGCTGAGCCGCGACGTCTGGTGTTTGGCTGTCTGTTGTATTGATTTCCAAAACGACAAAGAAATTTCCCAAGCTGTCAAGCAAACAGGAGGCATTTATGAAATGAAGTTGTGTTTCATTGCAATTTATGATTTCTTCCTCATCAATTATGGATATTTCATTAGCGATTAGTCAGAGACTTGAAGCTAACTTTGGGGTCTGTCATTTAGAGCTTTCATATCAATTTCCTTATAACACAAGAAATAACATTCCTATAAATAAAGCAAAAGGCTAAGTACATAGGCAGATAATCCAGTGCAGAAAAGAAAACATAATTTCCAAACATATGCAATTATGAAAAATAGAATAACAAAGCAGGCGATGTTTCAAATTAAGTTCCTAAATGTACATTTCATTTAAGCTTAATAAAATATCACTTATATTGCAGTAATATCATTTAATTATTAAAGATCCTCTCCAACTAGATTAATAACTATGTAAAAGATGCTGGTCTAAATTCTAAATTTTTCCTCCACTCGGTAGTCCCTCATTATGAAGACTATCCCTCATTTTAGAAAGAATTTTCTTCTGTCCTTCAAAGACCTGCTGGTAACTCATTTTTAACACCGTAAATTATTTACACCAGGAGCCTGGAAACACAAAGCAAAATACAGAAGATGTCACTGATGCCTCGTTTCATGTTATTTTTCACCACTCCATCTTACTGGGCTCGAGTGAAATTTTACAGGAACATCTTTCATAAAGATCTACAACCGTGTGTCGGGGACAGAAACCAGACTGTGCTGGTGCGTGTGCTAGGTGCCTTCCCAGACGCTGGACATCTCCTATCCCAAATACTCTCTGCAGCCGGTGCGTGAGGCAAGTATGACTGTGCCCATTTTGCAGATGAGAACAGAGAGGCTGGAAGGGCTGGCACAGCCCGCGAGCGGCAGGGCCTGATCTGGCCCCACTGTTCTGCGTCACCATTGTGTGTTTTCTCCACTAAATCGTGCTGCTAACACAACGTGTGATAATTACCTACTATAATCCCAACGCCACAGTTCACATCAAATGCCATTGCCTTACGATTTGGCTTTCGTTGGATCTTAGCAATCTTAGCGCCTGATCACAGTTTCGGTGCCAACCCCGTTCCATGATACGCTGTGTGAGTGTATCTAAATTGATGGTTTTATTAATCGGTGACATGCCTTGAAAACTCAGTCTCCCAGGGTAAGAGTTTGGGGTCTTGGCAACCAGACAGGATACGCTGGGGGAAGTTTCCGTCTGTACTTAAAATATGTTTTTGGAGTTTCCGCCTTCCTTTTTGTGGTTGCTTTTTACTCCAGGATTATTGTAACGTTGGCCTCAAGACACTAAGTAATCAGACCTCAGTTGCTCTGGGGGATTTGTGTTGGGTGGGGAGGCTGTTTTGTTTATTTATTTTTTAAGTTATTTATTTATTTATTTATTTATTTATTTATTTTGAGAGGGGGTGCAGGGAGGGGCAGACAGAGAGGGAGACAGAGAATCCCAAGCAAGCTTTGCACTCACAGTGCAGATGTGGGGCTTGAACTCACGAACCCTGAGATCATGATCCGAGCTGAAGCTGGACACTTAACTGATTGAGCCACCCAGGAGCCCCTGGAAGGCTGCTTTAATTCCATGAGATTCAATTGCTTTTTTCTCATGGAGTTTGCGCTTCAGAGGCTTTGGACCAGAGAGAAGCTTCAGGGATTCACTCGACCACAGAACCATATCTTGCAAGGCGGGATGATGAGGCCAGTGGCTCAAGAGCCTGAGAAAGACAAGTCCATTAACTGTGGTTACAGAAGAGCCCAGGACTCAAAAGGTAGGAAATGACAGACGATCCCTTGCTGTGGTGAACTCGGGACAAGGAGATAAGGGACCTCCACTCCCAGCACTATTTACTCCAGAACCCAGGAGACATTGAAGGCACCTTGATCCTGAGACCCCTGAGAAAGCCTCCAGTCTGGGTCTCTACCTCCAGGGACAAAGCTGATTCACTGTGAGCCATTAGCATGGGACCTGCCCACAAGAAAAGAGTTGTTAATTTTGGGTCACCCATACAGCATGATGCTGTCACTTCCTGGCTGCTGGTCCCTATTTGTGAGTGTGTTAGGAGGGTAACAGTATGCAACAGAACCTGCCTCACCTTTTTCTTTTTTAATCAAGAAGCCTTAGTTTTGAGGGATGCCTGGGTGGCTTAGTCGGTTAGGTGCCCGACTCTGACTCTTGATTTCGGCTCAGATCATGACCTCACGGTTCGTGAGACTGAGCCCTGTGTCGGGCTGTGGGCTGACAGTTCAGAGCCTACTTGGGATTCTCCTCCTACTCTCTCTTTCTGCCCCTCCCCTGCTCACACGTGTGTGTGCATGTGTGTGCTCTCTCTCTCTCTCTCTCTCTGTCTCTCTCAAAATAAATAAATGAACTTAAAGAAAAAAGCAGCTTTATGGGGCGTCTGGGTGGCTCAGTCAGTTAAGCGTCTGACTCTTGATTTTGGCTCAGGTCATGATCTGACGTGGGATCGAGCCCCACGTCAGGCTCTGCACTGGCAGTGCGGAGCCTGCTTGGGATTCTCTCTCTCTTCGGCTCTCTCTGCCCCTCCCCCGCTGGCACTATCTCTGTGTCTCTCAAAATAAATAAACTTAAAAAAACTTTTTTTGAAAAAGCAACTTTATTTTTGAGAAGAGTTTTAGTTGTACAGACAATCTGAGCAGATAGTACAGAGAATTCCCATATACCTCCCTCCCCGCCCCCCAGTCTCCACTATCATTAACATCTTGCATTATCACATAGTACATTTGTTATGGTGAAGAACCCATACTGATATGTTATTATGAACCAAAGTCCACAGCTTGCATAAGGGTTAACTCTTAGTGGTGTATTTTCTATGAGTTTCGACATGTGCATAAGGTCATGTATGGACTTTTGCAGTATCATACAGAAGAGTTTCCCCACCCTAAACCCCCATTGCTACGGATCCATTCCGATCCCATGGGTAGTGTCATCATCCTGGAGTTAAGCAAAAACCATACTCCTGGAACGAGGAAGTATGAACAAATATTCCACTCCCGATGGGCTAGGAACGTTCTATGACGGATCTGGGCTGCTAAACAAAACCTGTAATAGCAAAGAAAAGAATTACAGGCAGAAGAATGTAAAATAGGGTTGCTGAGGGAGAGTAAATCTTGACTGGGTGAGGTCTGAGCCCAAGTCTGATGTTTTCTTTAATCCCACAAGGTAGGCACGGTAATTATTTCTAATTTACAGATAAGGAAGGGCAGGCACAGAGTTCAAGCAATTTGAGCCCAAGGACGCAGAGAAAGATCATGCCGCAGCTAGGATTTGAATCCGGGCGGCGGAGAAGCAGGGAATGTGCTCTTAACTTCCATCGCGAGGCAGGAGTTTGCTGCCTCATTTCAGCACAATTCACGACAGCCCCACGGGATAGGTTAGCTATGGTGCAGATGTGACAGGTGAGGCCACAAAGACTCAGAGAGGTTAAGGAACCAGCTCAAAGTCACCTGGCTTCGAGCCTAGGGTTTGCACACGGATCTGGCCCCTCTGAGGTCCAAGCCTGTGACCTTCCCTGCCCACCCCCCCCCATTCCACCCCGCCCACCCGTGGCCCTGTCTCTTCTGAGAAGATGGGTGGGTGAGGACTTAGCTCTTTTCTGCATCAGTCGATTCGCTGCTGCAACTGCTCCCGGGAGCGTGAGGCAGGCAGTTTTTAAGAGAAGCAGCGACAGGAAATTTGGTCTATTGTTTGAAACAAGAGGTGCAAACAAGTCTCCGCTTTGAAGTGTTGAATAACAAATTCCTCCGGGAATGGAAAGGCGAGAAGCTACGAGATTCCTGAGCTGGTGTCGAATGCTCACCCAGCGGTGGCGGAGGGCAGGAGAGGAAGACGCAGCCCTCGGAGAAACTGGGGCAGCATCTGTTTGAAGAGAACGTGTCTTAAATAGATCAGGCTACAGAGGACAGCGAGAGGGGCCAGGGGGGTCAGTTCTCTTTTTTTCTCGAAGGGAGCCTGTTGGGGAAGGAAAACACAGCGTCTAAAGGTGGGGGTGGGAGAGACGGGCTCGACAGTAACACGCAGAGCTGTTCCGAAAGAAAACAAAACCAAACTCCACCACCTGGTCCGCCTTGGTCGGTAATAAAATGCCATCGGATCAACAGAGCTTGTGTAAACTAATCCCACCTCCCACTCACAAGTCAGCGTTACATTTGGGAAGGAGAGAGGGTAGGATACCCAACTTGGAATGACTTGTAATCGCTTTACTGAACCGCCTCTGATAGCGAACCCGTGACCCCACCCTCCCAGCCACACTTGTAGCCAGAACTGGATCGTTGATCAGATATTTCCCCAGACAGTCCATTAGATCAGACTCCCCGAACGTGAAGAAGTGAGAAGCCCCTGGGCAATCAGCGAGGAGAATCCCAATGCTGGCAAGGAAAACACACCCCTCTCTCCAGCCGCCCGGATTGCCAAACATCCAGTCTTCCTGTACTTAAGGGGACTTTTGACTCTCCCCGACGCCTCTCATTTGCAATCGATGTCTCATGCAAGACCAAGGTCAGGTTATCAATCTTTATTATAGATGCCCTGGACCAGGGTGTCTGGAGCCTCTACTGCCGCAGAGAAATGTCCGGAGACATCGGGGAGGACTCCTGGCAAGCAGGCTGCTGTAAGGTAAGATGAAGGCATCCGTCCCGGGGAAGGCAGTACCCAGGACTTCCTGAAGGGGTGACAGAGAGGCTGCCTGTCCCCATGTCCCAGGTGGGTTCCGACGGACCAGGCGGGGACCTGGGGGTGACGGGGCAGCTGCAGGTAGGTCTAGGGCCGAGCAGTAAGACCAGACACTGGAGGAGTCTCCTTGCCTCTCCGCTCCTCGGCTTTCTTATATGCAAAATGCTTCCTGCTTGCAAACCTGCTGTGAAGATCGGAGATAAAAGCTTTGTATGGCTCAGGACAGATGGCAGGTGCTCCCTGGATAATAATTGTTGTTATTTGGTGGTTTTACAGACAAAGATGACTCTTCCAGGCTTGTGACTTTCAATCCGGCCTTTTCACCCTCAGGACATCAGTAGATAATAGGATACCCTTTATGGCTCTATTCCCAACCTCTTGCAAGAGTTTCCATGAATATGTTTTACTGGGGTGGCGGGTGGGGGTGGGGGGGGGGAGGACGCCTGACCTCAGGAGTCTCCAAATGGGAGAGAAGTCTAAGGGAGGTGCATGGCTGTGTCAGAATGGGGCTGGGTGCCTCAGACCCTGATGTCCCCAGAGCACTATCTACCAGCGACAGCAATGGACCTGTGTGCATTTGGGGGTGTTCCAGGCCTTTGCCAGCATCGGATATTTCCTCATGCACATCAAACAGCCTGTACGATGGAACCAATTACGTGTTTCCAGAGTCTTTTCAGCCAGATTTTAAACTTTCTCCAAAGGCAAAAGGCTACCGCATTTCATTTGGCTGTATATACACCCCCACCTTGCCTTTCCACCTGCCCCCAGAGCGTGTGCACGCGCGCACACACACACACACACACACACACACACACACACACACACCCCACACCAGCCTGATTGGGAACATTTGTAGATTTGAGCTGACTTCATTTCACATCACATTTGGGCAAGCGGGAAACTTTGCTTCTCTGTATATGGTTGTGGTCTCAGCCCTGATTTCTGAAATAAAAGGTCTGGGGGGGAAACTGGCCTTGACGCTGAGAATGAGAGTAGACTTTGCCAAGGTCAGACCTACCAAAGACTTCATTCTGGTGATAAGTGCTTACATTGCCAAAAAAGGCTGAAGGATTACAGTGCTCTGTGGCCTGAAGAATGTATGTTGGGGAAGGAGAAGGCATTTAACTAGCAAGGACATGGCTGATGTGGCAGAGGGTGAGAAGGCTGCGAGGGGCCGTTCTCCCTCGCTCTGGGATTTCTTCCCATGGTGCTCAACCATCCTGTGGAGAAGGCGCCGGGACTTGGCACACAGTAGGCCTTCAATAAATATCTTTGGGAGGAATAAATGCAGAAAAGCATCCATCGCTTCTGAAAGGCATTTGGGAGCGGGCAGCTGAGATCCTGTCATCAAGGGGTGGTCAGAAATTTGAGCAGGAGCTTGGCCACCTGGCTGAGACATCCAACCTGTTCACCAAATGACTGGTACCCAGAAGCTCAGTCTGCTTGTCTCTAAAATGGTATTATATCCGTGTGAATGCAGAGACGCCAAGTTAGGGTACGTGGATGTAAATGAAACAGTGGCTCGCTCTTACTGGTACTTAGTCCACGCAGGTAGAGCTCAAAGCATTTTATGTACATTTTCTGATTTCATCGGCACCGCACACAAGGAGGTGGGCACGTCTCTGGTGGAGACGGAGACTCGGTGAGGTTCAAGAACATGCTCAAGGGCAAAACGTTCTTTACTAGAATTTGAACCCACATCTGACCCTCTGGCTGCTGGCTTCAGCACGAACCGCCTCTCCTGAGCCCTACTGCTCAAATGCTGACTGCTAAGGCAAGGGTGTTTCTGGCACGGTGAATTGGAAACGGGGGCTCATGTGTTCACAGGAACAGCACGTGGCCAGCAGCTCTGTGGCCCATCTTCCAAAATGGCGGAGTCCCCACTTGCCCCTTCGGTGATGCCACCAGGGTCTTCCCATCTGGCCAAGCCTTTAACATGCCAGTCTGCTGTCCACCTCCTGGGCTCCCAGCTGAAACAACCCACTCACTGTTCCCCTCCTTCGTGGGCATCGTGCGTGCTTTTCCTGACCCCTAACACACTCCATCTTTCTTACCACCTCTTACCTCCTGCCCTGGCCAACACCCCAACATTTCTGAAGTCCTTTGCTCATCTGAACCGACAGGGGCATCTCCCTTCACTGCTCAGATCAAAGCTAGTGTGGTGGGGGCGCCTGGCTGGCTCAGTCAGTAGAGCACGCGACTCTTGATCTCGGGGTCGTGAGTTCGAGCCCCACATTGGGGGTAGAGATTACTTTAAAAATATGTTTTTAAAAATGCTACGGCACGTATTCCCACTTCATCAGCTTCTTTTGTACGTATTGCCTTCTGCTCAAGTTGAATTGTTGCTTTTTTTTCCATGTTGAAAAAAGATTGTTATTTTTTTTTTTTTTACTATCGTTATGGACCTCTTCCCAACAGAACTGTAAGCTTCTAAGGGCAGGGATCTTGTCCACTGCTTCTCTGCTTCTTTATAGTGTGTGACACAGCACTTTGCTCAACAGTGTTTGGTGATTAGACAGCATTGTTGGTGACATCCTTATCTGCCCCCAAAACAACTTTTATAAAGAGCACAGGGAACCCACACAGCCACAGTTTGGCATTTGGCAGAGTATCTATAGTGCCTTCTTCCACCGGCCGTAATGACTGCCGTTTTTCTCGAATGCCTTTGTATTTTATATCCACTTCAATTAGCATTAATAGAACAACACTTTGTACCTTTATGGGATCTCTCGTCGGAGAGCTCAAAAGCATTTTACAAGAAAGTATTAATTATTCCTATTTTACAGGCAGGAAACCTGAGGCAAAGTCAGTGACTCAGTGGCAAAATTAGGACATGATTTTCCCTCTGTTTTCAATTGTCTATTTTAATCACTAGGTCATGCTACCCCTTCTGGTTAGAGTTAAATTACTGCTTAAAAAATGACATGCCAGCCCTTTTCGCCAGCCTTATTTTGAACAATATTCACTATTTTCCTGTATTATAAAGATGGCATATGCTCATGTAGAAATTATACAAAATACAGAAATGTTAAAGAAGATAAAACTTACCCATTCAGTCGCTGTCTAGAGGCATCTGCTGTTAACATTGTTGTGTACTTTCTTACTGCATTTTTTTTTAAATCTTTTTTTTTTTTAACGTTTATTTATTTTTGAGACAGAAGGAGACAGAGCATGAACGGGGAAGGGTCAGAGAGAGGGAGTCACAGAATCTGAAACAGGCTCCGGGCTCTGAGCTGTCAGCACAGAGCCCGACGCGGGGCTCGAACTCACGGACTGCGAGATCGTGACCTGAGCCGAAGTCGGATGCTTAACCGACTGAGCCACCCAGGCGCCCCTTTCTTACTGCATTTTATACGAAGACAAAATATGCTGTTCTTTGCAGTTGGGCTCACGCTGTGGCCTATTTTCTGCTTATATAATAAACACTTTCTCGTGTCATTACATATTTTACAAGCATGACTTTTAATGGCTATACAATATTTCATCACTTCTGTGTTATTGGAGGTTTCTGTATTGTTGGACACTTTAGGTCGGTCCATCTTTTTTTTTTTTTTGTTTATTTTTTATTTTGCTTGTTTTGTTAGCAGAAATACTTCTGTGCTGAGAATATTTGCATTTCATTCTTTTATTTAACGTTTTGAATTTTCAGATGACACGTGTGTGTGTGAATATTTTAATTAGAAAAAAACAGTTGCTAGATTGGAGGCCCACTTTCCTCCTTCTTTTTTCTGTGTCTCACACACACACACACACACAAAATTTTGACATCCAATGGGATTCTGCTAGCGACTTAAAGCTCTAAAGATATTATAATACAGATCCTCAAAAACTGACATTAGACCAAATATTTAGTGTGAATGGAGCTCGAGGGAATGAAGAAAGTTTTTTCCTCACTGCTAGAAAGATCAGCTTCCCTATTTTCCAGTGGAAAACAAGCTTTCGGGAACTTCCAAACCACATTTACCCGGGAAAAAAAATAGTATCCAATCTGACAGTGCTCATGACAAAAGAAAATCTAATTACATTTCATGAAAACAAATCTTCATTCAACTCCAACCATATAACTGCAGAGATGTGTCATAAATGATCTTGCGGAGAAAGAAAACAATATTCTGCTTCATGTTGTAAATGCAATTTTTCAACAAAAAAACAACACATGTATCTACTGTAGATGTCCTGGCACCGGAGATGTAGTTGTGTGTTTAAAATATTGGATGGCAAACTGATATTGTAAGAGCAATATTGATAATGAAAGGTCAATATAAATAGAACGCATATGGGTCATATCTCCCAGGAGAAAAGAAAAGGAATTAATATAAGGTCTTAGCACAGAATGTGAACTTTACATTAAACAAGATAATAATAATATTTATACAATACCTTACATATTTCAAGCCCTTTCAAGCTACTGACGAGGTACACTATTAATTTCTAGTGATTCAGCAATGACATCAGTGAGAGTCACATAGGAAGGCATTTATTGCCACTGTGTACAGGAAATATGTAATATGACATTTCCATGGGCATTTTAAGATGCAGAAGAGGCAAAAAGGGACAAGTGAGATGTGTTTTCCTAATACACTCAACATTTCCAGCAGATTTATATTAGAATAGAAGTTTGGTCAAACGAGGCTCCTGTGGTGGGGGAGGGGGCGTGGCTGGTAAGGTGGGGTTGAAGGGAATTGTTGGGTGATGAGATGCTCCAGGTCTGTCCTCGGGGCTTGGGAGTATGAAGCTAGCTGTGTTTTCCAAGGGTAAGACCGAACTCCAACCGAAAAGCTCCAGCTACAAGCTTTCTCGTTTAAGAGGAGCGGAGGACTGCAGAACGGAATCATTAGAGGTGCAGAAAGATACCTACAGTTAGTGGCATCGGCATATGCTGTCCAGAAGTGTAAGGCAAAGTTAAACGGTGGGCCAGAAATTAAGTCTTTGAAGATTTCTGAAAGGGTCTCGGAGCCTGAGAGATGCTGTCACCAGAGAGAGGCTGAGAGGGGTGGTGAGGCGGAGAGCCTACTGCTTACAAGTCATTATAGTTTGATCTTACAAGTTCGGCAGGTTCTTGGTACAATTATATAACTACACGTACATTTGGCGGATGGAGACGAATTATGTACTATGCATGTAATTACATGTAGCAAAATGTGTACTTTTATTTGGTGGGTATTTACATAGTACAGTGAATGGTGTACTTAGAAATAATTAACAGAAAGCATTATTTAAAAAACAAAACAATTAAAAGTAGTTTGGTTTTCTTGAGCTCAAAAAAAAAAAAAAAAGAATCTGGAACCTTCCTTTTATTTATTCCAGTCATCTATGCCAAATTGTTCTGGAAGGCAGTCGCCAAAGACAAAAGGAAGACAAAGTAATTTCCTTCTGTTATTCATACTCTTTTGATTTAAGGAAAAGGCCTCTTCAAATTTAAAGTGTCTCAAAACTTCTGTCTGGCCTTAGATATTCCTAAATTTAAAACATTTCAAATTCAGTCAGCTTGAATGAATACCTTGGTATAATTTTCAACTTCTGTCTTTGTGAAATTGAGATTCCTGTGTGACTTATTAGGAGTACGATTCATTTTTACCCATGCCCCACAGAGTAGGCATGCCTTTATGTTTGTTTGGGAATAAATTTATGATGTAAAACACTTAGCAGTATGTTCTGTCTCTGCCTATCTGAAATATTTCTTGCCGAATACTCTTCAAAACCAGTTTTTTTTTTTTTAATTTTTGATGTTTACTTTATTTTTTGAGAGAGAGAGAGACAGAGTACAAGCAGGGGAGGGGCAGAGAGAGAGGGAGACACAGAATCTGAAGGAGGCTCCAGGCTCTGAGCTGTCAGTACAGAACCTGACATGGGGCTCAAACCTACAAACCGTGAGATCGTGACCTGAGCCGAGTCGGATGCTTAACCGACTGAGCTACCCAGGTGCCCCCAAACCAGTTCTAATTTGGATGCAAAAATATCCAGAAAGTGAATGAAGCTTTCAGAAGGCCTCTCTTGTAAAGTTTTCTTTTAAAGCCTATCACATGGGATACAAGAATCTCTGAATTTTTTCATCATTATTTGTGGAGTTCAGATTCTTTTCCAGCTTTTTCTGGAGATAAAGTTTCTAGGTGAAACTTCGTTTTATGAGTCCCTTATAAATAAATAAGATCTCAGAACATAAAAACTCTCTTATGAGAGATAAAGAGTATGGCTTTTTTTGGTTTTGTTTTGTTTTTTCTAATGCTCTGCATTATAAGACATTGGAAGAATGTCTTGATGGTTAATTCCTTCAAAAAATTAGGTTAAAGGGTATCAGAACAATTACTAAACTAGAATTTTTAGAAAACAAGGTAATGTCTTTTCCTTTCTTGGTGGCTACCAAAGAGGACCAATTTAGTCACCATCAATCCACCGGGTGTTTTAGACATTTTGCCAATTTTCACCTTAGGATTTAATCAATTACGTGTCGGTGTCAGGAGCTAGGAGGGTCCCCCAATGCCAGGAGGGTAGGAGAGCCTGAACTTCCAAAAGTGCTTTACAACCTTCTAAGTTACATTTACCGGTATTATCATGCCCCTAAGACGGCCACTGTATTTTTCTCAGGCAAAATAAAACGGGTCAGAAAGGAAATTTTGGAAGTCTGGGCTCAGATCCTAGTTGTTAGCTGCCTTGTTTGGTGCTAAGCTGTTATTTCATTTAAAGGGGTCAGGAACACTCAGGTCACTCTCCCACTCCCCCATTCTGATTACTTGGGGCTTGATTTTTGAAAGTTGGGGATGGAGAATTCATCATAAACTTGGGACCTGTGAGCTTTCTTTCCCTAAAGGGAGAGCCTGAACATCAAAAGGCACAAAAATGGCCCTGGGTTGTTCTCCTCCTGCTCCATTGTTAGAGAATGACTTTTAGTCCTGTTGCTTCTGTGTAGTGGGTCAGTTATCTTCCTAACCTGTCTTTTTCTCACACTTTGTTGGGGGGGGGGGGGGGAGGCTAGCCATCATTTTATTGTCTTTGTGGGTGCTAATGGAGATCTAGGTCCTAAAGCCTTTCCATTTTCTAAGTATTTTATACAAAATCCACATTCATGGATTTACTGTATTTGGATGTCCAAGAGAGTCCTCCTAACCTTCTACAATGATGAGACAAAGTCAGGCAGAAAAAAACCAAAACAAAATCGCCTTTAGAAATCGATACAATTTGTTCTGATTCTATGTCTACACTCAAGAAAAAGGAAATGTACTTTTACAAGCTTTCTAGGTCTCTGCTGATCACTTAACTCGGCTAAGATAATTTTTGATCAGTGGTTTGTTCTGAATGCCATTTTAAAGTGGTAACATTTTGTGGTGTTGGCAAAGTCATTCCTAACTTTTGTCTACCCGCGCTCCCCCCCCCCCCCAATACCCAGAAAGCAAGAAGCCTAGTATAAGGCAAAACTCTGGAAGAAAAAAAATCTACATGTTCTTTAAATAGAGCTTGACCTCTGGGCCAGTCAATGTATTATTTCTCTAGGAAGTCAAGTTAGCATGCAAATAACCTAAACATAACCAGAAATGTAACAAGGGTATCTAATACTCATCAAATTTATTTCTAAAATATTGCAGTGGATTCAGAACCCTGAATTCCAACCAGATGTACTTCTGGAGTATTACACAGGTCATATATATTTCACTTTTTTTTTTTTTTTGGTTCAAACCCAGGGGATCGACACGATAATTAGATTGAGAACATCTGCACCAAATCCAAACCATTTCCCTGATCCTTCCTTGAGCCTTCCCTACGGGAAGTTTTGGGGGTTTTCTGTTTTTTTTTAAGCCCCTGCACATTTTATTTGTCTGGCCACCTTCAGGGCAACTGCGAGGTCTCGCCTGCCTGCCACCGCACGTATAGAAGAGGAGCGCAGACGTACCCCCAAGTGTTGGGATACCGGGCCTGGAGGGGGTGGGAATCATCAGAGGTGGTATTTCGTCGGGACAGGGATCCCTTGAGGTGGCAGTGCAGTTTCCCGTCTGGGGCCTGGCTCCGGGACAGGGCGTGGCCAGGCGCGGGGCGAGCGGGTGGGCACGTGCGCGGGGACCCGAGGACGCGAGTGTCGGGGCGCCGCTGCCCTCTACCGGGCGGCGCGGTCGGAGCTGCAGCGCGGCCGCCCGCCGACTGCGCGCGCGGGCTCGGGCGCCCCACACCGAGGCGGTCCTCGGCGTTCCCGAGGTCGCCAGTGCCCTGCCCCGCGCGGCGTCACAGCATCTGCGGCGGAGGCTCGCGGCGCCCCTGCCCTGCGCTCGCGCGCTCCCACCCACCTGCTTCCTG
Organism: Neofelis nebulosa; assembly: GCF_028018385.1. NCBI lineage: Eukaryota > Metazoa > Chordata > Mammalia > Carnivora > Felidae > Neofelis > Neofelis nebulosa. The sequence continues at coordinate 8,474,482 of NC_080799.1, forward strand.
CCCCCTCTGCTGGGCGAAGCTGCGATGGGGACGCCGAGGGACCCCCACCCCCGCCCGCCGCCGGCCGACCTCAGGAGCCAGTCACGCATTGACGGAACTGAGGTTCTTCGCCGGCCGAGACCTGGGGGCACGTGTGTTCTCTAAATCTCGTGGCCTTTCATTTCCAGGCCCTTCATTCAAAACTGCTTCCGTTCACCCCAATGATCAGCGCTAAGCCCTCGAACTCAGTTGAAAAGCAGTTATATCCTTACACGTTTTATTTCGTATCCCATCCGAATTTTATTTACATATAATTTTCAAGATTAAGGAATTTGGGGATGTAATCACACGTCACATGAAGTGCGGGGGAATAAAAGTACAGTATTCCTGCTGGGAAGTCAAACTCACACGTGTGTATAATCAGTTAAACATGATCATAAAACGGGGTGCTTTTGCCAGGTTTCTGCGAAAAAAGAAATCAAAAGCGAATTGACTCTGGGGTTTAAATGCTAGCATTTCTGTAAACCAGGGACCATACTTTGTTGCAAGTGCACCTACACTTTCCAAGTTTCTGCGCCAAAAGGAGTGAAAACCGAAGTGTCTGAACTACAGGAAGTTTCCAAGGCTGTTCCGCCGAAGCGGTGCGGGGCATACACAACGGTGCGCCAAGACTTTTCCTGTCGTGGCCTAAGCTGGCGCAGCTAGGACCCCTGGCCACCCGGCTTGCGGGTGCGTGGCGGCGCGGGGACCGCGCTGCCACCGTTCGGGGCGTTAACGTGTGCAGCGACAGCAGGGTCGGGGCTGGTTTCACCCCAACTCCACTCCCCCCAATCTCAAACGCTGTCCCTGGCAGGCTCGACCGGGGTCCGGCTGGGGCCCCGGGGAGGTGGGTGCGCCTCAGCCGCCCGCCAGTCCGCCTCGCACACGCGCGGCCGCCGTGGGCCCGGTTTGCGCTGGGTCGGCGCTCGGGGCTCGGGCAGGTGGTCGCGGCGGCTCCGCGCGCTCGGGGCCCGCAGGAGGGCGAGCGAAAGCGGCGCGGCTCAGGCGCCCGCCCGGACGCGGCCGAAAGCCCGGGACTCAGGGCCCCCGAAGGGCTGCGCTCGGCCGCCGGCGGCCCCCGCGACCCCCAGGGGCCCGAAGCAAGCCCCAGGTGAGCCCGGCCCGGGGCCTCCCGCGGGGCCCCGGAGCCCCTCCCGCCGCCCTCCAGCGCCCCCTCGGGGCCGGGCCGGGGGCCGCCGCCCGCCGGGGCCGGGGGCCCGGGAGGGGCGGGGGTCGCGGGCCCGGCGCCGGGCGCCGGGGGGAGGGGGCAGGAGCCGCGCGCTCCAGGCCCCGCGGCGGCCGCCGCGCCCCCGGGCTCCGACTCCGGCTCCGGCTCGGGCTCGCCATGGCTGCGGCGGCGCCGTGAGGAGGAGTCCGCGTCCTCCGTGGCGGCGGCGGCGGCCGGCTCCAGGCCGGGTTTTGGCGCCGCCCGCCTGCTGCCTCCTGGCGGCTCCTGAACTCCAGCCCCCTCTCTATCAGCCTCTCACTCCGTCTCAATATGTCTCAAGATGGCGGCCAATGTGGGATCGATGTTTCAATATTGGAAGCGCTTTGATTTACAGCAGCTGCAGGTCAGGCTTCTGCTCGCTCGGCCTCTCGCCCGGGGGTGGGGGCTGCGGGCGGTCGCGGCCTCCCCCGGGGCCCCGGGCTGCCCGGCCGCCGGGGGGCCGCGGCGGCGGGGAGGAGGGGGGTGCCGGGGAAAGCGGGGCCGAGTCGGGGACAAGTCCCTCTCGCTCCCCGGCCCCCATTGATAACTCGCTTGATCAGAAATTGATCCTCTTTGTTCAATTCATCGATCAGCCCAAGATGGCGCCGGGAGCCGCCGCCGCCACCGCTGCCCCCGGTGTCGGCCCCCACCCCGGGCGCCCCCCCGGCCCTGCGCCGCCGCCACCGCCGCCGCCGCCGCCGCGGGACCGGGGAGGGGGGCGGCCCCGGCGGCCCGCGGGGTGCGCGCGCGAGCGGGGAGCGGGCGGCGGCGGGCGGCGGCGGCGGCGGGCGCTGCGCCGGGAGGGGGCTGCGGCCCGGCGGCGGCGCCCGGCCGCGCGCCCCGCGCCCCCGGCCCGCCGTATTCCCGGGGAAAGTTTGTGGGGAGTTGCTGTGGGGGGTGAAGCGCCTGCCTCTCCAGGAGGAGCCGCCGCCGCCACTGCCGCCGGCGCGGCGGAGCTGGGGCTGGTGGCGCTGTGGTGCCGCCGGCTCGGGGGAGGGTCAGAGCGGCCACCGGCGGCGGCGGCGGCGGCGGCGGCGGCGGCGCGGCCCGGCTCCGGCCAGGCGGGCGGGTGGCCGGGCGGGCGGCCGGGCGTCCGCGCGCCCCGGCCCCGGCCGGCCCGGGCCCCGGCCCGCCGCGCCGGGGCTGTCAGCGGGCCGGGGCCGCGCCGCCGCTCCCGCACCCGGCGTGGGGGTCTCCGCGCGGACCCCGGGGTTTGTTTACGTCCGGACGGGCGCCCCGGGGCCACCCGCAGCCGCCCGGCTCTTTTGTGTGCCTGCACGAGTGGCGCGGACCGGCCCCTCCGCGGCCGGAGACGCGGGTAGGGGTGCTTGGGGGTAAACTTGCGAGGGGCGGCGGGCACCCCACGCGCGGAGCCCGAGGGTCGGCGCGCCCGGCGGGAGCCGGTGCGGGCGGAGGGCAGCAACTTTCCCCGAGCTCAGGCCCCGCGCTGCGCCCTGGCGCGCCGTCTACCCGGGTGGGGGGACGCTTCCTCCCCGCCGCCGGTCCGGGCGGCCCGAGCCCCGAGGCTCCCGCGGCCCCCGGTGACCCGCCGGCTCCGCTCTGGCGCTCTCCTCCGAGGCCCTGTCCTCCCAACAGGGTCCGCGGGGCTCGATGGAGCGCGCGGCGGGTCCCGTCCGAAATGCCGCCTCGGGCCGGCTTCTCGAAAGCAAAGCCCCGGGGGCCCCCCTGGACAGTGGTGTGCCGGGCCGTGGTCCGCGCGCCGAGCCCGGGGCGTTGCTGGGGGATCGTGCCGGGGCTCCCCGTCCGGCTCCGGTGCTGCCGCTGTGCCCAGGGGGCGCGATTCTGCCTGTCACCCCAGACCCAGAGGAGCCGCGCGCCCTCGGGGTTCGCCCCGAATCTGCCGGCTCCGCGCTCGCCGCGCCTGGACGGCCCCGGGACCCCGCCAGGTGGATGTTGTGCGTAGCCGGAGCCAAGTTGAAGGTGAGCGGCGTGTGGGTCAGAAGAGCGATGCGGATTTGGGGGTGGGGGGTGGGGCCGTGGGGGCGCGGGAGGGGAGGTCGGTCTTCGGCTCCGAAGGGCCCCGGGGCGGCCTGGTACCGCGGGGGTCGCCCTGCGTCCCTTAGGGACGGCCGCGGCGCCCTGCTTTAAGGTGTGCGGGAAGGTAAACTTGGCCGAACTTTCCTAACCCGGAGGACTGGTGATAGTGACCTACAGTACTTTTAGGAGGGAAGCAAATGAACTCCAGATGCAGCCTTGGATGAAATGAAGCGGATTGGATTAAAACCTATATAAATGGAGTCTGACAACTTTAATTGTATATGCTTGTTTTCTGTTCCTGCCTACGTAAGAACGATAAAACAGACTCATAGTCGTTATGAAATTTCTTCAGATTTCTCGCTTTAGGAAGAAGACTATGTGAAATATGTATTTTCGATAAGATTAAAACTTAAAGGACTTTGAGTATTTATTGACTAAAATAGATTACTCCAAAGTGTCTATTGTGTAAATTAGATTCCTGAATGTAATGAACACAGCCGAATGGCATTTTTGATAAATTGGTCTACCCTGTTTTAGTAAAAATAGCTCCCTTTTACCATAATTTAATTCCTGTGCTTACAGTAAAACCCGTTGTGGAATTTTGAAGAGACAAACCTTAATTTTTTTTCCTTGTCTTCCTAAATGTGACATTTAGCTGAACATCCATGAAGTTTATTTTTTAAGCATTTTTTTTTTTTTTTTTTTTGGCAAAAAAAACTGCGTGGGAGGTCGATTCGGTTTCCGGAAAGGTATTAGATTTTAGGATCTCTTTGACACCCCACAACCTGCCAGTGATGAGCTCCTTCGGGATATCATGAGGATATTTAACTATGTAACTCCAGGATCGGCCTGGAAGGTTCCTTGTCCGTTTATGTGAATGAGCTTTAAGGTGTTGATCTTGCAAACAAAATTATGTGAGCGAGCATCATTATCATTGTCTGTACGGAGCTTCCTTTAGCTTTTGGTGGTAGGTGAAGATTGGGGCTGAGATGATTTTCTGCCCCTCCTTGACAGGTTTGAAAAACTTCATTTGACTATGGAATGTCAAAGTTCAAGCAGAAGGCTAAACTGGTTCTTTCTCTGGGCCCTGAAGAGGCCTATTGAATTGGTATCCAGTTTAACGTCATCTCTGTTCCCAGAGACAGTTAAGTGAGCCGATGAGACTGCAGTTTGAGAAGAGAGAATTCATTAGTTTCAGGCTCTTCTCATCTTTCCAGAACCCCTGACCCGGAGATCGGGTTGCCTGCGGAGCCCAGTGTGGGTTGTGGCATCGCCACCTGAGGGTAAAGAGACCCTGTCTGAGCTAGACTCAGACCCAGGTTGGAGACCTCAGCGGGTTTGCTGGAGACAAGATGGTTGTGTGTCCCTCCCATGCCCCTGCTGCCCCCCAGTGAGCACGGGCTGAGTTCTGGTCCCTCGGGGCGTGGTCTTAAAGCTGCCCTGGGACGTGGACTGAGTGCCCAGAAAGAGAGTTTGTGAAGATCGGGCTCTATTTCGTTTCCTTTTCAGTCCCAAAGGCTTGTGGTATGGAAGTGTCAGTGCTTCGGTGTTGCTAATAAGACGAGTTGGACAAGTTTTTATCCTATCCCAGACTTGTAAAAAAACCAGGTTTTTTTTTTTAAGACAAGAAAAACACCATTGTATAAATTTGCCTTTTAAATACATGTTTGAAAAGAGGACACTTTCTAAAACAAGCTCTCGTAACTCTGTGTGTGAGTGAAGCTTTTGGGGATGGGGCCTGCCAGCGACCCACTTCCCTTCGGGGCGTTATTCCTCTGTGGTGACTGGTGTTCCCCTTTAAGGAGTCTCTGCAAAAGTTAACTTTAAACATTTTCCTCTTTGTCAAAATCGGAAAATAATTCCAGTTTTGCCCAAAGTCCGTTTCTCTGATAGCTTTTATTTTGCGTTTCCCTGTTAGGGAAGTATTCCCCAGAAGTGTATTATTTTGATTACAGTATGTATCCCATCTAGTAAACAAATCAAGGGCTTCTACACAGCTGCTGTCTTTGTTTTCTTGGCTCTTTTAATATCAGTGTCTTTGAGATGGCGTGTGGGAGGGGGTCATTGTCAGTGGATTAAAGTTTTTTTCTCTGTGTGAAACTCTGTGTGGTTTTTCTGTTTTTGTCTTTTAAAGGTGCAAGGCGGTGAAGGGCTGGGGTTACACAACAGCCTCTGATACAGTTGGGTCCGTGGAGTCTCCCTTTGCCTCCTTCCCCAGTTTCACACAGCTCTTGCCAGTAGTTAGCTGCAGGAGGGGGTTGAAAGGGCGAGGGGACAAATTGCCAATCCCCTCCGGAATCACTCTCTCCTCATCCACTGAGCTAACCTTAAAAATGTTGTCTGGTGAGCCTATGGAGCCCCCGAGACTTTTACAGGCTGTTGAAAAAGTCCCCTGTCCTGTTGTGTACAATTAAAACAAACCCAGCAGGGTTTCTGCAGGAGCTGTGCGGAAGGGATGGCCTGTGCTTCCCTCCCGTCCTCCCCCCTTCTGGGTCCACCTGTAGCAGTCAACCAGCAGAACTGCTCCCAGGGCTGTGCTCAGGGTCCGTCTTAGGAGAGAAAACGAGGCTCGAGGTAGAAAATCTGTATCCGTTTCAGCTCATTGTATAAGGCACCGCGAACATCCTCAGTGAAATGAAGGAAGGACAGATTTGTTAGAGGGAAGCTTGCACATTTTTAAAGAGAGAAATTCGTCCTGTGAAAAAATCCTGCAGAGCTAGGCCAAATTCGTACCTGTGCTTCCATTTCACACAGTTCACATTTGATGCCCTGTAAATTTCCCGTTTTTAAAAAGGCAGGTGCATCCGCCGGCCTGTAACACAAATCCTACCTGAAAGTTACTTTAATATATAGGATCACACACTATTTGAGAAATTATTTAAAAACCTATTTACAGTCATTTAACGTATGAAAGTGTGTGTATATAATTGCTTTTCCTATGAAAGGTCTGATTTTTACAAGGAACTGTCAGAGATAGAAATTCGTTATCTTATTCTATTGTTTTGTCTGAAGCTCTGCATTATGGCTGCAGAGAGACAGTTTTGGTTTCCACTGAAATTCCCCTGCCTCTGATTGTTTAAACCAGACCCTTAATCTTATTTTAACATACTTAAAACGTTCAAAAAAAACCCGGAAGAATTGTTTTGTATAAGTAGCAAGTGAATGTAGTTTAAACACTCAAAGCAATTCTGGTATCTAATTGGAAACAGGTGGAATTCTTGGAATCCTGTGTTTGAATCTTATTATAGCATGGCACAGAGACACTTTTTACTTATGGCCATTTGTTTTGCTGAAGCTGTTGGAAGAGGGGCCCCATGACCTCTCATTGTGCCTCACTACTGTTTACCTGGACGTTCCAGTCGTGCTGGGCATTTTCGGAACTAGATGCCCGTGTCTGCCGGGACACCCGAGAGAACTATGCATGTGCAGATCGTGGAGTGAAAAAAGGAACTTGAATGGCATAATTAGACAAGCGATTTAATATCTGTGTTATATAGCTTTTATAGCAAAGAAGTAGTGAATTCATTTGCGATTTCTGATTTAATAAACATTTATTGACATGAGCATTTGGATACATTTTATTACACCCTGGTAATGATTTAGAATTCACAGAGAAATTACTGTTCCTACAAACTCGACATTTAGGGATATAAAGTCACATAGCAACCAAAAAAAAAAAAAAAGAAAACAAAAACCTGCCCCAAGTTTGGGATATTTCAACAAAATGTCAGTGGCGGGGCTCTCTGAAATATCTTAGTCATGTTTCCTATTCTCGTTTTCAAAGCCAGCTAAATAGCCTGGTTTTGCTGCATGGTTAAGGACCAGGTTTTGGTTTGTGTTTACGTGTTGATTTTATTGAAGAGGACAGCCAAGATTTGTATTGAGCTGTGGGTCCTGTCACAGTTCTGGATTTGCTGGGCTGTAATCAGTCCCAATTTTCAGCTATATTCTAAGGAGATAGGGAGAGGACAGTGGTCTTTGGCTGGGCAGGAGACGTCCCTGCAGGAAGTTACCTGGGATGGGTGGGTGTGTGGGGGGACCCATGGCGTCGCCTTCATTGGTAGAAGCAGCTTTGAAGCACCTTAGATTTTTAAAAAGGCCAAGTGCTACCCGACTCACATAATACGACACCGTTAAAAAAACATAATGAGGGCCAACAGCAGTTTCTGAAAGCCATCTAATTTGTTGCAAAACCCATCAAGGACCTTTCCTTGGAAAAGTAAACAACTCTCTAATAAAAATAATTCTAATTCTTGCTGTAATTAAATTCTGATAGGATGATGTCAGTGCACGAAATAAATCTTGTCATTTTCTTCATTTGAATCTGAAGGCTCTTCCTTGCTGCAGGAGGCCCAGGGCAGTTGGCAGAATTTTTGTGTGTGTTAGAGCCCTGGGCCATGGGCAGCCTGGGGAAGCTCCTCAGACGTGAACCCCCACCCCCGCCTTCCTCAGGACCCCCGTCAGACAGGTGGCTGGAGAGGAGCGAGGTTGGGGGTGTTCATTCCTCCCCAGAATTTACCCAGCATCACAAAGTACCTGGAAAAATAGCCAGGTAGAGGATTTACATGGAACTGAATAGATTCTACTGCTTTTCACTGAAGCATTTGTGAAAATGAGTTGGCCCACATCCCCTTTTTTTTAAATTTATTTATTTATTTTTTTAAGTTTATTTGTTTTAAGAGAGAGAGAGAGAGAGTGTGTGTGTGTGTGTGTGTGTGTGTGTGTGGGACCTCAAGTGAGCCAGGGAGGGGCAGAGAGAGAATCCCAAGCAGGCTCCATGCTGTCAGCACAGAACCAGGCACAGGGCTTGAACCCATGATCGGTGAGGTCATGACCTGAGCAGAGATCAGGAGTCAGCCGCTTAAGCGACTGAGCCTCCCAGGTGCCTGGCCCACACCTCTGTAAAACCCCAGACACCACAGTGGGGCCCACTCGGCCGACAGTTGAAACCTTCGATGCTTTTGACTGTGATTTACGAACAATGTTGGAAGAAATTATCAGAACTTACTCTGAAGCATGTTTTAGCATCATCCTGAGTATACCAGCACGAGGGTTGTTTTCTTAAAGACATCTTTGTATTTGGCTGTGTTTATTCAAAAAGTTAAATGAGTTAACGTTTTTTAAAAAAGTTATATATGGTTGCGAGGTATCCTGAATTTGGTTAAGGGAAAAACAAATTGACAAATTAGCTCTTTTTTAAGGGAACATTGTGAAATTGCAAGAAATGGAATGCCATTCTGACTGTCATTAAGATTTTATTTGGGTGTTGACAGCTTTTTGCTAAATGTAAGATGTTCAGATCCTGTCCACTCAGCTGGAAAAAAAAAAAAAAAAAAAACCAACAAACCAAAAACAACTAGCTTAAAAGCTTATTCCCAATTTCCCCCTAAAAGACAGTTTATCTCACATTGGTTCTTTCCCCCCAATACATTTTTAATATTTTATTTCCTCACATAGTTTTTAAGACCAAAAAGAATATGAAGTCATTTTAGGCATCTCAGTTCTGTGATATATTGGACCTGTGACGGTCCTTGCTTGATTACCGCCTTCCCTCCTGTTTTTAGGGGAGAGAGCGTTATTTGGGTCAGAATAAAAAAGCTAATAAACGACACCAAAGGTAGATCCATGTCTTGAAAAGCCTGAAGCTGCAAGCAAGAGCAGGAAGGGCCTTTGAGGTGCTGCCCTAAGTGCCTGCTGTCACCCCTGCTGTCACCTCTGCCTGCCGCTTCTTGCCCTTCTGAGCTCCTGCCCTGCCAAGCCTGTCCTGTTGTGACAACTGTTGTTTTATAATTGTTTTATTTTATTTTTTTTGCTAAGTATTTGTGGAGCTCCATTATTTTGAGATTCTTGGAAGAAAGAGAGCTATGTAAATGAAAATTAAAAATAAAATTCTTGCTGGAGGGAATTGTGCATTTAATTTTTTTGATTAGGTTTGGGAAAGACTTCTTTTTTCCCCCTTACCCTGAAAATAGGAACATTCTGTTGCTCCTGTCACCATTTTTGCTTCATTCCACAAGGTGTGGCAGATAATGGTGAAACACGTCCTTTATTTTCTGTTTTTCACTGTGGTAGTCGACCTAGAACTTGAACCCACGCGGTTCTGCCTATGGTGAATTACTTCTGTTTCACATTGCTCTGCCCTGCCCTCACTGAGCGCATAGGTAGCTACTGCCCATAGAACACTAACCTTTTAGGGGCGCCTGGGTGGCTCAGTTGGTTGAGTGTCCGACTTCGGCTCAGGTCATGATCTCACAGTTCGTGAGTTCGTGCCCCGCGTCGGGCTCTGTGCTGACTGCTCAGGGCCTGGAGCCTGCTTCACATTCTGTGTCTCCCTCTCTCTCTGCCCCTTCCCTGCTCATGCTCTGTCTCTCTCTGTCTCAAAAATAAATACACATTAAAAAAAAAAAAAAAGAACACTAACCTTTTAAAGGGGAAAGATTTTGAGTCCCCAACATGCAGAAATTACAACTAAAATTATAGGAAGACCTGCAGATCCATTTCCACCTTCCCGTCTTGTTCACACGGCAGAGATGTTCTAAGTTGTATGATTTTGAAAGTGAAAACTGACTTTAGGAGCATTCGTGGAAACATGAATTTACTGGAATGGCTTCATTTCAGCTGTGCCTCGGTTTCTTGCTTACATAATCCCATGTGCTGTCAGAGCGATCAGCCAAGTGGGGGACAAAGTCAGGTCTGGAGTCCATAGGCTTCTGTTCCGTAGGCATGTGTGCGACGCAGGAGCCAGATGGGAAGCCCAGGCTGCTGCAAGGCGCCCATCCAGGTGACTTGGTCCGCCATGGACCTCACAGTTGCAGGTGAGCCCAAGGGGCCGGTGAGTGCCAACAGCCTGGAGAGCGGTGCTACGCAGTCAGGAAGTCATTACCTGGAGTGGGTCATCCCGGGGGACCCCTCAGTCATCTCTCTTCTCCCCACTTCTCAAATTTGTCACCATTGGCATGGAATTGAGAGAGGGAGGGTATTGCCAGTTGTGGCTAAAAGGTCATTGTCGGGGGAGTGAAATCGTTGGCGATTGTTTTACTTTGCTCTGTGTTGGTGTGCAATTCTGCTGCTATTTTACACCTCAAGGATGTTTCAATGAACCTCTTGTGCGTGTGTTTGCAGTTAGGGTTGGGGGCTGCTTGTTGTATATGAGAGCCAGATCTTTCTAGCACATGAGGACTGAATGTGTAGCTTTTACTTGTTTCAAAAGTGTTCACAACAGGTCGCAACCCATCATAGATGTGGCTGCCAGATTAATCTTCCCAAATCATTGATCCCGTCATGCTGTTCTCTCTCCTGTAGTGGCTCACTTGGGTGTAGAATGGAGACCACTTTCCTTCGGCAGACAGAGTCCCTGATGGTTGGTCCTGCCTTACCTAAACCTTCTGCCCCACTTAGAAGGATCCCAGATTCATGCTCAATTTGGGAGAACGCTCTCGTCCTCCCTGTGCACATCTGAGCATCAAACCTTATTTCACGCACTCCTTTTTTCCTTGCTTTTAACAGCCGTGGGAGCCCCGTGCACCAGGCGCTGGTGATGCAGGCTGGGATTCCAGCACTTCCCATCCTGGGGGAGCGGGCCGCTGGCATTGGCTGTGACGGAGCTGTGTGCTATGAGTTGATGGAGGGCTGTAGAGGAAGGGAGTCCAAACTGGGGACCTCCCCACCCCACCCCTCACCACTGCCAGCAGAACAGTTGGAGGGTGGCTGGTGGTCTCTAAGGTCTGCCTCCCTTCTTTGGTGATTCTGATGGACCCCACGTAGCATCCACCATAGCTTCCGGCTCTCCTTAACCATTCACGCTCCTGTTCTGCACCTTGTGTTGTTACGCACCTGTAAGTCCTGCTGCAGGAGAGCCATTGGCCTTTTTCAAGGGGGCAGCCCCATATATTCGGATTTAAGACTAGTTCAGCTAGTTCATTTAAGAAAGCAAACGGGATTCGTTTTTGGATTGTGCAAAGTAGATAGGTATAGAAAATGGTTGTGTTTTGAAAGCTACTGATGGCCATATACGTAATCGCGACAGAACATGGATTTCTTGTTTATTTCCATTCCGTCTTTGCGAAGTGACGTGTACATTGGTTAAAGTATATGTAATTGTATTTGTGGTACATAAAACATAAAAAAAAAAATCCACATTTTTAAAAATAGAATTAGGCAGAACAATCCTCTGACAGAGATTTATTCTTTGACTCTGCCCAGGGCCTGAATGGGAGGAAACTTCCCCCTGTGAATGGGGAAAGTGCGCACTGTAATGATTAGAACCCAACCCGTGCACAAGAAAGCAAGCAGCAGGAGGCCCGAAGGTCCGGGTGTCAGCACTGGAGAAGGGTCGAGAATGTGCGCAGCCCCTAGAAGCCGCCCCGTGGGCCTGGCGTGCAGCTGGGCAGAGGCCTCGGACCAGCCCCGGGGCGGAGCAGTGGCCTCTGTAGCCTGCCTGCCTTTCTCTGTTTCTTCATTTACAAAGAAAGTACCTAGGATATTTTTGTGAAGGTGACGTCACTGTCTGGCTGCAGAAGCATTTGCATGGGTTTGGGGGAAGCAAGGCTTGCCAGGGGCATCTGAGGAGCCACAGACCCCAGGGCCCAGCCTGGGGGGGGGCGGTGTCCACAGGGACGGGGAGGAGGGAGAGGAGCCACCCCTGCCAGGGGCAGAGGGTGTGTTCCCTGCGGGGTCTGTGGGATTTGGGAGGTCCGGTGGGAGTTCAGGGGCTGAGCCCTGGGGAGGAGGAGGGCGGAGCTCAGTGGAGAGGCTGCCGTTGAAGGCACAGGTGAGGAGATGAATCGTGGGGTTTGAAGCTGGTGGAAGGTTTGTATGCCTTTCAGTCGGTGTCGAGAGGCTGGCCTCTCATTTGAGGTGGGGAGGGCTGGAGAGCCGATCTCAACTGGGGGACCCCCGCCTGAATCTTAACTTCCCGGCCCTGGGGCCCGGACTCCTGTGATGTTTCAGTCGAGGGGCAAGAGAAGGACAGCGTCGCTGCTGGTAATGTGGATCGCACGTTATCATAGCTGGTCTTATGACCACTGGTGACCAGGCAGAGGCTGAAAGCGGTTTTGTTGTTGTTGTTGTTAAATATACGCTAACAGCTATCATTTCCTGAGTATTGACTAGGGGCAGATGCGGTGCGGGCCCTTAGCAGCCCCGAGGAGGCCAGAGGACCCAGCTGGTTAGGTGAGAAGCCGGGAGCCCAAGAGCGTAGCTGATTCCTGGGCCCATGGCTTTCCTGCTGATCCCTGCTGTTCACGAGGCCGGCTCTGCAGAAGCCGCAGGTCCTCGTGATGAGGCGCTGCAGTGGGGGGACTCAGGAGCAGGCCCCTGTCCACGGACCACTCCCCCCACCCAGCCCTGAGATGAGTTTGGGGTGGGGAAGTCACTTAGTGTGAGTCACCCGGGATGAAAATGAAGCCTGGGGTGGTGGACGTGCATGTACCTGAGTTGACCTTGGCGGGTGGACACCTTCTGTGGGAGACCTTGGTGGATTTGTGAGCCTTTCTAGAGCTTCCCCTGCCTTGAGACTCGAAAGAACTTTTCTAGAGCCTCCCCTGCCTTGAGACTCGGAGTCCTAGCGATGGAGCACCAAAGAGAAGGTAATGCGATCCTCCTTGGCCGGCAATGAATCTTCCCATCAGCAGACTTTATCTGGTTGGTACCTGGGGTGCAGTGATGGCCTCGAGCTGAAAGTAGCCCTCCTTTCTGTGTCCCCTGCTATCCTCTGTGCCCTGTCTGTGCATCCAGCAAATGGCGGCGGAAGAGATCTGGGGAAATGGGAGGCAGGAGAGAGGCCTGATCCCTGGGCCACGGGGAAGGAGGGAAGGAGCTGGTGGCCCCGAGGCTGTGCCCTGTTCAGCTGCGGTGGCTGGGGAGCGCAAACCTAACCAGGGCTGGTCTCTGAGACATGGGACCTGAGCTGGTGTTGGGGAACAGTTTGCTGTGAGAGCCTAATATTTGTGTTTTCACCCTGGATGGCCAAGACAAAATCCCCGCTCGCTGAGCCCCTGGGAGTCTGGCCGATTGAGGCACAGCAGTGATGCTGGGTTCAGATCCGTGCAGTATCACCTGCCAGCACCAGCCACACCAGGGCTCTGTCCTCAGTTACACACGGAAGGCATTGTTGGGGTGTGTTTGGCGAGAGGCTGGCTTTGTAAGGGGTCTGCGGGTGAGCATCTGTCCCGAGAGAAGAAGTCTGGCCAGGTGATACTCCTTAGATCTCAGCTTACTTTAGTCGAGGACATTATCATGGAAAAACGGAGCTGCTAGGCTACGCTGGATTCAGATGACTGTTTTTGCGTGTCTGGTTTTTTTGGGACGATGCAGCTTTTTTTGTAATGAAGTTTTACGAATTTAAAAAGAAAACCTACAAGGTGCAGCCGGCTTGGAAATAATGCAGCGTGTTTGAGCGAAGTTGCTGGCAGTTTGGTTTGTTTTGGAGTGACTCCTTTTTTGCACGGACCGTTGGGGCCATTCGTTCATTCCTCGAGAGTGTCTCCACGGTGCCTGATCACCCCTGGGGTGCCAAGAGGAACGGGTCCCCAGCCCTGCTGCTCGATGAACTGCAGGACACCCTGTATCCCCAGGTGTCAGGGTTATAAGGCCTGGGTCCTGGAAAGATGGTCCGTGGCTGTCCTGCTCCCTTGACTGATTTCATCTCCTGTGGGCCATGCAGGGTTGTAGCACAGCATTCTAATGACCAGAACAGTGGGGAAACCCCGGCCTTCAGGGGACCTACCTTCTAGCAGGGAGATGGAGAGCGAAGGTACGGAATACATCCATGACGTGTTGCCCGTGCCCAGGGCCGTGGAGCAGACAGAACAGGACCTCAGCGCGCAGCCCCACTGAGTCATCGGAAGGGCTGACCAGAGTGAGGCGGGAGGGGTGGTAAAGACAGTGGGAGGGGTGTGTGGAAGGCACAGTTCTGGTGAGAGGTGGGGAGGGACAGGAGAGAAGACACTGGCCCGAGGGTGTGGGGTAAGGAAGAGGGCAGACAGAACCTGGGCCCTGGAATTTTGGGGCAGGGCCCGTGGGGTCGTGGTGGCCTTGGCTGAGAAGGGGCCACCTATGGGCGAGGTGTCAGCAGAGGAACCTGAGTGGGGGAGGGGCAGGGAGCGGCGCAGGGAGGGCCTTCTGGGTCCATTGGACCCCAGGCGTCCGGCAGGCTGGTGTCACCTGGGGCTGGCCCTTCGAGAGGCAGCCCTTGCACCCTGCCACCTGGCTGGGCCCCACGGGTTTATTAAAGGCAGGTGCGGTCACTACTATCCTGTTCTTGAGCGTTGGGCGTGACTCAGATGTGCAGGGAGTCAGTCTGGAGTTCCTTTATTCATCCCTATTTGCTTTTTGTCGGTAATCCTTTGTAATTCCCCAGTTTCATGATGTAATTTTAATGGAATTAAGCTTGAACACTTCGAAATTATGTAATTAATTACGTTCGGCTTCAATTACAATGACTAATTATAGCGTGATACCTGGTGGCAAGTCAGGCAGGTACTGGTGGGGGTTCATGCCTGCTGGCTATCGGGAGGGCCACTTCCCGTTCAGCATGGGAGCCACGGCGCCCCAGGGACAGGTCGCCTGCCCCTGGGTTGCCCAGGGCGCCTTCCAATCCCACCCCTCCGCTGAGGTGCGAGGTGCGAGGTGCGGGGTGTGAGACGCGTGGGAAGTGCAGGTGTGGGAGGGTTGTCTGGGGATGCAAAGGCTCGAACTTGTTTCCAGGTTGAAGGGAAGGACTCTTCTTTGTAAGTTTGGGGTGCCAGGGGAAGCGGAGGGCCCTGTTGTGACATTCTTCTGGGATGCGGGAGGGAGGCTGCTCCCAGGTGAACGCGGAGTGTCAAAGAGCCGAAGAGATGGTTTCTAGCGAAAAGAAAAGGTGTGAGAACCACTCTGGGGTGAACAAGGAAGGTGGAAGCAGGTTTAAAAAGGTTACTGCGTGGTGGTGTTATTTCCAGGTGGCCCACATGCAGGGCTTCTGGGACCAGGAAACCGAGCCTCAGACCCCAGGACAGAGTGTGTGTTTGTGGACTTTCCAGAAAGTCTGCCCCCCACCCCCCCCCCCCGCAACTTTGCACATGGTGGTGGTTTTACTCTGCCTTAGGAGGAGGGAAGGGGTCTAGCTAAGAAATACCCGAGTTGATGGCTGCCTCTAAAACACCCACGTCTCCTAATGGGGGCTGTGCAGCCCCTTCCAGAATGGGGAAGCAGCGTTCCCACGAGGGAGGAGGGGGGTCGGGCCCTTCCGCCATGTCCCAGCACAGCTGCCCGCCTGCCCGCCTGCCTTCCCTGCCCCAGGCACACCTGCCATCCAGCTGTTCTTGCCGGGAGGCTCCTCGGAAGGGACTTGAAACAGAGGTGCCTGCGTATGGAATTCAGTGGCCAGTGTCCTGTGTCTGTGAGATGCCTGCTGTTTATTTGAGAGGCTTAGGGCGTTTTTCCAAAAGCTGATTCTTATGCCTCAAATAGATTTTTTTTTTTTTTTTAATGCCGTCTCTGAGTTTTCCAGTGTGTTCCCCATTGGGTGTACACAGAGCAGATGCGCTGGCCGAGGAGCCCCTGCTTCCGGAAGCTTGAGCTGAGGCTGATATTTGGGTTAGGGCGAGGGCCAATAGGATGTCTAAACGTCTTACAGATTTCTGTTTTTTAAGGGACAGTGTGACCTGAAAACATTTTGAGTATACGACCAGGTTTACATTTTGGTTGGGGGATGTCCTGGTACAGAGTGCTCTTGGAACACTTTTTTTTCTATTGAACACGCTTCAGAGGACAGCTCCCTGTACACAAAGCCCATACCTGTGTTGTTACTTTTTTTTTTTTTTTGATTTCTGAATTTTTTTAAATGTAAGCTCTATGTCCCCGAAGACATGGAGGACATAGTTCGGCCTGGGGCTTGAACTCATCACCCCGAGATCAAGACAGAGTCAGCCAGGCACTCATTTGTTACTTTTTGTTTTTTAAGATCAAATTCATATAAAATTCACTGTATTCACCTTTTTAAAGTGTGCAGTTCAGCTTGTGGGTGTGTTCCTCATGTTGTGCAACTGTCACCACAGTCGAATTCCAGGACATTTTCCACCCTCCAGCAAGAGGCTCGTACCTGTTAGCCGTGACCCCTGCATCTGCCCTGGGCCTCCCCCTGCCCCTTCCCGCCCGAGGCTCTGTGTAACCATCCCTCTACTTTCTGCCCCCATGGATTTCCCTGTTCTGGATATTTCACATATAAATGGAACCCTACAACACGTGGCCTTTTGTGTCTGGCTTCTTTCATTCGGTGTAGTATCTTCTGTGTTCACGTATGTCGTAGTGTGTATCCCTTCTTCATTCCTTTTGTGGCCGAATGAGATCCCGCGGTGTGGGTATACAACATCTGATGATCCTTTCATAAACGATGGGCATTTGGATCGTTTCCGCTTTTAGGGCTTTTACGAATAATGCTGTTGCGAACACCTGTCTGTGTGCAAGTTTCTGTGCGAAGCGTTTTCGGCTTTTCTCGGTACACGCCCAGGAGTAGGAACTCTGGGTCACATATGGGGACTCTGTGTTCCCGTTTCCGAGCCTGCTGCTGTTGGACGTCTTGGGTGGGGCTCCTGTTTGTTCTCCAGGTGCTCATCTAATGCCTGGGCCGCTGCACCTTTTCCTGCTCTGGTCTCCCTCCGGCCGCCTCGTCGGGTTCCTTGCGTGGTGGAGCTGCCTCACTTTGGAACCAGCGTGAGAGACAGATGGACGCGTGAGCAGGCCGTGTGTTTGGCTAACGGCAGATGCTGTTGGTGGCCCACCCGGGGTCTCTCCCCTCTGCGCCCGCCTGCCTCCTCACTCTTCCCCCGCACCGGGGCGAAACCAGATGTTTGTCTAAACTGTCCTGGCAGGGCCTTCCCTGCGGCCAGGCGTGGTGGGGGTTGCCCTTAGTTCTGGCCAGAGAGGCAGGGGATGTCAGGGTTGCTGCTGGAAAAGTGCTGCTTCTCTCCTAAAAGGAGATGAGCCAGGACAAAGCCCATGAACGTGCCTGTGGGCAAAGAGGCTCCAGGGCCAGCTGCCACCAATCTAAGCGTTGGCGGGCCGGTGGGGGTTGGGGGGCAGGACAGTGTGCAGTGCAGGGGACGCGGAGCAGGAATGTGGAAGGGGCCTGGGCTCTCAGTCTTGCAGTCACCCTTCCCCCAACTTTCTGTGATGGGAAACAGGAGTGTTATGGTTAAAATCCGGATGGTAGAAAGTTTCTTTTGGCTGCTTTGCTGGTGTGGACTTAGTAGTCCTGCTTTTGAGATGCTCTGGTTCTGGATGAGGGTAGACATAAGAGCATGAGGAGGAGTGTGTGCTCCAAGCTGTCTCTCCTAGCAGCAGGCAGGGTCCCATTTGCCCAGCCAGATGTCCCTCGATACTTTGCATGGAGCCAATAAAGCATTAAGCAATTAGAATGGTTAATATTCAGTTAAGTATAATTAGAAGCTGGTGTAAATTGTGAATGAAATTGACAGGTTCCAGAAGTTAAGGCAAAATACCAAATCTTTTTCAGCTCTGTGTGTGTGTGTGTGTGTGTGTGTGTGTGTGTGTGTGTTCTGCGAGGGTCTGTCGATTCAGATAGGTGTGGAATTGACACGGAGGGCCGTCACCAACTCAGTTCGTTGTAATTTTCCAAGTTTAGGAACATCCTGCCGATTGTTTTATGGTGTTAAACATTGAAATCCTTAAGTCAAAGGGTAAGAGTTTTAACACCGATTTGTACGAGATGGGCAGGAAAATCCAGACCCCTGTTTTCTGTCTGCCTCTGGGGGTATGTGTGTGTGTGTGTGTCTCACCCTCATCACTCATCAGTTCACAGCACACATGATTCATCTTAGTAAGTTTTTCTTCCTTTAGGCTCCACCCCCATTTCTAGACGCTGGCCCTCCTGCCCTATGCTGGTGTTTAGTATGCCTCTACACAGCTGTATTCTTGTGAACGGGGCGCCCTGCTTTGTAGGTGTAAGTAGCTTAACTCCTGTCTGGTGATGTGCTGTACGTCTTTCTCCCTCCTTTTCACTCGTCACTGGTTTGGAGATCTGACCATGTTCCTCCCTACACAGTTTGGTCGTCCTTCATGATAGCTGCATTGGATTCCATCTGAAGAATCCACTTGTCTTGGTTCGCTCAGGCTGATGTAACAAGATACTCTAGACTGGGCGGCTTAAACAACACACATTTTATTTCTCACAGCTCTGGAGGCTGAAAGTCCAAGGTCAAGGTGCCTGCAGTTTGCATTCCTGGTGAGCGTCCTCTTCCTGGCTTTCAGACTGCTGTATCCTCCAGGCGACAGACGGGCCTGAGAGAGAGTGAGGGAGCACCCTGGTGTCTCTTACAAGGTTGCTAATGCCATCGTGGGGACCCCACCCTCATGACCTTCGAAAGACCCACCTCCAGATGTCATCACTTCAAGGGCTAGGACTTCAGCATATGAATTTGGGGGACATAAGTTCAGTTCTTAGCACCGCCCGGCTTCTGGGTCCATTTCTGTGGGGGTGGCTCCACATTGTGGTCTCTAATACCCCAGTGCCTCTGGCATCCTTAAAACGCACAGGGCATGATGGCTGGTCCAGGAGTGGGTTGCTGCGTCCAGAGTGAAAAGGGCTGTTAATTTCACTAAGTGCTGCCAGATTGCTTCCCAGAGCAGAGGCACCACTGCTCTCTCCACGTTCGTGTCAGCACTTCCTGGAGACTTTTTGCCATTCTGATGGTTTTAAAGTGGTACTTCAGCGTTGTGTGATTCTTCTCTAATCACCGGGAAGGTTCATGCTTGTTACCTACCTCTTTTATACTTCTAAGATTTTCAGATTTACCCTTCTGTAAATTGTCTGGTCATATAGTATTTTGTTTTGTTTTTTTTTTAATGATTTACTTTTTTGTTGTTGTTGATTTGTAAGAGTTCTTTGTATGTTTTGCATGCTAATCCTTTGTTGGTTTTTGCTGTTGCAAATGATCTTTCCCAGTCTCTTTTGTTGATTTGTCTGTAGTGTCCTTCGATATGTAAAAAAACTTAATTTTGATGAACTCCAATCTATCTGATTTTCCCCCTCATGTTTGGTGTGTGATTTCCCTCTTGAGAACATCTTTCCCCATTCGGAATCATGAAGATAATCATGTACTTTTTTTTTTTAATGCTTCTTTAAAAATGAATTCTTTTCTTTTTTTTTTCTTTTTCTTTTTTTTTCAATGTTTTTTTTAATTTATTTTTTTTGGGACAGAGAGAGACAGAGCATGAACGGGGGAGGAGCAGAGAGAGAGGGAGACACAGAATCGGAAACAGGCTCCAGGCTCCGAGCCATCAGCCCAGAGCCTGACGCGGGGCTCGAACTCACGGACCGCGAGATCGTGACCTGGCTGAAGTCGGACGCTTAACCGACTGCGCCACCCAGGTGCCCCATAAAAAATGAATTCTTTTCTAATTCATTTTTGGTTGGTTTTCATTTTTGAGAGGGAGACCGAGCACAAGCCAGGGAGGGGCAGAGAGAGAGGGAGACACAGAATCCAAACGAAGCAGGCTGCAGGCTCTGAACTGTGGGCTCAAACCCACAAACAGTGAGATCGTCACCTGAGCTGAAGTTGGGTGCCCAGTCGACCGAGCCACCCAAGGGGCTCCATGTCTTTTTTTTCTCTTTTAAAGTTTATTAAGTAATCTTTATGCCCAACGTGGGGCTTGAACTCATAACCCTGAGATCAGGAGTCTCATGCTCTACCAAGTGAGCCAGCCAGGTGCCCCAAAGATACTCGTATTTTGATGGCTATGTCACATAACCATCAAACATTGGTCTTCCTCGTTTAGATCTTTAGGTTGGACATGGTTTTTGTACAGAGAGGTAGCCAGGTTTTCCAACATTGCTGAACAGTTTTGTCTCCTACCTTGTGATTTTGGGAGCCGCGTCTCTTGTACGTCAGGGCCTCATATACACGTGGGGATGCTTCTAGGGTCATTCTTTTGTTCTGCCCCCTATTTGTTTCTTCTTGCACTGGCACCACACCATTTTACGGTGGCTTTATATGTGTTTTAATTTCTGATCACGTGAATTTATCCTCTTTGGCTCTTTTTCTTTTTTTTTTTTAACTTTTTTTTTTTTTTTTTTTTAACTTTTTGAGACAGAGAGAGACAGAGCATGAACAGGGGAGGGGCAGAGAGAGAGGGAGACACAGAATCTGAAGCGGGCTTCAGGCTCCGGGCTGTCAGCACAGAGCCCGACGCGGGGCTCGAACTCACGGACCGCGAGATCGTGACCTGAGCCGAAGTCGGCCGCTTAACCGACTGAGCCACCCAGGCGCCCCAACTCTTTGGCTCTTTTTCAAAGCACCTTGGCGACTCAAGGTCTATTGTTCTTTGATGCACATATCTGTCTGGTTCCCCCTCAAGTTCTGCTGGAGTCTCTATTGCATTTGGATGAAATCTACAGGTTAATTTGGGGGCAGGGGGGAAATGAAGACCTTTTAAGTTGTCCCATCCTTGAACAAAGATACTTCTCCATTTATTTAGGTCTTCTTCCTCCAAAAAGGTTTTGTGAAATCTTTATTTAATTAATTTCTAGTCCTTTACAGTTTTGTGGTGTCGTGACCAGTGTCTTATTTAAAAACATTTTTTTTTCTTCTGATTGATGATTGTGGTATGGAAGAAAAACAACCGGTTTTGTTTGCCGATTTTGAAACTGGCAGGCTTGCTGAGTCTCTTTCTAGTTTTACTGATTACCTTGACTCTGTTACCTTTCCCTGGGGATAATATCATATGCAAAAAAAGTGACTCTTTTGTTTACCCCTTTCCTTCCACTCCTTGAACCAGAGTGGCTTGTTTGGTTGGCCAGAAACTCAAGGACTCCGTCGCATAGTGGGTTAGTGATGGTGGCCTGCTCTTTCCTGGTCTCAAGGGAATTTTTGGTAGACGCCTTAAACGGATTAAGCAATTACCTTGATTCCCTTTCCCTTCCTTTTCTGAGAGTTTTTTTTTTTTTTTAAATAATAATTAGGTGTTGACCTTTAGCAAATACTTTTTCTTAAAATCTATTCATGGCCATGCGATTTTGATCCCTTAGTCCATGCATGTGATAAATTGCATTACAGTGATGGATGCTTTGAGGCCAGATCATGCAGTGCATTGTGGGGCCAACTGTGTCTTGAATTTTAAAATATGGTTGGATTTGAAGCCTAGTTTTGACATCTGTGTTACCCAATAAAATCGGCCTATACTTTTCTTACCCTTATCTAGTTGGAATTGAAACTGTACGGGTCTCGTGTAAAATAGGTTAAACTTGTTTTGGGATCATTTCTATGAGATGAGGAACGCCTGTAGCTTCAGCGTGATCGGGCTCCCCCTGTCCCGCCGTGGGTCCTGAGACTGAGTGTGGCGAGCAGGCGTTCACCGTCTCACTCTCTTTATTAGTCTGACTCTTCCTTTTGTAGACCAATCTGGGCATTTTATAACTTTCTAGAAATATGTCCATTTCATCGTGGTTTTAACACTTATTCTTGTATGAGTGTTCGTAATATTTTCATGATTTGTGTAAATCTGTTGTTTTAGTGCTAGCTGCTTCGCATTTTCTTTCTAGATTCTGTATTTCTGAACGTGTCTGTGACTTCTTTTCAGTCTCCTGTAGAGTTTGGTTTGTCTTACGAGTTCTTAAACGAAAACTGCCTTTTGCCCTTCTTGCCCTCTTTGTCCTTTTTTTTTTTTTCTTTTGAGTCACTGATTTTTCTCCTTTATTTCACTCCTCTTAAAGGGCACTCTTTGTTCCAAACGTCTGTTTTTGAAAGTTCAGCTTTTGGGGTGCCTGGGTGGCTCAGTCGGTTAAGCGGCCGACTTCGGCTCAGGTCACGATCTCGCGGTCTGTGAGTTCGAGCCCCGCGTCGGGCTCTGTGCCGACAGCTCAGAGCCTGGAGCCTGTTTCAGATTCTGTGTCTCCCTCTCTCTGACCCTCCCCCATTCATGCTCTGTCTCTCTCTGTCTCAAAAATAAATAAACGTTAAAAAAAATTAAAAAAAAAAAAGAAAGTTCAGCTTTTAATAGTTTACATTCTTTATCGTTTTCTGATGAGTGTATTGAAAGCCGTAATATTTCTTCTAAAAATTGCTTTAGCACTGCTCCATAAACTGACAGTTAGTGCTTTCATTTTTATTCACTTTGTAATTTTGTATTCGTTTTGTAATGTCCCCCTGTAACCCAAGGGTTAGTTAATTGAATGTCTTTCCTAGATTTTTGACATTTATTTTATTGATTGATCGTGGGCTCCACGCCCAACGTGGAGCTTGAACTCACGACCTTGAGATTAGGAGTCATGTGCTCTACCAACTGAGCCAGCCAGGGCCCCTGGATTTTTGACATTAAAAAAACAAAAAAACAAAAAACAAACAAACAAAAACTTCTTGGGGGCGCCTGGTTGGCTCAGTCCGTTGAGTGTCCCACTCTTGATTTTGGCTCAGGTCGTAATCCCTGGGTCGTGGGATCGAACCCCGTGTCTGACTCCTCACTAAACATGGAGCCAGCTTGAGTTTCTGTCACTCTCTCTGCCCCTCTCCCCTGCTCGTATGCGTGCTCACGAGCTCTCTCTGTCAAAGAACAAAACAAAACAAAACCTTTTTATTCTGTTGATGTCTGTTTTGATTGCATATGGCCAGAGAGCATAGTTCACGTGAATGCCGATTTCTTTGGAATAGATATTTAAGAGACCCTATGGCATTTGCACTTGGAATGTTCCATATGTGCTCAAAAGTAATGTGTTTTTTGTTTGAGGATAGAATTTTCTATGTATTATTTTGAGCTTATCTGTGGTACTTAATTCTTCTACGCCTCTGCTAATTTTCTTCCCATAGTTCTGACAGCTGTTTTATTATAGAATGTTAAGGCTATATTGTTAGATGCACATACGAGCACGGTCTTTACATCTTCCTGATTAACGGTTTCTTTTCCTGGTGTCTGTGCAGCCTCTTTCTTCCTCTTTTATGATGTTTTTTTTCACCTTACATTCTATTTGTGTTGATGCTACAGTAATTTTGTTTATTCTTTTGTTTTTAGTTTCTGTGTGCCCGATAAAGCTTTTTTCTCTTCTTTCCAGATTTTCAGTCTTTCCAGATCCTTTTGCTTTAAATGTGTTTTATTTTAGATACACGATGTGGGATATTGTTTTTTAATTTATTTCTTATTTTTTTAATGTTTATTTATTTTTGAGAGAGAGAGAGAAAGACAGACAGAGCATGAGTTGGGGAGGAGCGGAGAGAGAGGGAGACACAGAATCCAAAGCAGGCTCCAGGCTCTGAGCTGTCAGCACAGAGCCTGATGCGGGGCTTGAATCCACAAACTGCGAGATCGTGACCTGAGCTGAAGTCGGACACTTAACCTACTGAGCCACCCAGGCGCCCTGGATCTTGTTTTTTAAACCCAGGTTGAGAGTCTGTCTTTGATTAGTGAATTTAACTGGCATACATTTAGGGTAATTGTGATTATATTAGCACTTCTGGAGTGTTATTTTATGTTTTCTTTTTACCATTATTTTCGGGAGGGCATCTTTCCTTGCAATGTTTGATTGGGTTGATTTTTTTTTTTTTTCCCTCTGCTGGATTTTATAATTATGCCATCTATTTTCTTTTCCTGAAATTCAGAATCCAGATTATTCCTGAAATGATTAAGACCCACTCCCGTATTTATTTTTTCCTCTCCGTTTCTAAAGTCAGTATCTCTGTCCTATTAACACCAGCCTGTCTCTCTCCTCTCTGCTCGTTTGGGCTGCATCCGTTTCAGTTCGGATCCATGAACCCTGCTTCGTCTGTGCAGGTTGCTGGGCTGGTTGATTTCTTTTGTCTAGTGTTCCCTCTCCTTCAGACTGTTTTTCCTTGTGACCCCTGATCCCCTCGGCCTGGGCCTCAGGTTATTAGCTGATCCCTTGCCCCTGAGGGGGGAGAGTTAGGCCACAGCTTGTCAGTCACTGAGTTTGGTGGGTAGAGGGCTTGAGGGGGTGCACTGAGGCCCCTTAGGCAACCTTGGGGTCTTCTCTCCAGCCACACCTGTTTTCCTGGGGCTACCTGCCTCTGATGTCCTGGGCCGCAGATCCCCCTGGGCATGGGCCACCCTCAGGGATTCTGATTCTGCTAGTTTGGGGTGAGTATTGGTACCTTTTAAAAGTTTCTCATGATAGGAATAGGGCACAGTATGGACTGATTATGAATTGACAGCGGTTGAATATCCAACTAAAATTCATGCACAGCTAAAATTCTGATCACTTCCCAGCTAACACCCAGGAATTCTGGGGGACGGCTTGGAGGAGGCCAGCTAGCTAGACCTGGGGCTAACTGCGAGAACAGTTAAAATGGGTCTATTATGTTTCTGCTGGACAGCGCTGTTCTAGCGTAGACCCTCGCTACTCAAAGAGGTCCACAAACCCGTTTGGGCATCCCCTGGGAGCTTGTTAGAAGTGCAGAATGTCAGACCCCAGCCAGACCTCCTGAGTCAGAATCTGCATTTTTATGAGATTCCCCAGGTGATTCATAGACACATTAAAATTTGAGAAGCACTGGGCTAGATCCTTAAAAGGGAGGTTGGTTTTATTTAATTCATATTTTAAGAGAATGACGCTTCCCTTATCTGCTCCGATGAGCTTTCCAGAACACAGGTAGCAGCAGTCAGGGGCCTGAGCTGCCAGGGGATGGCTCTCCAAGGGCGCCTCTCTTGCCCCCTCCCAAGCCTCGCTTCCACCCAGCTCCTCTTGTACACACGCTTCTAATAGTATCGATCATCTGCTTCTCAAGGTCCTAACACGTTAAAACAACAAATCGGAAGAAGGCAAGGGACGTCCTGGAGGTAGGACTGGCTGTCCACTTGGGAGCAGAAGACCAGAAAGACAAAAGAATTGCAGGCCCCGGGCTGTGTTGTGCGGGGACAGTTTCTGCATGCAGACTGTTGAGGAATGTACGGATGCGGGACGGATTTCGGCACTAACCTTCATTATGCTTAGCCCGAGCCACTAAGTGATTAAGTTAGGTTCTGATTAGACCCCTGTGCCGACCATCCCTGTGGAGGAGGCGTATTTTCTCCTGCGCTGTAGCAAATGTCGGGACCGAGACCGAAGACACTCACTTGGAAGTTGAACTTTGGGGCGCCTTTCTTCCGCTCATTGTGCCGGGCCCATGATGTACTGTCATCTGGAAATGGTGGCTCTCGGTGTGAGAACGTGGGGTTTTCTGGGTGGCCTGCCTTTGGATGCGCCCAGAAGCCGTCAGCTGCCTGCCCTGCCGGCTGAAGGCACGCTGGCCTGGGCGGCCGACCCTTCTGACTTGGAACCTTTGCTCTTCCATTTATGAGCCGTGTGACCTTGGGCCCTTAACCTGCTTCCTCTGTACAAGGGTGATAGTAAAACCACTCTCACTTCGTAAGGGTTTTGTTAAGACTCCGCTTAGGACGGTGCCTGATCCACGATCCTTGGTTGGTTTAGCCTGAAAAAGTCAAGGAAGGTGTTATGGGGGAGGCAGCTCACCGGAAGAGACCGCCTTCTCTGAAAAGAGTAATAGTGGTAGTAACCCAGACTGAGATGTCCTGTCGTCAGGGCGGCAGGGATGCCTGGGCCGTCTGGCTCACCGGGTACGTACTGATGTTGTGGCGTTGGTATTTTTCTTTCACGCTTTTTTCCCCCAAAGACTGTTCTGCCTTAGAAGATTAAAAATATCTGCTTCCACATTAGACCCAATTCAGTTTGAATAATTGCATTTTTTTTTATTTTTTAAATATTTTTTTTTCAACGTTTTTTATTTATTTTTGGGACAGAGAGAGACAGAGCATGAACGGGGGAGGGGCAGAGAGAGAGGGAGACACAGAATCGGAAACAGGCTCCAGGCTCCGAGCCATCAGCCCAGAGCCTGACGCGGGGCTCGAACTCACGGACCGCGAGATCGTGACCTGGCTGAAGTCGGATGCTTAACCGACTGCGCCACCCAGGCGCCCCAATAATTGCATTTTTAAGGCAAAAGCCTGCTCCTGGGCATGAGCAACTTCCACGTCAGATGTTCAGCGGGCAAATGAAAAACGTGAGTCATGCCGTACTTGGCACCTGGGGCTTTTAATATTTGGTGGCAAACTTCCTACGGAGAGGAGGACTTTGAAAGTGGAAGTCCTTTCAGATCCAGATGGCCAAAGGATTCTCCGGTGTTGGTTGGGACTAGTGATTGAATTTTCTCCTCCTGTTTTCTTGGCCTGCTGGGCCTCTCCGGGGGCCCAGTTTTGTTCAGAAGTGACCGTGTCGGTACGGCGAGGCTGTGTGCCTGGGGAATGTGCATACCTCGAAGGATGAGAACAATCCATCCTAGCAGCTTCTCGAATGCATAGCAGATAGTAAAGGGAGCGCGTGTAGAGCAACGTGCAAGGCATCTTTCGGTTTTTTTTTTTTTTTTGGTCTCTGGTGGTTGCTGACAGCGACCAGCAGGACCCAGCAGCTTGCCGTGTGACTTACGTGTCAGGCTCTGAGTTTTGTTTTCTTGGCCAGGATCTGGAGGGCTGTTTCCAAGTAGGTGTTTCTTCCTTGGCGGCAGATCTGGGCTGTTATGTAGTCAGCCCTGTCCTTTTCTGAAGGGGAGCCGCCGTGGGGGGATGGGAGAGGGGCAGAGTGGCTAATATTAGCGTTCCCTCCCTCCTGGATCATGTAATCTCTAACGGACTGGCACTGTTGCCTGAATTTTGAATGTAGGCAGTTCCTATAAAGCGCACTTGGGTCTGACTTTTAGGTATGTAAGAGGAAGACAAAATTTGGAGGAAATGGTGAAATCGTTTTACAGAACATGCAGCAGCCCCTAGGGGTTTCAGGAGCAAAGTCAGAAAGTTTACTGGGGAGAAATCTTGGACGATAAGGAAAAAGAATTCCGTGCCTGGTAGGGGCTCGAGGCTCCCCTGCGACATAGGTGCTCCCGGGTGCCCGGCTGGGCCCGGGGCTACAGGAAGGGCCTCCTGGGCTTTCGGTCCCAGCAGCTCCCGGCAGCCTCTGGGGAAGTGGGAGGCTGGGAGCCCCCTCCACCTGACATTTCCAGCCCAGGTTGGAGCAGAGCTCCTAGGTTCTGCCTTGAGAAAATGGTTAGGGGCGGGGGGGCGGGGGCGCCTGGGCGGCTCAGTCTGTGAAGCGTCCGACTCTTGGTTTCAGCTCAGGTCATGATCTCACGGTTCCTGAGTTCGAGCCCCACATCGGGCTTCGTGCTCACAGTGCGGAGCCAACTTGGGATTCTCTCCCTCCCTGTCTCTCTGCCCCTCCCTTGCTCACTCTGTCTCTCTCTCTCTCAAAATAGATAAAAAAACACTTAAAAGTTTTTTAAGAAAATGGTCAGGGAGGGCACCTGACTGGCTCAGTTGGAGGAGTGTGCAACCCGTGATCTTTTGGGTTGTGAGTTTGAGCCCCACACTGGCATAGACTTTACCTAAAAATAACTAAAATAAAAAAAAACAAAAACAAAAAAAAGGAAAGGGTAAGGGATGAGAAGCTTGGGAGGAAAAACAGTTGTGAAGGCAGAATAAACACTCTTCCATGTGATCCTTATGGTTATCACAGTGTGGAGTTGTTGAAGGAACCAGAAAAAGAAAACAAAAGAGGGTTGTCCGTCCTTTTGAATGTATTTCATTTTAAAATAAAAACGGCCTAACGGTAGTCATTGTTTTTGCAGGTTTTCTTTCTTTCAAAGCACTTTATTTTCAGTTTTTACCCCGATGTATCAGTATGAGAAAAGGACCAGCCCCGGCCCCCTGCCCACCTCTCCCCACCGTCAGCACCTGCACCCTGGAACTGTTCTCTGTCTACGCAGCTGGCTTCTGCACCTGGTCCCCAGGTTTCAGCGTGGGCATTGCTTGCTGGTGGGGGTGCCGTGGGACTGGGACCGGCAGGTGTGGTGGAGGCCTCACCATGGGGCCCCTGCAGAGTGGCCCTGTTTCTCTGCTCAACCGATTTTCGAGTATTGGGCATTTGGATAGCTACGACTATGGAAATAGGAGTTTCTGTGTACAAGGTCTAATTTACCCCCAAACTCTTTTCCAGCAACACGTATCTCTTAAAACATCAGGTAGGTAGGGGTTCATCTTTTCTTTGGGAGCCCCCTCCTGGTCCCTTGTCCTTCTCCTGCTGGGACGGGCTGCTGCCTGGCACAGGGCCCCCCACTTTCCTCCTGGTCCCCTTCCCCATCATCTTGGGCCACCCTTTCCCCCTCCTGCTTTGGATCCCTGTCTCCTGAATTCTGCGATTTTGTCTTTCTCTCATTTGGGGAATCTCCTCCGGTAGCTTCCTGATGAAGGTGGTTGCCGAGCATAGAATTCTAGAATCCCACCCTCGCAAGTCAAAGACGTGGCTCCCCTGGTCAAGGACAGTCTCGTTTCCCGTCCTTTGCCGATTCTCTGTGACACCGTTTACAGACCTGATCTTCGCCTCCTGTTCTCCGGGATCCTGACGGTTCTCCTCGGGGTGGGTCTCGTTCTCTGTCCTCCAGAACTCGTTATGCAGGCGCTGGGCCTCGTGGCCGAATCTGGCCATTTTTCTCCCCTTCCATTTTTCATGTCTTTGTCTTTTTTTGATGTATCTGGGAGAACTGTTCAACCGTCCAATCTTCCTGTACTTTTATCTGTCATGGTTGTAACTTCTGAGTTTTCTTTCTTGTTCTCTGAATGTTACATTCTTACGCCCTACTCTCG
Source organism: Neofelis nebulosa (assembly GCF_028018385.1). Lineage (NCBI taxonomy): Eukaryota > Metazoa > Chordata > Mammalia > Carnivora > Felidae > Neofelis > Neofelis nebulosa. Next base: position 8,503,337 of record NC_080799.1, read on the forward strand.
TTCCTACCCGAAGGGTCCTTTTTGATCTCACCGGCTGCATTCACCACGGTTTCTTTTAAAAGTTCTCTTGTCTTCGTTGACTTCTCTTCATTTTCTTACTTTTAAAAATCCGTCTTATTTAATATCGGTAAACAATTGGATGGAACACATTTTGGTCACAAAGGGTAGTAACTAAAATCCGCAAACGTCTCTCCCCTCCTCTCTCTTGAACCCAAGAACATCCCCAAAAATTTGCATCCACCGGGAGACTCCCTCCTGTTTCTCTGCCTCCTTATCCAGACAGGCGACCCCTGTCCTCCGTTCCGTATCTATTATGTCATAGCCTTAAAATAATGTCGTTTATCGCAAATGTGTATATGCTGTGGTATTTACTCTTGCTTGGTTTTGAGCTCTGTAAAAATGGTATCATTTGGCCGACTGCTGGCACTTACTTTTTTGACTGTCGTGTCATGGAGATTCATCTGTGATGTTGCAGGAAATGTGGTCTCTATTTTCTCTGATGTTCGTACCCAGTTGTGTGACTGGGCCAATTTTATTTATCCCTTCTCCTGTTGATTCGTCTCTTTTCTTTTTTTTCCCCTCTTTGTCTTGGTCCCAGTTAGAGGTTTCGTCAAATGCCTGGTGACATTTCTGTCATCTGTCCATACTTAAGAGCAGGGCATCAGCATGCTTATATAGAGTGGGGGGGAGGGGGCGCAGCGTTGGGGACAGTTGACAGGTGGTGGCCTTCCCTGTAAGAGATCAGTCAGGTGTTTTTGGGGGGGAGTCCCTGATGTGTCAGTGTCTGTGGCTCTTTTCTTTTTTTTAAAATTTTTTTTTTCAATGTTTTTTTTTTTTTTATTTATTTTTGGGACAGAGAGACACAGAGCATGAACGGGGGAGGGGCAGAGAGAGAGGGAGACACAGAATTAGAAACAGGCTCCAGGCTCCGAGCTGTCAGCACAGAGCCCGACGCGGGGCTCGAACTCACAGACGCGAGATCGTGACCTGGCTGAAGTCGGCCGCTTAACCGACTGCGCCACCCAGGCGCCCCTCTGTGGCTCTTTTCTTTTGAGCTGACAGTTTCTTTAGCAAGAGGCCCTTGGTTTCCCTGCAGGGAGGGGAGGTTGGGGGCGAGACAGCTGATTGCCGGTTTTCCAGTGCCCAGGCTGGGGAAGGGCCTGGGATGTTCACTCAGTCCCCCTGCATGTGGCAGAGAGCAATTTCAGTCTTCTGCCGATGGGGGTGAGGTGGGGGGAGGTCCCAGGCTGCTTGAGGTGGGGGAGGGGTCTGCCTGCTCCTCTGAATGGCATTTTGCCCACCTTGCGCCCCCACTTGCCAAGCCCCTGCCGCTCCCTGTCCAAGTTCTGTGGAACAGATGACCTTACTGCATATTGGGTCCCATCTTGAGGTCAGGCCGTAAGCTTCCTCTGCTCTCTTGAGGCTGCGGTGTGGCTGGTCCAGCCACCTTCCAGCCCCTCACGTTCGGGGGTTTCCCTTTTGCTCCCTCCCCTCTCCTCTGTGTCCTGTGAGTTCAGACCTTACTGCTGCGGAGGGCGCAGAGATGTGTCGGTCTACCACATTAACCTGGAGCTCAGGTTTATGAGAACTCACGTTTTCAAGAGGCCCGAATTTATGGACGGGCTGAGGCTTTCTACGAGGACACCGGTTTTGTAGGAAACACCAGTTTTGTCTTTCACAGCAATCTTTTGGGAGCTGCTCCCAGCCAGGCTGCCAGTGAGTGACACATGGGAAGCACATGCTGGGATTGTCTTCAGAGCTGCTTCAGGAACTGCCGAGAACAGCCGTCTCCTTACCGTAGGGGCCTTGGCTGTGCTGGGAGGCCGGGGCGCGGCTTCCAGTCCTGCCTGCATTGCTTACTGGTTGCCTGGCCGCACACCCTCACCTCCCTCACCTGTACCAGGCGAGACCTTCTTGGCTGGGTGGTTACAAAAACAAAACGAGGGGGTAGATGTGAGGTGCCGGCAGGGAGCCGCGCTGTAAACAGGAGCTATTATTAACCCTGCACCCTCGCTGGACCAAGAAATGGCACCTCATTCGCAGCAACGTGCTCCCACCCGTTTTTATTCACACGCACACATGCTCAAAAGGACTAAAAACAGACTCACTTTGGATTGCGATACAATCCTCCCTCTCCGTTTTCTCTCCTTCCCCCCCCCCCCACCTTTTTTTAAAGTTTATTTTATTTAAGTAATCTCTATGCCCAGCGTGGGGCTCGAACTCACGAGGCTTAGGGCACCTGCAGGTGGCACAGTGGGAGAGTCCTCAGTGTTCCCGCAGGGCTTTTATAATTTAAGTTCCAACACTGAGTCTGGCGCCTTCTCCGTGTTCTCCCCCCCCGCCGTGTGAGAAACAGCTTGGGTCAGCAGGAAGCGTGCAAGTAACCAGTAAGCTTTAAGTTGTCACGATACGTAATGACTAGAATGTTACTCCACGGTTGCAATTTGTCTACCTCATTAGAGTTGTGTGTCCATCCATTCTCCTCCCTGACCTTAATTATTTACCCAGGCCGCTGTTTCCCATTCTCTAATTGAAGGCTCTAAAAACGGGCCCGTCAAGAAGGCTCGTGGATGTGGGAAGGAGGCGGGCTTCGCAGAAGGATGGTCCGAGCAGACGGGTCTTAGGAAAGCCTTGAGAAGGCTGGGCCTCTCCGAGCCGGGACAGACGCAGCAATGCAATCTGTTTCCTGCAGGCCCGAAGGGAATGCTTCCTCCTTGTGGTTAGTGACTTCAAAAGTTGCCCCAGTTAGATGAAGTTCAACCGTTTCTCCAGTTTCCACGGCTGTGGGGCAGCCGGTCACGCTGCCGTAGCCACTGTTGCTCGGGCCCTTGAGGAAAAGCCTCCTCCGGACCCCCCGGGAGAAGCAGCTTACGAGCTTTCCTGTTCGTTCTTTCTGGGCCCTTCTTCGGTGTCAAACCGAAACTGCTTTCCTGAAGCCAAATTAACTCAGGGATCCCTCCTCAGGCCTCATCCTCCTTGACCTCCACCTCCTCGACTCCCACACGTGCCGGCTGTACCAGGCCCCTGGGCCTTTGAACCGGCCCTCCTCGGTCATGCCTCTGTCTTCTCCCGGGAGCACCCTCTCCCGTCCTTCTCCCCCAGCCTCTCAAGCCCTGCCCAGCTCCAGTTCCTGTTCCTGTTTGACCGGAGCCCTTCCGATCCCCTCCAGCAGACAGAATCTGCCCTCCTCTAAGGCCCCCGGGCCCTCCGGGCCTGCCCCGGGTTTCTGCTCTCATTGTACCCGGCGTCAGTCGCCTGGGTCCTCGTTTGGCGCCTCTTGTAGGCCTTCAGCAGCGCAGGGGCTGTGCAGGGCTCTGACGCTCCCGCGCCTCCCGCACCTCCCGCGGTGCCTCGCATAGTATAGGCATAGCATTCAGTAAATGTCATTTTCGAAATATCCGTACGAACAAAAAGAAGTGCTTTTTAGAAAAAAATTTTTTTTTATTTATTTATTTTTTTTATTTTCCAGGAGTCAAAATGCATGGCTTTCATCCACTTTCAACACATAAAAGATGTTTTCAACACAGGAAGGCCTTTCACCGCTCTTAATAGTCAGCTTTTGGAAAGATGTGGACTAGAATGAAAAATGAGGATGAACACCTCTGAAATCAGCTGTTTTGAATTAAATAAAGCAGAGTGAGGTTGGAGTCAGGTGAAGCGAGAAGATGGCATTTAGCCAGCGAGGATTACTACGCCGGCTCCTTTAAGCCGAGGGACCGTCTTCTCTGAAATGTGTGAGGGGTGGACAGGGCTTGTCTGCCCCTCTCCCCCGACTTCTGCCCCAACAGGGCCGTCGCCCCCTTACCTCGACTTGGCTCAGGATGACTTCATCCTTCCCATGGCTTTGCATAATTGCAAGGAGGTGTTCTGGGGGGTTTTTCGCGGGGATTTTTCCCCCCTTAGCTGTAGTTCCGGGTGCTTTTCGGAGACCCGCTTCACCGGGCTGGCTTAGCAAGTGAGGATTCCGAGTCCGGGAGCGAGTTGTCTGAATGTCGGGGGCGGGTGAGCACCTGGAGGCCCTCTCGGCTCCATGGGCGTCTGCAGGTGTTTGGGTGGGTCGAGTGCCCCTGTCCCCTTTCTCCACGTGGAGCATGGTGGCCTGGATGTCGTGTATCCAGCGGGGCCCTTAGCCAGCTTTGCACGGAGACTATGGGAACGGGACTAAAGTCACGAAATGTCCTGGCAGGACCCGTTGACCTGACCTCTGTCTCGGTGGAGCAGTGGGGGTCCCTAGTCTGACCCCGAAGGTGGCAGAGGCAATCTTCCCTTGCTCGAGGCCAGCTGTTAATGAACTTCAACACAGAAGGGAGTTCTCTTCTCCATTCTGGGTGGGGACTAGTAAAATGCCTTTGGCCAGCTGGTAGAACTAAGTCCTGGGAAATTCTGGAACCTCCAGCTCAGTCGACTTGGGGTGAACCGTGTGGGCAGCAGTGAGTTTGCCCCCCTACGTGTTTTCTCCAGTCAGGCTCGTCCCTTGTGGTGGGCACCTGGTGCTGGTGGTTCTTACGGGAGCCGAGTGCCCCCTTCCTTGGAGCCAGCCTTTGCCTGGGCGTGGTCTTGTGGGCCACTCGGGGCCATTCCAGATAGTGCGGCCCTTCAGGGGTCAGGTCAGGCATCTGTGGCCCCAGGCCAGCATTTTAACCGAATGCCCGGAGTGCACAGCCCAGACCCTCCACTCAGTGCAGTGCTCGGGCCAGAACAGAGTATTTTGAACACTGGACACTGTGTTTCAGTTGTTACACCCAGGAGCAGGACTCATTACCAGGGAGCTTGAATTTAAGAGAAAAAAAAATGCCGTTATCTAGATTCCTCAAGGTTACGACAAAGCTGAAGCAGCTTGTTACCAAGCAAATGGACAGAAGGGTCGCCAGAAGCATTTCAGTTTCTGTTTTTGGGGTAGTGGTGGCAGGGGTTCCATCTCAGAGGCTGACTTTGGTTTGCTTCAGTTGGTTTTACTTCCTTCAGGACGCAGGTCTGGTGTTCCTTCCCGCATAAGAGAGCACCCCCTCCCGGCCCCTCCCTGGACTTTTTCTTCTTCATTGACTTATCAGTCACGTGAGCCACTATTTATAAAGTCTGTCCCCTCCCTCCCCCACTCCCCCCACCATGTGAACCGTGGCTGCTTAATGAAGGTACACCTTGGGCCCTAGTATGGGAATGGCTTTTTAATCACAAGAACGTCTTGCTATTTATTCCTGGATCGTGGAAACCGGTACACTGCTCCTTTATTTTTTTTTTTTTTTCCCCTTGAAGAAATCCAGTAACCCTAGGCTTTCTAGATCCAAAGTGGGTCAGATGGCTAATGATTGAAGATGGATTGGCGTCCAGTGTCTTTGGAAACCTAAAGCTGGACTCGGGCTGCATTTCGTGTTTCTCTTCCTCTCGTCAAAGCGCCTCCAATGGCAGCTGACTTTGCAGTCACTGTGCACTGGGGGTAAGCCAAGCCCCAGCCGCTGGAGACCGGGTGGCCTTGCCTCCACCTGAGCTGGGAGGGAGGCGGGTCTATGATTAACTCGGTGATGTCTTCAATGTGATTGCTGGGGGCTGAAAACATTAACTTTTACAAAATGATTTAAAATTACCAATTGACCATATCCGGGGCTGAACCTGCATGATTCAGCTCCTTTTAAAAATATCTTTTCTCAACAAATTGCTTCCTTAACATTTTAATTTGTTGATCATAAAGGAAGCTTGCCAAATATTAGCTGGTCTTTTCCATTTCCTGCAGCTCCGAGCTTCCCTTATTTGGCATATTTCAGTGGAACTGTAAGGTCACTCCCTAGTTCTCTTCCCAAAGAACTGTATTTATTACTGTCAAGTATTGGCGGGTTTGATCCAGCTGTCATCAGAACGTTTGGAAATATTGTTTTTTGCCAGAATGCTGATTTAATGATCTAATACTGACATGGCTTGTTTTCTCCGCTGATTTGATAACTTACTTGTTCAATAAACTCCCCTCTTAGTGAGCCACGCTGTTCTTTTTTTTTTTTCCTTTCTTTTCTTTCCTTTTCTTTTCTTTCCTTTTCTTTTTTCTTTGTTTTTCTTTTTCTTTTCTTTTCTTTTCTTTTCTTTTCTTTTCTTTTCTTTTCTTTTCTTTTCTTTTCTTTCCTTTCCTTTCCTTTCCTTTCCTTTCCTTTCCTCTTTTCTTTCTGCTACCACAAGCTTTATGGGCAGTGTCTTAAAGACAGTAGTGGATTTTTTTTTTCCCCTTCCTTTCTCTTTCTTTTACTCCCTCCACCCCACCTCCTTCCTCTCCTCCCCTCCTCTTTTTTTCTTCTTTTTTTTTGGAGAGGCCCTAGATGTGTTACCAACTGTCCTTGAAGAAGTTAGCATTGCTGCTGCCTGGTATTTTGAAGTGCACTTAAGAAAAATTTCAGATGGACCCCAAAATAGAGAGGCAACTAGAACGAAACCTCCGTGTTCCTACCCCTCAACCAGCTTTACAAACTTAGGACCTAACATTATGCCCGGTTTCATCTCTGCCCCCACTTACTTGAATTTTGGAAAGGACATCGTACTTCCCTGTAAATATTTCAGTATATCTCTAAAAGATAACGTGTTTATTTTTTTTAAGCACCATATACCCAACAGCATACCTCAAAAAAAGAAAGCAACAGTGTGAGGAAGGAGTTTCTACCGTGTGGCACCCTACTGAGTCAGTCTGTGGGCGTCACGGGAGGAGAGGGGCTTTGACTCAGAACTCTGCCCCAGGTCCTTTGCTGCTGCACCTGCCCTAGGGTCCCGGGCTAGTTACTGCTACGACCCAGGCGTTGTACTAGTCCCTCTGACTCAAAATCCTGAGTCTCTGGATGTTCGAGGCTCTCACTTGCTTTGCAGTTGGCCACTTGGGCTTGGCTGCAGGAGGAGGTAGGCTCGTGCCTCGTGTTGACCGATTCTGCTTGCGCGAGGGTGTGCCCTGCCTCGTTCCTGCCGGCGGTGGGAGTTTGAATGTTGGACTTCGGCTGCATCCACCTGGTAGTGGAACCTGTGCTCCTGATCATCCCGTTTCTGTCCTGGCGGATCATTGTGTGTGCCTCGGATTCCCCTCCTTTCGCTTGTGCCGATCATCTGAAACTCTGTGTAGTAGTTGATTCTCTACGTGGAAGATCGGTTTCCATATTCAGTGGGTTAGTGTTTAGGGCCAGTTAACAGGGGTCAACATTTGCAACCCACTGTCGCCCCAGTCTTTTGGGACTGAGATGTTTTGAATTTAACGAACTGCCTGGCTCTGCGCCAGATACTGGGGCTTCAGAGCTCGTTCAGGTACTGGCTGTGCGTCCAGGAGCTCCTGCCTTCACTGTAGGAGGATGAGCCAGGCATAGGGCTGGGAGCTCAGTGCTAGGGGGCTGGGTGGACAGAAGGTCCTGAGTGGTGGTAATGGTCCTGCTGGGCCTTGGAGCATGCGTGAGATTTGCACATGTCCAGGGGGCGGGGGGTGGGGGGTAGCCCTGTGTTGATCACCCATAATCCCACTACCAGAGTCCTATACCGTGAACGTTGTGATTCATTTCCTTTGGATATTTCCCTACAAATATATGTATTTATGACATCTATTCAAGCAACCAGTAACTCAGGAAGTCCGTATCGCGCACCTGGCCACGGGCCAGACCCTCTTTCTTGGTTCTGGGGTTGGTGGGGAGAGGTCAAGGTAATTCTTGCCCTTAAGGAGCTTACATTCTGGTACGTTTATGGAACAAATCCCATCATACAGTAGATGGTATCTGCGTTCGGTTTGGCTCACTTTACAAATCACACCAGGCCATCCGTGGAATTATTTGCCTGCCCTTCCAGCCTGCAATTGCCCTTCAGCTTGACAGAGAACAGCTGCCCGTGACATGTGACCCTCTCAACACCAGCCCCACTAACAGGCTCAGAAGGTGCTCAGAGATGGCTTCCAGCCGTGCGGACTCAGGACCTGCCCCCTTTCCCTTTGGGTTGCCTGTAAAGGGTGGGTTTTTCCTCTTTTTGAGTGATTATACTGACCTAATTTGCATTGAGGGGCAGATTTAAAATCCTGGTATAATTTGCAACCCAAGTAGGCCCTTAAATTGTTCCATTGCCAGGGGCGGTGTGGGGGCAACTGTTGTGTTGGTTTTCTTAGATATATAGGTGCCAGGTATGTGTTTGGATATGTCACATCTGAAGTTTAAAATTCAGAAAGGATAAATACCCTATATCGTTCAGTGTATTTGGAAAATTTGGTTCTAAATTCAAATATATACCCAAACAGAAGAGCATAATGAATCCTTTTGCACCCATTATCCAGCTTCCATAATTATCTGCTCACAGCCAACCTCGTTTTAGCTGTATGTTCTCATTCCCCACCCCAACTTAATTTTGAAACAAATTCTAGACAGTGGATCTTGTTTCATCCATAAATATTTCAGTGTGTATCTTTAAAAGATAAGGACTTTTTTTTTTTTTAATGTAACCACAATCCATTATCATATTTCCCCCCAGATGGCAAAAAAAAAAAAAAAAAAAAAAATCATTAATATCAACTATCTACTCAAATACCCAAATTTCCATTTTCCCATAAATATCATAAGTAAAGAAAATCCGATTCAGGAACCAAGTAAGATCCTCACATTGTGATTGGTTCATGCATCTTAGTCTTTTCATTCTTTTAATTGACCAGAACACCCCCCTGCCTTTCTTACCCCCGCCCCGAATCTATTTCTGTTTTGGAAGATCACATCTGGGCTTTTTTGGGGGGCGGGGGTGGGGGGCTAGATCCTTCCCTAGGTGATGGCACGCATTTCCGTCAGACCGTCAGGAGGCACACATAATGTGTATGTGATGGCAGACTTTTTTCTCCTAATTTTTAAAATTGTGAAGTACACAGAGAAGATACTGTCTTCACTATTTGTAACTGTATTGCTCAGTGGTGTTAAGCACATTCACGCTATTGGGCAAACCATTACCACCATCTCCAGAATGCTCTTCACCTTGTGAGACTAAAACTCTGTCCCCACGGAACACTAACTCCCCATCCCCCGTCTACAGGCAACCACGGTGCTTTCCGCGTCTATGGAGGACTACCGTAGGTGTTCGTGGAAGTGGAATCGTAACAGTGTTTGACTTTTTGTGACACGTCCTCAAGGTTGATCCTGGTTGTAGCACATGACATAACGCTTTTCCTTTTTAAGGCTGAATAGTATTCTGTCATATGGATAGACCACACTTTGCTTATTCATTCCTCCACGGGCGGACACTCGGGTCGCTTTTGTGAGTTAACGCTGCTGTGAACATTGACGTGCAGATAACTCTTTGAGACCCTGCTTTCAGTTCTTTTGAGTATATACCCAGAGGTTTGCTGGATCACATGTTGGTTCTATTTTTGATATTTTGAGAAATGGTCGTACTGTTTTCCACAGTGGCCGCACCAGTTTGCAATCCCACCCACGGTGCACAAGGGCTCGTTGCCTTACTTCACCAGTACTTTTTTTCTGTGTGTGTGTGTGTGTGTGTGTGTGTGTGTGTGTGTGTGTGAATGTTTATTTATTTTTGAGAGAGTGTGAGCAGGAGAGGGGCAGACAGACAGGGACAGAGGACCTGAAGTGGGCTCTGTGCTGACAGCAGAGAACCCGATGCGGGGCTTGAACTCACAAACCGTGAGATAATGGCCTGAGCCAAAGTTGGACGCTCAACTGACTGAGCCACCCAGGCACCCCTGGTTGGTTGGTTATTTATTTATTTATTTATTTATTTATGTTTTGATTGCCATCCTTAATGGGTGTGAGGGTAAGATGTCCTTGTGGTTTTGATTTGTGTTTCCGTAATGATGGCACTTATTTTTAATAACTTATTTAAACTGAATATCTCATCTGTGGGTGCTTCAAGATGGGGAATGTATTTCGTGAGCCACCTTAATTCTAAAAACAATGAGAGGTACCTGGGTGGCTCAGTCGGTTAAGCGTCCAACTCTTGGTTTTGGCTCAGGTCATGATCTCATGGTCCGGCTCTGCGCTGACAGCATGGAACCTGCTTGGGATTCTGTCTCAAAATAAGTAAGTAAGAAGTAAATAAGTAAACTTTAAACAATTTTTTAAAACTGGAAAATACTAGTTCCTAAACAGTATTCACGATGGATATTATCGTTTGTCTGAAAGGCTTTGTAGAATCCCCCAGATGAGACCAGTCCTCTGAGAGTTTATCATGAAGCGGCGGAAAGCCAGAGAGGGCTGAGTCTTTGCCCACGGCCTCAACCCCACAAGAGGGGAGAGAAGGCTGGAGCCTCCTGGGATCCGAGGCCCGAGTCTCCTGTCTGCCCTGTCCTTCCACGCGCCCTGCTGTGGTGTTTGGGTGGCGAGGGCCAGGTGCACAAAGCCCTGCTTGTTTGGCTACACATGCCCACCAGCAATTGCTCTGATTACAGAGTGGTTATTCTTATTTGTCAAGAAACCCAGAACAACTGTTTTTATTCTTCACAGTGGATGCTTATGCACATGACCTTTTGAGAACATATTTCTGGATGCTGTAGAGGCACTGATGTTCATGCAGATCAGCTCGAGTTAAATCTTTTCTTTCTTTCAGTTGCAGTGGCCTCTGTGCCTTTAAGAATTGTACTTTGTGGAGTTATTGTGTTTCTCATGCCGTTAAATGTTTATTAGACATCCTGTATAATTTAGTATATTATTTTCAGATGACAGAAGAGCCCCTTGGCAGAGAGCGGTGTTAAAGTCTGATGTTAGTTAAGCCCTGTCATGGTTGGTGCCGTACAGGGCTGGGTGTCTGGTGCACGTGGGCAGGACGGGGCAGAGGGGGGCATCGGACCGTCAGCTGCAAGCAGCCACGTAGCCTGTGTCACGTTGCCTGTCCTCCTAGGGGCAGCCGGCCTGGGTTTACACACTTGTGCGTAGTCTGTGAACCCAGGTATTCACGAACGGAGGAAGCCCGTGCATACGCCTTGCAAGGGCACGGATGTCCCGAGTGCAGTTCATGATGGCCACGAACCAGCGAGGTTCATTCGCTCCTTCGTGAAGTTCGTCTTTATCGCTTGTTAGGGAGAGCCGGGCACAATGCTAGGTGCTGGGGATTGTGACGGCCCCTGCCCTCACGGGACTTAGATTTTAGTGGTTCCAAAGGAAAACAACACTTGCTTTTGTGAGACCTTGGCGAAGCAAACGACCTTGAAATCTACCAAAGGAAGAGCTTTGGAGTGCTCGTTTGATAGTCTGCAGACAAAAAAAATCACATCAGACCCTTTGTTGCAGACGTGAACATTTATTTTAAGGGCTCAAATTAAACCGGAGTAGATAAACGAGCAGGCGTAGCTGTTTGCTGATCGTTCACGGCTGATGCAATCCACAACTCCGTACGTTGCTGCTGGCAAATGGAATCGTGAGAATTTCAACCCTGAGACATTCCAGACAGCCCAAGCCGTAAAACGTTGACGTAAAGGTGATTCTACTTTGTCCTCTGACTTCAAAGCTTCTAGAGAAGGCACCACAGGGGGCCTGTGGGGGAGATTGGCATATGAGAAGGTTCACAAAGTTTCATAAAAGTTAGATTTGAAGTTTCAGTGTGGTTTGATTTTCCATGGTGATAATTAACGTGCTCTGTGTTTCCACAAGCCTCTTAGCTCTGTTTTCTTCAGAATGCTTCAGTTTACAAAGCAGAGAAGAGCATGGCCGTCTCTTCCACCAGAGATGCCTTTCAGAACGTGCGCGGTGGAGCCAGCTCCGGGTGGGGGTGGGGGTGGGGACAGCAGTCCAGTGGTTCAGGTGGCCCTTCGGAAGCTCCGTTTTAATGGCGGACTGTTGATTTCAAGTCTGGCCACCAAGAGGCGAGTCTCCCAGCCCTAGCCACTGCGACGCGCCTGCACGTCCTGGGGGTGCTGGCAGTGACCAGGGTGAAGTCATACCCGGCGTGCCAAGTGGCACGGCTGTGGCAGATCTGAGGCGCTGCCGCCAGGGAAGAGGGGGGGAAGGCTGGGGGGTGAGGACAGGCACATAGGACACTGGCGAGATTCTGAGCCACACACTGTGTGCGTCCTCCCTGACACCTGGGGGGTGGGGGCGCACATCACAGAAGCCAGCCAGTGCGTCAGCTGACCAGTGCTCACCCTGCTGGCCTTCCTCTCTGGACCTTCATCTCGGGGTGTCTCCAGAAGCTCAGACTTCAGATAAATTTGCTCTTCTCTTTTTAAGCCAACTAATCACTCACTTGCGGCTTTAACCTTTAATGCCGCATCAGTGTCAGTGCGTTGGAAGTCAGTCCTGTGGGCTTGGTTGCTCGGTGGCCCCACTTCCCTTCAGTTGGGCTGAGGCTAGCCTCATCCGTGCTTCCCCCCTGTGCAGAGCTGGCTTCTGTCCTCCTGCTCGCCCACTGAGCCTTGGCCTCGACACCTCCTCTGGCGTCGCTGGGGGCGTCTTGAATTTGCCCCTCCCCTGTCTCTTCCCCTCCAGCCCTGCACCTCTGCCCCAGTTGCGGGCCGACCTCCCCTGCTCAGTCCGTCTTACCCTGCACAGTGCGAGCTGTTGGTGCTCCCTGTGTGGAGCACTCGATCCATGACGTCTGCGACCCTGTCCCACTCGCAGGGGGTGTTCCCTTAACTGGGCGATGAGCTGTTTGGGGGAAAAGTCAGCCATGTTGACTGCAGGAAATCTCCTGAGCAGCACAGAACTCCAAGGGGACAGACAATTCGTGCTTTAGGAAGCAACAGGAGAAGGGCCACTGGGAAAGGCTTCTGGGAGGAGGCACCGTCTGAAGTGGGAGGTGAAGGGTAGGATCACGTGGCCAGCAGGGAAGGGGGCGGGGTCTTGGGAAGGGGCGCGCACATGAGCAGGGCCAGTAAACTTGGGGATGCCGTGGCTGGATCGGAAAGGGAGTCAGGGAGCTTGGGGCCCAGCGGAAGAGTACCGGGCCTGGGGACCCAGGTGTGGTGATGGGGAGGCCAACCGACCATTGGAGACTTCGCGCAGGAGGGCGGCACGATGGCCCCAGTGATGGGTCAGGAAGACCCCCGGCTTTGGAGAGCTGAGTGGGTGGAGGGCCTGGAGCCTGGATCCAAGGTTAAGAGGGCCCGTGGCCGATGTCAGAGGTGAGAAAGAGTCAGAGGACACGGTACCTGTTTTTCGGGGGCAGGGGAGGGAGGAGACTAGGATGAGCCCAGGTGTGCCCTTGCACATGACTGGGATGTGAATCGAGGTCTGGGTCAAAAACCCAGAGGGCCGGAGGGGTGGTCTCACAGACCTCTCGAATCAGCAGAAGTGTTCAAGACACCGGGCAGGGCTGTCCCCTCTGTGCCGAACTCCCCGTGTCCAGGACGGTGCCTGGCGCGTAGTAGGTGCTCCATAGATACAAGGACTGAAGGGGGCGGAGGGGAAGTCAGGACAGGCCCCAGGTCCTCAGGCCTGGTGGTGAGTGAATGAATTCCCGAGGGATGGAATTTAAAGGCAGGAGAGCCAAGGGCTGAGGGCAGGCGTGGGCAGCGCTGGGCACACTGGAGGCAGAGAACTCGGCAAAGGAGTCAGGAAGGGAATGACCAGGGGTGGGAGGAAAATGGCATGGCACAAGGTCAGCCAAGGTCAGGAGGCTCCTGTGAGGGGGTGGCTACTGTGGACACACGGGCCAGAGGGCATAGGATAAGAAACCTCGTTCAGGTTTCTGCTGGCTTCCCCTGGCCGCCCCTAAATCTGAACACTGCTGCCCCTGCAACTGCTCCTTCCCCCATAGTCTCACTGCCCACAGAGGACAGTGGGAGGGAGGTGGACGACTTGGGGCCACCACCCCCTGGGCAGCCGGGCCTTTGTCCCTCTGTCTTGGGCCTACCCTCCCCGAACCCTCTCGAGCCCCTCCCGAGATGGCCTTCCTGGTGGAAGCCTGCGTCCCCTGTCCTCCTTCACCCTGGAGGGGGCTGGAGCACCTTGCGGCCGTTCCATCCCTGTGTCCCCTCAGCCCCACAGAACACCTTTCGAGGTCACGTAGCCCGGCGCGGCTGATGTCTCATTTTGGTAGGTGGGTCATCGACCTCCAGGTCCAGAGGGGGCGTCCAGGGGACGGAAAGAGACTGTGCTAATTCGGTCAAGGCTGGTTCTTCTCCGCCCTACCTAAACTCTTGTCTAAAAATTAATGGGTGAGAGAAGCTAGGGAATCTTGTCAGATTGTTTCTTGAGGAAACCTCGAGAATATGAACAGCGGTACATACCTAACCTTAAGTGGCAGAGCTGGTTTAGCCAGATTTTTTCCCCCCTCACGGTAAAGTTTTCATTTTTCCCGTTACAGTTGTTCAGATAAAGCTGTGAGGGTAGAGAGTTTTGCTTTTTTTTTTTTTTTTTTGAGTTGGTAATGAGTGATTTCAGGATAGATGCTTGTGAAGTCTGTAAATAAGAATTAAAAAAAAATCCTTGCCTAGTCAGCGCCTTGCACCTATCAGTTCTACAGATGTTTCCATCGCTGGACTCATCTGTCTGCTTGGAGGGGCTGGGGCTCAGAGCCGGAGGTCCTGACGTCCCCCCCTCTCTTGACATTTTCTTCTCGGAATCCCACAGTGCATCATAGTTGCACCTGCTGTCTGAGCCCCTCTCCTTGGTGGGTGTTAGTCCGCGATCCTAGCTTCCAGGGCTCGGGAGACGGTGGCATTCACCCTCCTGTGGTCTGACTGCCGGCACTGTGGGGCCACCTGGCTCATCAGAACACAGGCCCCGGCTCCCTGTGAATGTGTCCCCTAGTGAGGACCAAGAGGGGTTTTTCCCGGTGAGGCGATGGCTTTCAAAAGTAAGGCCCCTCCGCCCTTTTACACACCCATCAGAATGGCAAGATCTGAAGTCTGAATATACCGAGGGCTCACGGTGTGACCTCCGTCCGGTCGGTGGGCACGTGAACCGGAATGACCACTTCTCAGTGAGGTGTAGAAGGCCTCAGAAGTAGAAGACCACTTCTCAGTGAGGTGTAGCGATGTCCTGGGGAGATGCTTACGACAACGGTCATGGCGGCATCCCGGAGCAAACGGTTGGAAAGCACATCAGGGTCCCGGAGGCGTGTCGCCGTCATCCAGGGCTGTTCTGGAGGACAGGCCACGCGTGGCTGGACCTTGCAGACACCGTGTGGAGCCCGGAAGGCCTGCTGAAGGGTGTGCGCAGCGCCGTCCTATCTCTGTGTTAAACGTGCAAAACTGTACCTTATGTTGTCAGTGGGATCTTAAAGAGCTAGAAAATGTAGAGAGATTTCTTGAGAAGGGCCAGCGGCAAATTCTGAGAAGTGATTATTTTGGGGGAGAGAGGGAGAAAATGGGACTGAGGAGGGGTCTCCGAGTATATTTTATTCCTTTATTTTTTTTTTAATTTTTTTTTTTTAACGTTTATTTATTTTTGAGACAGAGAGAGACAGAGCATAAACCGGGGAGGGTCCAAGAGAGAGGGAGACACAGAATCCGAAACAGGCTCCAGGCTCCGAGCTGTCAGCACAGAGCCCGATGCGGGGTTCGAACTCACGGACCGCGAGATCATGACCTGAGCTGAAGTCGGCCGCTTAACCGACTGAGCCACCCAGGCGCCCCTATTTTATTCCTTTAAAAATAGCAAAGATGGCAGAATGTTAAAATTTGGTGAAGCTGAGTGGGGGGCACGCGGGGATTTGTGCTGTTCCGTGTGGTGGTGGGGGCGCCTGAGTGGCTCAGTCGATTGAGTGTCCAAATTTCAGCTCAGGTCATGATCCCAGGGTCGTGGGATGGATTGATTGATTGATCCCAGGGTCGTCGGGAGCCTGCTTGGGATTCTCTCTCTCCCTCTGCCCCTGTCCCCTGCTCACTTCCTCCCCTCCCCGCCTTTCTCTCTAAAATAAAAAAAAAAAAAATTTTTTAAATAAAGCAACGTATGCTATTTATATTTGTATCTGTGTGAATGGTAACCTATTGTACTTCCAACGTAAACTTTTCAAGATTGTGGTGTTTTATGTGCATACTCCTCGTGTGCTCACTTGCAGAATACTAAAATTATGGTGACTTTAATTGTTTCTGTTGAAGAATCTTTACGTTCTCTCATTTTACATGTTGGGAGTTAGGTGACGCTTTTTAGGATTGTCTCCATTTTTAAAAGGCAACTTTAAGGTGTGTTTCCTCCTTGGATTATGCCTCTTGCCACTGTTTCTGTTCAGTACTGGTGAATCTTCTACAGAAAAATGAGGACAGGCGAACTGCTAAGTGACGAGAACCCACAACGCCCGGATTTCCTTAGAATGTTCGGGATGCCTCGGCAAAAGTAAACCATAAATTATATTTAGTATCGTCCAGGCCGTGCACCTGTAATGGTTTCCTATTGTCCCTGAGATAGGAGTTGCTGCTCAGAATGTGATTTCTGGCTTAATTGAATTAGGATTATTGCAGTCAGGATGGGAGTGAAATGGTACATTCCTTTCGTGCCCGTTGCGGGGGGGTGACATTAAAGCAGGCCGTTGATAGAATAATACCCTGTTACTGACTCAGTGTCTCTCTCTGAGGAAATAAGAGCTTACTTGGCCCCGTTCAATTAATCCTGACAACATCCTTAAAGGTGAAAGGAAGGCAGGTAGCATTATCTGCCTTTTACTTAAAAAGCAGCTGAAGCACGAGGAGTCTGAGTCCCCCGGGAGCCCTCGGACTCCTCTCGAGGTGCTAGCCAGGAGCCTGTGAACCTGACCGGCGGCGGAGAGGAACGAGGCACACGGAGGAGGAAGGAAGTAGCCATGATGTGGGCCGCCGCGCAGGGCTGTGTTGGGAACTCGTGGGATTGTGATCCCTTTGGATCCCGAGTGTGGTTCGGGGAGGTGGGGGGCGGAGTCCTCCGGGGCCCTCACGGGGCCGTCTGGACCCCGGCCCTGAGTCCCCGGCTGGTTAGCAACAGGCCCTCGCGCTGCCCTGTCCCCTGTCCCGTTGCCCCCCCCCCCCCCACCCCCACCCCGAGCCCGACCTCCGCTGCCAGGCCGTGCGGCCGGCCTGGCAGTGAAAGAGAAACCAGGGGGACCTGTGGTCGAAGGCGGAGGTTCAAGGTACCCGAAGCCAGACTGACAAACTTGGTTGAGGTCGATGTCATGTGTAAGACCATTGAACTCACTTTTACCTAAATGAAAGCATTTGGGACCATTGAGTAGAGTTCCAGGGCATTTGAACTCCTGCTTCCTGACCCTAGAAGGGGCCTGCCTACCCCAGAGCTTCCAGAATGTATGCATCGTGCATTCGTAGCCTCTGTCGCTGGACTTTATTGGGCCCCTTGAATGGGGCCCACCCGGTGCCAGGGGCTAGACTATTTCCGTGCTTAACAGTTCTGGCCAGAAATGGTTAGGAAAAGGTCAAGAAGGGGAAATGAGGCTAACTGGGGCCTGTTGTCTTTGCTGCCGGGTCCCGGTGTCTTGCAGGGGGACTTGGCAACAGGGTCTCTCTGTTTTACCGGCAAGGAAAGGGGGGATATTGGAAAGGTGAACTTGTTCGGGGCAGTTTTTCATTAAGTAGTAAAGCTCGATTCCAAACCCAGGCCACTTTGGTTACAGGTTCACACTCTCAGATCCAATAAACTGTGTGCCATGCCTTTGGTGGGGTGGCGATGGTTCTTCTCGTTTTTAAAAAATACCGCTAATCACTCAGAAACCAGGGTGAGGGCTTAGATTTCAGCCGCTTTGAATTAGACAGTGATTTCTCTTATTATAAGCAGAGCCCTTTATTAACTGAAAACACTTGACTGTTAGACATGGTGTTTAATTGCCGCTAGAATGTATTTTTGTCACACTGCCCTATAATAAAGCCAAAGAACTGTTTGTGCCAAACATAGAAGGGAAGGGAAGGGAGGATGAAAACCCTTCTGCTCCTCCAGCTCCCCATTTGAGCCCCTGGTGTTGTGTTTGCTCTTCTGGTTCTGGTTTCTGTTTACCACTTCTACTTCCTGGGGAAAGAACACCTGGCCTGAGGTCGGTCAGGGCCCGTGAGAGGGAGACCCTCCTCCTGCCTGGTGCTCGGGCACGACGTCTGTGCCCTGGCCGAGTGCTCTTCTCGTTCTGGCCTTCGAGGTTTCCTTCATTATTCCTTCTCTCTCTGCCCGAGAGAGAGAGAAAAAAAAGCAACTCTTTATGTGGCCTTTTTAATTTTTCTTTGCAAAATGGAAATGACTCTGTCTCTCTGATTTTCAGCAGTGAGAAAGGCTAGTAAAAAGGAAGCAACTGCAAAATATAACACAAAGGAAGCAAAAGTCACCACTGGTCCTATTACTGTTCACATTTTGGCAGACGTCCTTCCAGAAACCTCGTTTATGTAAACATAAAGCTAGGTGAGTGTGGTATAACACTTTGGAAACTGTTGTGTAACTAGCTTTCCTGATCTTTCCCCAGCGGAGGGTTTCCTGTGATGTTAAGAATATCTCTCTGAGGGGTGCCTGCAGGGCTCAGTTGGTTAAGCCTCTGGCTCTTGATCTCGCCCAGTCACGAACTCACACTTCGTGGGATTGAGCCTCTTGTCGGGCTCTGTGCCGAGAGCACAGAGCCTGCTTGAGATTCTTTCTCTCTGCTCTTCCCCTGATAGCACTCTCTTGTTCTCTCTCTCTCAAAAAATAAGTAAATGTTTTTTGTTTTTTGTTTTAATTTTTATTTTTGCGACAGAGAGAGACAGAGCATGAGCAGGCGAGGGGCAGAGAGAGAGGGAGACACAGAATCAGAAGCAGGCTCCAGGCTCTGAGCTGTCAGCACAGAGCCCGATGCGGGGCTCGAACCCACAGACTGCGAGATCATGACCTGAGCCGAAGTCGGACGCTCAACCGACTGAGCCACCCAGGCGCCCCGATAAGTAAATGTTTTTTAACAAAATGAAAAAAAAAAAAAGATTATTTTTCCCTATTAGTTGAAGGAAATTAGTATGCTGTTCGTTGAAGTTACATTTAGTACAGTATGCCCCATATTGCATTAAATTGATCTTTTCTTTTTCTGCTTTTTAGTACTTTAAGCATTTACTATATTTAGGCATCGGGATGAACATCCTTCTACATCTATGTGTGTTTTTTGATGATTGTTCCTGATGTCTGATTATTTCTTTAGGTTAAGTTCCTAAAAGCCATGCTGAGTGAGTAGTGTGAGTATATTTTTAAGACTGTGGGTACCTATTCCCTGAACTTTCCAGAAAAGTTGGACCATTTTTATAGCAGCAGTTGCACTAAATTCCTTGTATTGCCTATTTCCAAGTAACAGTCCCATGGTTCCGAAACAAAAGGCTCCTGTCTGCCCTCCCCACCCCTACTGTTGCCGATTTCTTTGAGTATCCTCCCAGAATTTCTTCTTTTTTTTTTTTTAATGTTTATTTATTTTTGACAGAGACAGAGACAGAGACAGAATGCAAGTGGGTTAGGGGCAGAGAGAGAGGGAGACACAGAAGCAGCAGCAGGCTCCAGGCTCTGAGCTGTCAGCACAGAGCCTGAAGCGGGGCTCAAACTCACGAGCTGTGAGAGCATGACCTGAGCCGAAGTCGGACGCTCAACCGACTGAGCCACTCAGGCGCCCCCAGAATTTCTTTATATGCACAGAAGCAAATATGAATTTATGTCATTACCCTCTATGTACACAAAGTCTAGCATGCTAAGCCCAGTCTTCTATACCTTGCTTTTTAATTAAAAAAAAATTAACTGCTTCTTAGACTTTCCAAATGCGGCAGAAGCAAATTCGATCTCCGGCCCTTCCTATATATCCCTCTCCCAAAGTGGCAGGATATTCCCTGCTATAGATGGCCGTATTCGATGCACCCAGGTCCCCATCGATAGATACTTGGGTTGCTTCCAGTCCTTGGTGTTCCAACAGCACCGCCTCGAAGAGCTTTGTACACACGCCATTTGACACGGTTACGTGTATGTCTGCAGGGTATGTTCCTGCAAGGCGAGTGGCGGGGTCCACGGACAGGGGCGTCTGTGAACGCGATGAGCGCTGCCGGCTTACCCCCGCATGCCCACGTAGCTGTCCCCACCATGGAGTCTGCCTTGAGTTCTGGTTCTTTCCTGATCGTTCCAGTTGTGCAGATAGTATGTGCCTAAGGGATGCAGAAACCAAAGCAAAACAGACCACCTTCTCTTGCATGGGAGTGTGGAAGCGAGCACTGGAGCATGGAGTCAGAAGCGAGAGTAAAATCCGTTACTGTGGGCTACCACCCCCGCACGAGGGAGCGTCCTCCCTGTCTCTTCCCTCCCTCCCCCTCCCCTCCCTCCCCTCCAACCTGAACCAGCACCACTTCCTCTTATGAACCTGGCGGTGGCTTTCGGTGCGTGCCATCTGAAAAGCAATGGGTCTTCTTAGGGACTGACCTCACAACCAGCAAGCAGCAGGTACTGGCGTCTTAGCGAGATGGTATTTGAAGCAAACATTCTGGCAGTTTGAGGAATCGAGGCAACCAAGGGAGCACAGCGAAGGCTGGCAAGATGTAGGCGGGGCCGAAGGAACAAGAGTGGCAGCAACCTGTTAGCCAGCGGGCGGCCGGCCTGGCAGCGGCCCGGAGGCCCCGGGGGTGCCGCTCTAGCCTGGATGCGGCCGGGCTCCACGCGGTTCTGTCCGGAACAGTGTGGTTGCCTCATCACAGAAACAAACTGATGCTTTTTAATACAATTAATTTTTTACAACGCAGAGAGATGAACCAGCAGCTTGCAGGTTTTTAAATAGAAGAAACTGTTTTCTTCCAAGTCCCGTGAGGGTAGGAGGCCCGTCTGTGTTCTCTTCGGGCGTCCCGGCCCTGTCCTTTCCGTGTAAGTGATGCAAACCTAGACAGTATGCTGGGGCTTTTTCAAACTCTTACAAGGCACAGCTCCTCCACCCCCTCGGGGCCGACGTGTGCTGTTGAGCTGCGCCCAGGGAGAGGGCGTGGGGCTGCTCGTGGAAATGCAGGGCACCACCTGGCAGCTTTGGGGGACCTTGACGCCCTCCCTGTCCCTCTTGTGTCCCTTCCTGATGGCTTTTATGTAAAAATGTTTCTAAGTCATCCACCCTGTGCAGGGACACTGAAAACGGGGTGGGTCCCTCCCTCCCTTTTCCCCATTTTATATCTAGTTTCTGGCCCTTTAAAATACCATAGCTTTCTGCTTTATTCTTCTAGATAAGTACATTCTAACCATTGGAATGTCAGAGTTCCTTTCTCAGGGGCTGTTAGCTTCTTCCTGGATGAGGCCGGGCTTACCTGATGAGGCTGTTCTTTCCTGATGAAGGTGGTCTTACACGGATGAGGCCGGCCTTACCTGGATGAAACTGGTTTTACCTGATGGTGGTCTTATTGGATGTGGCTGCTCTTACCTGGATGGAACTGGTCTTACCATGGCTCTGGTGGCCTTCAGAGTTTTCTTGGGCTTGCCGCCTCCCATTCCGGAGGTCCGAGTCTGGAGGCCCAGCCAGTGGTCTCCTGAGTCAGTGTGACCCCCCACAGTGGGTTCCCCTGGCTCGCCGAGACGGGGGCAGGGGGCATGGTGTCTTCTGAGAACCAGCGTGGTCCGCTTCTTCCATGGCCCCTCGCCTTGCCGGAAGGTAAAAGTGGGCTCCCTGGGTGCCAAGCGGGTCATCTGTAGGGTCCCTGGTGCGATTCTGGATACAGGCATTGATTTGCCTTCAGGATCAGTCCTTGACCAGAGGAATCACAGTGGCTGCACAGCAGGCACCCGGCTGGGTGAACCATGGTCACGAAGCACAGGCCAAGGCCGCTGTCGCACTGGGGTACGTGTGTGCATGTGTGGGACTGTAGGATCCTGCTCTCCTTTTCCCCTGCTAATGAACCTCGGTGGCGGGCGATGACAAACAGAAGTCGCCTCGGACTGGACAGGTGACTTCTGGGGGAAGAAAAGGATGTGTTTGTGGACTGTAGTGCACATCAGTCCAGGATTGTATAAAAACCTACAGGAAAAGGCTGGCTTTCAAAAGCAACTAAAGGCCCACAGGACTCAAAGCACAAGAATATCCAGGATGCGTTATATAACGCATGCCACCGAAAGGAACATTTTGAGCAAACTGAGGAAAAGGATTTTTAAAAATGGCTTTCGCAAAAATACTCCTAGGAATGGGTCATAAAGGTTTGGAGAACTTGCCTTCAGGAAGTTCGGTTCCAGTGTGTTGACTGGTGATCGAAGCTTCTTGGGAGACATTTGGAAGTCTGTATTCCCTAGAAGCGGCCACCTCAGGAAGGATTTTTGAGGAGGGTGCGTGTCCCCCGCAAGAGTGGGCTTTGGGGGCCTTTCCTCCTTATCGCGCATCCCCCAGACCCCTCTCGCTGGCCTCGTAAAGAAACAGATGGTGCACCAGAAATAGCTCAGAAGTCACGTTGGCTCCTGGCTGTATAAAGAGAAAGAACTGGGACCATAAAAATTTGAAATCTCCCAGGAAAGGAAATTACTCCCTCCATGAAATATCGATGTAAAGGGAGCATTTAAAAAGACAAAAATTATGAACCCAGATTCAAGTCGAACCAGAGACTATACCTTAACCTTTTTGAGAATTGTTAATTTAAAAGCAAATCGAATGAAATATAGACTATAAAAGCAAATTAAATCATTTTTATGCTTCCTGGGGCTTTGGCGTCACGTGACTGGAAGAGCTAATCGAGAAAAGCAGCTTTTGGACGGAGGACTGGGCTCGTGTCAGATCAGGCACAGGCTGTGACCCTTTATAGGGACGGGAGAGAAACTAGCCGAGCAAGGGCCCGCCCAGGGTTGGAAGGTCTGCAGATCGAGAGTTCTGCGTCCCGGCAGAGGGAGCAGATGTTCGAGAAAGGTGTCTTTGTCTCATTGATTGGGGGGTGCCCCCCAGCAGTTGATGTTTTGTGTGGCGTAGGGGAAGCCGGGGCTGGGTTGCGTGTACCTACCTGCAGGAATAAACAATTCTTTTGAAACATTACTGGGGTGGGGGGAGAAACAAGGCAGCTTAAGATTTATCTGAAAAGGAAGTGGGAAGTTTAAGTTGCTGGAGATCTCATTACTGTCTGTCTCGCTAACCGTAATTAAAAAATGCCTGAATGATCTTAATAACACATGATTCAGCTGACAAGCACTAATTGCCCTGTATCAGGCCAAGGGAAGATGAATGTTGTCAAGAAAACCACAAGTCAGACAAGCTGATTCTCTCTTAGTCTGACACCGTGTTCCCATGTACAGACCAGTTTTTACTGGAGCCCTTCCAGCATCAAAAGAAGCTCTTTACCTTGCCATTAATTTTCATCGCTGGCAGGCCCGAGTTGTTTGTGACGAGCTGTTCTCGTTACTCCTGCTTGCCGGGCTCTCGAGCCCGGCTCTGCAGACAAAATGTAAATATGTTTCTTGCTCTTATCTTGGTCCTTTTTAAGAAAAGAAATCCGTTCCCATTCAATACTAATGCCCCGGTGGGCTTGTCAGTGAATTACATGGCATTTGGGAATTGATTTTCTGACGCTCCCGATTTGTCAGGAATTTCTTCTGCCTTTTCAGCAATTTGACAGAACCTGTTGGGCCACCGAATCATGTGATCCGGGATTCGGTCTGCAGAGAAAAGGGAACCAACAACTCCGCGTCACTCGGGCATCCAGAAACCTCCCGGAAGGGGGGTTTGTGAAGACAGAGTGGGGAAAAAGAATGACGTTGGCTCCTTCCTGCACTTCTGCAGGACGGCCGAGTCACTTTGTCACACTGGAACTGAGTCACAGTCGGAATCTAATACAGAAAATCAGTTCCCAAAAGGGGGCCAAGTGACCCTATGCTTCTGAGCAAGCGCAGCGCGCCAGTGGGCGAAGGAGCCACGAGGATAATCACGCCCTTGCCGGCCTTGACCGCCCACCGCGGCCCTTGGCACCAGGCCCCGAGCTGGGGGGAGGAGGATGGACGAGGAGCCTGCCCTCACCTCTGCGGGAAAACGCAGTGGCAGAGTCCTGCTGACGAGCATCTCCTGTGATAGCCTTGTCCCCTGCCCTCTGGAGAGGCAGGCCATCTGGGGATGGAGAGGTTGGTTCAGAAACCTGGCAGAGCTGGGCCCTGGCCGTGGGGTCCAGGGCACGGTTCTCGCCATCTCTGAGCCAGCGTCCTTGTCTGAGAAAGGGCCCCCCCGCCCAGGGTGGAGATGGGGTCTCAGTGCGGACGCCCAGGGCGACAACGCTTAGCACGGTGCTTGGTCCGGAAGGGCTGGTCCGTGTCACTCTACGGTTACTGCCTTACAGGGTTGGGGAGTGGAAGAGGCCGATGAGGCTAGTAAATACATGAGCACGCATGTAAGCCAGCCCACTAACTCAGTGAGGCGCCAGTGGCTAGTTCCTAGCGTTCCCTGCTAGAGGGCTGATGACCAGCTGACAGTGACACCGTGGAGCCACCCCACCCTCCCCCACAGCTTTCGGTTTAGCCTACTTACCCTAAGTGTCTCGTTTCAGAGACCTATTTTCCTGAAATTTGGGAAAAAAAAAAAAAGTGAAAATTTGCAACGGTCATCAAATACCATCGGTGCGACTTCATTGTAGGAAAAAAAAAGGATCGCCAGGGAAGCCGTGCATGGAAATGAAGTCAGGGTGCCTGCCCTTCCTGGTCTCCCACTCAGAACCTGAGTCTGGAGGCGCCTCCCATTACCCTTCGACTTTGAAACCCGGAAACCCGGGACCCTGTGCAGAGCTGCGTGTAGGTGCTCGGGACAGGAGCCACTGAGGCGGGTGTTCCAGGAGGAGCCAACCACGCACCACAGTGTGTGTGGTCCCTGCTCCCAGCCTGGCTCCTTGATCGGGATCTTCCTTTCGTGGTGACCTGGTGACCTCTGGAGTCTCTGGAGGCCTGGAATCCCCCACCTCAGGATATCCTGGGATTTGAGAATCAGGCTTGTGAAGCCCCCACTGTTCTAAGAAACAGCACCTCTGTGTGGTGTTATGTCCGCTTTGTTGTTTAACAACAAAGCTCAGAGTCGCTGCAAACGGGGACCAGAGAATCCAGATCACTGACTGATTCCCAGCCCCAACCTTACAGACTCAGTTTCAAAATTTTTAGGCTGTGAAGGGGATGGTTGTTCATTTAATCTTTCTATCTCACCGATTTTTTTGTGTGGAGGAATGGTGCTCATCACCCTGGGGTTTGTTTGTTTGTTTGTTTGTTTTTTTGATCAAGTTATTTATATTACGGGTGAGTCTGTCACACGGTCTGAATACGGAATGTTGCCATCTTTCTAATCAGAACTCTGCCAGTAATTTCTGTTTACAATAGAGCTATTGAAATTATATTGGGATGAAACTGACATAATATAGAAATTGTTGGCTTGCGTGCGATTTTTATAATATGTACATGCAGACAGAGCTGGCTTTAGTTCAGAAGGCTACTTCTGTTTATTGTTATGCTTTTATTAGCTCATGTTAGAGAGCCCCCACGGTGTGCCAGGTGCTGTTGAGAAATTCGGGGGAATGGAGTCCCTGGCCACAGACCTCGAGATCTCTCGTCTTATCTGTAGTTAGGAGCCCTCCTGATAGATTCCCAGAAATAATCTGATGCCAGAACTCCTTGCTTTTCTCCCACGATTTGATACGTGCTTTTCTCTGCCCTGTAATTGCCGCAGCGCTGGTTTGTAGAGGGGTAGGGAAGGCAGGGTGCTCCGGGGAGGGGGGAGGGGGCTCGTCTCAGAGACCAGGTGCAGTTTTGGAAAGGTGATTGTTCAACCCCCCCCCGGCAGGGTAGGTGAGTGTTGCGCAGTCTCCTGCGCGGAGTGCCTGGGAAAGCAGGCTTCTCCAGGAGAGCAGATCAGAGCTTTTAGGTGGGGCTCTGAGAACGGAATACACGCGGTTGTCAATTTCATGGATTACCGTTAATTCTGTTTAATGTCCTTTCCCCCCCTCCTTTTTGCAAAGTCCTGTGCATTATAGAACATTGACTTTAGCATAGAAGTGCTTAATACTTGATTTGGCACTTTAATGGATATTTACACAGTGACACCACAGATGTTGGATAAACAGGGGATTTGTTCTAATGAGATCTTCAGTGATTCGAAGCCGTTTTCCCCCTTGCCTTCTGGAATGCTGGGCTCCACTTCTGCCTAGTTGTGGTGGTGCCAGAGCCACAGAATGCTCTTCTCTGGAGCGTTCCGCTCACTCTGGTCTCCTCGCTTCCTCACTGGGTTTCAGGCGCTTTGAAGCACCAGCTTCCTCTCTGGTGTGTGTGCCCTCTGCAGCGCCTACTTCTGTGATTTGCATGTAGCGGAAATACTTGTTGAACTGAATTATTTTTACACACGAGTCTTTCATGTGGCCGGCGTTTTGAGGTCTGTTTCCTTTGGCTGGAGGCGGGGAGAAATCTTCCAGTCCCCCAAGGAGCATGGATAGCTTCAGGTACAGGGGCGCCCTGCCCTCCCCGGGGGGGGCGGCGCACGAGGCGAGTGCCCACATCCCCCTGGACAGCATTCAGGCAGACAGGACAGTGGTTTGTCAGTGGTGACAGTCGGGGTGGGGGGTGGGGGATCTCGAGGCCTCTGGATGGACACCGTAGGAGAAGCAGTCCCTCCCGTGGCCGGGCCGAAGGGGAAGAGGGGAGAGAGAAGGCATCAGAGACCTCAGAGTTCCCTGGCCCTTCAAGGCCCAGCTCGGTGCCGTCAGGACGTCCTCTCTGTATCTTGTGGATTAGCCGGTAAATATCCATGCGTTCCAAGGATGTTTTGCCTGGCTCTTTCTGACGGAAAACCCGGGCTCACGCTTAGGGGATGTTTGCTCTGTGCGCCAGGGACCGGTCTGAGCTCTTGGCGTCTTCCAACTTTAGTCATCCCTCACGAGGAGGAAAGTGAGGCGCTGGTGGCGGTTCTGGCCCCAGGGTCCCTGTGACCCCCTGGGAAGACACTCTGGGAGTGGCCGGTGAAGTTGCTCAGGCCTCTCCTGTCTCCTGACAGACCCAGGTCTCTGTGTGGGCGTGAGCCCAGAGGCCTTGCCGGACGTCAGTCCCAGCCTCGGGAGCCTGCAGGGACTCCCCTTGCGAGGGGCGCCGGCTCTTTGTGCTGACTCTTCTGTTGACTCAGCCACACTCGGCACTTCTGGCGGGGGGGCCCAACAGTACCCCCCTCCCAAACTGTTCACTGAGAGCTTACAGTCCCGTGTGAGGACCCTCACGGGCAGTGTGGGTTTGGAAGGTCCCGGTCTTGTAAGTGTGGACCCCAGCCTGGCTGAAGTTGGATTTTTGTCCCCAAGGATGCAGCAGCGCCCCCCCGGGGTGGGGGCGGTGGTCAGGTGGGCTCTGGCTTTTGTGGGAGGCCCCGCACACGGCCACTGCCGTCCCTTTCCTCCCGCTGTCTCTGGGTCACCTGTGCCCTGTTGGGATTTGGAGGCAGCCTGAGGCTCCCACGTTTCCTGGCCTGCCGGGGTTTCGGGACTCTGGGACCCCGGGACTCTGCCACAGCGCGGCCCCCACCCGGCCCCGGGCACAGATCCGGGAAAGCAGTTGTGCCCGAGAATAGGTGTTCTTGCGAATGGGATCACGGCAGGGTGGGGGGTCGCCTCTGGGCTGGTGGACGCTGGAGGTGAGGCTCTAAAGGAGCTCTGTGACTCAGAGATTCGGGAGAGGGAGGCCCCGACTTGGGGTGTTGGGGGTCCTGGCAGCATTGCCTCCCCCCTTCCCCTCTTTGTAACCGCCCAGTCCTCCGTCCCTTCCTCTCTGAACTGTGTGTTGACAAAGAGGGCGAGAGCCACCCAAGACACTGGCATCAGCCTTGAGACCACTTGCATGGACCCTGGGCCTCGGACACCCCCCCCCCCCCGGCCCTGACGGGGGCCTCTGGGAGGAGCCAGCGAGTGGGGCGGGACCCTCAACCACTGCTCAGTACAAGCTCCTGAGCCGCATTTGTTCTCAAACGGCATTTCTTACTCTTAGTACGCAAACCAAACAGTACCTAGTGATGACAACGACCTTGATTTTGCTTAGAAGCTTTCAGTTCTTAGGTGTCTTTTGGCTTATGTGCAGCTCAGCGGTCATGGGGATCTCAGTATGCTCACTCCAGGAGAGCACACGCAAGGCTAAATAACTGATGTGTTAAGTTATATAGAGTTGAATTTAGGGATTTCCAGGAGAAAGCTCACTGAAAGACAGTTCACCAAACTTTTTTTCTTCAAGTTTATTTATTTCCTTTGAAAGAGAGAAAGAGAATGAGCTGGGCGGGTGGTGGGGGGATGCAGAGAGAGAGAGAGAGAGAGAGAGAGAGAATCCCAGTCAGGCCCCGTCCGCACTGCTAGTGTGGAGACTGATGGGGGCTCGACCTCATTAACCATGAGATCATGACCTGAGCTGAAATCCAGAAATCCAGAGTCGGACACTCCACTGACCGAGCCACCCACACACCCCTCACTAAACATTCGTGAGTGTTTTCCTTGTGCCTGGCAACATGTTTCATCTCATTTAATTCCACTGGCTGTTAAACTAAACTCATGTTAGCTTTCGGATTTACATACATGTGCTTATATTCGTGTTTGCTTGTAAATAAAAGTCCTTAACACTTAACTGGTTTACTGCCCTTCCCCCTATACACCGTCAGCCTGAAGATCGTGTTCCCTGTGGTGATGTCACTTCCCAAGCTGCGCGGACAAACGAATGAATGAACGAGGCTCAGTCTTTCTCCCCGGGATCCGGCACACAGGAGATGGTCATTAAAGCTTGCTGAATTGAATCAGTTCTCACAAAACCCCATACACTTAGTATCACTCCTGTTTTGCGGGTTAGGAAATTGATGCTCAGAGAGAGAATTTTTCCCCCGAGGGTGGCTGTGCCATTCCAATCCGGGTCTTGTACTCTGTGCCACGACTTTGTCTCCAGGCGCACGTTAGCTTTTGGGTTTTGTTTTCCCCCTTCCTTTCGTTTCGTCCTCACTTTCAGCTTTCAAGGATTCATGAAATAGTGAAGTGTTCAGGAAATAATTTCTTAGGAGGAACTCTGCCATTGCAAATACAGTATTGCTGGCTGCGTGCAGGGTGGCGTGAACCTCCCGGCATAAATAGTGATTGGAGATGCTCTGTTTTCTGGAGATCCAAGCTTTCCTACCCCTGCTCAGCCCAGATGGGATACCAGGGTCTTTGTAGTAGAGAGATGGCCGCCCTGAGAGTAAATCCTGAAAGTGGGGCGTCCCAAATGACCTGGGGAGAAGGAAAGCCAGGGGCAGGAAAGGACTAGAAGAAGAGAGTGCTAGGAAAAACGGGGTCACAGATGAACAGGTTTTCGCACCAGGGCGGCCTCACGTGGGTGGCAGGCAGGCAGGACAAGGAGACCCGAAGCTGGCAGTGTTCGGGGACCTAAAGAGTGGGGGCGCTGGGGACGCTGTCGGCTCAGAGCAGGAACCCCATCCTGGCACAGTGGGGTAAGTGGGCACTGGCCAGAGAAGGGCAGGGCGGCGGTTCCGGAGGTAACAAAGGTCCAGACAGTGGCCCAGATGGGGACAGAGCTTGGTCCGAGCAGACCGACAGGAGGGCTCTTATCCCCGGAAGCCCCATCTCTCCTGCCTTGGGTCCAAGCTGGCCGGACAGCCGAGCCTACTCTCGTGGGCAGGAGTCAGGGCTGGAGGGGGCGAAGCGCCTGGCAGAGCCCTGCGCTGGATTTACTGGGGTCAGAGCGATGCACATGCCTTACATTTTTAAGTTGCTGCTTTTGTGGGTGAGTCTGGGGCAAAAGAGGGTCTCCTAAAAGAGAAACATGAGCTCCAGTCTCTTTTGTGTGTATTCTCCCTGCTAGAACACAGATCTACTTTCCTGTTTTCTGAATTGCATTTCTTCCAATTTTCAAGTCCTTATATACTTCGTGAACTGGGCTCGTTAGCCTCGGACTTTTCCATGGCTGTGGTCACTGCCACCTGCCCCCTCTCACTTGACACGCCGTGAGGTCTTTCTTATTTCTGAAGTGTGGTTTGACGTTGTCTAAGCTGCTGCTTGCTTATTTTCGACTCCTCTTTTGTCACTTAAGCAGGATGTCTTCGTTCTTATTTAGCGTTAGATCACTTAGCAGATTTTTTTTTTTTTGCTATTTTTTTTTTAATGTTTTTGTATCGCATTTTGAACATTTTCCTATGGAAAGATCTTTCACGTTTGCTGCAGATCCTATGATTCTGTTCTCGAAGATATTTAACCGTTAGATGTAGACACCAGACACACGGGGTGCAATCATTCATTGAGAACTCTACCCCAGGGAAGTTGGCTGTTTAAAACGAGCCCCCAGAGTCGGACCTTGTAAGAATGCGCATCGGATGAAGATTCACTTGATGATGGGCGTGTATTTCTGACCTGTGCTAGGGGCTGTGGGGGGGGAGTCCGAGGGAAAATAAGACAGCCCCCGTCTCCTAGGAGCTGTGTTTAGTAGGGCCAAGAGGACCCACTAATAACTGAAAGCCGCACAGAATGTGCCACGTGCCGTGTGGCACAGAGGACAGGCAGGGGAGAACAGAGAAGGATTCAAGGAGATGGTGGCATTTGGTTTCCAAATTTGGGGTTGTTGGGTTCAGATAATAAATTTGGGGTGGTAGTCCGCAGTTTTTACCCACCCCCCCAAATTCAAAGGCATTGTGACATTTGGGTTTTTAAACCAGTTGGTGTGGGCGTTGAATTTCTGTACAGAGAACACCTGCTCATTTTTTTTTTATCGTCTCTTCCACTGCATAGTGTCAGTAAAGCTAAAGTGTATCCTATGTAAGGCTTTGTTGTTGCCACTGCTGTGGATGAGCGGGGTTGCCTTATTTTGTTTCACATAGACCGTAGACTGGAAGCCCCGTGTGGGTATGGGCAGGGCTCATTTTAGCTTTTTGTCCCCACAAACGGACCCACCAGAGGCGAGGGACTCACCCGATGGTCTTTGAAGGAGTCAGACACCAGGAGCGTCCTCCATGGGTCTAAATGGCGAGGCCGTCCACGTCCTGTCCCCTTCCTCGCTCTGAGCTGACCAGTGGCAAGCGGAGGACGGTGGACCCCTTGAGAAAACAGCTCTGAGAGGCAGTTTGTCAGTCAGATTCTTTTCATCTTAGGTTTTGGTGTTGCTCCTTTCTCTCCCATTTGGTAATGGTTTAGCACATTTTAAATAAGATACACAAGCTGCCTTTAGCTGGCATCAAGTGTCGTTTAATCTGGAGAGAGAATGTTAGCGCCTTCATTTGCAAAGCAGAGCGCTGTGGTACCATATTCTGGAGCGTCTTCTGGTGGTTCTGTTTTTCGAAACTTACTGTGGGCTTCTAATTACCCTCATTTAGCCGTCCAGGGCAGAAACTGTCACTTCAACAAGAAAATTTTGTAATGAGCCAGAGGAAACGGGTTCGTCATTACTCTGTTATATGCAGCCTAAAAATCTGTGTGGATTTTTGTTTCAGGAGAAAGTGACTGTTTAATTGAAAAATGCTCTTAAAGTGTCCTTTCCCTTGCCGTCAGGCCCTTGTTAACGCGTCTACATTCAAGCGAGAGTCCGTTAAAATGGGTGCCCCTTTGCCAAAATACTTCTTCCCTTTCTCATTTCTTGTGCAGAATTCTGTGGTGCTAGATCTATTTTTGTTTAATTAGGCCCTGCAAGAATATGAAGGAGAGCGGTATTTAAATTTTTAGACCATTAAAGGCCTAAAACCATCCTAGATGAGAGGCACAAAAAATTAACTTTAATATTTATTATGTGGATAAAACCAATACAGACAATATTTCCAGAAACCTTCTCTCTTTTTCCTTCCTCGGACGGCTAAGATTAATAGCAGGCCAGAAAGCAGGGATGTTTACTGTTACTTCTTGTTCTGTTACCAGAAAATAAGTCTTTTTTTTTTTTGTAATTTTTAATTTTTTTAATACTTATTCATTTTTGAGAGACAGAATGCAAGCGGGGGAGGGGCAGAGAGAGAGGGAGCCACAGAACCCGAAGCAGGCTCCAGACTCTGAGCTGTCAGCACAGAGCCCGACGTGAAGCTCGAACTCAAGAGTCGTGAGATCGTGACCTGAGCCGAAGTCGGACGCCCAACCGACTGAGCCACCCAGGCGTCCCCAGAAAATAACTTTTTAAAAAAAATTTAATTTAATTTAATTTTTTTAAAATTTACATCCAAATTAGTTAGCATATTGTGCAACAATGATTTCACGGGTAGATTCCTTAGTGCCCCTTCCCCATTTAGCCCATCCCCCCTCCCACAACGCCTCCGGTAACCCTCAGTTTGTTCTCCATATTTATGAGTCTCTTTTGTTTTGTCTCCCTCCCTGTTTTTATATTATTTTTATTTCCCTTCCCTTATGTTCATCTGTTTGTCTCTAAAAGTCCTCATATGAGTGAAGTCATAGGATTTTTGTCTTTCTCTGACTGACTGATTTCACTTAGCATAATACCCTCCAGTTCCATCCACGTAGTTGCAAATGGCAAGATTGCATTCTTTTTGATGGCCGAGTAATACTCCATTGTGCATATAGACCACATCTTCTTTATGCATTCATCCATCAATGGACATTTGGGCTCTTCCCATCCTTTGGCTATTGTCGATAGTGCTGCTATAAACATGGGGGTGCCTGTGTCTCTTTGAAACAGCACACCTGTATCCCGTGGATAAATGCCTAGTAGTGCAGTTGCTGGGTCCTAGGGTAGTTCTATTTTTAGTTTTTTGAGGAACCTTCATACTGTTTTCCAGAGTGGCTGCACCAGCTTGCATTCCCAAGAAAATAACTCTTAAGAGGGAATAGAAACTGTCAGTCTCCTTGCATTTTGGGTGGCAGGTTGTAAATTTTATAACTCACCATATAAGAAAATGTTGCTTCCTAACATGATCCCATTTATCTTTGATAGAATGGTCCTAATTTCTACTTCGATAGGGATTCCTTTGAAAATGTTCGCACATGGAAGACAAAAAACCATGTGCGAAAGACTTGCCTCGTACATAGAAAGTTCTTACAACACCAGTTCCCGGGGCATCGAGCAGGCTGGCCCTGGCCCACAAGAAACTCGGCGGGAAGCATACCTGGGGCCCAACCTGTGAATGTTCCTTTCGTCCTTGGGGCAGCCATACCCATTTGGGCTGAGGGTTAGCCAGACACTTTTGTGGAATGATGCATAGACCTCGTTGCATCGAAGGTAGGCTCAATGGGCACAGAGAAGGAAGGGGGGATCCCCGCCTGGCTCGGGCTCTTGTATTTCCCCTGTTTGTTGGAGTCCCCCGAACTGGATTGGCTGTAGGGGCGGAAAAGATTGTCAGCACTATGTAAATGAGACAGGAATGCACATCTCATGCAGATAATTTCTATGTAGATAATTTGCCATAAAAATTTATACTGCAGTCCTTAAAACCTTCGGAGATTTAGTCTGTCTAGGGAAAGGTGATTTATATAGCATTAAAACACTTTTTATGTTCTAGCCCTTTAGATTTAATGTTTATTGCCTATAAAAATGAAATCTTCTCGTGGATATTTAAAAGTTTTGGTACTGTGTGAAATATATATTCAAGTTAGAGCCTGCAATGCTTTGGAGACGCTGTAAATAAGGGGCCCACTCTTTGCTCCAAAATCCACGCTACTGTTTGGGCCCATGTCTGTGCTTTGCACACTTAGGAGGTTGTACGGGTATGGGGCCTCGTCACCATGGTGAGGTTGCCTGGTAGGAAAATGTTTTATATGGGGATTGTGTGTGTGTGTGTGTGTGTGTTTAATGTTGATTTATTTTGAGAGAGACAGTGTGAGTGAGGAAGGGACAAAGAGAGAGAGAATCCCAAGAAGGTCTTGTGCCATCAGAGCAGAGCTCGGGCATGGGTCTTGAACCCACGAACCGCGAGATCACGACGTGAGCCGAAATCAAGTCAAACAGACACTTAACCGACCGAGCCATGCAGGGGCCCCATTTTGTTGTTGTTGTTGTTGTTGTTGTTGTTGTTGTTGTTGTTTTTAATTTAAATCTGCTAACAAGTCTGGAGGTATTCTAGTTCTCCAGAAAGTTATGCAAGGTGTGACCAGAATTTCATTCAGACATGTAACTGTGTGAATTATGGCCCAGGCTCTGAAGACTGGAAATGCTCTGGCAATGGAGCACCGAGTGCAGAGCGGGGTTTGGACTTTGGCAGGCCCTCCGATTCATAAGTAATGGCAGGCTTGAATGCTGGTCTTAAATGAGACTCCCAATGGATAAATCATGCGGTGGGGGGGGGGGGGGTGCTCCTGGGTAGGAGAAGCGTTTAAGCAGCATGGGGGCTCCTGAAGGGTGTCTCTGGAGCAAAGAGCCCTGGCCCTGGTTTGATTGTTAAACTACAGCATAGTCCCCGCAGCCCTGCAGTGTGCTCCCCCGGGCAGTCCCTGTCTGGGTTACGTCCGCGTGCAGGGAGGATGGTGGCCTTGCTGAGCCGCACGAGCCAAGTTCCATCCCAGGCTGAGCTCCAGCCAGCTTTCCAGGTTCCTTAGATGCTGGACATTGTAGAAGTTACGTGGGCATCGCTTTTCTTGGCGACATGAAGGAAAAGGTGGAGCTAATCCGTGAGGGCCCCCCCCCCCCCCCCGTTACAAGCCACGGTGGGTGGGAGTCCCGATGGCAAAGCCCTTCGGGCCTGGTAGCCGGGGCGAGCCTGGCCCTGGGTACTGGCTGCTCTTTGAGGACTGGTGTGGCCCAAAGAAGACACCGGGGGTGTTGGGTATGGATTATATTTGGACAAAAGGAACCTGAAGCTTTGATATGGCTGCGATGGGGGTGTTCTGTTCAGCGGAGAGTGCTTGTCCGTGGGGAGGGGTGTCAGTAAGCTTTGCTGCGTGACCGGCTGGGCTCAGCCTCCGGGCGACAAGAAGAACCCATGTCCTTACAATTCTAGGGGAGGAAGGACTGAGGCCCCGAAATTCTGAACCCTTCACAGTGGAACCCGAGTAGCTCCGTGCAGCGACCTGCAGGTCAGAGCCGCCCTCTAAGAGGTGTCACGGGGATTAGGCTTTTAGGCAGAATCAGAGGTGGTTACTGTTGTCGGATTGTGGTGGTGACACTGGGGGCAGTGTGTGGGAGGCCGTCCCTGCCGACTCAGGGGCCATGTTTTCTTGTAGCACCAATAAAATGAAGCCAGATAGCCTGTCTCGGGAGGGCAGACGCCAGTCGACAGCCTCCCAACGTGGAGCTCTCTCACTCCTGCGGGCGGCCTCCCAGGCGGGCACACTTACTCGCGGGGGTGAGGTTCGGGAAGAAGGTCAGCAAGCGGGCAGATGTGAGAATAAAGCCCTACCTGTCACCCTGGGGACAGGCTCCCACCCAGAGTACGTGTGTCATCCTTGTGCCTTCGGTGAAAGGCGGATGGGTGTGTGCGGTGACAGTCCCCACCCTGGGTGGGGAGGGGACACAGCTGTGTGTAAGAAGGGCCGGCGAGCAGATGGCCAGCCCCGCTTCCACAGCCCTGCGTGCTCCTCGGGAGGGGACAGAGCTCGCCGACTTCAGAACTCTGTTGGCGTGAACCACACTCTCCGAAAGGAACGTGAACACACAGACTTGGCAATGACAGTGTGCGAAGGAGGCCAGTTCCACAGCTCCATCTACTAATATTTTTGGTACAAAGCGGTTGCTAAAATTAATTCCAGCCTGAAACTTGATGAATTCTCAGTCATGGAATTAACAGGTTTCGAAATGAAAAAAAAAAAAAAAAAAAATCGGCTCGATTAAAAATAAATGTTGATGCCGGAAATTTGGAGCCTGTCCCTCACAAACTACATCTGAAGTTTGTCACTTGAGAGGATTCGCTTGCCTTTTGGCGTTGATGGGGAAGGTGCAGACCGATAGCCATTTGCCACCCCCCAACCCCATGATCTCTCAGGAGGAGTCAGTACTGTTCTTTATGCCCACGGGCCGGCAGGCAGGCCCCGCCAAGATGCAGCCCAGCTCCCCGGGGCCCCCGAGTGGACGTGGATCGTCAGGAAGTGGCGCTCCCGCGACCACGTGTGCAGTAAAGAGCGCACAGGAGGCACAGCCTCCTTCCAGCCCGCACACCCAGTGCACCTGTCGTCTTACTAGGCCTTGCTCTGAATTTACATCAAGCCAACTATTTAGGACACCCTTGTGTGTGTGTGTGTGTGTGTTTCATTTTGTTTTCAGTGAGGTTTCAAACTCCCTCTGCCCGTCTCTGTTCTCTGGGCCACAACGTGGAGCTGCAGGCCATTGGACAGGAGACCTCTGTGGTCTGACCCCCTTGAAAGCGTAGCCACTCCCGGGTCTGCTAGGTGAGCGTCACAAGAACAGACAAGGGCCTCGCGGTGAAGAACTAGGAGATTTGCTGGTTTAAAGATCACACGTGGGCCGTTGTGAGCCGTTCACTCTTTCTGCCCGGCCCCGGCTCTGAGTAATGGCCAGGATGTAGCACGGCCAGCCCGTTATGGTCCCCAAGCCTCCATGGTGGCCTTAGCTGCAGGGATTGAAAATTGAGTAAGCGACGCGTGTTCCTGGATACATCCACGTGGCAACAAGCTGGGCTTTACCAGTGTTTGAAAAAAAAAAACAGTCCTTACTCAGGTGTCCCTGCACCGCCAAGGCTCTGTCCTCCAGCTGTGAGACCCAGTAGCACACCCCGGGCTGCCCCGTTGGGCCTTTCTGGCAGCCGGCCGGCTTGGGGGATCCAGCGGGGTGAGGTCACCCCGGGAAAGGGCAGATGTGCTGGGAGGGGGAAGCCCATTCCCCCGCTTTAAACCGCAAATGTCTTCTGATAACTAGTAAAATTGGCAAGCAGAGTGATTGAAAACATGTGAGAAGCAACTGGATCTAAGTTTCAAGTAGGACATATTTGAAAAGTTTTCCCCAATGTAAAAGCTACTCTTTAAGAGCCTTAAACTAATAAAAACAAGGAAATTCCATGTTACGGCTGCCACTCGGCCTTTCCATTTTTATTCCAGCAGTCGGATTTGACAGGTCCCACGCCGATTGGCTCCGGGACCCCCGTGAGCATTGAAAGCGCGGGGGTGGGGTCCACGAGCAGGCGTTGGCCGCAGCTGGGCTGGGCCGGTCTCCACCGCTGTTTGATGCTAGGCGAATTCCGTTCTAGTAGATCCTATTTTCTCTTCTTGGGGCTGCTTCCTGTATTTACTTTATCCACTGAAGCTGATTCGGGATTAATTTAGAGACAGCTCTGGTTTCTTTCTTTCTCCTTTATCTCGTTGCAGACTTCCCTGGGCAGCTGTCTGCCCCACAGGCGTTCAGGCGGGACATCTCTCACCCTTGGGGACCCTTGTCCCTTGTTCCCGTGGCTTCTTTGCGGAACTGCAGGGCCTGCTCTTACTCAGCCTCTCCTCCTTCCAATCCATCCTTCCTGTGGCCGCCAGAACGGTCTTTCTAAAGACCTGCATTGATCACTAATCGCTTCCGAGAGTCGACAACGCGTCGACTCAATGCGGCGTCAGATGCACATGCGGGGCCTCGTTAGGTGCCCCCGGTCTGTTCCTCGATCCACCCCCCTCCTTTCGTAGTGACCCAGCGAATAATGGGTGACTTTGGCACGCGAGACCCCGCTGTCCTTGCCTTTTCTCAAAGCAGAACTGGCAGCAACGAGCTGAGGGCTCTCCGCCTGCCCCCGGCCGACGGAAGGGGAGACCAGCTTCACCTGCTCCACCGTTAAGACCTAATCACGGAACTTTAGAAGAGGAGGGAGGCCTCGAGTTCTTTCCCTCCGTGCCCTTGGGAGCCGGCTGTCCCCGTGTCAGCCCCAAGCCTGTTGCGCCTTTGAGTTTTCTGCTGGAGTGGAAGGAGCAGATTTAGGGGCAGAAAATCGTGCCTTTAAAATCTCGATGCATGGCTGTGTGTTCTCGGTCGGGTGACCGAGGTAAGGCCACCGTGGAGGTAAGGCTGGGGCGGCCGTAATGACCGTGTTGTGGGGTCAGTGTGGCGGTTCAGACAACAAGGGATGTAGCACCTGAGTCTGTCCGCTGGAGCTGCGGCTGTTTTTCTTACCTCTGCCCACTCTAGGCCTTCTGGAAACCTCCTTCGCGCCCCCTTCCCCCTCCATGGAGTCTCTTCCCCCACCCCTCAAGGCCACCTCTTGTTGCCTCGCCTGTGACATTGTCCCAGTCCTGCCGACAGGAAGTCCCCTCCCTTCCTGTCTGCTCCCAGGTAGTCTGGATACCGGTCCTGTAGCTCTGCCGTGACAGTAGTCCGGTTGTGTCCCCGGCTCGGAAGCGGTTTGTTGCCCCTTTTGTGCCCGGTCTTTCCCACGAGGGGCTTCCTCTGACGGGTGCATCGTACGTTGACCCAGCGGCTGGGCGGGAGAGCAGCGGTTTCCTGGCGCATTCGGCCCGTGTAGTGTCCCCGGGAGCGAAGCCTTTGGTCTCTGCGGCCCTTGTTTGACATAAGTGTGCAAACGTGGTCCGGCTGTCTCTGAAACCGGTCGTCGCCTCTCTTGTGAGGGATCCCCTCGGACCTCCCCTCCCCAGTCCGGGCGTTCGCGGCGCAGCCACATGTGCTGGGCCGTTGGCTTGGTGGCTACGTACAGCTCCTTAAGCGAAATACAGGTGTATAGAAATCCGGTGAAACCCATTAAGCAGATGCTTCGGGGCGGGAGGGTAGCCAGGAGTAAACCAGGAAATCCTCTTTTGTCTCAGCTCTTGTGGAACATCTTGATAAAGTAACTGTGTCGCTGTAGCTTCCAGAATTAGTAGAGTGTACCGAACATAATTGGTTGTTTTCGTTTGCCATCATTGGCGATCTCGATTATCGTTTCGGATCTGTGGCAATACTTCCTTTGTGCTTGCATTAGCTCGCAGCATCGGATGTGAACGCTGGCACGGAAGGACGCTGGCCCTCTGCTGAAACCTCACTGCCTGTGGCCTCCTGCCTGCGATGGAATGGCCTGGGCAGGGAAGTAACCAGAGAGCGTAACCGAGGCCGCTTGGCCCGAGCTCCTTCCTGATGCTGCCCGGGCGATGCCCCGGTGCCTGGGCCCCTGGCTGGTACCGCTGAGAGGGCCCGGTGGGGTGGGGTGGGGTGGGGTGGGAGGTGCCCTTTTGTAGATCACCCTCTACTGGGAGCTGCCTTTTGCCGCCAAACTAGAACCCTCTGGTCCCCTTCGCCCCTCGACAAGTCACGAGGGACACAACCGATAGAGAACCAAGAACATGCGTTAGAGAAATGTCATTCCTAGGCTGAAATAAGCAGCGTCTGTGCGATTGAAAGGTGACAACGCGAGGGGCGCCTGGGTGGCTCAGCCGGTTAGGCATCTGACTTCAGCTCAGGTCATGATCTCACGGTTTGTGAGTTTGAGCCTCGCATCGGGCTCTGTGCTGGCAGCTCAGAGCCTGGAGCCTGCTTCGGATTCTGTGTCTCCCTCTCTTCCCGCCCCTCCCTGCCCCTCTCTCTTTCTCTCTCTCAAAAACAAATAAACATTAAAAGAAATTAAAAAAAAAAAAATGACAACGCAGTGTGAGGGGTGGAAACTGGTGCCAAGAACCTGAACTTGGAGCAGTCACAGATCAGAACGCCTTGTAATTGGCATTACTTTCCTGCCTCGAGAACCTTTCCCTCGCACCCCATGTGGCCCTGGGATGAAGAGAGGGCTGTTCGTGCCGGGTCAGAGCTGGGAGGGTATTGGGGGGCCGCGCTGGCTGAGCGAGCTGGATTTGGGTTAAGTATGAGAACCCCCTCACATAGTAGTAGTCGGTCGTAATCCTGTTTCTGAATTGTGTGTGTTCGGTAGTGAGCGCCTTGTAAAGTCTGAGTTAATGCGTCCCTCCAGCTATTTTTCAGAAAGCTCCCCAGGCCAGATGGAGGGCAGCTGAGGGCGGGGGCCGTCCTTTCCAGCGCCCAGAGTGGGCAGACTGGGAGCAGCCCCTCTTCCTCCCTGGGCGTCCCGTGCATCTGGCACAGCTAGAGGTGAAACTCTCGGAGGATTCGAATGGCCCCCCTAACGTCACACTTCCGCTGTGGGCACGGGGAGCCCGCCTGCAGCGTCACCCGTCGGTGCCCAGCACCCAGGTTTCCTGACTGCGGCCAGCAGCACCGGTGCCAGGGGAGAGCGGAGGAATCACGACATTCACCTTCTCTGCCATGCGAGTGTCGTTCTGCGGGGCCATCTGGCTGGCAGCAGGTCTCCGCCAGTGGCAGGATGTTGTAAACCTTGCTCGCTGAACGTGGCACCGAAAGCCTCGAAAATTAACTGCAGAGATAAAATCAAAGCTGGCTCCGAGGTGACATCCCTGGGCCCGACACAGGCCGTTCCAAGGGAAGCTGGTCTGAGTCGTTGATAGATGCCTGTTACACGTTCGGTTTCCCCCAGGAGCCACTTCGGCATTCTTTCAACTTTTGCTGATAAATTCCAGGCGAAAAACATTTGGAGAGCTTTTCGGGGTTTTATTTGCTAATTAAAACGTGAGAAGGGAACACAGCTACAGGTGGAGTTCTCGTGCAAGCCACAGCTGTGATTTGGCAAAAAAAAAAAAACAACCCAACCTGACACTTTCAAAATGAAGTTATTAGCACTTCACCTATAACTGTGATAGCTTTTAACTTTCATGATCTGTCTCTTAAGCGCAACCCCCCCCCCCCCGCCCCCGTAGCATTCAAAAAAGGGAGCTAAGTGAGGAAGTTGGAGGATACTTTACCCTTGCAGAGGAGAAAAAGAGCTCCCATTTTTGCGGAACCTTTTTAACTTACAGGAGTTTTTCTCCTCCTTCATGCCATGATGTCTTCCGACAACCCCCGTGAGCCAGGGTAGGTGGGATCTTTTACAGATGAGAAAACCAAGGCTCAGGGTGTCTTGGTGACCTAATTCTGGTAGCCAGGATGGAGCCTGGTCACCAGAAATTTTCCAGCTGCTCGCTCCCTAGACCTCATGGATGCCCCAAGAGATGGGGCTATGTGGGCCAATCGCCCACCGTTTGGGTGACCCGTCTTGGACCGCTTGCAAAATAATTAAGCGAAATGGACTCTCATTCTGCAAATCAAATTCAGCTGATTGCCCGCCAAGCCCAGTCATACATTCCTAATAACCCCCAAAGCGGCTCAGCCCCAGCAAGCACTGGCTGGTTGGCTCCATTCACAGCCTGTGTCTGTGCCGGCAGATGTTTGTGGCCGGGATAGCCCAAACAGGGAGAGCGAGCGAGAGCTGCAGGGCGGCGGATGGCTTTGCCGCCAAGCTCTTTCCCAGGGAAGGGGAAGGGAGCCGTTGCCAGGGTGGCTGGTGCCCTAACAAATTGATTCCTGCCAAACAATAGAAACAAATATTTTCAACAGACAGAAATTTTGGCTCCTAAAGCATTCAAATTAAGGGCTTTATTTCTGAAACAAATACTTTAGGAGAAAAGCGTTTACCAGCATAGATGAGATCGGAGCTATTCCTTCTGGCAGTGGCATCATTATTTTTTGCGATTAAAACATGCTGTTCGTGTCCCTGCCTAATTTTGAGCCCGTGACCTTACCCCCTATTTGCTGGAGAATGTCAAGTGCGTTAAGCTGGGACACGGGGAAGGGGTGTCTGCATGGTTTACTGCTGAGAGCCTCAGCTTCCATGGAGATGGTCTCCCAGGTCTGGGTTCAGAACTTGGCTTGGCCCCTGATCCCTTGGTGGGGTGCTTTGGGCCGATCCCCCCCGAACAGCTTATCGTCAGTTTCATCAGTGTGTTAAGTATCAGTCTTTTTTTTTTTTTTTTAATTTTTTTTTCCCGACGTTTTTTATTTATTTTTGGGACAGAGAGAGACAGAGCATGAACGGGGGAGGGGCAGAGACAGAGGGAGACACAGAATCGGAAACAGGCTCCAGGCTCCAGGCTCCGAGCCATCAGCCCAGAGCCTGACGCGGGGCTCGAACTCACGGACCGCGAGATCGTGACCTGGCTGAAGTCGGACGCTTAACCGACTGCGCCACCCAGGCGCCCCAAGTATCAGTCTTATAACAGTTAACAGCATCACCCTCGGACCCTGGAGAGTCATTCTAGACCAGCAGTGTGTGGTAGAACTTCCTGCATTGATGGAATGGTCTTTATCTGTGTCATCAAATATAGTTGGCCACTGGCCCTTGGAGTGTGGCTACTGTAACAGAAACTGAATTTCAAATTTATCTTAAGTGGACATAGCCACATGTGGCTAGTGGCTGTCATTGGGATAGTGCAGTCTCATTCATTCTCCTCAATTAATTGGTCCCTGGGTCCAATTACTTGGTCGACGGGCCAGCCTGCTACAGATCTGCCGGCATCCTGAATGCAGCTGTGGGGGTTTCGGGGCTTCTGTTCTCTCTGACACTCGTCTCCTGTCCTGCAGCCAGAGAGCAGCGGGGCAGTTCCCTTGAACTAGACCACAGCCCCTCCGGGATCAACCTTCGTGGACGTGGACGTTTTAAAATTGTAACAAGTTCTCATTTGGTTTTAAATTTTTTTTTTTTTTAACGTTTATTTATATTTGAGACAGGGAGAGACAGCATGAATGGGGGAGGGTCAGAGAGAGAGGGAGACACAGAATTTGAAACAGGCTCCAGGCTCTGAGCTGTCCGCACAGAGCCCGACGCGGGGCTTGAACTCACGGACCGGGAGATCATGACCTGAGCCAAAGTCGGATGCTTAACCGACTGAGCCACCCAGGCGCCCCTCTCATTTGGTTTTAGAATACGTCTCCTAATGTGCACTAAGTGTAAGGGGAACGGGAGGCACGGAGTGGAGGGAGCTATTCCCTGGGCATTTGTTAGCAAGGGGGAGTCACAGACGTGCCCTGCCTCGGTCTCCTCATCTGTGACATGGGAGTAGCAAAGCTCCTGTGACTGCTTCTCTTTCAAGTTCATCCCGAGGCCCACAGGTGTGTGTGTGTGTGTGTGTGTGTGTGTGTGTGTGTGTGTGGCCGGGGGGTGCCGATAGGTCAGACTTCATTGGCCCTCCCTGGCCCCCAGTGTGGGTCCTGCAGGGGAACACAGAGGAGGCAGAAGACCAGGTATTCAGACAAGGAGGCTCTCGCTTCTCCCCGGGAGAGAAAGCAAATGAGATAATTAGCAAGGACAAGGTGGAGGGGCTACGAGCGGAGGAAGGGTTCTCTGGGCGCCCTGGAGAAGTCCAAGGTGGGAGGGGGTCAGCACTCTGCTGTTCAGTGGAGGCTGCTGGGCAGAGTTTAGTTTTGTTTTGTGATCTAGCCAAAGAGAATGGTAAAGAAGGCTCCTTACGAAACAGACATTTATTTTTGTAGCTCAAAACTGGGCAAGTGTCAGCAGTTTCCTATGGTTTGGTCAATATGTAAAGCAGGAGCCTTCTCGTCCCGGTTAAACGCGTCCTGCCCTCTCCCTGCACCGGCCCCGGGCCACGCAGACCTACTCTTTGCCACACCGGTGCTCCGATCCGTCTGTATTTCATTATGCATCACTGAGACGCCGTCTCTCACGTCTCACTGTTTAAATGAGAGTCTGGCAAGTATTATATGTAGTGCAATGCTTGTGGGATACATCTGGCATTTTTGTCTTTGCATAGTGGGTTTTCAGCAGGGTGAGGAACAACAAAAAACAAGATCTCGGTGCTCTATTGAAATTTCTCAATCCCGAGGAATTCACAAAAGGGCTTGTATAAAAACTCTGTGCTCGTAGCCTTTGTTAGGCCCCTTTATTTATTTTGATTTTCTGAGTCGGTAACGCATTCACTTGGTTCAAAATCGCATTTCCATTTGAAGGTAGATACCGAGGGGGTGCCTGGGTGGCTCAGTCCCCTAAGCGTCCGACTCTTGATCTCAGCTCAGGTCTTGATGTCAGGGTTGTGAGTTTAAGCCCCGTGTGGGGCTCCACAGTGGGCACGGAGCCTGCTTTAACAGTAAAAATGAAAAGCATACACCGAGAAAGCTTGCCCCTGCCATCCGCAGTGGTGGAGTCATTAGATGGAACCGTGACAGGGAGGAGGTCTGTGTTGGAGTAAATCTTTTTACTTGAATTTCCTAGATCGGGAATGAATACCAAGTTGTGTCCCAGAATTGAGAACTGTGGAGTACGTATTAGATGAACAATAGCATCTTTAGAGCGAGAGCAGCACGAGGAAATAATCTTCGTAGAGGTGGGGTCAGCTTGAATAGGGAGAGAAGAGGAACTACCATTGTCATTGTCCCGGGCATTTTATCTTATTTAATCCTCACGACAGCCCTGCGAGATGTGTATTCGTGTTCCCGGTTTAGGTTAGAGAGCCCGGCTGGTCGCAGAGCTAACAGGTCCATAGGCACACCGGTCCCCCAATACACCGCCCCATAGGCACCTCCTCTCTGCCCCTGTCCCTGTCTCTGTCCGGGGTGCGGGGGAGCAGGACCCACTCTCATGGTGGGAAACCCGTGCTGTGAGTACATCACCTGTGCCCTGGGGACCCGGCCAGGAGGCTGCGTCCCCCTCCAAGGTGGGAGAAGACGGCTGGCTGGAATGCGCAGTGTTTTGGATTCAGCCCCCAGCGAGCTAGAAACCTGAACTGTAGGCAGTCCCTTGCCTGTTCACCTGCCCGCTTCTCTGTTCCCTGAGTTGAAGAGCCACGGGGTGTGATTAACGCAGAGAGCTCACTTCTCTGTGGCCAGCGTTTACTGAGTCCCTGCTTGGAGCTGGGCTCTGTACTGGGTGCCCTGGGAGGAGCATTCCCTCCCCCGGACCCCTCCTGGGATCTCCTTCTTGGGGGCACGTGGACACAGAGAAGGGGGCACATGCGGGCCCTTCTCATAGGCAGGGGAAGAGCCCCAGCAGCGAACCCCATATCTGCTTTGCTGCTGCCTGATTTCCCCAAAGCACTGTCAGGATGGACTTTCCCACCACTGTTTTCCCGTTCCGCATTCTTAGGAGGGGACTCAATGAAAGTTGTTTCCTAGGCTGCTAGGAGAGCTTGCTAGGGCGGCTCCGGCTCCAGCAGGGAGGAGTCCCTTGTGGGCAAATGATCCTAATTCTCGTAAAATGGTGCCATTTTAGGGCTCGACCCAGGATCCTTTGAGGCTGAGCAAGAGGGGAGTGTGGGTCTCCTCCAGGCCCCCCACGCCTCCTTTCCCATCCATCTTGCCTTTAAGAAGCTGGCTCTGTCAGCTGACCCCCTCCTCCTCCTCCTCAGCCCCCACAGTCTCCTGAACTGTTCTCAAACATTCTCTACCATTCAAGGCCTCAGTGCTCGGGCCAGCCTTTTGCTTGCAGCCTCTCTTTCCGACTGGAAGGAAGCCTTGCAGAGTTGTTAAATTTCTGCCCCCTTCCTGTATATTTTGCTTTT
Source organism: Neofelis nebulosa (assembly GCF_028018385.1). Taxonomy (NCBI): domain Eukaryota; kingdom Metazoa; phylum Chordata; class Mammalia; order Carnivora; family Felidae; genus Neofelis; species Neofelis nebulosa. The sequence continues at coordinate 8,548,320 of NC_080799.1, forward strand.
TATTTTTCCTTTCCTTCTTTCTTAAGCTTACCCTTCCACTTAGCAAATATTGACTGCCTACCTGTGATGTGCCCCACTGCCATGTGAAGTGCTGGGAACTCTCCAGTGAGCAGAAGGCGAGCCCTACTGGAGCTTACAGCCCATCAGGAGACGTGCTGATCTCACACACTTGCACGCAAATGCAGCATTGCAGACCCTTTTGCAAACCAGGGTCACTGCCACGAGGCACAGTTCAGGGAGCTGGGCTCGTACCTTATAGTCTCTTCCGGAGGGGGGTGGGAGGGGCTGGGGGCTGGGGAAATGGTGTTCAATCGGAGCTCCTCTGACAGTTTGATGGAGGGGAGCAGGGATAGGTCTCCCAAGTGGAGGGAACAGCTGACGCTGAGGGTCTGAGGGAGGGAGGGGACCCAGCCCTCTGGGGACAGTAGAGGAAAGCCAGTGTGCCATGGCCTTATCCGAGGCCCCCTAGGACTGACACGCTCAGATCCTCATCCCGGGAGGGTGTGTGCTTGTCCTGGCCACCTTTACAGCTCCCCCCAGCTCAGAGAGGTCATTGGTGCTCCCAGGGGATAAAGGGTGCCTGAGTCTTGTGTCCGGGTGCACTCTCGCAGCTCCTGTAGGACTCCAGGATCCCTGCCTTCCTGCCTTTAGGTGTGCTGTTTTCCACCGTTCAGTGCCCCCCAGGGTCCCCGCCGGAGGTCTGTCTAACCGGCGGCACGTAGGGCTTCCCGAGCAGGGCTTCCCGAGCGGGAGTGCTCACCCCCGGCCCCTGCCTGCCACCGCCTGACAGCCCCGTAGCCGCGATTCAGACTTTGGTGGGACTCTCAGTGAATTGGGGATCGTGCACGGGGAAAGCGATGGGTGAGAACCAAGGGTCTGAAAAGGGCACCCGAGAAACACAGCCTCAGACTCGGTCCTCTGCCAAAACTTACAAAGTAAGTGAAAGCAGGGGCGTTTGCTTCAGGACTTCTGCAAGGTTCTCCTTTAAATACCGTGCATTGTCGGTGCACACACCCACGGACGGAACAAAATGCACTTCCCGCAGCTCCGCGGGGAGCACCACTCTGGGAAACGGGGGTGGGGGGGGCAGTCAGCCGGCCTATCCGTCCACCAGAGCCTGCGTCTCATTGTAGGGAAAAACTGACATTTGGAGAGATAAATGCATACTTTTTAGCAGAAGACATTACAGTTAGGTGCTCAAATTCAAAAGGTATAAAGGGGAGAAAGTAAAAGGCCCCCCTCCTCGTTCTCCTCCCCAGGATACGGGGTGGTACCCATATCTCTTCCAGAGGCGTCTTGTGTACGTATGAGCAAATGAAATGTGTGCACACGTACCTGTCCACTTACGGTGGGTGTCTTGGTTGCTGTTGGTGGACGTGTCTGGGGAAGCAGCCTCCATGTTTCTATTTGAACCCAGTTATTTCCATATTGGCGTGTTCCTCTTGTGTCCCTGCCACCCCTACCCTGGGAGGGCCTGACCAGGCTCCTGGTTCCTCTGAGCCCCTATTCTTGGTCTCTGACAGCAACCGCCCCCCCACCCAGGTTGTGCCAGGGACTCAGTGAGGGGAAGAGGAGGAGGGGGAGGGTAATGGGGATTGAGCCCATCCCCCGCACAGGCCCCAGCCAAGATGGGCATCTTCTGTGAAAGCTCATAGGTCTTTCTTTCTGGAACTTATATTCTCCCTTTTCTAACCCCTGCTCTCTTTTGGTTCCACTGGCCCAGGCCCTTCTGTCCTGTTGCTTTTCCGTGCCTGCCTGGTTTCCTCCGCTGGACGGTGGGCACCTGGAGGTCAGGGTCGGCTTCTGACTCATCCGTGCATTCTCTGGAGCTCCCGACCTGGTTGAAGACACTGGTGGCAGACTGAGTTCAGGCCTGAGGTCAAGTGCGTGGCTCTTATAGTACAGAAAAACTCCCCTTGATGGAGCACGTCCCGTGCCCCGAATTGAACATGCTTTATCTTAATTCCCTCCAGGGAGGGAATCTCATTGGACCAAAACCACACAGGTTACAGCTGGGATGGAGCCTGGATTCCCAGCCGGGTTGCTCTGAGGCCACTGTCCGAGGAGTCTAAAGCTGTTCCGTGTAGGGGGCTGGGCGGGGGCGGCTGTTGGTGGGCTGGAGCCCTTACCCACTTCCTGCAGTTGTTCAAATGACCCTGTTGCTGGAAATGAAGCAGAAAAAGCCCCGGGACCACTCCATGCAGAGACCGGGGTTGCCTTTCCCTTTTTGTACGGGTCCTCTTGGTTTCACCGATAAAGCCATTTTGGATTCGTATACGTGATCTGCTGTTTGATTAGCTTGACAGGTAAACCCAAAGGAAATACCAGATGAAGGAACTTTCACTTAAAGTTACAGACAGTAAGCAGAGAATACTTATTTGCCTTGTGGAGGCAGTTGGCCAGGTATGTTTTCCGGCCACCCCAAGGTGCTGGGGGAGAGGGCTCACCTCCCTGGGCCCAGGAGGAACAGGGAGCCCAAGAGGGCCTGGCAATGAGACTTTATGAGAGGAGTCTCCCAAAAGCACTGCAGGTACCCCACCCCCCAGTTCAATACAGACAAACGGCAGGCATACCTACTTTAAATTGATTTCAAATTGATCACTGAGGTTATTAAGACCTGTTTTATTTGGGAAAATTTTCTTTTAAATAGGCTTGTGGTCACATTTTATTTCCTGTGTGTGTGTGTGTGTGTGTGTGTGTGTGTGTTTTAAGCTTATTTATTTATTTTGAGAGAGAGAGAGAGAGCGGAGGGAGAGAGAGAGAATCCCAATCAGGCTTCGCACTGTTGGCACAGAGCCCAACGTGGGGCTCGAACTCACAAGCCTTTAGATCGTGTCCTGAGCCGAAGTCGGGCGCTCAACCGACCGAGCCACCCAGGCGCCCCTGTTTCTTGTGTTTGATAAATCTTTAATACTCGGTTGAGAGGCTGGAGTTCAGGCAGAGAGAAAGTTAAAAAGTTAGGCACTTTGCCCTTTGAGGATCTGTCAGAAATGGGAGGGAAAGCCTGCCAGAAGTTCTCGCCAGAAAGGAAGGCAGGACTACAGGCGTCCACGGCTCTGCGGGAGCCTACCCGCCTTATAGCAGGGGGTGTGCCCGTGCACACGGGGCCTCAGGTTCAGACACTGGGCCTCGTCACCTCCTGGCATCGGCTGCCACACAATGACTTTGAAAGAAAACCGCAGTTTCTGCTCCAGGTGCCTGTCCTTGTGAGACACTCACCCGGGACAATTTCCACCACTTCCAGCCTAGTTGAAAGTGCCCGGGTGTTCAGAGCCCGCCGGTTTGCCACCAGCCCTGCCAACTTCCCATGACTTTGGACTTGGGGCTGTCGGCTGTTTCCAGCGGGAGAATATTTTTAAATCATTTTGAGGGGACGCCCTCCTCTGCCATTCCCTGGGAAAGCTCTGGCCTGGGTGAGCGGCGTTTTCTGTAACTGGCCACCTCCTCCTCGTTCGTAAGCCCGGAGACTGGCCAGCGTGCGACGCGTTGTGCAAGAAACAGCTGTTGTTTTGACAAAGGACGTGCTTGCCTCAGTTTTTGAGTTACCAGAGTGAGTCAAGAGCTCATCTATTCCAGGCCTCTGCTGCTGGGCAGGGGGACACGCGGGCCATGAACATGCGTATTGTGGGCCGCACGATGTAAAATATGTTTCTAGAACAATATATGTGTGTATTTTTCACATTAGCAGGATTTAAAAAGTTAACAATACAGTGTTTCGAATTGGGTAATAATGCATGCACATGGCTAGAATAGTCAGAGGTACAATTGACCCTTGAACAATGGGGGGATTAGGGGTGCTGACCCCCGGCTGGTCAAAAATCCACATTCAACGTTTGACTCCCCCTGAACCTTAACTACTCAGAGCCTACTGTTGACTGGAATTCTGGCCTATAACATAAATAGTCGATTAACTCGTACTTTGTATGCCCTACGTATCATATACCATCTTCCTACAATAAAGGGAAAAGAAAACGTTCCGAAGAAAATCATAAGGAAGAGAAAATACATTTACGGTATTGTGCTATAAAAAACCCCCGCGTCTAAGCAGTCCATGCAGTTCAAACCCATGTTCTTCGAGGGTCGGCTGGACACTGAAGGGAAGGTTCCGCCTCCCCCCCCCCCCCCCCCAGCGCCTTCTCAGAGCCAAGCAGTTACAAGTGTCTTTTGTATCATTCTGGAGACAATCAAAGCTTATGCAAGCATATGTATAGATACTCTTTTAAACAATCCTGGCATTGTTCTTGCACTTTGCTCTTTTTGCTTAAATATATCTCGAAGATCAGCCCGTCTCCTAGCACATGTAGGACTTTTTCTTACCATTGCAGAATGATCCTTGAGGGATATGCCAACACGCTCTCGTTGGACACTGGTTGATTCCCAGGTGTGGGTTTTTGGTTTTTGTTTTCTCTTGGCGAGTTTTGAGTGCCTTTCAGGTGTGGGGACCCTCCATGCTCTTTTTTACACGTGACCAGTGACTCCGGGACTGAGGGTTCTGTCTTTTAGGCCCCCACCGCCACCTCCCGTCAACACATTAAATTCCCTTGTTAATGTGTCATTGTATTTGACACTTTGAGCATAGGCGGGCCGGGTAGATAATAAAACAGTATTTGGCTTATGTTTAATAGCCGTCTCTTCTCTGCGTCGTCCCAACAACCGTACAAAGCCTCCGTGTCCTTCAGAAGGCCTCGTGGTGGTTTTGTAAGGGGCCTGGTCAAAGATCGCGAGCCCTAAGTCTGACCAGCCAAACCCCGGGGCCAGGCAAGCCCAGCCTGTCCTCCTTGGCGGTGCTGGTCGGTTTCTGTGCTGGCGGGCCGAGGCGCGGTATTAAATCTGGAGACCCGCGTTCGTTACTCATGTGGACCTGCGTATGTCTGCACGCGTGGGGAAGGGAGTGTGGCGGCCCCCAGGGGGGTCCCCGACTGCCAGCAGTACGTCACCCCAGGCTCACTGGCCCTATGGCCCCGTGACAAAGGTGGGTTCGCTGCCTTGTATCAAGGGTCCTGTCTCAGACTCAGCCCTCCTTGGTGGGGTTTTCTGATGGATGTGCCCATGGATCTTGTGGGCTGGGTCGGACTTCAGCGTGTGGGGCGTGCGGGGACCCGAGGGGACCGTGCGCTCTGTCACGTCTTCCGCAGCATTGCCCCACTGTCCCCACGCTCGTCCCTCTAGGTGGGAAAGTGGGGGTCAGGGCTGGGACCGCAGTCCCCTCTGTGCCCCCCACCGTCCAGCCGTTATGGCCGATTGGGTGACAGCCCCCCCGCCCTGGAATTTAGGTCCTCGTTGGAAGCAGTCAGTGCCCAAGTTTTCTGCATCTGCGGGCGATTAGAACAAAACATCAACTCTACTTTTTCTGTCATGTTTCAATATTGGCGTTTCTCCCCACTTCTTGAAGCCTCCTTTTATAACTTCTGCTCCTGCTGCTTAAATATAGCCGTCTAAGTCCTCCTCCTTACCAGATTGTTTATATTTTTGAAAAGCCTTCTGCTTATCTGCGATTGCTCTCTCTTCTCCGTCTCCATCCCCGCATCACCACATTCGTTTCGGTTGCTCTTTTTTCCCTGCCTTCACTCGACTGGGATGTGTTTCAAATGTGGTCTATCAAACTGTGCAGTGTTTCCCTCTTTTCTGCAGTAGCTTTGACATCTGTTCTTGAATTCTAGCCCATGTTATTCTTTTGGACTTGTTTGCTCAAGATTTGCTGTAATGCCAGAAACGCGACAGGGGAGAGAGAGTGCAGTGGGGAGTGTCTCCCCCCCCCCCCCCCCCCCCCCCGGTAAAAACCGTCTTATGGTTTCCAAGTCGACACCACGCTGGATGTGGCTCCAGCGCCCTGTCGTCCTCTCTGGCAGTGGCCCGCCCCATACTGTACAAGTGAAGTGCCCCTCAGGAGGCCCCACCAAACTCCTCCGGTTACTTCCGCCACAAAGGGAAGCAGGTGAAACCTCATAGGGGCGGGGGTGGGGGAGGGGGAGACTCACGTGCTTCCCGGATGTCTGTGGAAGGATCTCTGTGTCTGATTTGCCTCGCTTTTCAGTCCTCCATTGGGTCCTTGCCCTGCTGGGCCCCAGGGGATGGGGCATACCACGGAGAAGCCATGCGCAACAGCCACATCGGATCCTAAGCAGAAGACGCCAGTGTGTGTCTTTAGTAACTGAGGCCGCTGGGCAAGAAAATGGGCCTCTTGGTGGCTACGGCAGCGTGTCCTTGTGCCCCTGCTGTCGGCTCGGGACACCACCCTGGGCCCATCTGCTGCAGGCTTGTTTGAAACGGATCCCGTTGGCAGCTCCTCCCAGAATTTCCGAGGCCAGGGCACAGGTTCTCTGATGCTCTGAGCGTTATTTTGTCGTGTGAGCCCAGGTCCTCTTACAGGGTACCCGGCCGGCCCTGGTGGCTCTCAGAGTTTCAATGCAAGGACGGTAGCTTGAGAATAGCTGTTGTTACCAGGTGCCCCATTCCCAAAGTTGACTGCATCCTGCAAATCATTATTCTTGGAATTTGCCCCGTAAAGGTCCCTCCTGAAAACTAGTCACAGGTTATGGGCATGATACCTCACCTCTCTGAAACCCACAATAGGTACTGTTAAATGAAAGCAGACCCAGTTATCAGCACACAAGCCCCCAGGCCCACACTGTTGAAGACAGACGAATAGCACGCCCCAGCGAGAAGCCCAGAGTAAAGCAGAGTCATCAGGGCACAGAGACTCGGCAAGAGGGAAAGCTTGCCGAAAACAGAAACCAGGAGCGCCTGGGTGGCTCAGTGGGTTCCGCCTCCATCTCTCGATTTCGGCTCAGGTTGTGATCTCGCAGTTCACGGGTGCGAGTCCCGCGTCTGGCCCTGTGCTGACAGCGTGGAACTTGCTTGGGATTCGCACTCCTAGCCCCTCCCCAGCTCACGCTCTCTTTCTCTCTCTGCAAATAAAAATAAGTATGTTAGACGGCATCAGGGCATTGGGCTGACGCTGGCTTTAGCAAAGAAAAACGTGTCTGCGTGTTCTGTCCCCGAAGCAGTCATTTGTGAGGTGCGTGTGGACCCACGGCGCATCGAGCCGGGGGAGCGTGGTGTTCCGGGACGTGCGCACGGGGCGATGGCAACTGCCCGAGTGGGTCCACTCCCTCTGCGGCCCCAGCCCCTCCTCTGCCCGGGAGGTGGTAACCCCCAGAGCCACGGGGGCCTCTCCCGGGTTCTGGTCAAATGCAGATACGATCCCCTCTGGTACGAAGCAGCAGTGACAACCTTGTCTTCCTTTGTGTCTCTCTCGACAGAGGGAACTCGATGCCACCGCAACAGTACTGGCGAACCGGCAAGATGAAAGCGAGCAGTCCAGAAAGCGGCTTATCGAGCAGAGCCGAGAGTTCAAGAAGAACACTCCAGAGGTGAGGCCGCAGGACCGTCCAGGTGTCTTTGAGAGGGGTCTCCCTGCCCTCGGACATATTCAGAAGCTGTGTTTGTAAGCATTTCGCCCCCAGCAGACTGCGTGCCTCGCAGCGGGCTGGGGGCCCTCGGGCGTCGGTCGGTTGTCGGAACGCAGGAGAGCGCGAGCTCATTCCAGATGCGCCTGCTGACCCACTTGGGGTGTGCGAGAGCACGTGGCCGGCTGCGTGGCCCATTCGGGGCTCCGGCTCCCACGCTCCGTGCCCACGCCTGTTAGCACGTGACCCCGAGTCCTTGCAGGAGCCCCGAGCACGAGGGCGTAGCGGGAGGGGGTGCAGGGGGTCCTCAGAGGGCCCCTTCCCTGATTCCCTGTCTGAGGCTGCACACTTCTGAGGACGCGATGTGCCGATCCTTCTTGTCGAACAGACATTTAGTCCGGTAGGGCCTGTTAAACGCCTCTGTTTCCTGAAATACGCTTTAAAGGGCACTGGAAATGTGCTCCTCGTGGGCTCCTCTTTTTTTCTTGTAAGTACACGTTTGAAAGGCCGTGTTCAGAGGGCCTCAGGCGGCATTTTCCCAGTCTGTTTTCGAGGCCCCTGGTTTCCCCGGTCCCTGTCCAAGGGTTTGTAAGAAACGAAAAGCAAGGAGGGTTTTAGAGACCATTGGACAGACGTGGGAATTGCTTTCCGGGAGCTTCTGCCAGGCTGGCCCACGATGGTTCTCGGGCCCCGGGCTCTCGCCCCAGCCTCCTGCACCCTCCCGTCAGGCGAGAGCGGACTGCCCACGTTCTTCCGTGCAGGACAAAGGATCAGGTCTAGAAGGAAAGCTGCTTTCTGGGAGGCATGCCCCAGACTTTGATAATATTCCTGAAAAATGATGCGTGATTGGAACTTTCAAGGGCAGACCCGTGTCAAGTGTACCGTCTAGCTTGCTGCTTGAGGGGGTGTGCTATTGTGAGTCATTTTGGGAAACAAATCATTAACCGTCTGTTTTCAGAATAAATATTTGGGGAGAAAACACGATAGCCCAGCGGGAAGAAAGGGGGCTTTAGGGGCAGACCCACCTAAGGGCTTTAAGTTTTAGATGCACTGCTTGCCCTCACCCCCTCCCTTAAACGTGGATCTTCCCGTCCTATCCAAGCACAGGTGCACATTGTAGAGATTCGGGCCTGGTTACCGCCTTCCATGTGGTATCGGGGATCTGCTCTGCTCTGTGTTGAGTAAAGACAGGATCCAGGACTGCCTTCCTCTAATTACTTTCCTTCTCTAAGGCCACTTCAGAGCAGGCCTTCCTGGAGGGTCTCACTGTGGGGTTTCCCGAGCTCTCATCCTTGTCCTTGACTCCTGTTTTCCCCTGGCCGGCGCCCTTCACATCTGTCCCTCGAGCCACCCTTCGTGCCGTTCCCGTAGTGAGCTGTCATCCTCTGCCCTGTGTTCTTACTGCCCTTCCCTTGGTGACCATTTTCCTTGGAAAATCTAAAACAGAAGGTCAAGGTCATCCTTCCGAGGCAGCAGACAATTCAGTAAACATAATCTGTCCCATGGTCGGTACTATGAAGAGCAGCAGAGACCCGGATTCCTGGATGTTCCGAGTCCCAGGCTCCCGTCAGCTGTGGGGGCGGGGGCCCGCCGAGTGGGTGCGTTCCCCTCCGGCCACTGAGGGTACGGCCCCTCCCCTGACATGGAAATGGGAGACCAGCTCACACAGCTTGAAGAGCCCTCCCCCTCCGAAACACGTAGCATTTTATCTCCTAATCTCAGTCACTGGAAGAGGCTTGGGGGAGAAGCAGCGTGGTTCATAAATGCCATTTGGAGTGGGGCGCCTGGGTGGCGCAGTCGGTTAAGCGTCCGACTTCAGCCAGGTCACGATCTCGCGGTCCACGAGTTCGAGCCCCGCGTCAGGCTCAGGCTCTGGGCTGATGGCTCGGAGCCTGGAGCCTGTTTCCGATTCTGTGTCTCCCTCTCTCTCTGCCCCTCCCCCGTTCGTGCTCTGTCTCTCTCGGTCCCAAAAATAAATAAAAAACGTTGAAAAATAAATAAATAAATAAATAAATGCCATTTGGAGCATTTCTTTCCAGAGCACAGTTTTAGACCCTGTCTTCCGTGGAGAAGAGGGGCCCAGAAACACCTGGAAGGGGACAGCAGGTTTCTGTGCTGCTCGCTCCTGGCCTCTGCCAGCTGGTCCAGGCTAGTGCTCACTCAGGCTACTCTTGCTGCAATGAGGAGAGTCTCGCTGCAACAGGAATTTCCAGGAAGCCGGGAAGGGTGACGCCCCCTGCGGCTCCCGCCCCTTCCCTCGGCTCTTTCTATCCCAGGACCGTCCACGACATCTGTGTGGGGTCCCTGTGGGAACCCTGAGGCGAGAACTGATAGGGGAGATAGGTTCACTGATGCCACCAGCCGGCCAGAATCCCGTGTAAATAGTGAAGCCACGTGAGGCCAGCACGGGGGTGGGGGTGTAGCTATAGCCAAGTCTTCCGGGGTTTGTGGAGGGGGAGGGTACACGCGTGTGGGGGTCTGGTGGCACGTGTCAGGACTCTAGTGAGTGCGGGGCCTGGGGTCCACAGGGGATATTGGATTGTCTGTTTGGGGTCACAGTGCAGAGGGGCCCCCCACGGTTTTCCAACATCGGTCCCCTCTTGTGACTACACTGCTGGACGGATCGTTCAGCAACGGAGGGAATCAATTCACACTTACCGTCGAGGAAACTCTTTGAGAGATTGGACATAAAAGTGAAGGTTGCTTAGAACTTGTTCTCAGGGGTTAAAAAAAAAAAAATTGGCTCATTGGCCGGAGAGGCATCTTCCTTAGGGGGACACAGACCAGGATCTCCACACCTCAGAAAGTTGGCCGAGTGAGGACGAGGCCCTCGTTCCAGGGCGGGTGGCCAGCGCTGTGACTGGTTTGCACCTGGTGTGCTGATTGCTGATGAGCACACAGGAGTCCCCCCTCTGTGTTCTGGGGAAGAAGATAATGCTCTCCTAGCGTCCGTCGAATGTTTAGTGAATCTACTGTGCAGGACGAGGGCACCAGAGAAAAGTCAGAGGCGAGCGTGCTGGTCTCCCAACAGGGAGTTTCTGTTTTCCAACCTGGCCCTGCCCACGGGTAGCTGGGGAAGCTCAAGTCCAGAGGGAAAGGGAGGCTGTGCGGGAGGCCTCAGAGCCAGCGGGCAGGTCCTTCCACACGGGATGAGCCCCGGGAGCACAGAGTGGCAGGTGCCGCGGTGGCCAGAGCCCTGAAGGTTTTTCGTGGATGGTGCATTTTTTCTTTTAAGTTTCCATTTTGTGTCATTAGATTAATCCCTTCACGGTCAGTTGATATTACCGATTACATCTTTTTAACCCCCAAATTGTGGTCAGTTTGAAGATGGTTGCAATTACTCCAAAAAAAAGTGGTAGACATTGTTCTGATTCAAAACAAACAAACAGAAAAAGCCCCTTTCAAAGAAAAATGGTTTTTAATTTTAATTTTGGAATGAAACATCCCTTCCCTATTGGATTAATAATTGATTAGGTGAACATAAAAGACTGGGGGGATATTTCTATATTCTGTCACTTTCCGTGTCACCTCCGGTGGCTCACTGCCTCGTGGCACTGGTGAATTACTTCACCTCCCAGAGCCTCAGCGTTGTCACCTGTCAAAAGTGTGATGATAGGGCCCAGCTCACAGGGGTTGCTGTGTGTGTGTGTGTGTGTGTGTGTGTGTGTGTGTGTATGTGTATGCATGCATATGTTGTGTATTTGTGTGTGTGTGTGAGCGTGTGGAGGGCTCCACACAAGCCTGGAACCTCGAGTCCAGGGCGTGTTTGTTACCAGTATGAGCTTGGGACATAGAGTATGGAGCACATTAGATGTAGTTGATATCTGCTTCTCAAAGCCAGCTCAGGGAACTTAAAAAAAAAAAAAGACACAACAAGGGGGCTCCTGGGGGGCTCAGTCTGTTGAGCATCCGCCTCTTGATTTCAGCCCAGGTCATGATCTCACGGTTCATGGGATTGAGCCCTGAGTGGGGCTCTGTGCTGACAGCATGGAGCCTGCTTGGGATGCTCTCTCCCTCTCTCTCTGCCCCTCCCCTGCTCGTGTGAGCATTTTCTCTCTCTTTCTCTGTGTCTCTCAAAATAAATAAATAAACATTAAAAAAAAAAAAACCCACAACAAATGCAGGTAGTTTCAGCTCGTAGTATTTCAGAAGTTGGTTTGTGGTGACAGGTAATCATTTTGCAAATATTTTTGGAACACCTTCCATGTGCCAGATGGTTCCGCCCTGAGGATACAACCCTATCCTTGTTCTTAAAGAGTTCCTTATCTTTCTTACCAGCAAGTTGAACATCTTGATCTGGCATGTTAAGTGCTAAGATGTTATAATTGGAATCTTCTGAATGTAGACTTCCCCCCCAGAAACACTCTTCTATCCGTGGTAAAGGTCTCAGCCCCATGTGCCTCAGTAACCCTTGTTGTAGGTCAACAGGGCCCCTGTTGGGCCTTGGTTCTCAGTCTCTGAAACGCCGGTGGGTGTTAAGGACCTCCTTCCTCCCCTGAGAAATGCACGCGCTTGCATAGTTTCTCCTGGACCCGCTGGAGCTCACCCGGAAGCCCCTGGCCTAGAACACAGTCCCCGAGATGCACATCTGCAGCCTCAGTGTGCCACATCTGGAGGGCACTGGGGGTAGGGGTGGGAGACAGGAGGAGGGTGGTGAAGGGGGAGGTTAGGCTGGTGGCAGTATGTGCAGGAAGGGCGGTGGTGGCTTTCTCGAAGATTGTATGCCACAAAGTGCTCGCCTTCTGCTTTGCTCTTGCCCTGATCGGAGATCCCAGGTACAGGCTGGGATGACCTTTGAGGCCTCGGATGGCATTCGCGTCAGTGAAGCCGACTGCGGACTGGGTCAGCAGGGACGTGGAAGCACGTGGGCACTGCCCACAACTGGCCCCGGGAGGCCGGGCCCGCTCCGCACTCCTGGAAACAGAGTCATTTCTGGAAAGTCTGGGACAGCGCTAGGGTTTCACGATTCCACTCAGGGATTCCTTTTTCTTGTTCTCCCATCAGTTAAGTTTTCCACTACTTGGCCAGGCGGTGACGTGAGCCCAGGCGGTGTGGCCACTGAGTCCGTGCTCTTGACTGCCGGGCTCTGAGGCTGAGTGAGACGCGGGCCCTTCCAGGGAGGTCCCAGGGCGCCTGCAGGGGGACAGCAGGCCCATCTCATCGCCATGCTATTTGGATGGAACGCTCGACTCTCAGAAGAAAGGTCCTCAGTGTCAGACTCGATTCCACAAAGAGCATGGGCTTTGTTTTGTTCTGTTCCTGCTCTTTTCAGTGAGGGAGGAACCATCCTTCGTGGGGGGCGGGGAGGGGAAGCAGGGAGCAGGGGCGCAGCAATTTCATCACAGAACCACCCTCAGAACTCACTTCTGCCCTGTCTGTGTCCAGCTGCTACCCCGGAGTCGGTCTTAGGCACTTGTCTGCCCAACTTGGCCAGGTTGGTTCACGTTTCCTGTAAAGGGGGCCATGTCAACTGGGGCTGCCGTTTAGGGACTCTTGATGGTCATTTTTGTCCCGACGTACTTGTACCTCGACATGTCTTGCCCTTGAGAGCGTTAATCGTCGTGAAACCCGGCCCATGGCGGTCATTGTCGGGGTCGTAGTTTTCCGTGTCCCTCCTGCCCGAGTGCCATGGCGTGTCTCCTCCTGTCACGGCCCTGACTGTCGTGGGCACAGCTGCCTGGGGTCAACACCGGGACTGACCGCCCCTCCCTCACTCGCCATCCACGCTGGAAGGTGGCCCTGGGCCCGATGCCAGCCGCACACCCGGCTCCCTGACAGGGAACATTCTCTTCAAGGCTGACCTGACCGCCTGCTCGCTGGCGTTCATTTCCTGAGTGGCAGAATCTTGGTTCACCCCTTCTTGGTTCGCTGCTCTGAATTTTTCATTCTTGGGAAACTGTTACCAAAAGTCAGGAGTCATCTTGGGGTACCACCTGGAAAGGAATCTCGTGCTGTCCCTCCGTACAACCGTAACTAGGGCTGTGGATCCCTTCCCACCTCCGGCAGGGGGGACCCAAGGGGGCCCAGGAGGGGACACCTTCTTCAGGAAAGCCACGGCCATCTAGTTGTTGATCAGGACGCACCCTCGGAATGAAATGAGAAAGCGTGTGCCCCAGCGTCGTGTCCCTCACACGCAGGTCACCCAGTCCCCTGTTGCCGAGGTGAGGACGACACTGCCAACTCTGTGAGTCCTTCCGTGCTCCCCGTGAGAGGAGGAGCCAGCAGGCCGGGGGATGGGGGGAGTAATATATAGTCGTGGCCCAGGCCCAAATGCATTTAGTCACTGCCTCTACAGCCTTTATATAGACACTGCAGGGAGTGACTCAGCCTGGAAAAAGAGAGTCACTTAAAAATAAAGTTGCAGCTCAAATGGACACGTCCTGCACGGGCCGCCTGGAGCCCGCGTGGCCGGGTCTCGGTGAGCAGCGGGGGCGTCCGTGCCCTGCGTGGTGCTGGAGGGGTGCCGGGCGCTTCCGGCATCACTTACTGCATCGTGGAGTCGGGGTGGGGGTGGGGGGGGCTCACACGTGACCCCCTGTGCCTCTTAAACTCTAAAGCGGTGCGGAGACGTTATTAGCAGCTACTGGGAACGTTTGTGTTGAGTAGCGAGCGAATTCTCCACTCTTCGTCTTCTACAAACGGACGGAGTCCGGAGGCCGTGCGGCTCTTCAGTGACCACTCAGCTTTTGTTTCGTGCTTCTGTCCTCGTAAGAATCTACAACCGATGCACGCAAAAGGCCTGAAACACCGGCATACGTTTCCTCGTCTCGTCGGACGTGGGAGCGGTGGGTTCATTGAAGACCCACAGTGCCGATCGACAGATTGGTTTTCACAGAGCTGGGCGGACCAGACATGCCCCTCAGTGATGGGGGAGGAGGCTTACAAGCCTAGCAGGCCAGGGAGGCAGGCTGGGCACCAGCTGGACAACCCCCGCCACCGACACACTTCTCATGTTGGGGGTCCAGGAACCCGCAGCAGCTCTGGTAGAATGACTCTCTCCTGCTTCTTTTTTTTTTTTTTTTTCTTAAGTAGGCTTCATGCCTGGCACAGAACCCAATGTGGGGCTTGAACTCACGACCGTGAATTGCAGACCTGAGTTGAGACCAAGAGTTGGACACTTGACTGACTAAGCCACCTAGGCGCCCCTCTCTCACTTTTTTTTTTTTTTTTTTTTTAGTATTTATTTATTTATTTTTTTGAGAGAGAGACAGAGACAGAGTACGGGGCGGGGGGGGCGGGGGTGCAGAGAGAGGGGGAGACAGAGCGCAAGCAGGGAAGGGGCAGAGAGAGAGGGAGACACAGAATCGGAAGCAGGCTCCAGGCTCTGAGCTGTCAGCACAGAGCCCGACGCTGGGCTTGAACCTCCTCAGCCATGAGATCATGACCTGAGCCGAAGTCGGAAGCTTAATTGACTGAGCCACCCAGGCCCCGCCCCCTGCCCCACTTCTGATGGGCAAGGCCTTTGTTTTGAGCCATGCACTTTGGATACAATGAGCACTTGATGACAACCATAGCACGAAAAAGCCTTACCATATTTATAGCATTTGCTTCGGAAATCTTTCCTTTACAAAAGAGAATTCTTAAAAATGCAAATTACCCTGCAAGATTCATTTCTCAGACAGGCAGCTAGTAAAATTTTATTTGATGCTTCAGTTTTATTATTATTTTTTTGTGCATAGAACTTTTTAAAAAAGGAATTCAAGAAACGCCTTTCCTTGGCAGTTCTTCAAAATGTTAAACATAGCGTCACCCTGCGACCCACCCTTTCTACCTCTAGGTGTGTGTATATATTCAAAAGAATGGAGAACAGGTCCACCCAAAAACTTGCACACGAATGCTCACAGCAGCATAATTCAAAAGAGCCAAAAAGTAGCAGCAACCCCAATGTCCCCCGAGGGATGAGTTGATAAACAAAGTGTGGCCTGTCCATACAAAGGAACGTTATTCAGCTGTCAACAGGGATGAAGCAGTGACATCTGCTCCAAGAGGGATGAACTTGGAAAACATTACACAGAGTAAAAGAAGCCAGACACGAAATGCCTCCTGATCCCGTGTCTATAAAATGTCAAGAAGAGGCAAAGCCAAAGAGGCAGAAAGTGGAGAAGTGGCCCGGGGTGGGGGGGGGGGGGGGGGGGGGGAGGGTGTGTGTGTGTGTGACTAATAACACAAGGTTTCTTTCTGGGATGGTGGAAATGTTCGGGCATTGGCTAGTGGTAGCAGTGGCACAACTTTGGGACAATGTCAGACACGACTGAACTGCACACGTTAAAAGGGTAAACTTTGCGGTATGTGACTTTTCTCTCAATTTAACTTTGTTTTGTTAATGCCGCTCTTTGTGGGGGTTGGAAATCATTCATTTGTTCTCTCTGATACTCCATAGAAACCCTCCCCCCCCCCCCCTCCAGAAGTATCGGGTGAATTTTTCCTTTCGGCGGTAACGACTTGGTTCCTAAAGGGCCACTCCGGTATCTGGCAAAATGATAAAGCTCAAATAATAAACTTGGACGTTTAATCATTCTAGAATCACCCACCGTTAAGGTATCATAAGACTTTAACTAGGAAAAGTTTAAAGATTAAAAGTGAGATTTTTAACTGTTACCAATTAAACTCTTTAAGCCAGTGTATCAACCCAAGAGGTTATTTCCTCGTTTCTTTGGGGTCTCTCAGAGAGAAAACCTGCCCTCGAGCTAGATGGAGTAACGGGTGCCAATCGCACCGAATTCAGCCCCAGTCAGTAAATGGCTGGTGGCTCTATTTCCTCCCTGCGTCCTTGCCAGATTCTGCAGCAGACCCCAAGCCACTGGGGAGGCCCGGAGCAGAGGAGTTAGCTTGAGCACAGACCGTTTGAGAGAGAATCCAGTGCTAGCTAGCGCCATCGCTCATTTGCATGTTGATCTCAGTAGCATCGGGACAGAAACTTCAGCTTCTTCTTCTGCAGAAATATATCATGCATCCTTCAAGGGGTCATGTGAGAAGTGTGTGAGATTCCTTGAAGGTAAATGTCCAGCCCCACACCAGGAGTGGAGCAGATATTCGGGTCAGGTGATCTTGACCAAGGTCACTGAGCATTCTGAGATTCGGACCCATATATATACACGGAACTAATCAGGTCCCGGTTACTAGGCAGGTGAAATGAATTCAGGTAAACAGAGCATATAGTAGGTGCTCAGTAAACATTTCTGTGCTGTGTTCTTTTCTCCCTCGCTCCCTTCTACAAGTAGTTCTGAGCCCTTGCCAGGAGCCAGGGGCAATCTGAGGTTCGGGGAGACAGCAGGCACTGAGAGAAGGTTCCAGCTCTCCTAGGGGGCAGGCAGACAGTGGCCAAGTAAACACAGCAAGCACCTGGCACGCAGGGTACCTAAAGGTGGTGGTCAGAACTGAAACAGGACACTAAGGTAGCAGGTGAGTATGGATGGGGTGAGGGTTCTTCAGAGAGTTCAGGCAGCTTTTTGAATCAAAGATGGACAATGGCCCTTTGTATCTCCCCACAGAGGATGAACTTGGGCAAGTTGTTAGTGGTGGTGGTGGTGGGGGGGGTCTCTCAAGTTCCTTTTAGGTCAAAGCCTGGTCATCTTTGTTTATTCCTGATACTCACTTACTTTCCAACCACAGATTCGGTCCCTCTAATTTCTGAGACCAGGATGCTGTTCACTTTGGACATTAGAAAGTTCGGTCAATGGACCTCTGAGTATGAGGGTTACCTTATTTTGTTCAGTCGCCTTTGGCCCAGAAAAGTGACTTCTTAGGTAATCAGTGAAGAATTAATCTGTGAGTTTGATGTGTTGGTGACCCAGGACCCCGGACCAAGGGGCGGCAGGGTGGCGTCGGAGAATGCACCACCCGCCGCCCCGCCCCAGGCCACGCTTCCTTCAAGCTGTGAACCCCGTGGGGCCATCTGTCCGGGTCACTCCCCGAAACGTGGATGGGGCTGGCGTTCCCTTTCCTTCCTGAGCCCGCGTGTCATCTCCTTGTGTGTCTGGCAGTCTTTAAAGGACTATTTTAAGTGTAACAGACAAATAAGTGTCAAAAGGAAAAGACTGTAATTGGATTCACGCGGTATGGAAGTTTAGTCGGGACCATGCTGAGTTGTATAACCTCTCTGGGCCCCCGTCTTCTCGTCCAAACACGGGGAGTGATGACAACTCTCCCGGAGTTCTTATGAGTCAGACAACATGTTGTAGAATAATCCAGAATAACCTTGGCAAATAGCAGAGGCTCCATAAATGGCATGTTGTATGTGCGTTATTAAAATCTAATCTTCTGAAAGGAGAAATTGTGGTCACTAATGTGTTTTATTTTTAAGTTTGTTTGTTTTTGTTTTTGTTTTTGTTTTTTTTAATAATCTCTACACCCAGCTTGGGGCTTGAACTCACATCCCTGAGCTCAAGAGTCACACACTCTTCCCACTGAGCCAGCCAGGCGCCCCCACACGCATATTTTAAAGCTATAAATGAACAATAAAATTTTCAAAGTACTCTTAAAAGCTCAGGGTAGACCTATCAGTCTGTAAAACTACAGACCCAGTTTCCCGTGCAGACTTGAGTCGATCGAGTGAAAGAAAAGCAGTTTCTGTATAGAGATGGTCGTTTTCTCTCCCTTTGGCTGGGCTTGGCTGTTTGTGGGGCAAGTACTTGCCCCTGGACTTGCTCTGTGGAAGCCGTTCTTCCCGAGTGGCGCGGAACGTGTCTTTCCAGTCTGTAACGGTAACCTCAGCCCAAACGCATGTTGAATGGAGGAGGTCATTCTCGGGACGGTCTTCTCAATAGGCACCCTGGTTGTGTGCAGGTTGTAAGGCGGCTGAACGTGAAGGCCATGTGTTTTGGTCGGAATTGTGGCGAACTCTCGTTTACTGGCCCTTCGTTGTTTCCGAAGAGCTCGGCATTGTGCCAGCTTCACGACCCCTCGCTGTCACCCCAGGACGCGGGTGCCGTCAGTGCCACTTAAGCGCGCGTCAGCCACCTGCCTACCAGGCAGCAGGCTCCCGAGAACGAGGCCGTAACCACTGTGCTGCTCTGCCTCCTTTTAGCTTCTAGAAGCTGACTTTTCGCCACTTACCTGTGAGCGGCGCCTCTTCTATCCGTAGAAAACAGTACCGACTTTGAGTATTACTGGGAAGTGACGCCCTCCTACAGCGCGTGTGCGTGTGTGTGTGTGTTCTGTGGGAGTGTGCCCAGGGAGGAGCCAGTAGCTGGCATGCTGGGATTTATCGTAAACCAGAGCACAGCAAAGTTTCCCCTTCTGCCTTGAAATTACATCAGTCAGGGAAAGACACCTGCCATCCCACCGACTGAGATTTGTTGCCTCGAGTTTTTCTTTCATTGGTCGGGGGCAGGGGGCTGCGGGCTGGGGTGGGTGCAACTAATCCCTGAACGTTGATGATGCAGTAATGTGCCCGCTCTGGGTTTTAACTGGCAAACCCGAGTTGCGTAAAAACAGTAAGTTTACAAGGAGCGTTACGAGCCCGCCGTGCGGAGCACGGTAATTTTGTCTGTAGCCCGCTATTTTTTCCGGAAGACCTTATGATACGGTCGATAGAGTTAAAGAGTGTGTTTTTCGGGAATCTGGACACTTGGATCCTGATTCTGGCTCCGCCAGGGCCTGCGTTTCTGATCCAAGCAAGCGAGGTCTCTTCTGTCGTTGGATCTGAGAAAGGAGCAACGGCGTGATGCTGTGTGGCCGAGCACCGCGCCTCCGGGAAGCGCCCCCAGCTCGCTCCTGCACACCCTCCCCGTGGCTCCAGACTTAGGTGCGGCCCTTTCTTTTTTTTTTTTTTTTTTAATTTTTTTTTCAACGTTTTTTATTTATTTTTGGGACAGAGAGAGACAGAGCATGAACGGGGGAGGGGCAGAGAGAGAGGGAGACACAGAATCGGAAACAGGCTCCAGGCTCCGAGCCATCGGCCCAGAGCCCGACGCGGGGCTCGAACTCACGGACCGCGAGATCGTGACCTGGCTGAAGTCGGACGCTTAACCGACTGCGCCACCCAGGCGCCCCAGGTGCGGCCCTTTCTTAGCAGGCCTCGCCTACTTTACCCTCTTGGGGTTTTCCGTTCAGAGTTCATTTTGCGTGCAGCTGAGAGTCATGGCGATCCCACTGGGTGTGCAGTGGGTGTCCCCGGGCGGCTCTGTTTTGAGGGCTCCGGTCGCTGCAGGGACACAGCAGTGTGTAACAGCCAGTAACAGCAGCTGCCGTTTACTGAGCCCTTCACCACGTGCCGAGCAGTGTTCTGGACGCTTTAGATGTATCGGCTCATTTAACACAGGATGCCGGTGAAATAAGTACGTCGTTTATCCCCGTTGCGAAGAGCGGGAAACTGAGGCTCAGAGAGGAGGAGGGGCAGGGGGAAGGACCACAGCTAATAAGTGGAGAAGCTGGTTGGAGATTTCCAGTCCAGGCCAACTGGCCGCAGGGCTGTGCCAGAGCAGGTCCTTGGGGAGCACTTACGAGCTCTGGCGGCTACAGTCCCGGCACGCAGAGCCTCCCTCCCCTGCCCCAGTCTCCCCAGCAGCTACGCTTCCCAGTGCACTTAGCGGGTGAATGAGCCTGGATCACTGCAGCTTCCAGCTGCGGGACCCCTCCCTCCCCCCCCCCCCCCCCCCCCCCCCCCCGGGTTCCCTCCTTCACATTTGAAAGGTCACCATTCTAGCTTCAGAAGGCCGGCTGGGTCCCCCTGATTTGACCTCATACTTATTCATCCATCCACTGAGTCTGCACTTGGGGTGCTTCGAGGAGGCCGCCGCTAAGAGCCTCTGGGACAGGTATCCTGACGTCCGGCCACGGTCCGGCTCTTCCCGACCTCAGCCCCTGACACGTTCCTCGCCACCCGCAACGCTGTGCCACAAGAACTGCATTCGGAAGGTACGGGACACATTTCACCCCTAAAAACATTTTGCGTCAAACAGACCCTGTCCCGTGTTTCTTTTAAGAACTCGTCTGAGGGAGTAGCCACTGAGGCAGAAAGACCCGGAAGGTCTGTGCCCTCCTGCCTCCCCCCCCCCAGGCCCCACTCACGGGCCTCACGCAGGATATTACCTGCAGTGACTTAGTCCTTTTGTACACCAAGCTGTGTACCTGGGTTTAATTATTTTTTTTCTATGAAATATTCCTAGCATCCCGAGAAGTGGGGAGAACAACACTTTCTTGCCCTTCCTGAAGATCGGGTCCCTGTTGACATTTTGCCCATTTGCTTCTGATGCCCGTTTTTTCAAACAGGAATAACACCCTAAACACACAGCTCAGATCCTACCTCTGTTCCTTCTCCTACCTTCTTCGTTAGCTGTAAACCCCATCCTAAAACCGATGTTTCCTTTCCGTACGCTTTTTGCATTCATGGCAACGTTTATGCCCTCGTAAGCAGTGGATATTGTGTGCGTACACAGATTTTACTATTCATACAAACCATGCTGTGCAGACCGTATCTTGCTATATACGTATATGTCCTTTGACCCCTGGCCTTTTTCACGTGTCAGAGAGTTAGTCCTGTGTGCTGCCTGTATGCACCTCGTGTATTCGCTCGAGCTGTGACACGGTGTTCCGCCGTGTGTGGGAACCACAGCAGATGGCAGCCGTTGCCACTGAGGCAGCAAGTGGGTTTCTGGTCACGGCTGACACTCTTTCCTTATGATGCCGTGGACTGACTGGCCATGGTGCTCGTGCTGGGGAGTTTTGTGGGGTGGGGACATGCAGAGGTGCGGCCGCTGGTCGCAGCTTGAAAAGCTCCGTGGGCCACAGAGTCGCTCTCAGTGGCGCATGCCGTTACCCCCACCGGCGAGCTTCCGGCCAGGTCCTCACTGATTTTGGCTGTTATTTCCTCATTTCCGATGTGGGTGAGCACTCTCTTGGACAATGAATGACTCGCCTGCACGGTGTCGTCTTTTGTGTTTTAACTGCTCATATCCTTTGCTCATTTTATCTCCTTGGCCCTTGACTATTTTCTCACCGATTTGTGGGCAGTTTTAATACTCTCAATCGGGACCTTCTGTTGTGTGTGCTTTGCTGGTATTTCCTCCCCGGCCGTGGCCGGTCTTTTCTCTATGTTTCTAGTGTCATTTGTCGCTGGAAGATTTTAATTTTAGTGCAGACGAATGTTTTCCAGTTTTAGATGTGAAGTTTACATTCTTTCTGTATCTTATTTCAGAAGTCTTCCCTATGCTGATGTCATAAAGACAGTCTCCTGTGTTTTCTTTTCTTTCTTTTTAAGTTTTTTGTTTTTTGTTTAAACTTAAGTAATCTCTATACCCAGCATGAGGCTTGAACTCACAACCCCAAGATCAAGAGTCGCATGCTCTTCTGACCGAGCCAGCCAGGCGCCCCTCCTGTGTTTTCTTTCAATAGTTTTTTGGTGTTGCTTTTAACGTTAGGCCTTTAATGTGTTTGTGTGATGCTCTGATTTGCTCCTGTCCGTTGAGAGCCCCTTATCCCAGAACCATTTACCGTGGGGTCCACCTTTCCCCAGTCTCATTGCTAAGGCTGGGCATCCTGTAGAGCAGTGTCCTCACTGCTCTTCAGAATGATCTAGATTGTACTCCTGCATGACTTTACAGAATCATTTATTCACTTCCATTCTAAAAATTCCATCGGCATTTGTACTGGGATCCCACTGAATTTGTAGATTCGTTTGGAGAGACTTTATAAAGTGTTGAGGGTTGTGATGGAATCACTTCATTTAGATCTTAGGTGAATTTCATTCAGTGCGTGACTGCAGGGATCCGTGAAAATGGTACCCTCTTAACTTGCCCTCGTTCATGGTGTGGATACGGCATAGTCCCAACTGAAGGATTGATCATTGTAGTCTGGAGCCAGGCACAAAAATAAACCCCGCTCTGTTATCATAGGTGGCTGTGATTAAGATCAGGGGGAAAGGTCGGCTGCATGCCTCCCAACATTGACAGTTTCGTTCAGAAGATTAAGTGGTTCTTCATTTTTGGCCCAGGCCATCAGTAGCTTAAAGCCATTACTGTCTATTGGCTGTTTGGTTTGTCTGAAATATGGGGCTGGTCTCAGCCTGCTTCCCTGGGGCCAGGTGTGTTCACATAATCAAAGTGCCGGGAGCCCATAGCCTGTGTGCGTGCGTGCGTGCGTGCGTGAGTGTGCACGTACGAGCCCGGGTCAGCCTCCTCTGGGGAGGAACGCACGAGGCCAAGATACAGAGATGTTCTTCTCATGTTTGCATTTTAAAATGTGCGCCCTTTATTAGTAGAGCGTTTTCCAGCCTGTTTTTGAGACAGGCTTGTGCAGCCAGTTACGTGTGCTTTTGAAAATGACCATTTGTGAAGCTGTCAACCGTTGGCACGGTGAAGAAAAATGAAGATCCCTTTTCTGTTGATGTGTGTTCAGGGATTTTCATCAGCCAATGCAGTTCCCATGACCTATTCGGGAAAGGGTGATAGCTTCTGTTTCCTTTAATTAAAAGTCAGTGACGACGAGGAAATTTTTATTTATTTTGTTTATATATAAACAAGCCAGGAAAAGCATTTCATATATATTGAAATGATTAATTTGCCACAGCAAAGAAAAAATGCTGGTTCCCACAGTGATATGACTCTCCACCCCCCCCCCCCCCCACCCCCCGCCAATGATCTGTGAATAGGAGTGAAGTTAATAGTAAAAAATTTGATCTGGACAGGTTGGGCTAATACCGTGGAGAACAGAACTTATGGTTTAATTCTCTTTGCTCCTTTAAGGCAAGGGAAACAGTTACCTATTTTTTTTCTTTTTCTTTCGAATCTATTTGTACTTCAAATTAGATTCACTGTATTCAGTTCCTTGATTTTAAGTGCGAGAAGTGAGTTCCTTGGTAACCCTTTTCAAGTGACTGAACTGATATGTTAGAACCAGAAGAGCTGAGAGTCATTTTTATTTGAAATTCTTTTCGCATTAATACATCTGCAGTGTTGAGGAATATATGGAAAATTGAAATAGTGCTTCTATCCTGCCGTGTCTCCAGCACGTCAATAAATCACCTTTTTTTTCCTTTTAAAATGTCTGGCCTCGTAATTTATGTTTGCATAACCCATTACTAAATTCATAGTAGGTGTTTTAGTTGGCAGAGGCATTATTCCAGGGATTCTGAAGATCTTGAAAAAAAAATACAGAGCCTTTGTTAGTATTTATATTTTAAGTGGACATTTTCCTTAAAAAAAAAAATAATGATTTAGGTTTTTTTTAAAAAGAATTTGGAGCTATTTACCTTTCTCTTAAGCAAACAATATCAAGTCTGTCTTCCCACATTATCAGCTGTCGTGGATTTCTTAATAGACTTTTATTTCCTTTCTTTCTTCTTTGGATTAAAACCGGCAGGAGAAAATGAGCCTGATCTTTGGATCAGACTAATTTCTATATAATTTTCTCTAGGTTTCATGAGACACAGAAAATCAGAATTTCTCTTTTAGTAATTTTTTAATTTCGTAAATGCATTTGGCCGTTTTTGTTATAAGTGAAGATGAATATATTCATTCATTTAGAACCCTATTTGGTGCTTGACCAGAAATAGAAATGCTCAGGGTGAGTTTCACATACTTGTGGCTTACCTTTGAGACTTTCTAATTTTTAACCAGACATTTAAAAATAATCATTGTGTCTTCTAAGCTCTAAGTTAGGAAAACGTTCAGAGCTTTACTTCGAAATGACGAGAAGAAGAATTACTTCTGGTTTTTTATTACAAAATTTTAAAAAGTGACTTCTATGGTAGTGAAAAAGCCGGAAAGGCCATTCATGGTTTTCTGAAGAAGTTTGCTTTATTTGCGATGTCTAACCTTCTCTTTCCCTGACTCTCATTAGCTGGTCAATAAAGTTTTCAATATAAAATACGTCTCAGCCCATTGAAATGACTGCGGCCAATCAGAGGAGGGATTGGCTCCCCCCTGCCCCCCCCCACCCCAGGGGAGCCTTAATATGTTTATCAGGAAGTCTGTAGCCCTCAGTCCTTTGTGAGATGGCTTATAGGTCATTGTTCAAAGGAGGGTGTTGTGTTTAAAAATGCAGAATTTAACAGGGTTCACGCTACGATCCGAAAGTCCAGTTGTGCTGTACAAGCTCGAAAACCTTTGACTTCCCCCTACCTAAGGATGAAAAGAAATGGCCGTTTTCTTTGTTTCTGCTTAGAGTCCTGGCTATTTAGACATCTTTTAAAGTGCCTTCTCTTCATTAATAACATCACTTCATTCTCAGAGATGTTTATTCCCGTCGTGCCTGCTCTGACAGCCTTCTACACTTAACGGAGTAACTTCTGTTCCTTGTATTTCTGCACTTCTGGAAACTTGAGGGGGCATGCCTCAGGCCGCCTGGTGAAGTGCAAGGGTTTCGTGAGTGTCCAACTTTTAAAAACGCAGCTCTCAGAGGGGAGCCTCTCGTGACTCTTACAAGAACGACGAGAGCAGATTAAAGAAGTGGTGTTACTGCTTTCAGTAGATGAGAAACACATTCTCTGGCTTCCTGTGGAGTTTTCTTCCCCCTCTCCATCCACCCCCTGCCTTTGGACTTGGTGGCCCCATCGGCGTGAGCCTTGCGGTTGTGTCCCAGAAAGCATTTCCACCAGGGGAAGGTGCTGTGCCAGAAGCTGGAAGAAAGGAGAAAGGAGGTGTTTATCGTCCCAAAGACGCCTTCCAACTTTTATTATTAACTCCTTTCCAAAGTAAACTTTCGGGTTTGTTTCAAGTCGCTTCTGGCCAAAGTGCAGTTGGGTTTGCCGTGTCCTGGAGGAGTCGAGGCGAGAACGGCATCACCCTGGCCCGGGAGGGGGAAGGGATCCGGACGCCACCTGCGGGAGCAGTTTGGACGTGCGGAACCAGGGGCACGGATGACTGAGGCCCGCCTCAGTTGGCCCTTTCTCAGTCCTGTGCGCTGTGAGAGGTGCTGGGGGTCCCCGGAGTTCCCCCAGGCCACCCCTGATCCGGCCGGAGATCGGTGTGGAAATGGAACATTTCAGTGAAGAGTAGTGATTGGCAAATGGAGGGGGTGGCGCCCCGTGGACGCCTGGGGCAAAGAGGAGGGGTCCGTGGGAGAGGCAGGAGCCCCGACCCGGCCTGGGCCAGTGTGGGACTGTCACCAGGGGTGAACAGCCCGCGGCAGGTGGGGTGGGCACTGGCCCGGTGGAGAGACTCCAGGGCAAGGCTGGGGAGCCTGGGCCTCCCTCTGGCAAGTGGTCACAGGGCGCACACGTAGAAGGGATGTGGCCAGGTTTACGTGCTGCGGGGTCGGTGCCACGCGCCGTGGTCAAGCACATGGATGTTCCAGGAACAGAGGTGGAGCCAGAACATGTGAGACGCTGCTCTCATGGGCCCGGCGAGAAACAGCATGCTCTATGAGTAAGCGAGCAAGCCACGGTTATGTCGTATTCATACAGCAAGTGCCTGTTGTGTACCTTCTCTGTGCCAGGCACTGTCCCAGTCCCCAAAGACACGGCAGTGAACAGAATACCCCAAATGCCTGCCCTCTCGATGCTTACCTCTGAGTGGAGGCGATGGCAAGCCAGAACATAGGAACGCGTTCCGGGAAATGTGGATATGGAATCCAATCGTGGGATTGTGGAAGCAGAGACCGTGAACTTGGGAAATGCTTGGCTGAGAAGGGCAGGAAAGAGGCAGGCAGTGGCCAGAACGACAAGGTTTCAGGGGGTGGTTTTCCCCACCCTTAGGGGGACCTGAGCTTGCCTCTAGGTGGCAGTGGGTGGGGAGAGCGAGAGCCCATGAGACCAGGGGCGTCATTCTGAAGGAAGGTCTGAGTCACAGAAGTGGGAAGAGGGACCTGGCTCCCCGGCTAGAGGGCAGGAGTGAGTTCGGGTGGATAATAGGGAATCGGCCAGAAGCGAAGACAAGTTCCGGGTAGTGACACGGACTCTCCTGGGGAAGTAGGAGAAGAAATTGTCCTTGAGGGGTGAGCAGGGGGGCCGAGTGCTAGGGGGTGGGGAGAGGGCAAGGTTTGAGATGGCCAAGAACGTGACGGCAGAGGGATTTGGCGAAGCAAACCAGGACGTGGCGGTCATGGATGTGGGGTGGTGCCCGCCCTCCAGGAGTGCAGAAGGACACCGTGGGGGTCCTGTTTAGGATGGCACATGACCCGTGGAGAAGTTCCCCGGGCGACCAACCCTGTGGTCCCACCGGCTTCCTTGCCTCGGGGTTTCCTGTCGCTTCGCCTGCTCACGCCGGCCCCCATGCTCTTGAAACTATACAGTACCCAGCATGTTTCTCACCTCTCCTGGTTTTAATGGTGAAGAAATCAGCTTTCCCGTCACGCAGGAGCCACCACCCTCTGTCGGTATTTTCCTAACTTAGCGAATCATAAAAATCTCCTGGGTGTGTGCTTGTTAAAAATACTGTCCCTGGGCCCCACCCCGCGCATAGTGAGCCGTGATCTCCTGGGAAGGGCCCGGGGACCTGCATTTACAACCAGCACCCGCCAGTTCTTGCTTGGGGGATTCGTTCTGGGTTGGGGCGCCCAGGCTCCCTCGGTCTCCCCGGTTGGGGTGGCCTCTTCCTCCGTGAAGATGTAGACGGCTTTCCCTGCCGGGCCATGAGGCAGCTCCGGCTTTCATTTGCCTTTCTCTGAAGCCCCACGACACTGTCGACGTTCAGGGAGCATGTGCAGAGTGGCCACCTGAGACCCAGGGGTGGCCAGGACAGGCGGGGGGGGGGGGGGGGTCAGTCACGAGCCCTCCGTGACATCAGTGCTGTCCCTTCTGGAGGGCAGCTGGGAACCCTCCCTTGCGGTGTTCAGGAAAGCCTCGTGGAAAGGGGTGTTGTCCTAAATTGTGAAGATTTGGAAGCGTTTTCTGGGGTTTCCAGCCCAGGGCTCCGTGACTGGCTGAGGCCTCAGCACTGTACAGGGGCGGTGCCAGGATTCCACGGAATTCCTTTTGGCCAGAGACCGCCCACCGCCCTGGCTTTGGGGTAGGCCGAGGTTATTGAGATGTCCCGGGTGGCGGGGTGCGAGGGCACCGTGCGGAGTCCCGGAGCGGGGAGGAGCCACGGGCTGGAACTCTCCTACCTCGGAGGGGCTGCGGCAGGACGCCCGGAGCGTGTGGAGGCCAGAAACCGTGTCTGGGAGGCCCCCACCCAGAGGAGGATTTGGTGGCAGTGGTCTCTGTGGTACCCAAAGCATGGCGCTAACAATAATCACGGACGCCGGCGCTCGGGGCTCGCACATCACACCCGGGCACTGTGCTAACGTGCTCTGCACACGCGCCCCGAGCGCTTGTCCCAACAAGCCTCTGAGGCAGGCTGTCCTCACCCCCAGCGTGCCGAGGAGGGGGATGAGGCCTCGCGGGCACCAAGCCGCCCGGCTGGGATGTGGCCGTGCAGGGTCCCAGCCTGCCAGCCTGGCCCCAGAGCCGTGTTCTGCATCCCTGCTCTCTCACCCTGCAGCACGGAGCGTGGCACCGGTGGCCCGAGGCGCCTGGCCAGTGAATGATGTTAGTGGTGATGTTACGGTATCACACGTTTCCTCCTCCCCAGTGCTTTCTAGCCGATGTGAGTTTAGCAGGCACTGAAGATTTTTATAAATGATGGGAGACCATCTTAAGTTGAGCAGATTCTTTCTCTGTTCTACCCACACTTAACCCCTCCTGCCCCCCGTCCCCGGAAAAGGCCAGGAGAAGGGTGAATAAGTGAAGTAATTATAATCTTTAGTAGCGCCTGTCCCGGTCTAGCTACTCATGGGGCTTGAATGTTATCAGTCGGTGAGAAACGCTGTGACCTGTTTTTGGTTACGCTGTAATCCCTTTTCTGGGAACAGCGTGGAGATATTAGTGTAAAATCAATTCTTCACTTGGGGAGAGATTTTTTTTTTTTTTTAAGGTCAGGTTTACGCTCGGTAAAATTCACCTGTGTTAGGGCATCTGCCTCTGTGAATTTTGAGACGTGTACCGTTAGGGGCCGTCTGCCTCGGTGAATTTTGAGACGTGTACCGTTAGGGGCCGTCTGCCTCGGTGAATTTTGAGACGTGTACCGTTAGGGGCCGCCTGACCACTGAGCAGTGCCAGATTCTTTCACGCCTCTTTGTCATCAGCCTCTAACCCCGTCCCTAGCCCATGGCGACGCCTGGTCTGTTTTCTGTTCCCATAATTTTACATTTTCCAGAACGCCAGGTAAATGGATCATGCAGCCTTTGAGTCTGGCTTCTGTCCCTTAGCCACGCTGGTGAAAGGTGTCAATGCTTCCTGTCTCCTTAAAGGAGGGCCCACTCGACTTCCCTTGCATGGACGTACCACAGCAGGGTGGGATTGGCAAAACTGGTTGGACTCCCCTTAGCTCAGGATCCCCAGGATCCAGTGCCCTGGGCCGCTGGAGCCGCGCACAGCCAGGGCACCTGGCTGGCCCGGTCGGTAGAGCACACGGCGTGATCTTGGAGTTGTGAGTTCAAGCCCCACGAGGGGCGTAAAGCTACGCACAGCCTCACACCCGATCCTGCCTCATCCTCACCCTCATCATCGGCCTCGCAGGGAGGCGGGCACGTGTGGTTTCCACCCTTATGCAGGACGATCGGGGCGATGTGCTGCCGCTCCTCTGCGTTGCCTGTCCACCGTCACTCTGAGCGAGAGCCGTCTTCCTTGAAGAAGGAGGGCTTGGTTGGTGTTGGTAAAGCTGGCTGGCTTCTGCTTTGTGTCACAGAGAAGGAAGGATGTGAGCGCTGTCGTCGGAAACAGGCTCACCCAGAGATCCGCTCTGTGAAGACCCCGGCCCCGGCGGCTGAGGTGGTGGCGGGGGGGGGGGGGGGGGGGGGGGGCGGCCAGCAGTGCGTTCGTGGAGGCACAGGTGTCACAGGTGTGGCAGGAGGGCAGGCTGCCGTCTGTCAGTTACTCGCGAGCAGCTGGGCAGTAAAACAGGTGTCTGGCTCCCTCTGGTCTCTGAACTATAGATGTTCCTCTGATATATCCTTATTTTGTCATTCAGTTTCATGGGAGGTGCTTTCTCCGGCTTCGATCGTAAGCTCCGGGAAGGCACGGATACCTCAGATCCTCCTCGGTTCTTGGCTGGATTTGCTGGTTGGGTAAATGCTAGAATACAGATGTGCACTGAGTGGTCCAGACCCCCCTCCCTCGCCGCTGAGTGTGTCTGTGGGGGACAGAGAGAGAGGGTGGCAGCGTGGAGCGGTCGGAAGCCCACCCCGTGAAGTTCTTCAGGAGAAAACCAAGGCCCAGAGAGGGCCACTGTTCTCCCCGGAATCACACGACAGGCCCTCAGAGGACTTAGGGACACGCGGGCGGGGTGTGCACTCCCTCGGGCCCAGCCGCTCCGCACGTCTCCGCTGCAGATTTGGAAAGGCAGAAGGAAAAGGGCGGCCCGCCGGGCTTCCTTGAGGCAGGTGGCTCTTTTAAAGCTGGGGCTTGTTGCCAATCTGACCTCGTTTCCATGGAAGCAGCCAGTGGGGCAGCTTGTTCCTGTCAACCTGAGGCCTGGTGGAGCCTCAGCCCCTGACAGGCTGCAGGAGCTGGCCAGCTCACTCAGAGGAGGGGGGACCCAGGAGCCCCGCTGGCGTCCCCCTCCTACCCGCTTTTTGCCGCAGGAGTTTGGTTTGAAGGGAAAGCCGGGGAATTGCTCTTGCCAGCCTCCTCTGTCCCCGGGACTGGCACAGGGGTGGCCTTCGCCACGGCGCTGGGGACGTGGTGGGGTACCCCTGTGGACCCTGTCTTTGCGCATCGTCCCCGGAGCATCTTCAAGGTGAAAACGGAAGAAATACGTAGCAACTTTGTTCCGTACGGTAAGCGTGCGCTTCAAAAAACCAAGTATCTCAATGGCATCTGTTTCTTGAAATCAGTTTCCTCAAGCTCCTGGAATTTCTTTCTTGCTGAGATGGTAGTTTTCCAGTTTGACGCCATAGGTTTGCTGCCTGTCTTACCTGGTAGTTGGTTTTTTTTGTTTGTTTGTTTTTTTTTAACTTTTTAAAAAAAATTTAAATATTTATTTGAGAGAGAGAGAGAGAGTGCACAAGCTGGGGAGGGGCAGAGAGAGGGAGACACAGAATCAGAAGCAGGCTCCAGGCTCTGAGCTGTCAGCACAGAGCCCGACGCTGGGCTTGAACTCACTAACCGGGAGATCATGACCTGAGCCGAAGTCTGATGCTTTAACTGACTGAGCCACCAGGCGCCCCTCTTATCCAGTGGTTTTGACGTCTTAGACATTCCTGAGCTTGGCTGGCTTCATTTCACGTGAGGATCACAGCTCAGTAAGGAAGCCTTTATTGTGTTAACTAGTCAACAGATAACGTTCTTTCAAGAATTCTGAGTTTTTAATCACCCCCCACCTAAGCCTCTGGACTCATCGGTTCTGAGGGGCGATTTGCGTTACTAAATTTCAGAGTTGACTGCAAACCTTAAAAGACTAGAAAATGTAGGGGTGCCTGGGTGGCTCAGTGTGTTAAGCGCCCAGCTCGTGGTTTCGGCTCACGTCATGATCTCACGGGCCGTGAGTTTGAGCCCCGCAAAGACAGTGCGGAGCCTGTGTGGGATTCTCTCTCTTCCTCTGTCTCTTCCCCTCCCCAGCTCACTCTCTTTGTCTCTCTCTCTCTCAACAAATGAATAAATCAACTTAAAAAAAAATTTTTTTTAAAAGCCTAGAAAATGCTGAGAATGACTCGTCACGTCACAGACCAGGCAAAGCCCCCGCTCCGTTGTCAGTCTTGCTGGTGGGTGGTAGTTTTAAGGGTAGTTTATCAGACCTGCCGACACACACTGCTTCCCGAAAACTATCCGACTTCTGTTCCGGTAGGTGGAGAAAGAGACTCCAGTCCTAGAAGCACACTGCTCACCTACCTTTTTAGGGTATGGCAGGTTTAGCTCGAGGGCTGGAGGACTTCCAAAAAAGTCTGACTAAGGGAGAGAAAGACAACTCCCAAAGCTAACAGGGTGGGGCCTCACGGCCAGGACAGGAAAATTCCCAGCAGGAAAGCAGCCTGTCTGTAATGCAGACATGTTGGCTCATAGATTTGCTTTCACGGAATAAGTGAAACGGAACAAAAGTTTTTCTGAACTCTCAGTCCAAAAGGCCCAGCTCCCACAGGTGTGTGTCTTTTGGTCCCAACTCGTATTCACTATCATTTCAAGCGATGTTCCCTTGCGGTGGCGGTGGCCTACTCCAGACAGCCAGCGGAAATGTCCTCCTGTCGCTCGGCGGGACACACGTCTTAGGGCAGAAAGCGAGCAGCATCTCTTCCCAGAGATCCTGGCCGCCGGCTTTGCTTCCCCTGCCGCTTCGCCTTTGCAGGTGAGCAGCCCCGGCCTGCCGAGAGCCAGTGTGCGACGTGCGCTGTGTGTGGCTGTGGAGCCGCGTGGACCTGGGTTCAGATCTCGACCCCGCTGGCTTGCTGGCCATTCAGCCGGTGTGGGAGTCTGCCCGTTCTAGAATCGCTGTGATTAAATCATCACCGCCACGTCCCTGCTCGTCGTTAGCTTAGTGCCCTGCCCACGGGTGTCTGGCGGCCGTGACTCTCCTTCCCAGCCCGGTAAATGGGCACGCACGGGAATCGCAGAAAAGCGAATAAGCCACCTAACTGGGTAGTAGGTGCTTCCCTACGTGCACGTGGCTGGACGCGGCCCATCTGTGGACATCTTCTGGTTGCAGTGGGTCCTCTCAAGCCGGCTGCTTTCAGTTATCGTGTGTCAAGGGCAGATGCCGAGTGAGGAGCCGGCCTCAGAGACACCGGGAGTGAAAGGAGTAGGAGGACCGGTAGTAGAGTGGGAACCATGTCCCTTCAGAGCCTGAATTTTTAGTTGGAAACAACAACAGGCAGTGATTACGTTTGTGGGCACCTTTTGGCTTTTAGAGGTTCAGAATGTAATCTCGACCACTGTCGTATGTACCACACCGCGCAACGCCCGCCGTGCGACCGTTACAGTAAATATGGGAGAGTAAGTGAATAAGTAACTTACAAAAATATCGTTAACCCTCTTGCATTGCACAGAGACAGACCTGATGGCGACTCTTTGTTGATTCTCTTTGTGGATGAGATACCCTTTGCTGTCCTTCGGGGATCTACGAAATCTGCCTGTATAGAGCACACCTCTGCTTTGCAAGATGGGGAAGAGAAACAAAAAAAGCTTTGTTTTCTTTTTCTCATTATGAGGGTCAAACAGGCTAGTTGCAAAACATTCAATTCATGAAGACACAAAAAGTCCTCCCCAGTTCTGCCATCTCAAGATAACAACCGTGAACATTTTGCATACCGTATCTGCAGTATCTCTGAATGCACGCACAGGCTCAAGTTTTGCTCCGTAAGGTTGGAAAGCACCTACTACGTGCGGGACTTGGGGGTCGTAGCACGTACAAGCCCTCCTCTGAGCTGGTGCGTCGGGACATCTGTCCAGTCTGTTCGGGCCTGGCCTCTGTGCCTCCCATGGCTGCATGATGACCCCGGGCTTGGCTCGTCCTGATATGTTCGGCCAGCCCTCACTTGTTGGGAATTCATGTTCCTTGTTATTTTAAGTAGACCATGTCTAATCCAACGATACCACAACTTGAGCCACTAACAGGTTCTTGCCAAGCCCTCTGCCGGTGCTGTGACTCAGGTAAGAAAACGTGCTTTTTCTCCAGGTGCCAGGCCATTCCAGGTGTGAGTGATGGAGGCCTGGAGAGCAGGCAGTTGACCTGTCAGAGGCACAGGAGGGAGCCCCGGCCCCACAGAAAGGGACCGTCTGAGCCCTACGTGATAGAGTCGGGGGGCTTATTATCGGCCCCTGCAACGAAGGAAACAAAACCGCTTTTCCCAAGGCAGGTCCTGTAAGCGGTGTGCCTCAGGAGTCTCGCTGGTGTTAGTGACCTAAGCCCGCCCGCTGGAAGGTGGGGAACAAATGGGGAAATGCCAGGTGCTTAGGTCCTGGCTCACTCCCCGAACTCCCCAGAGAGGTGGGTGGTCTGGGCAGACGGACCCGTGCGAGCCGAGGAGAGTGACCGCCTATCACTGTTAGGAACGCTCTCTTTGGGCCAGACTCACGTCTGCTTTCCGGTGGCGGCCAGTGAATCCCCGACTTGGGACCCCTGATCCGGTCCACCCCTCCCACTGCATGGATGCTCGTGGTTGCACTTCAGTGAGTTACCAGATCGAGCCTAGGAGCTGGGCCTTCATCCTTCTACTGGGCCCCCACCGAGCGGACAGTGTCTCCACATCGCCTCTGCTTTGTCGTCATTTGCCACACTGTCTGCCTGGGGGTGATTCTGTTTTTGTTTTCAATGAAATCCTGTTGGTGCTCTTCCCTCTTGCGCATCCATTTGGCCCCCAGCACACACCTGGGCCTGACCAGAGAGCAGGTGCATGTGTCCGCGTTGCCCCCGGGAGAGCCAGGGCCCCCCACATTGCCACGTCGGTGCCTTCTGCGCCCCACTCCTGCCTGCCAGGCGTGAGACGAGAGGGCCTGTTTTCTGGAGCGAGGCCCTGCGGTTTGACCTGGGGAGGAGCACACGGCTCAGGGTCGCCCTGCTTCTTCCATTACCCCGAGTTAAGACCAAATGTCAGGGGCGCCTGGGTGGCTCAGTCGGTTAAGCGTCCGACTTCGGCTCAGGTCACGATCTCACTGTCCGTGAGTTCGAGCCCCGCGTCAGGCTCTGTGCTGACTGCTCAGAGCCTGGAGCCTGTTTCAGATTCTGTGTCTCCCTCTCTCTCTGCCCCTCCCCCGTTCATGCTCTGTCTCTCTCTGTCTCAAAAATAAATAAACGTTAAAAAAAAATTAAAAAATTAAAAAAAATTAAAAAAAAAAATGAAAAAAAAAAAAAAGACCAAATGTCAGAGAGAAAAGGATGGGGGCACTGTACTTTCCCAAAGTGCTGTCGCTCCTGGGTGCTCCCCACCCCGTGCCCGCTTTGCAACTGCTGCTGGTTCAGCTCATAGTCGCCAGAGACTAACGAGCCGTGGGGCAGGTGCAGGTGTGTGCGGGAGTGGGGTCGGCATGCCCGGCAGAGCCACCGAGGGCCTTGGACCGCAGCCCGCTCCAGCCCCGGCTGGGCCCCGGCCCAGCTCCAGGATGTGTTTGCTTTCGACACATCCACTATCATTTAGATACAAAGCATCACACGGCTGAAGCCATTCGGTGGAATTCAGAGTTCATTGCCAGGAAAATAAAACAAATCAAAACAGTCATTAATAATTTTATTTAAATTGTGAGTAAATTCCCCCTGTTACATTTTGTAGATTATCTCTACGAGTTAATTTATTGCTGTTTGAAATTGCACAAGGACCCACGGAAACCCTGCCTTCGTCGAGCGTCTCCTGTGTGTTGGGCTCTGTGCGAGGGGCTGGCGCGCCACAGCTGCCCTTCCCTCCCGGGCACGATGCCCTTCCCGACGTTCTGCACGGGCCTGGGGTCCCCGGGGGGGTGGGGGGGGGGCATCGTGAGAGCTGCTGCAGCCCAGGGCTCTGGGCAGAAGAAGCACGCATAGATTCTGTGGGCAAGAGGGAGGAGCCAGAGGTGCGGGTCTGGGCCAGGCAGGGGGCGGTGGATAGCCTGCCTCATTTACTCAACACCAAAGCCAAGGGCCGTGCCAGGCCTCTTGCGTGTGTCCCCTGTGGTCGTCCGAGGCAGACCTCGCTGCCTTACCTCTACAGCTGAGGACAGTCGAGAGCGTTCAAGAGCTTGCCCAGGGCCAGTCGGCGGGGATCCGCACCGGGCTCTGCGGACTCCGGCCTTGGCCGCCCCGCGCCACCGCCGGAGGGCTGGCACGAGTGTCAAGAGAGACCGAAGAGTCCAGTTTCCCCACGGGCTTGGCGGTGAATGGCCGAAGATGCAGAGCAAAGGGAACCACGGGGAGCGCCGGGGTGTGTTGTCCGTGTTTTGAGCTGAACGGGGAGATCTGGTGGGGGAGGAAGGGCTGAAGCAAGAAAGGCTGAAGAGCAAGAAAGCAGCGACCTTTATTTTAAATGCTTTGGTGACAGATTTAAAACTTGACTAACTTCACGCCAGAACGACCTCACTCACCCGGGAGTGACCTCGAGCTCGAATATTTTCCCTGTAAATCCATAAGCTAATGCCGTGCGCACATCCACGGGGTTCCCGAGGAAGGGAGCTGCTCGGGACGGGGCGTGCGGGGAGGCGGCGACTTAGGGTGGGGATGGCAAGAATCCCCCTTAAATTTTAAAGAACACGGCAAAGTCTCTAAAATTAAAGAAAAGAAGGATTTTTAAAAAGCCTACAGTGAAATAATTGTCTCAGTCTGTGGCTAGAGCTAATTTGGGGAGAATCACATATTTTGATTTCTTTGGGATTTTTTTTTTTTTTTTTTAAGGAAACTTTTCAAGCAGTAAATTAAATATTTTTGGATGTATACTGAGATGACTTACTTCGGGAGTACATCGACAGTGAGGAAAGTACGAAGACAAATTTGGGGTTAGCAAGGACACCCTCCAAAAGTTTGGCTCCTGAGGATCGTTGACCCCTCGCAATAAAATGGCTGTGTTTTCTTTGAGCTGTCGCTTTAAGAAATTGAGAGCGCTGTCTGGTGACCAGGTCCCTAGCCAAAACATTCACATTTTGCCTCATCTGCAGAGAGACCTGAGCTGAGTTTTATCTCTGTGTCTTTTTGCAAAGTGTTCCTGCTCTGTTAACAGAGCTATAATTAACTCACAGGACGCCAGGCAGCCAGATGCGGCCAGGCGCCAAGAAATCAGCCCCAATTACTATATTCACATCGTCAGTAATGCCCACTTCAAAGCTCCTGCTGATTTGAAATGGCAAGTTCCAACTTTCCATAGTAAAATTACCATTTTTGTACTATTCTATTACATGGTGATATTTGTCCATTATTTTGCCTGTGTAAACTGGGTATTGTAATGACAATTAGTTGTTGAGCGTTTTCTAAAATGATTTGCAGTCACGTCTCTTCAATGGGAAACCCACGGCCGCCTGTATGGAGTGAGCAGCGCGTTCCCTCTGTGCCCCAGACACACTTCAAGAATCGACTTCTCACAGGGGGACGGCATGCCTTGGGATTTTACGATAAACGTTGGCCTTTACGATAAGGAGTAGCCTTTGAATGTCGCCTGTTTTGTAGGTGTTCGGCGTTAGGGTTGTCTGATCTCTTTTTAATGACGGAGGAGGGTCCTGGCCCCGCCAGCTCCTTGAGAGGCCCTGGGGGCTGGTGCTGGGTTTGCATTGCTGGGTCCCCACCTCACCTTCTGGTACTAACTCAGTGGTGGCCCTGGGGTCCGACCCGTGCCCTAGACGCGCGGGGTCACAGCGTCTGTTCTCTGCCGGTCTCTGACCCCCAGCAGGTGGTTTTCCTCCTGCTGGCGCAGTAAGGTTCCCGGTTTTCCGGGGAGGCTCGTCCCCGGGGACGCAGGCCTGGTGGCCTGATTTGGTTGTACATTTTGCTCTGTTTTCAGCAGAAACTTCAGGAGGCACGTTCTAGGCCAGTGTGCCACTCAAAGTGTGTCAGAGTGTGGCCCGAGGGCCAGTTAACCGGTCGTTAACCGGCCTGCAGCTAGAGAAGCATAGAAATTCAGAGCAGACATTTAAAAACGTTTATAGCATCTTGACATTACAGTGACATCCAAGTGGCATTTTTGTTGTATTTTATAAAAATACCAGCCCAGAGCAGATTGGAAATTTAAAAATCCCTGCCGTGGCCTCCCCCACAGATTGTGTCAGAGACATTGGTCATTAATTAACCCCTGATCCCTGGTTGCATTTCACAGCAATAATTCATGTTGGGCAAGGCCGCATATTTTCTTTTTCTGCTGGGGAGTGGTCTGCAGGTACAGTCACCGAGGAAGGGGCTTCTGAGAGGAGAAGGCCAAGTCCCCAGAGGCAGACAGGGGCCCTTGGGAGAGACCGATGACCCTCAGTGGCTGGCAGCCTGGAGTGGGGGCCTCTCTGGGGGTGCTGGTGTCTTCTGAGCATATCTACCAGGACCTGACAATTCGGGACAGGCTCCGGTCTCGGGCCCCGGACGTTGCCTTTCACGTGTTGGCTGGGCATCCTCTGGCCTGCCTGCCTGCCTGCTGCCCCGCCGAATTGCCTTCCACGATTTCCAGACCTTGATGGGGAGGGCGGGGGAACAGAGGCCCAGATTCCGCCTTCCCCCTCAGACAGCCACCAGTTCCTGATTGGAGCTCCTGCCCGACCCTCGAATCTCTTGGGTCATCTTTATGCCCAGTGCGTAGCGTGGGGGATGGCCACCTCCTGTTGGCCTGCCCTGCCGGCTCACAATGGCGTTTCCTCTTCTAAATGGTTAAAAGAAAACAAAAGAAGACAATGATAATGTAAGTTAGGAAATTCAAATGACAGTGTCCACAAATAAAGTCGTTTTTTTTTTTTTTAATTGCAGTAAAACGTACCTAACACAAAATTTACCACTTTAACCATTTTGAGTGTACAGGTTGGTGCATTAAGAACATTCATACCGTGTAATCGTCACCACCGTCTATTGTCCCATGCGAGACTCTGTAAATAAAGTTTTATTGGAACACGGCCATGCTCATTTGTTTACCTGCTGTCTGTGCCTCCTTTTCTGCGGCCAGGACAGAGCCGAGTAGTTGCAACAGAGACATATGGCCCGCAAAGCCCTTTCCAGAAAAAGTTTGCTGACCTCTGCCCTAGTGCCTATTATCTCGCACAGTTACCATAGCAACCACCTAACTGGTCTCCTTACCTACAGTTACATTTCTTTCCAATCTGCCCCTGGAACGATCCCCCTAAGATGCACTTCTGTCAATGAACCTCCTCGATTAGAATCCTTTAGGGGCGTCGCATGGACCAATGCTGTGTTCCTGGGAGCACCAGCCCCGGAAAAACAACTCTAGCTATTAAAGGCCCTGAAAGCCCTGCAGAAAAAAATCCTGCTGAACATCAATTAATTCAATATCTTCCTAAATTAATTGACTGTAAAATCATTATTTTCTTTTTCTCATCACCTGCGAGCATCCGATAGCAGGGGTGAGCAAACCTTCACTGTGAAGGGCCAGGTGGTAAAATACCGTGGGCTCTGTAGGTCGTATGGTCTCTTTTGCAGCCACTTGGGTCTGTTGTAAATTAGCCATAGACAATATGTAAATGGTGGGCATGTTCCAATAAAATTTTATTTTATTTATTTATTTTTTTAACACTTACCCGTTTTTGAGAGACAGAGCTCCAGCAGGGGAGGGGCACAGAGAGAGGGAGACACAGAATCTGAAGCAGGCTCCAGGCTCCGAGCTGTCAGCCCAGAGCCCCACGCAGGGCTCGAACTCATGAACCTTGAGATCATGATCTGAGCCAAAGTGCGATGCTCAACGACTGAACCACCCAGGCGCCCCCCCAATAAAATTTTATATAGAAAAATAAAACAGGCCATGGGCCAGATTTGCTGCACTGACCCCTTGTTCTGTAGAACAGTGGTTCTCTTAGGGTGGTCCCAGACCAGCAGCCTCCCCTCACCTGAATACCGAATTGGAAACTCTGGGGGTGGCCCAGCAGTCTGTGTCTTAACCAGCCCCACCTGCCAGCTAAGTGAGAGCCCCTGTTACAGAAACACCGGACACACTTCAGGGAGCATCTGCTTCAGGAACGAAGGCTAACATTAGCAGAGACCAGAGGCCCCTCCGAGATCTGGTCTCTGACCAGCTTCCTGCCTACATTTAGCAGACGTTGCGCTCAGGCTGAACCACCCGTAGGTTCCTCGGCATTGCCATCCTGTTCCCGGCCAGTGTGCCTGCACAGGTGACCTTCTGTATGGACCAGCTCCCCTCCCTGGCTGCCACCTGCCTCTTCCCTCACTTCTGCTAGTCGTTTGTGACTTGGTTTAGGTAGTATCTGTCTCAGAAATCTGTTTGGAGGGGCGCCTGGGTGACTCAGTCAGTTGAGTGTCCGACTTTGGCTCAGGTCTTGATCTCGTGCTTCGTGGGTTCGAGCCCCGCATCGGGCTCTCTGCTCCCAGTGCAGAGCCTGCTTAGGATCCTCTGTCCCCCACTCATTCTTTTTCAGCAATAAATAAAACTTTTTTTTTTTTTTTTTTAATAGAACTCTGTCTGGAGCCTCCCGGCCTCCCTGCTAACCAACCCCCCCCCCCCCCCCCCCCGCCCCAATCCCGCCTGTTGGGTTTTCCACCTCTGCACTTGTGTAGTTGCTGGTGTGGACTCCTTAGATGGGGCCATTTTACTCATCTCTGTGTTCCCAGCACGCGGGCACCACGGAGATGTTTGCTGGGTGGTTAAATAAATGGGCAAACCCTGTACTTGGGGCACGATGCCCATTTCCAGCTGGGCCGCCTGGTCTCCATGTGTGAGGAGGTGGGAGGGTGGGGGCAGTGCCTCGGGGCTTCCTGGCTTCCTGCGGTTCTGGAAGGTGCAGTAGGGGCTCCCCAGTCATTTCCTCTTCCCCTACCCCCACACCCCCCAGCTCACTGATTGATTGATGTTTGGAGATTGTGACCCATCTTGTTAGAGAAGGAAAAGGGAATTTTACCCTCCTCGTTCCCCCTCCCTTTCAAATAAGCGAGAAATAAACACGGCCAGCATCCCACTTGGTGCAATACGAAACATTTTTAAATGCATTTCTGGTTTTCATAATTGGTAGCTTCTCGTCGAAGGGTGCTTATTAGGAGAAAAATCTTCCCGGTGTGTTCGTTGTCGGCCTCCTTGTCTGTGGAATCGTAAAGCGAGTTGGTGTGGGAATCGGCCCTCCCTCTTTTTTAAAGGTATTTGTGGCAATTCACGTGTCACCGGTGCGGCGTTGAAAGTTAAAGCCACTTCTCTTTTAGTAAGAAATGTGAGGTGTACCCCTGCCGCCTTCAGAGTTTCAAAATGAGTTCGCTAGGGGGGTGAGTAATGATGTGTTAAGCTGGTTTATTAAATGTGAAAGAATAAGATGTTCTAGGTTGACATCATGTACCAAATATAGATAAGGCCTGGATCGGCTGGGCTCTCGGCCTGGGGCTCATCCCGGTGCCAAACAGTTGAATCTGGTGATGCCTGTTTTGTGTCATGACAGTGGCGACTGGAGGCGGGGGGGGGGGGGGGGGGGGCGGGGGGGGGGCGGGGGGGGCACCGCCCCGGCTCTCCAGAGTCTTCTCCTGGGAACCCCAAAAAAAGGCGTTGGCTCACTTCTCACGTAATAGTAGAGCTTTGATTGCGTGTTCGGCACTTCTGGAGGGTCTTAGGCCCTTGCTTCCAGAAAACCGACCAATGAGGCCACCGTCCTTTCACACCCTAACTTCAGCGAAGGGTTGTTAGGCTAGTTTTGTTACCTCCATCCTTATTATTTGCCGGGCGTAACACTCGCCACCTTAGGTACCTTTATGTGTTACCGAACGTAACGTGCCTGAAACGGCCTGACCGTGCAGGTGCCACGCTGTCACCCCTGGAGGGCGCGGACGCTGCGGCTTAGAGGGACTCTGGGACACGCTCATGGCTCCACGGCCCTCGGGCTTCCTGACGCCGGTGCCCGAGGTCTTCCCAAGTAAGAAACCCGTCACACAGAAGTAACTGTCGTGGGGAAGCTGTTTATTTAAAAAAAAAAAAAAAATTTTTTTTAACGTTTATTTATTTTTGAGACAGA
This sequence comes from Neofelis nebulosa, assembly GCF_028018385.1. Taxonomy (NCBI): domain Eukaryota; kingdom Metazoa; phylum Chordata; class Mammalia; order Carnivora; family Felidae; genus Neofelis; species Neofelis nebulosa. The sequence continues at coordinate 8,589,180 of NC_080799.1, forward strand.
GCATGAGCGGGGGAGGGGCAGAGGGAGAGGGAGACGCAGAATCCAAAGCAAGTTCCAGGCTTTGAGCGGTCGGCACGGAGCCCGACACGGGGCTCGAACTCACAAACCGCGAAATGGTGACCTGAGCCGAAGTCGGACGCTTAACCGACTGAGCCACCCAGGCGCCCCGTGGGGAAGCTGTTTAAATGCAGGATTGGGGGTCCTGGCTGTGCCGCTGCTACGAAGCCGTGAGGGAAAAGGAACGTGTCACTTCTCAACGACGACAGTAGCAGACGTTCGCCATGGGGAGCACTTTGCATTTATTCCTTTCATGAGTATCCCCAACTGCCTCTGAGGCCAGCAGAGCAGCATACCTGTTTCATAGATGGGGAAACTGAGGCACTCGCCCAGGCCTGCCACCTGTTGCTCACCTCCACAGCCTGGCGTCTCAGAGAACACGCAGTGGGGGCCCCTCTCCCACCCGGACACGGTCCCCGTCCTTACTCCTGGGTCCCCTCTGGCCAGGGACAGACAGCTGGGTCGGCCTGCGGGGGAGGCCGAGGGAGCAGGGCCCCAGGCTCGGACCCTGAGGGTTCGGGGCTGCCCACAGGAGGCCGACTGTGCCAGAGCCGAGAGTCACGACTTAACCTCTGCCCTAAAGCATCGGTTCCTTCTCCAGCCTTGTTTCTAGAGTCGAACAGAAAAGAGCAGCGTGGGAGGAGGGGGAGTCCCCACTGCCACGTCCGCACCCCTCGCAGAAGGGACAGAGCGCACAGGCCACGTCTGACGTGAGAATCGCGGTGTCCTGGTCGCCCCGCGCCCTCGGCGACGCCAGGCTTAGGTCATTTCCATTTCTGTATCAGGAACGGCCTTTTGCAGATAACTGGTTATATTTATCACCGGCTAACTTATCGGCATGTGACGCCAGATACTCTAGAGTTTGTAACCTGACTCGTGAAAGGATAGATAGTTCGTGACTCAGTGGGTTAAGTAGATCAGTTGGAGCAAATCGAGTGGGGTATGGACTCAGCTTCTTCTGGAAAACTTTGTGGGATGGCCTTAAGAGGATTGTCAGACCTTTCTGAAGACAGTTCCCTTGAAAATGATACTCCACTGACCCACCAAACCTATTTTTTGAGACTCCGTCCTCAGCATTAGAAATGTGGCCCAAGCTTTATGAACAAGAATGTTTGTTATAGTGTTATTTGTAACACTAATAAGCCGGGAACAGCCTCCTGTTCAATGTAGGAGGTCGGTAAATTGTGTTAAAATCCGTTCATTGAAATGGATGTAACTGATCCTGTTTTTCCAAGAATAATAATATGGAAAATGACCACGATCTAACCCAAAGCAAGAACTATAGAAGCTGCGTCACCTTAGTTTTATGAGAGAAAAAATATGCAAAAATATAAACAGAACACGAGCACATGCAAATGCCCATTACATAAACACAAGGGCTGGTGCGCATAAGTACGTAGAAAAAAGAAGGGGAGAAAATAGTCTTCGCGGGGCTTATTTCTGGATGGTGTGAGATTGTTTGATTTCTAAAAAATTTCTTTGTTAGGCCTTTCTATATTTTTCAAATTTTCTATAGTGAGAACGTTATTACTTGATAATTTGAAAATAGTAAGAAAATGCTGAACTTTGCAACAAGAAAAGAGACTTTTTGGAAGGCTCTGGCATTTACGAAGCCATTTACCAGGCCTTGTTAAGTGGGAAATGGGTCAAGGCCAGGATCCTGGCCTGCCATTTACTCGTTGTCGTCCCCAAGAGAGTCACTGAACGTCTAAACCTCAGTGTCCTTGTCCGTAAAATGGGACACTTCTGGCACCGTCCCTTGAAGTTGGTTGCCATGATCAAGTGGGACGAGGTGCTTGAGCCCCCGGGTGGCACACAGGTCCGGAACACCCACTACTATTAACTCACACGATTGTTGTTGTGGTTAAAGTCGCAGCCTGGAGATGGGGGAATGGGGTGTGGTGTGGCCGGGGCCTCCCTGAGAGCCAGCAGAGAGGGCCTGGGCCGAGGCCCAAGCCAGGTTCGAGGACACTGAGGAGGAGGAAGTATCTAGAGAACTTGGTTCAGTGGGAGGGATGATCAAAAGGGATCTGGGGTGGCACTCAGATTTTAACTGGGGCATCTGTCCCAACGGGGAACTTTTTTCACATCATAGGGAGATGATGCCTTTACTTTAAGGAGAAAACAGACTTTTTCCCCTTTTTTCCAGTGTTCACCTCATCTGAGGGTGTGTGTGTGTGTGTGTGTGTGTGTGAGAGAGAGAGAGAGAGAGAGAGAGAGAGAGAGAGAGAGAGATGGGAAGGCGCGTGGTTACACCAGGAGTTTTTGCCTGGCATCACCATTTCTGAGTTGTCTATCTTTGGTCACCTTGGTCTGTCGGATATGCCTTTTTACCCCATCCCGTCGGAGAAGAATCCGATTCTCTTCTCCCAAGCGTCATGCTTTTCCTCTCGTTCTTTCTAGGGCAGACCAGAGGGTGCTCCCGTTTGCCTGGGCACCGAGGGGTTCTTTCTGTTCTTTAGAGCAGCGTGAGGAAACCAGGGAGCCCAAGTCGAGCTCCCTAATTATTTCTGTTGAAACCGATTCTACTGAGGGTGGAGGCGCATTGCCTTTCATTTCTTTGTGCGCGTGTAGTCTTTTGCCCCCTCACAAGACGTGTATTCTTTGCTTTCTTGTTTGTTCCTGCTCGATTTGGGGAGGCTGCTGTTTTCATTGCCTAATTAATGGGGAAGCGTTCTGTTGAGGATTTTATCATGGGCCTGTTCTCTGTTTGAACATGGTACAACCTGTGGACCCTTTAAAACATAGTTATGTGCTTGACTCTTTATAGGGCAATAACTAGCTTAATTCTGCAGCGCTTTTCAGAATACCATTGTTCATTTTAAAAGAATAGGTTGGCTGTTTTAATAAGACACGAATGTCATCAAGACGCCTTAAATTGGCATGCTTGCTTTATAATAGCGTAGTCCCTTAAGATGAATTGTAGGGAGCGTTTTATGGCTGCCGGGTTGTTCGAGGCGGCCCCGGCGACATGCTCCTTCTGCCCTCAACCCCAGTTACCGTGTTGACCCTAACGTTCTTTCCCGTTCCCGTTCACGAGCTTTTTTAGCCTGTGGCGAGGTGCCTTGCGTTTGGCTGTCTTGCCCCACTCCACGTTTCGCTAATGAGATTCATTTTGCAAAAGGAGAATTGGAAATTAATTGGATGATTAATTGCAAGATTCTTATTCTTAACCAGGGGAAGTCGTAGATGTCCTGGCTTCCGATGAAATGCATAATAAGCCCTTGAAATACGTTTTTTTATTTTTTAGTTTTTAATTTTTGAGAGAGCAAGAGAGAGCACGAGCTGGGGAGAGGAGCAGAAGGAGAGAGAGAGAGAGAGAGAGAACCCGAATCAGTGGGGAAGCCAGCCTGACACGGGGCTTAATCCCACGACCCTGGGAGTGTGATCTGAGCCGAAATCGAGTCGGACGCTCAACTGACTGAGCCACCCAGGCGCCCCTGTCTGTTATTTTTTTTAAAATTTTTTTTTTTTTCAACGTTTTTTATTTATTTTTGGGACAGAGAGAGACAGAGCATGAACGGGGGAGGGGCAGAGAGAGAGGGAGACACAGAATCGGAAACAGGATCCAGGCTCCGAGCCATCGGCCCAGAGCCCGACGCGGGGCTCGAACTCACGGACCGCGAGATCGTGACCTGGCTGAAGTCGGCCGCCCAACCGACTGCGCCACCCAGGCGCCCCTGTCTGTTATTTTTAAGAGCATGATCATGTAAAGAGAGTTCAGTGAGCTGGACGATATATATTTTTTTTTTTCTGTGCATTTGCTATGACTCTAATTCCATTGTAGGGCAGACAGTGTGTTGTTGTAACAGAGCAGAGTGTATGGAGTCAGGAGATTGCCTCCACCCCGTGTCTGCTAAAGGTCCCTTATTTGTCAACCATTGTGCCCTGTGGAAAAAGGTGAGTTTGACCAGGGCCTTTCTGTGCAATGTAGACCGAGCCTTGGGAGTGGTTGGATGTAGGGGTGCGGGAGGAGGGATCAGGGGAGGGAGGAGGACTAGTGAGAGCCTTGCAAGATGCCACCAGGCAGAGCCACCCAGTAGACAGGCTGGCCTTCTGTTTCTTGGTGTTGATGTGGGAGCCCTTGATCCGGAGACAGGTCCCACCTCCGTGTCCCATGTCACTTCTGGCAGTGTGACCGCGGGACAGTCGTTGAACCTCGAATCCTTGGTTTGTCTCTGTCTGTAAAGTAGACATAAAAAGAACTCCCCTACAACATTGCTGCGAGGGTTGAACAAGCTTAACGCACATGAAAATGCTTTATAAGTTGTTAAACTAACTATAAATATTGCTCGTTATTGTTACAATCATTCTTCTGTTAAAATATCATTGGCCCAAGCCGTGTGGGAAGCCTTGCACGCCACAGCCCCACATGGAGATTTGCAGGGCATATTATTATCTGTTTGTTCGCTCCGTCACAATATCGATTAGTATTCAAACAACTAAAGCAGTGTGTTTTAAAAAGCAGCCAGGAGCAGCCATTCTTTGACGTGTTCTACAGTCATCAAAAATTATGTTTGCAGGGAGAGTTTGTAATGTCTGGGCAGGCTTCAACAAAACAAGCAGCTTAGAAAGTCCGTACAGCAGATTATTACAATTATAAAAGAAACAGGCAGAAGAGATGCACCATTCTGTGCCGGAATGGGGAGTGAGTGCCTTGGGGGAGGAACTTAGAGTAATATTATTATTATTATTATTATTATTTCCTCTTCTTCTTCTTCTTCTTCTTCTTCTTCTTCTTCTTCTTCTTCTTCTTCTTCTTCTTCTAAATGTTTATTTTTGAGAGAGAGTGTGAGCAGGGAAGGGGCAGAGAAAGAAGGAGACAGAGAATCCAAAACAGGCTCTGTGCTGACAGCAGAGAGCCCGACGTGGGGCTCGAAACCCACGAACCGTGAGATCACGACGTGAGCCCAAGTCAGACGCTCAACCAACCGACTGAGCCACCCAGGCGCCCCAAATTTTTCTTCTTCATTAATACTTTTCTATGCCTTAAGCATATATTACCATGGCATATATTACTTCTGTAATCAGGAAACAAACGAATTAACAACAGCAGCCCTACGCTCTCCCCCCCAACAGCACACGGCTGGGAAATAGAAGTCCGAAGAACTGAAAGAACACACGTTGGTCTCATCTTGTTCGTATTTTCCTGTATTCGTCTTGCCTGAAAAACCCCCGTTTCCATCTGGCAGTAAAAACTTAAATGTGACTGCACAGAAACGGCGGGAACAAAACCAAAATGTCCCTGAGCAGAGTCTCAAATTGCTCTGCCCTTTTGGGATCTCCTGTTTACGTTTTTTGATCATGAAATTTGATCTCGATTTCAGCTAAAGCTTATTGTGTATTCATCTAACATTTGCGTGTAGTGGATGTTTTTAGCAGCCCGCGGAGACCGAAGATAACAAATTGTCGTTTATCTTTTCTGTTGTCCTCGTGCGCCATGGATTCCGGTTCGCAGGCGCGTGTAAATGGATGTTTTCATGTGTGCCCCGTCATGCCTAAGAGGGTGGCACCAGCGTGCCGGATATTCTTTTCTGGGACAAGTGGATTTCTCCAGGGCTTTCGGGGTTCTGGGCTTCTTCCCTTCGTTACGAGGAATAGTCCTCTTACCATATTTATCAATCTCGGATTTCTGATTTGGCCCGAAAACACTTGCTCTTTCGGTCTGGCTGTCATCTGTGCCTTTTTCCTGTGTTTGTGGTGTCCCTGTGTGCCCCTTCTGGGACTCTTGTCCTTGCCTAAGCTGTGGTCATCTGTGCCTTCTGGTTCTCTCTGCTGACACTTGCTCTGTGGTCGACCCTCCAGCGTCTCCGAAACCGTCCCCTCTCTCCCCTGTGTGTGGATAGCCGATATTTTGCTGCTAATCAGGTGGAGGAAGAATCATGTTGGTGAATCGTTCACCCATCCACGCATTTGCTCGCCTGCTCGGTGCCTGTCCGAGATGGGGCTCCCACGCTGTGAGCCCGTGTGGACGTGGTGAACGAGACAGACCCAGATCCCGCCCCCCGTGTTGGACTCAGTAGTTCATCCCTGTGTCTGGGGATCGGCTTTCAGTCCTTCTTCTTTCCTCTTCTCTCTCTTGAGAGGGGGTTGTTGCTGGTTCGTGGGCTGGACCTCGGGCAGAGGGCATTACGTGGAAGAAAGGGGAAGTGCGGGGTTGGGGACGGAGCAGGAGACCTGAGTCTAGTCCCACTTGGGTCACTAACTTGCCGATTCCCCACTGATGGGGCTAGGAACCACGGCAAAGCCAGTCCTTTATTACCAACTAGCACAGGCCCTTCCTGTAGTTTTACTGTGTACTTTTACTGCCTCTTCTCACCTGTGGTGTAAGTTGGCCATTTTTGTCCCAATTCCACCTGCAAAGGACTTGAAGTTCAGGGACACCCATGAAATGTAGAGCAGGAATCTGGATCCAGGTTTGGGGACTGAGGACTACCCCCCCCCCCCCCCCCTTGCTCCAAACAGCCGATCGGCCCGAGGGATTATTTCCCTAAGTCTGTTCCAGATGGGTTGTAGATGGCATTCTCGGGAGAAAAGCCTTCATGACCCGGTTGCTTTGGGCAACACCTCACTCCGAACTTGCAGGCTCCGATGGCGCTGATCCTTCGCTTGGTGTTTGGTCCATTTGCTTAGAGGCCGGGGAAGCAGCACGTGGCCATGGTTAAAGAGGGCAGGGGTGGGGAGCCAGACCCCCTGGCTGTGGATTGTGGCCCCAGCACTTTCCTTAGGCAGCCACTTCCACTGTCTTTGAAGACCTTGCCTCACTGGCTTGTTAGGAGAAGCAGCTGAGGTCACACAAGTGAAATACTCAGACCAGGACCTGGCCTGTGCTAAGCGGCGTGTGTGTGTGTGTGTGTGTGTGTGTGTGTGTTCACTGTTGTTCTCACTGCCATTGCTGTTGCTATTGGCTGAGGGTGTAGAATCGTGTGCAGAACACATACACCTTCTGAGAAGCCCAAGAAAGAGAAGGCTAGCTTGCTTTGTCCAGAGTTTCCCATTCTCTTCTGTCCGCCTCCTCTATTGATCAGGAGTTCTGGAAGCCACAACTCCCAGAGACACATGTTGGAAATCCTGTTTTAAGTGGTTTTGCTGGTTTTGCACAGATCCCACATCAGCGAGCACACCTCAGTGCCTTCAGACCGTCCCCAGGCAGTGGAGTGTCGTGTTGGGGTTGGGAGGGGCCGCGGAGTCTGCCAGCCCACCCTGTCTGGTCGCAGGCCCCACATGGAGGACAGTTTCATTTGGCCCAGAGCAGAGGACATCTCTTTCCTACAGGCCTGTAAATGAAATAGAAGAGATTGTGAAGCAAGCTTATCTCCACCAAATCACAGGGACCGGATTCATTTCCAAGGAGCGGGGGCAGGGGAGGGGGTGCTTTCCCTTCCCAAAGTGTGTGTGTGTGTGTGTGTGTGTGTGTGTGTGTGTGTGTGTGTGTGGTTTATTGGTGTTGATGCATTTGTGTTGAATTTGATCGCGTGCACGCATAGGGTTTAACGGTAGGCGTGTGCGCGTGCACATGGGTTGATGGTGATCACGGATTCTGGCAGAGCCCTGACCGCCTTCGCCCTTTCACCTTTCGTTCGGTGTCAAGCCTGGCTCTGACATGGACAAACCTTTTTCTAGCCAAACGGAAGAGTCGTTCCTGTGTTTTTGCCACGGCACGTGATCAGGAATGGCAGGTCTTTGCGCGAGGAATTGTACCTCCCGCAAATAGTGCGTGGTTAGGGTTGCTTTGCCGACTCAGCTTTGCAGATGTTGCCAAAAAACATCCCAAGGAGCAAAGCCGTGACACCCCCCCAAACCTGCGCAGTAGCCTGAACTCATCAGCCCGGGTTGCGGGTTCAGGAAGACGGGCATCAGTGAGGTGCCCACAGTGATTACACAGTGGGCCCTGATGAGCTATCAATTATAAATGGAATCCACGCAGAATACAACTTCAGTGCATCACTAAGGTGACCTATCTAAAGCAGATCTGTTGGGACATAATAAAAATGAGAGATTTAATCATGTCGTAAGCTGTCTCAGAGTTTTGAAGTATTAGCGGTCTCGCGTCTCTGGGGAGAGGATACCTCTGCATTCTTTAAGCAGGGAAGATACCAGATAATTCTTCTAGCTGTTAACGTGTTCACAAATCGGAATCATCCCTTTCAAAAGTGTCCTTCCGAGGCCGTGAACGAGGACCTGTCTGTGACCGTCACCGTGAGAGGTCAGGGAGGAGGCGGGTGCAACACCTGGTTTTACTGGGATGTTCTGGGCATCCACGAGGACACAGACCAGGTCCCCATGAGCACATCGCGCCGCGCCGCCCTGACATGAGGAACCGGCTCGCCTGGGTTTGCACTCCGCTCCCGCGCTTTCACTGCACCGTGACTTGGGCACGTCACTGTGCCTTGGTGTCCCCATCTGAGAAAGGGAGGGACTGGGACGCTGTTGCGAGCTTTCCGTGAGTTAACGCAGGTAAAGCATTTAGAAGAGAGGCTGGCATGGGGTAAGGGCAAGTAAAGTGTTGGTTACTGATGTGGTAGAGGCCGGACGAGGGAGCCGCGTAACCCCGGCAACCGGAGGACGCCCCGAGGATGTGCGGGAGACGTACCACCTGCCGCTGAGAGTTAGGGAGAAGCCAGAAGCCCAGGAAGCACCCCTGTGTCTGGAGCCATGCGGGCTAGTTCTTGTGGGCTCGCAGGGTCGTCCATGCTGGGCACCAGGTGCACCGGGCCCAGAGCCAGCCCCCGCTTTGGGAGCACCACGGTGCTGGGCAGGGGGCAGACCTGAAGACAGGCATGTGGTTTTACGGCATGCTATTTTAGAAAATACAGCATATTCAAGGGGCGCTGGGTGGCTTAGTGGGTTAAGCCTCTGACTCTTGGTTTTGGCTCAGGTCACGATCTCAGGGTTCGTGAGTTCGAGCCCCAGGTCGGGCTCCATATGCTATACTGGCAGTATAGTATATAGTGTGTGTGTGTGTATATATATATATATATACACACACACACAAGTATTCTATCATGATGTAATAGGTGGCAGAATGGTATTAAAACCCCAAAATGAGAGACTAATTCCAGTCGGAGGATCTGAGGATGGTTTGAGTGGATCCAGAGGAACTCCTTCGTAGAAGGACAAGACCACAGACTCTTTTGTGAGCATCTCCTCTGTGCTGGCCTCATGCCAGGATGTCCCCACCCATCCAAGAGGGACTGAATAAGCCCATCCTGGCACCGATACCCAGCCCCACGACTTGGGGCCCAGCTGCCTTCGGAAAGGGACCGTTTGAATCTTTTTCCACTTAACACATTTGCGACTTAGCTAAGTGTCTTTTTCAAAGTCTAATAAAGCCTTAACAGCTTCGGAAACACCACAGTCTACCCGATACTAGTTGACAATTTGGATTCCGTCTCCAGTGGGAAAGATTCAAAACTGCGGGTTTTAGAAGCTTTTAAAAGCTTCTTGTTTGTGTAATGTTCATTGAGCACAATTCTTTTGCAAATAATGGTCTGCAAATGCTTTAAAGAAATAAACTCCACTTGCTTAGCTGGGGCACATATCTGTCGATGGCAAAACCACAAGCACACATTCTATTAGCTGAATTGTGTGTAATTAAGCCACATCCTCGGAATGATCCGCACCATATGAAGGGACAATATGTGCAGCACACTTTCCGAAAAGATATGTAAAGGGTCCCCAGAAACAAATAATCAGAATTTATCCTAGACAAGTCATTTCCTCTCTCTGGACCTGTTTCCTCGTCTGTAAAATGAGGTAGCAGGGCTGGGACAGCCACAAAATCCTTGGGGTAATGCAGTTCGAAGATTCTCCTGTTACTTGGGGTAACCGTACAGACGGTCCCGACTTACAGCGGCTCAACTGAGGATTTTTCCACTTTGCCAGCGTGATAACGCATTCAGGAGAAACCGTACTTTGAATGTTGAATTTCGGTCTTTCCTTCCCGGGCTGGCGGTGGAGCGCTTGCCGCCTCGCGGTGCTGGGCAGCGACAGCCACAGCCCCCAGCCAGCCAGCCAGCCAGCCAGCCAGCCACGCACCGGCGGCCCTCCTGTGCCCAGGCAGCCGCTCTGCTTCTCACCTTCCGTGCGGCAGCCGGTACCTTCCATGAGACGTTCAACGCTCCCTTGTCCAATAGGCTTTGTGCGAGGTGATTTTTGCTCAACTGCCAGCTATCGTAGGTGTTCCGAGCACGTTGAAGGTAGGCGAGGCTGCTACGCTCCGGTGCTTGGTAGGTTAAGTGTGTTAAATACGTTTTCCACTTAGGATATCTTCAGCTTAACGATTTTACCGGGATGTAACCTCATGGTAAGTCCTGAAAGATTTGTAATGCCTTGGGGTTTTAGGCTCCCCCCACCCCACCCCCCCATCTTCACATAAAAATTGAATGGTAGGGGATTCCCATATCAAATGACTATTCAAATATGAGAATCAAAAGACCAAGACCATGGTTCACACGGAACTCCTGGTCAACCCTGTCCAGGCTTGCCATTGCTCTTTAAGTGGCTCGGAACCCTGGACACGTGGGTGGTGAGGGCACAGGAAGAGCACCTAGAACCTTTCGGCCCTTTCCCGGATATCCCTACGGTCCGAGCGGGAGGCAGAGGTGTGGAGGAGCAGATCCGGAGGCTGACCTCAGCTCTGCAGCTCACCGGCTCTGTGGCCTTGACCCCCTCTCATCCCCCTTCCGTCCTCGGTCAAGAGGACTGTCCGGGCCACCACGGTGGCCGTGAGCACCCGGCAGCTGGCGGCCCTCGGTCCCCTAAGGAAGGTACACCACGTGGACTGAGTGCAATCCGGATTTCCCTGAGCCTGAGAAACAGAAAGCTGGAGCTCAGCTGAGGGACCTGGAGTTGTTTTAGAAACGAAAGTGACCAGCTCCTACTTTCTGAAATTTCACCTCCATTTTCACACAAGTGGAATCCTCACGGTAAAGCAAAATCTGATGCCAGGTTGGTCCTGGATTCTCGGCCGAGTTTCCTGCATTTTCAGCGTGAGGGCTTATAGAATCATCTGCTTTCAGTGGTTGAAAGGAACTTGAGATGTACCAGCTATTTCGAAGTTGTGAAGCAGAGACTGAAATATTTGGAAGTTGAATTTTAAGCCTCTTTTGGCCGGATCAAAGAAACCCAAACTTCTAAAAATACCAAATTAGCTTTTTAAGCATAGTTTCTATCTTTAGTTGGAAAATGTGTGCAGTGTATGCTCCTGGAGCCTACTTAAATGTATCCATTGAAACGAGCATTTACCTTGGGAAAATGAGGCGTTTGGCCTGGGCTCATACTGAAGTCCTTTTCTCTGCCCCCGACGTCCCTGGCCCCCCGAGTCAGGATTCCACGGTATAGACGGGCCTCTCGCCTTTGCCTTAGTTCATCCCTGTCCTCTCGCCGGAGTTGGTCGTGGGATCGATCATACTTTTGAAAACCTCCACGAGCAGACGTGGGAAAGAACTTTCAGTTTACGTGCCATAAATTAAAATGGATGTGCCTGCTGGGGCATAATCTGAAGCATTTGTATTTGGGTTTCAAATGTGTTCTGTGATGCTCTTAGCAGCAGATTGGCCTTTGTCACCGCTGTGCTTGTTCAGATTCAAGTTTGTCTTTATTTTCCCAAACCGGCCTGGACTGGCCGTTGCAGAAAATGGCCCAGAATCCTGTTGAGTGATGGGGGCCCGGGGGCCTGGGCTAGAAAACATGGGGCAGAGTGTTCACAAGAAGTGGACTTGACCTTCAGCACTTCTATTACAGATGCTTTGGAGACAAAGCGTTTTTGCCATACCTAGTTGGCCATGGCCGTGGGGCCTGACCCGTGGTCACTGAGGGAAACACTCGCTCACATACAGCCAGATGGGGGCACAGGAGCATCGGCTAGGGGCTGTGTTCCCAGGAACGCGGAGCCTGATCTCCAAGAGTGGGACGTGGTCTCCCCAGGCCTCTGCCGAGCATCTCGAGCTTTCGCGTTCCCGGTCCAGACCGGCCCTTGGGTCAGCTGACCTCCTTGGGGCTGTCTGGGGACTTGGGGTGGGATCTCCACCAGTTTTGCCTTGTTTGGAGGAGAGAGGATCCGGGAGGAGGGGCAGTGAAAAACGGAGTTTTCTGAAGCACCTGCTTTGTGCCAGGCACCAGGCTGAGCACGTGCATGCACGTCAGCCAATTAAACGCTCACGACAACCGTGGAAAGATCCTTTCCCCCTTTTGCATCTGAGGAGAGGGTGAGGCTCAGAGAGGGCCCTGGCCTCCCTAGGTGGTGGGGCTGGTAAGCAGTAGAGCTGATACTGAGCCCCGGCTCATCCGACCCTACAACCATGCTTTTGCTGCGACGCTCTTCCCGTCCTGATCGCGTTCTGTCTGCTTTCAAAAAGATTTCACAGAGAGAACGAACAAGGCGGCGGGGCTGGGAGCGAGTGGGGAAGGAAGAAGAAACAAAGGGAGGGGAAAACAGTGACGGGGCCCAAAGCTGGGTAACCATCCAGTTCTGGTTCCAGGCCTCGTATGCTTCATAGCGGGGAGAAGCGGTCCCTACTTGAGCTTCCTAGCATCCAGTGCAAAGAGGGCGACCAGATGGGTCACGTGACTCCTACTATCCATGAGCTAAAAACGGAGTATTTGTGTGGGAAGAGCACAGCTCCTCTGGTACTGGTTTGTGTCTGGATTTACGAGCTGTGGGAGACACGTTCTGATTTTAGATGCAGGGCAAATGTGGCGTAGAAAATCGTGATCGTTAGAAACAGAGAACTCTGCCTGTCTGAAGCCTCTTGGTTCCCTCTTCTTAGGCACATACTGTTTTGGGACAGGGAGGTTTATGAGAATTTTCTTGGTCTGGGTGAAGATCGGGGTGGGGGTGGGGGCTGTCTCACGGAGCCCACGCCACAAACAGCCTGGAGGAGGGCAGAGCCCCGCGGAGCCGGCGCCGGGGTGTCCTCCAACCCTCGGCGCATGTGCACACCCTGGCTCTCCCTGGACTCCGGCTCTGCCGGCGACCTGCTTCGGCTGTGTTCGCGCGGTGGAACGATGTCCTCGGCGCATCCTGTGTACCCCTGACCTTGCGTTGAGCCGCCAAGACGGGGAGAGGCTCCCTTGCTCCTCACAGCCCTTAGTTTCGTTTCTAGAACTTCAGGGCAGGACCCTGACCCAGCGCGGGACCCCTGTCTCCTTCAGACCGGTGTGCACCGGCCCCCATTGGGCGTCGGGAGCCCGTTCCCTTCTCCACATGCGGAGATGCGGCCTCACGCCTTCAAGGAGTCATGGCTTCCTGTCCCCACTGACCCGGACAGCGTTCTCATCAGTGACCGTAGGGTGACAAGCTCTGGATCTCATGACTGACCAATCTAACCGGCTACCGCCTTCCTTTATTTGATTCTAAAACTGGTACCGGGGCGTTAGAGGATTGCTTTTCAGGCAGCTGAAGTCCCTGCTTGTGCACCTGGGGCGTGATTCAGGAGGGAAGGAGGAGATTCCTCCTCTGTCCTTGTCCAGGCGCTCAGGCCCGTGGAGTGCTTCTGGGTGTCCGCACAGCTGGGCCTGCTTCCCCCAGCCGGGTGCCTTCGGATTTCCCGTGTGGCCTCAAGTCGCCTCGTGACCTTCCCCGCTCCGTGTCCCCGGCCCCCAGGTGACATCAGCTCCCGCCCCGTGGCTCTGCGGCCCGGGCAAGACACATCTCCTGCTCTTGGCCCAGCCCCTGGAAGGCACTCGTTTCCTAGGAGAGGCTGGCCTCAACCCCGACAAGCCGGTGCCAGGACGCGGTCTGCTGATTGGAGCATTGGGGGCCGCACAAGTCCCCTATTTGGATTAGGTTTGCTAGACACACCCACAGGAAGCATGCTCACTTGGTTAAGTGCACACTCACCCAGTGTCCCCAAACTGAACATGTCCTTGTCATCAGCACCCAGAGCAGGAATGTTACCAGCACCCACAGAAGCCCGTGGAATTGGAAAAAGGTTTACAGGAAGGAGGAAAGCAAAACGGTCTTCACAGACTCCCTTATGGGACAGGCTCTGGCACACTTTTCCCCTGGCCCCAAACCCTCATTTGGAAGATTAGGAATCCGACCCGGAAGGGATGAGTGGCTTGACCAGAGGCCGGGGCCACGGAACCAGCTCTCCCAAAATCTCAGTTCAGTGCTCTTTTCTGTAAACCACAGTGGTGAGCGTTTTTTAATTCTCTCTTCATCTCTTATAGATTGTTAGGAGATGAAATGCCATATTAATATTTTCAAAAGTTCTCAAGAAATTTGAAGTGCAGTATAATGATTAAGATAGAAACTAGGAAACGAGAGCTTTTAATCCCAGCTTACAGGAAATTCTAACTAGTAGGAAATCTAATTCAGGCCGTCCTGGGAAACATCACACGCTCTGAGATGAAAGTCAGCTAAATTGGGATCTAATTCTATAATCTAAATATAGATGTAGATATATTACAGGTTGGCCTTTTCAGCTCGGGAGAGGATCATTCACTTTAAAAAGTGCCTTTTGTGTCAGGAGAGCTGGTGGCCGTGGTGACAGCTCAGAAGGGCAAGGAGGGGCTTTTGCTATTTTATTCCTCAGTCTTTCTTAAATCGTATAATAAGAATGCATTTGTACATTACATGTGTAATACACAAATGGAAAGGACAGGAGGGAAGAGGGAGTGTTTTCAGGTCCTGGGGTTCAGCCACCAAGAGGGAGCGTTTTGGGGTGTGGACGGGGGAGGTTTTCAAGTGGCTCTTGCCTTTCCTGCCGTAGTGACTGTGGCAGATGAGGGTGGTCAGCTGCCCCCGATCCGTGGGACACAGAGAGAGACCCTCCCGAAGTCAACTTAGCTGTTAGCCATTGTGTGGCAGGGGCTGTTTTATTTACAAAATGTTCTATCACAAAATTAACATGCTCATAAACATGAAACCATTTGCAGATTCGCATAACCTAAGAAAAAGGTAAAGTCCCCTCTCTGTCCCATGTTTCTGAGGGGACTTTCACCACTATTAATTACATAGCATGTGCCTATTTATTTTGATGGTTGTTTTCCCCTATCTGAACGTAAAGACCAGGATCTTCTCTTTTGTTCACAAGGTCACTCAGGCACCGGGAAGAGTGTGTTGCACGCAGTAGGTGGCACATAAATGTCCGTGGAACAAGTCCATGCTGCGGCGGGCATCTTTGTACATGAGCCCTTGACCCTTGGTGCAGGAACTGCTTGCGGATGGATTTACTTAGGTGCAAAATCACTGGGCCGTAAGATTCGCATGTGGTTTCCTTTTGCTGGTTCTCTCAGTCATCAAAATGGCATCCCCTCAGTTGTCACTCCTCACCAGGTCACAGAAGAGACAGTGGGACTGTCCTTTTCCTCACACCCCTACCAGTACTGGCCATGTGTCCGCTGTTACGTCTTCCACTGGTAAAAAATATATATATATTGCTTCAAGTTCACATTTCATCAGTCAGCAGTCAGGTCGGTCCTTTGGCGTGTCTCGGCCCGTGGCGTCTCTCGTGTAAACTGCCTCTTGACCTTCGTTGCCCATTTTTCTCGCGAGTTGCTTGCCTTGTCTTGGTTCTCACTGGCTTTCAGAGTGAATGGTATTTAATTCTTCCTCTCTTATGAATTACAGACATTTCTGCCCAATCTATCATTTGCCTTGTAAATATAAACATTTTTTTATGATATTCTCTTACAGCAATGGAAGAGTTCTGGTTTTTCGTTGGTTTTTTTTTTTTTTCCCCCCCAAGTCGGAGAGCGAATTTTCCCAGTGCAGTACTCTTTTAAATACTCTGAATCAAAGAGAAGAAAGGTTGGTCTCTGAGAGATGGGGATTGGGAGCCAAAAATATGCAGAGCAATTTTAATTTAAAAACCCAGACGGGAGCAGGCGTTTGAAATGAATTTCCCCTAAAAGCCAAAACTTGTAGAAATGATAGCCCGAGGGCTTTCCAGAGAGCTGTAATGAGCATTCCTGCGATCAGCCTTGACTCTTTCCCTTACTCTTTCCGGGCCACGAAGGAGCCGAGGACTAGTGTGAACGTGGCGACATTGTGGCATTTAGGACGGTGGCGTGATCACATGGGCCGACACGCTCTAAACTCGCGTCGGTCCGTCTGCCGCGCCTCATCACACCCGAGGTGTGCGCATCCCGCGTCCCGCTTTGTACACCTGTCCCGCGCGCATCGCAGTTCGGAGGAAACAGAAGTCACCGTAACTCACATTACAGAGAATTGTTTAAATTAGCCTCGGCTCCCTTGAGTGGATACCGAAACTAGAATTTGAATACGCTTTTCCTTTCTTGCTTTTCACTTCCCCTTAACCCACGCAGCTCAGACCCTACAGCCACCTTCACCTGGGCCACGGGGCCCCGTGAGAGGGGCACCCTGGGCCTCTCTCACTGAGCCACGGCTGGTGCCAGCCCAGCACCTGCCCCAGGCTGTGCCCTGCCGTTCTTGCCCCTGCCCCCGCCCTGGCCCCGGGAGTCCCCAGCGCTCACACCCCAGGCTCAGGTCCTTATCCTGCGACACTGGCACACGTTGTCCCGCATATTGTTTCCCTTTTCTGCCTGTCTACGCAGACAGACTGGAACGTTAGTCCCAGGAGAGCAAAGGGACCCTTTATGGTCATTTCACGGCTGCACCTCCAGCCCCCAGCACAGAGCCTGGGATGTAATAGGTGCTCAGTAAATACCAGCCGACTAGCTGGCTGGATCTTCTGGTGGGGGGAATAATGACTGATGATTACAAGTTACAGAGGGGCTACCCGCCCTTTCCCATAAAGCCGGGAGTGCCCATTTAATTGCAGAGGGACTTAGCTCCTGGACAAGCCGTACAGATGTAAGCTCTCAGAGGAGGAGTGCTTTTACTACTCAGAAAATGTTCCAGGTGACGAGTGGAGAGACACCGGCGTGCCCTAGCCTGTGAGGCTGGAAAATTGGGTTCTGGGCTGGAGGAGCAGGCGGGGGCCCCCTGGGGCAGGCCGGTGTCCAGGGCCCCCGGAGAGAAGAGGGGCTTGACGGGGAGACCCCGGGGGCTCTCCCCCCTGAGCAGGTTATCTCACACAGAGGCAGAACCTAGTTTGAATTTGGTAGTGCTTAGAAGTTTGAACGTTTGGCAGAAGCCCGAGTTAATGCAATAGCGTGAGAAATTGATGTTATTGGATTTTGAATTGCAGTCAGATAAGCCTTATAATTAATTATCAGTGTACTATTATGAATCAAGTGTTGGGTTAAAAAGATCACGTCTAGGGTCTCGCCCATAGAGTAGCAACTCAGAAACAGCTCCAAAGAGAAGATTCCTCGGGATTGACTCCCCAGTGGTCCTTAATCGGCCTGTGTGTTTGGGCAAGATTGTCCCCCGTCACCGGGCCCCGGTTTCTTATGTCCTCGCTCATTGTGTTCATTCAGCCGGTGTGTTTTGGGCAGTCTGTGGATGCCAGGCCCAGTGGGAGGTGCGGGAGTGCAGTGAGCAGGGACTCACCGGCTGAATGGAGGGGCTTTGGTCCAGCCCTAAGCTCGTGAAGCAGGGACCCACAGGGACGCTCCAGGCCGAGGGTAGTGTGATTAACATCGCGATAAAAAAAAGGGCTTCTATCCTGCTGCCTCTCAAGAATACAAGACCTTACAGAGTAAGCACTTCTGTGTTAGCAGATCAGACCAGTTCTCTGCCTGGCACTGGAGCGGAAAATGACAATGGAGAGCAAGTGGTAGCTTGGTCCCCGGGGAAGGCCCCGAGACTTTGGCTTCTCCCCTCTTCTGACCCGAGGGACAGCTGCTGTGATGTTGATGGCCTCCCTGTGCCCTTCGTCAGCTCTTCACTGTGTACGTTCCCCTGCCAGCCAGTCCTCAGGGTTAACTCTGTGGTCCGGGACGTCCCGGAAGCCACAGCTCCCTGCATCGTTCAGGGCTTTCTCCCCAAGATGAGTGCACTGGTCCTTTCTCTCCTCTCTCCTAATCCAGCCTTTGGATGCAGTTTTCTCGGTACTTAAACGCCAGAGTTTTTGTTTTCTGATTTTTGAGCCACCAAGTTATACTCTGTGTCTTGGAATTTTGAAAATAAACAGAAAATTAACGTGTGAACGGCCGGCTTGGCCTAGGGGGCGCTACAGACACCCCCTCACTTGCTCCAGGAGCTGAGCAAGGGTAGGTCTGTGGCGCGAACACTCCCCTGCTCCTTTTCGGGAATCCTGACCCGGCACTATGGCCCCCAGCCCCCCTCCTTTACTCGGCTGTGTTTTCTCCATTGCATTTAACTGTCTCCTGACACATCACCTCTCTGTTCGACACCTATGTTTCCCCATTAGGATGTAAGTTCCGTGAATACAAACACTTGTTTCGTTTCTGTATCCGCCATAGTGCCTGGCACGTAGCAGGCCCCGGAATATCGGTTTGATAAATGATGGAGATCAACTCAGGACACAGACGGCGAGTCTGGCCTGAGCTTCACGGAACCACCAATTGCTTAGTGGCCGAACGAGGGTGGCGGGCCATTCCCAGGAGGGGCTCTCCGTCACTCTCTTTGACAGATGCGTGTTTATAGATATTACGTCTAGAAGATTCTGAGTGGTCTCTAAGTCGTGGATACAGATGTCAGGAACTCTGAAGTCTCGAGTCTCGAGACTCTAATGAAACCAGGAATGTTGCCTGGTCACATTCGCAGGAGGGAAAGTCGGCAATTGTTTTCTGTATTCACCAGAATGACCTGCAATCTGAAAGTGGCAGGAAAGGAAGAAAACCGAACCCCGAGAGGCTTATGCAAGTATATCTGTGCAGGTATCTTCTTGCCTGCTGATGGCTGGATTTTCTCTTTATTACCTGCATGTCAGGCTAAAAGGTATGAGTCAGCTATGGCCAATAACACACCAATAAAAAAGGGTTTGCCCTCAGAGATTTCTCTTCTTCCAGAGTTGGGAGGGTTATCAGCGTCCGCAAAAAGCAGAAGGAAGGTCTGCTCTGTGCTCCTGGGCAGAGAAGCCCCTGCTGGCCTCGCCCTTCATCCCAACGGCAGCGCTGCGGACACCGCGGTTCCCCAAAGTGCTCCCATCACCCAGACGGCGCGGCCCAGAGAATGTGGCTCTGCTCGGACGCAGTGTGGACTGTAGGTGTTCCGGATATGAACTCTTCAATGCTGTCACATGTATTCTCCTTAAAGCGATTATTCTGAGGGTGGCAGCCTCTGTTTTAGAAAGCAAACCTTGAAAAAGGAAAAGAAAAAGCAAAAGCAAGCCCATGGGCAGCCTCTTCCCCCGGGAGCCTGGCCTGCTGCCCCCACCGGCGGCCGTCCCTCCCTCCCTCCCTCTGTGGGCTGAGACGTGAAGTCTCTTGGTGCCCCTGACCCCCCACACCATTGCTGTTGTTCACACTCAACAGCCACTTAGGAGTCATCGTGGCCAGTGGACTGGAAGGTGTTGGGCGTGGGCCCCGCGTCTTAATTTGTCCTGACTTCCTTGCCGGTTAGCGCATAGGTGCCCCTCCCAGGAGTAGGGCGAGCGGGTGGTTCACCTTTCTAAACCTGTTTCCTAATCCATGCGTTGTACCCACACTGCAGGATGGTTGGGTGTGCAGGTCCTCGTGCACAAAGGGTGCTCAGTAAATATTTTCTTCCCTCTTTTGTGGCCTTCATTCTCAAATGCTCAGATTGTCCTCTTAAAAAAATTGCTCGTGGGGCGCCTGGGTGGCTCAGTCGGTTGAGCTTCCGACTTCGGCTCAGGTCGTGAGGTCGAGCCCTGCCTCGGGCTTGCTGCTGGCAGCACAGAGCCCCCTTTGGGCTCTTCTCTCTGCCCCTCCCCCGCTCATTCTGTGTGTGTGTGTGTGTGTGTGTGTGTGTGTGTGTGTGTGTGTGTGTATGTGTGTGTGTCTCTCTCTCTCTCTCTCTCTCTCTGTCTCTCAAAAATAAACATTAAAAAAAATTGCTCCCGACAGCAACATGCCCTGTACCCTATTGGGCTGTTTTTACTTAACCGTTTTCATGAGTGTCCCATGGGACTGGGTTTTCAAGGCCATGCACCGCCCCCCACCCCCACCCCCGCCCGACCGCCGCAATTTCACATGGCGCAGGCCCCGCCGCGGGAGGTGGCCCCCGCCTGGGAAAGCTAGACATCAGTGAAAAATGCTGGGGGTGCTTGGCCTCCGCAGAACCTGGTCGTAAAACCGGTGCGTTCTCAGGACAAAACGAACACTGTTAAAAATAAAACGTGCGTGCGAGAAGAAATACATTTGAATACGAGGGCACTGCAAACAGTTTCGCAAGGTATTAAGGTCGCATTAATCTTAATTTTATTATATATTAAAGTTTCTAACTTTTCAAATAATGCAGTTTTCGTTGTTTTAAACCGTCTGAGAATTATAGAGCTATTTGGTGTGGCTGTCAGGCAAGGACTCCTGCCATTTATTGGGGCCCTGGTTTTATTTAATAGCCAGATGAATGGAACAGTTAATAAAAGAAATATTGCTTTATTCCCTGACATTTATGTCCTTGGTTTCCAATAAAGAATTGAAATTATGAATAGTTGATGGTTTAAATTGATGTTTTATGTTGAACGCTAGCTATAATTTGCCCTCTGAGGATTGTAATACCGAGAAACAGATGGTTTTTCACAGTAACAAATTGCTATGTGTATACAGTCTATAGTCTTGGCTTTCAGATACTTTCACCTTCGGTTCCGCGCCGCCCTGCTGCTGGCCGACCAGGGGAGACGCGGCGGCGCTGGGAAGGGCTTCCCGCGCCGGGGTGGGGACACAGCCAGGCCCCCGGGGTTCGGGGGCGGATCAGATGGGAACCCAGGAAGTGCTGGGCCCCAGATGCTGCCGGTACCTGCACTGCGGGCCCAGCCTGGGAACCCGGGGCCAGGAGGAGCCGCCGGCCTTCGGGAGACGCCCCTCCCAGGTTACGGTGGCGGCTCTGAGGCGGCACTACCGCGTGTGACATTCAGATGCCACGGGCACTGCCGACCTCCCCGTCCTTCTGGAACAAGCGGCGAGACGCAGGGGAGGCGACTTGCTGCATTTTGCGGGACAGACACTGAGAGCTCGGGCCCTGGAGCCAGGTGGCCCGAGGCCCTGGCCTGACTGCCACCGGCCGGCCCGGCGACCTTGGGGACGTTCCCTGATCTCACGTCCCTCCGTCTGTAAAACGTGAATGACGGCAGGAGCCGCCTCCCTGTTACAGGGATTGAATGAGATGATCCCATAAAACAACAGGAGGCACCGTGCAGGGTTCAAAGTACGGTGCCCGGTAAATGATGGCGGGGGTGCTGCTGAGCTGGGCCAACAGGAATTACAAGGCAGAGAGCGCCAGCATGGTCGTGAGCCCCTCAGAGCCTCCTTGTTCATCGGAGCAAGTGCCCGCGCCGGTTGCTTCAACAGCCGTGCGTGAGGGCTGCAGAAGTGTACTTTCTGGAATGCTGAAAAAATTTATCTATCTATCTATCTATCTATCTATTTATTTATTTATTTATTGGGAGAGAGAGTATGAGTGGGGGAAGGGCAGAGAGAGAGGGAGACACAGAATCTGAAGCAGGCTCCAGGCTCTGAGCTGCCAGCACAGAGCCCGACGCGGGGCCTGAACCTACGAACCGTGAGATCATGACCTGAGTCGAAGTCAGGTGCTAAACCGACTAAGCCACTCAGGCACCCCTACTTTCTAGAACGTTTTCGGGAAACATCGTTTCCCCGGAGTAAGGCCCCTGAACAGTAATCCTCCAAAGTGCCTCTGTGGCGTTGGCCCCCGAGGTGCCGTCCTGGGAGGAGGGTCCAGGCCGTCTCGGGCCCGGTGGCTGCCGAGGCTGGTGGGTGTCCCACAGAAACGTGGAGCTGGGTGAACTGTCGACATGTGAACCAGAGGCCCTGGCAGACGGTGCAGGGATGCTTCCGGATACAAAGTGGTTCCTGCTCGCGTGTGTCATTTTGCACAAGTGATCACAGCACTCGGTGATTGCAATTCATAACGATGCACTTGAAGTCAGAACTTAATATTTTTGTAAAATTTCCTCAGTTGACCTTAGTTCTCTCTTCTTCTAAGAAGAAGGTTGAATTCAGTGCTTTTCCTTGTTTTGTTCCACGAGCTTGTTTGCAGGGCATTTATTTATTACTTAGAATGCAAAGCTCTTTTCCACAAGGAAAGAAAACCTGAAAGTGTTTGAGCTCCTGGTTGATTGAACAAAAAAACCTGCCTCGTGACTCACCTAAGAGAAAACTAGCAGCATTTTCCAAATACCTCTTCTGAGCTTCGCTTGGCCTTTTACTGGATCCTCCCAGGGGGGATGAGGCCAGGGTGCTTCCCGACGCCCCGTCGCCGTGCCGGTGCGCGACGGAGCCTGGGTCCGAGCTGGTCTCTGTCACAGAGCCCCCGCTGTCACTCCGCCTCGTCTGCCTCCGTGAAGGACCCGGGCTGAGCTCTGGAGACCAATAGAGCCTGCTGGTCCGGAGCAGATGTCTTTGTGGACCTCTTCCCCATCCGGAACGTGAGGTTATAGACGCAGGACCAGCGCGGAGCTTGGTCCCACTTCAGATTGTTCAACATCTCCCTGCAGCCTGCGGGACAAATCCGTCTCCTTCCGACCCCAAGCCCGTCTCCAGCCTTGCCGACCTCTGTGGAGCCTCCGGTCTGTCCCCTCCCTGCCACTTCCTGCACTCTGCCTTATTCGTCCATACGCTTCGCTCACGGCTCAGCTCGGGTCCCTGCCGCCCTGGAGCTCTGACTCCTGTGCACGATGATGCCTCCGACGAGTGGCAGCAGCCCTCGTGTGGGGTTCGTCGTGCTTCCTCCCCAGTTAAGTCCCCTCGCCCGGACACAGTGCCCCGCACATGGAATGGACGAGCGTGGGCCACGTGGCCCACCGCCAGGTGCCTCTTTAATGGTGAGATCCGAAAGGCGGGGGGCACTGTGCGCTAGTCACGTCGTGGCAGTGGTGACTGATGGGTTGTCATGGCCTCAAGTGGGAGAGCTGATCAGTGTGGAAACACTGCTTGTCTCGAAGTCTGTCATGGATCAGAGTCATTTCAGAGCTTTTGGACATTTATTTTTTAATCAAAAAGAAATTGGTCTCGTGAGTGTTAGGGGCCTTTATCCTGAGTGCTCCACGTGACGGCGGAGCCCCTCAGGCTCCCTTACAAGAGGCAAGGACAGGGACAGTGTCTTCCTTGGTCACCGCCGTGGCGGCACAGAGCACCTGCCCGAGGGCTTCTCGGAGGGCCGACTGGGGACTCTGGTGGCGGTTCCGATAGAATACACGAAAGCAACAGAATCGGTCTGGCGCCCTAGTATTCCTGACGCAGGCTAAAAACAAACGTGTGATGCATTTTATGTTGGGAATAAGTTCGAAATAACTGTTGGCCAGAAAGGCCAAGGTCAGAAAAGGTGGAGGTCCCGCTGTCAGCCCCGGCGTCTCCCAGGTGTCCCGAGTGCCGTCTTCACGGCCTGCATCATCCCAGCGGGGGCTGGGGTGGGAGGTGGGAAACCCGGGCTGAACCCTGACGTCCGGGGTGAGCTGTGAAGAAAGCGTCACCCTCCCTGGCTGGGAAAGCTCGAAGCTTTATCTGCGGTGCCCGCACCACGGCGGGCCTCACCTCACCTGAAATCTCTTCCTCGTCAGCGGCAGCCCTCCTGGCTGGGTCCGCACCGACTTCTCCTCCTCTGCACCTCCTGCCTCAGACCTCTTCCCCCAGTCTCACATCTCCACTGCGGTTTTTCCGTCGCTCCCAGCTCCACAGCCCTGCTCATGCGCCCTCCCGTCCCTCACGTGGCCGGCCCTGCAGACCTCTCGCAGTTCCCAGGTCTCTGGGGGGTGCTCGTGATCTTCCCTGCCTCCCGGCGCGTTTGGAACGAGGCCTCCACACCCTGACAGGCACCCCGGGGCTCTTGGCGACGATGGGTCCCACAGCCCAGTACCAGACAGACTCGGCCTCGGCCCAGATGCGCCAGGCTCCCCGTGCTCGGGACGCCGGGGTCCCCTCTGGAAGCGAGGGCTCCCACGTTCCGGGGCCTTTGGGCTTGCTCGTTCCTCTCCTTTCGCCTGTCGACATCCTGCCCACCTTCCAAGGCCCAGCCGGGCCGCCTGCCCCTCTGTGACCTTCCCAGGCCCCCCTCCCCTCCCACAGTACCTTCCTCACTCCGTCCCGCCTCCGTGCATGGCCGAGGGCCCCGCCCCGCTCCTCCTAAAGAACCAGAGACCCTGGGTGGTGGCGTCCCCACTGGCGCCTCGCCTACGACCTTGCCTGTGCCGGGCGGTGCTGATGACGACAGTAATAGCAGGAGTGGTGGCTGGCTTTGTGTTAGGCACAGCGCTCGGTGCTCTGCAGCCGCCATTATTTTATTCCACCTCACGGCATCCCGGTGGGGTGGGTAATCATCTCTGGATTTCACAGATGGGAAAACACAGGCCCCGAAGCATCAGGGAAGTTTCCAGGCTCTCACGGAAGGTCACGGAGCTGCCCAGGGGCAGAGCCCACACTCAAACCCAAACCACTGGCCGTGCTCAGTGTGAATTTTAGCTGAAGGTCCTCGTGTTTAGGAGTTCGAAGGCCGGTTGCGGGTGAGGAGGCCCGGTGCTGTCGCCTGATGGAAGCTGAGCCTGGCAAAGAGACGTCCTGGGTGCACCCGGCGGGTGGAGGCACGGCCGGAGGGCGGGCACCGTGTGCTGACCCCAGCCTGGTTTCCTCCAGCTGCTCGCGTTCTCATCTCCTCCGTCACCCCCACCGCCAGGTGCATGGAGAGCAGAAAGGCAGCCGCGTGGGTAGATTGGGGCAGAGCGTGGCTCCCCGTAAAGGACACCCGTCGGGTCTCTCCGCACCTGCTTTCTGTGGCTGTAGTTCGTGTGTGGGTTCCTGTGCTCCGGGGAGTGACGACGACGACGGCCTCACCACGGCGGAGACGAGCCACACTGGGGAGAGGGTGAGGGGTGGAGGGCGGCCACCCCCGGGGTGGTTCCTGCAGCCCCAGCCCTGCCGGGAAGAACAGGTACAGTGCAGTGACCTTAAGTTCATTCGGCACACGTGCGTGCTCGTCTGCCCCAGAGTCTCTCCAAGTTCGTGTGGTTACGTCCCCGGTGACAGATGACGAGCCGTCTGGCTTCATCGGGCCCGGGGCCGTGCAGGGCGAGGGAAAGCCCGTTTGGCCGCTCGGCGCTCCGTCTTCCCTTTGGTAGATGGTTCTGGGTGCATCCAGAATAGAGGAGCGTCGGAGTGAAAGGTTTTGTGTTAGAATAGCATCTGCATGCAGATAAGAGTCAACGGGGTACGTGGAGAAAATGAACTTGAAAAAGGCCAGGTAAGTAAAGTAGCTGCTAAGTGTACCAAGAAGCAGGACTCCCCGACGTGTGGTCGGGGAGAACCACCGGCTGTATTTCTTCCCTTCTCAATCCCCCAGCTCCTCAGCCTTTGCACCGGGTAATGCTGCTGACGTTCCTGGTGGAAACCCCGGGGAGAGGGCGGCCAGCAGAAGTCGCAGGACAAAAGCCACGGGGATTTCAGAATCCCCTTTTCCTTTCAGTGTGTGTTTGCACTGAGCCACGCCAAATGCTGCTTGAGCCTCCGGGACGGGGTGAACTTGCCGGGCTGTCCAGGTGCTGCTGAGGCCGTGTCCCCTCCCCACCCCCACCCAGCTCAGAGAGGCAGCACTTCCCCGGGTGGCTCATGAGATCCGGCACTTCTGGTTTCATAACATTAAAAAGAGTACCTAAGAAAAACGCTGTGGAAACGCAAATAGCGTTCGAAACAAACGGTGGGTTCCCCTCCCTCCCGCCACCGTGGGCGGAGCAGTTGAAGCGCTCCACAGTGGCAGCTGAAATGTTGTCCCCAAGAGAAGCCAGGCACCCAGGCCAAGTGCCGAGGTCACTGCTGAGACAGCACTCGTGGTCTGTGTCCCAGGTTAAGCGTGGACGCAGTCAGAGAGGGTCACTGGAGGAAAGCCAGCTCCTCTAGCGTGGAGGTTTCCCGCTCAGTGTTTTGAAGCTCCTGGGGAAGTGGGGAGGGGGCTGGCCTTACCGGCCTCCCCATCTTCCACCAGAGTAGTTCCATCTTTGCCCACACACACCCAGGTACCACATCTGTGTAAAGTTTTGTTTGAAAATAGTTTTCTACAACCAAAAATATAAAATAAAAGGTTTGAAAATCACTAACCTAGACTCTCACCTCCTTGTTTTTGATTTGGGAAACTTAGGACCACAGAAGGGAGGTGGCCGGCTAGTGAGCTGGGTGCCGGTTGTCACCTCACCTCATACACTGGTTGGTGGGTCCCCAAGGACCATGTGCCCAGTGCCCATCAAGGGTGTGTCGAGGCTCAGTACTTGGTTGTAAATTGGAGTAAATAGACGTTTTCCAGTTGGCCATATGGCCCATAGGATGACACTGATTTAGTTCTCTTATTTCAGCTTGGCTGGAGAGGTAAACTCAGACACGAAAACGGAAAGTCAGATGGTCGTGGCTGTGTCTGGAAGGTGATTCATCAAACTCTCGATGGGTTAACAAGACTTTGCTCTTGTATCATTTGAGGGGTTTCTTTGTTTATGGCAATTATATGCCATTAGAAAGTAACGTAGTTCCATTTTCAGTAGAGAATAATACAGTATATATATATAAGTATATAATACCCCAGTCTTCAAATCTGGGGACCTCTGACCTCCCAAGTTGGGCTGGGCTTGCTGTGCCGACCGCAGTCAGCTCGGGGTTTCATCCGGGTTTCAGCTTTTCCCCTCTCTGTGGCATCCTCTCCTTACTGCCCACTATGTCCCCAGTCCCTTCCTCTGGCCTCGGCCACCGGCCCTGGACCGTGTCTCCAAGTGCAGAAGACACCCTCGGGCCTTGTCTTCCGCATGCCTTCACCTGAGAATGCACCCCTCCCTGGTTTCCTGAGGTCCCCTCTCTCTGTCATCATGGCGTTCCTGGGAGCACACACTGGCCCTTTATACACCTGTGTGTCTGTTCAGCGGGCTGGGACTTTACGAGGGCATCACTTACTCTCTCTGTCCCTCAGCTCCCAGCCCGACCAGCTCTGGGTCCATTTACCCAGTGTCTCTGTGTGTCAGAGTGTCCAAAGCCAGCATAGTGATCTCTGCTTGCTCGGGCTTTCTGCCTCCCTGGTGGTGGCTGCGTCGCCCACTGAGCCGCCCCGGCCTGCAGCCCGGGAGCGACCATGTGGCGCTCGCCTCCCTCATCAGCACATTACCAGGCTCGCCAAGCTCATCTTCTAAAGGCCTCAGGTTCATTCATTTTTCTCTCCATCATGCCTTACGAGTCGCTTTGATTTTATTTTTTCTTAGCTTTTATTTTATCTAGAGCTCTGCTGGTTATCGTCTTAGCAGTCTCTCCGAGACACCTCGGCCAGCCTTGCGCACCTTTAATTGGCTTTCTTTGCCCAGACAGTTGGATTTAGACCTGGGCCGAAGGCGTTGGCTCTCTCTGTTCTTGCCTTCCGGTACCACTTGTTATCTGCCTCCCGAGGATGTTACAGAGGGCTTTGCTTTCGTTGGTGGAGGGCATTTAAGAACTCATTTATCCAGAAGAGAAACCGTAGGAACCGGGTGGCTTTGGTGACTGCCGATGGACTGTTATTGGGAACCGTTGGAGGTCGGGATCTCCAGGCAACCCCCTCCCCACCGCCGTTTTTCCCAGATCGTTCAGGACGCCGCCTCACATCCTCCCGAGAGAGCCCGTTAAAGCCACCCTAGCTGATTTCCTCCTGTTTGTATAAGCCGGAGAAACCACACGCCGTGACATAGCATATACTGTGTACCTCATCGGCTCCTTCCTGTTCTTTCTGCCGTTCTTTTAAAAATTAACGAGTCTAGATTTCTTCTTCTCCTAAGTCAGCACCATCTGAACCTGTCTGGCTTAAATTACGGCCTTCTGCCTTTTGACTAAATGACCCTAATCACATCTCTCTGATCTGAGCGAAGGGTCACTTCTGATCAACGTTGTCAGAACTTCCGGCCACACTCGCCTTGGGAAGTGATCTCGATCACCAAATAGAAAATCAAGTGCCAAAAAAGAACCTTGCCGACTGTGATAAAATGTCCTTAGGCCGTAGTTGTCAAAGATTAGATTTACTTGTACAAAACTCGTGTTGATGTTTGAAAAGCACATGGGTCTGGCCCTGGGCCCGTAGGCAAGACGACACCCTGGTGAACACAGAGCGATTTGTGTTTATGGGGACTTAGCAGATTGGTGGGTAGTTTGCAGTCAGCTTGGCAGTGCTTATTCATATTTATCCAAGAGCTGCAGGGCCATCTGCCTTTTTTTACATTTTGGTGGCGATGTCTGACCTTCCTGGGGAGGAGGACTCCCGGGGAGGCCGTGCCTCGGAGGGCGGCCGGAGGGTGACTGGGCACTTCGGGAGTCGCCGTCCTCTGCTCCGGGTCGGCACTGGGAGAGAGGGCGGAGGGAATGCTGCTCCAAACTGGGTCCCGTGCTCTCAGGCCCAGCTGACCCTGGAGGAGTCCCCGCTCCGGGCCTTCCGGGTGGACGGCAGCCCGTGCCTCTGGCAGCCAGCCCCAGCTGCTCAGGCGTAATGCGGCAAGTCGTTTTTTTCTGGTTCGCCTCTGCCTCGCTTGGCGTGACCAAGCCCGGGGGGGGGGCCCTGGGGCAGATCTGGAGGTGGTGGTACTGAAGCAAACACACAAGGGGAGGAGATGAAGTGAGGGTCCCCAAATGCAGAGCTTTCTTTCTGCCTCCCTTCTTCCTTTCCCGGCATCCTTTTCTCCTTCTTTCTTTCTGTGACTTGTCGATACGGCCCCCTCGCTGTCTCCTCTTTCTCCTCTACCACGGCCTTGCCATCCGATGTCCACCAATAAAAACCACCCAGAAAAATCTCACACCCCCTTCCGTGTGCCTGTCCAAAGCAGCCTGCTCTAGAAACTTCCCTCTGTGTGCGCTTCAGCCCTCCCCTGTGTTGTCCGTATCTGGGCGCTTGCCTTCTGTCCTCCCCATCCCGCAGACGAGAAGAACAGACTCGTAGTTAGGAAGCTGCTCGAAGCCACCCGGCCCCTGACGGAGGAAGCCAGCCAAGCGCAGCTGAGAGCCGGGCTCCAGGGCAAGGCTTTGCCGACAGGCCTCGGCTCTCCCTTCCCGCCTGAGGATCGCAGGGAGGGTTGACTGTGGGTCAGAGTGTCTGGTCATAAGGCCGACCCCGCCCAGCGCTGCGGGGCCCTGCCGGCCCCCCCAGAGCAGCTCTCACTGGCCTGGCCTCCCCACCCTCAGCCCTGGGGCTCCCCGGCCGCGGAGCAGGCGCCGCTCAGTTACTGTGTCGTCCTGGCCGTGCACCCCCCCCGGCCCCACCCCGGGACCTGGCACAGAGCCATGAGCCTTGTAAAGATTGCTCTCCGCTTCCCCACGTTTCCGGGGTGTCCAGAGTGCCCACTGCGGAGCTGAGCCTGGGGTGCACGGATGAGGCAGCCACTTCCTGACCCCCGGGATGGGGGCGTCCCAATACAGGACAGACCCCGGCCGAGCGTTCCCCCAGGACGGCCTGGAAGGCACCCGTCGTCTTCATCTACCTCCTGCTGTGGCAGAGCAGCTTTTCCGCTTAGGCCCATGGAGTTTCAGGAAGGATGGAGAGGGAGGGGCGGCTTTCCCGACTTCAGGTTTCCTGAAGGTAAACCGATTCTTGGTGAAAACGGGCGTTTTGGAACGAAGCAGGCAGCCTTGGCACATGGTACCCCAGCTGCCCTGGGGGTGGGGGGCGGTCGGGGGACACGCTTCCCAGGATGCATCACAGCACCTGCGGGCAGGGGGCCTTGCTTGTGTGGGTGTCAGCACCCAGCTCTTTCTTCCTCCTTTCTAGAAGTCCTGGGGAGTTGTTCTCTTGAGGCATGATAGATGACGGCTGATGAAGGCCCTTGACCTCTCTGGTTTATGGCGGGGCTTTGCCGTGTGTTTCCTCTTGGCCCTCGGGCAGGAGCGTTTCCCTCCTCGAGCCCAGCCCATCAGCTTCCTCCCGGTTCTGCAGACATTCAGAAAAGGCACGTTGGCTTCTGTCGTGCCATCGAGACCTGCGTGTCGGGGCACCTGCTGTCCCCGCGCCGGCTCAAAGCAGGCGATCTGATTGTCAGGAAAGGGGAGGCGGCCGGTCCCTAGGGCCTCCTGGGTGTTCGTCCAGTCCAGAGAAGCAGCCCTCATCTCCTCTGAGGTTCCCCTCCTCCTGGCCTCAGCAGGAGCTGCCGGCCGCGCCTGCGCATGGCCCCTTGAACTCCATCGATGTCAAGTGTCAGAAGATTACTTTGAGATCTCGGTTCTCCAGCAAATACACCAGCCCGGGAGCTGACGTCCTTTGATTTATGTTGGCTACATCCAGACAGCGGGCTGGCCACCGCTTCGAGAGAGCACCCCACAATTAGAGTGTCTGAGTGTGGTTTCTGCTCCGCTGAGGCCCGTGACAAATTGCCTGAGGAGACCCCCCGACAGAGGACGATGGGTTCATCGGCAGCACGGCCACTGGTGGGCCCAATTGCGTCCAAGATTGCACTTGGCCCGGTGGTCTGTGCTGCCCTGAGTGGTCCAGCTGCTTGGTTTCAGATTACTTGATGAACGTATTGAATTGGGTCTGGTTGAAAACTCTATAGCTTTTGAAGCCTTTGGGTTTGGTAAGAAAATGGAATCCTTTGTCCCAACCCAGGGCCTGTTGGTTTTGTCGATGTCGTGTGAGCGTGTTTTAAAGAGTCTCTATTTTGAGCTGTTTGGAAAAGCAGCCGCCCCGACTTGAAACACATGTGTCTTAAGCTCATTTCCCGATGTTGGCACTAAAATAGAAATCGGACTCTGTGCAGGATCTCTCACAGGCAACTTGTCGGTGAAACTGCTTCCAAATGTTTTGCCAAGTACGCCGGCTTGACCCAGCTTCATCCCGGTCCTCGTGTGGAGGCGGGAGCACAAGATGTCCCGTTGCTTGACCTGCACCCAGTTCTCTCCCGCAGCCAGCCGTCCGCACACCCGTGAAGAGTTCACTCGGTGGGGCGGGTGCAGTTCCCCACGGTGCCGATGGGTTGGGATTCATCCGTATTGAGGGCAAGATGTTTCTGAACACTCGGTTTTGGCCGATGTCCTGCAGCCCTCGCTTGGAGAGTCCGTGGGACAGCTTGGGGTCTTTCAAGAATGACTGTGCCCACCTGCCCACCAGACTCCGGCCGGAGGGGGACCGACCGTGGGCGTTTGTCTTGGGTACTCCCGGGAGCTCCAGTCGCCCTCTCCCCCGGGAACAAAGTTGTTTAATTTGGGGGTTCCTTGTCTTCTAACTGAAAATCTCTTGTTTATTTAGCTTTAAGGATGGAGAATGGAAATGCTCTTTCTGCACCTTTGAGTTTTTTCACCGACCCGTGTGCTCAAGTTAGGGACCTCGCTCTCCACTCACCACTGACGTGAATAGAAAAATGAGACTCACTTACAGACGTTTGACTGATGGTCAGAGAAGTGTTGTGCAAAGTGAAAGGGTGTGTGGTTGCAGCTTCTGTGTCACAGCTTGAGTCCGGGGCAGGGAGGGAACTTTGGCTTTCGGTCCCTTCTCCCTTGCCTCTGTGGCCGTGGCGTTTGGGGTGGTTCTGTTCCTCCCTGGCATATTCCGCCTCCTGTTTTCTTGCAGGGTCTTGCCCTTCCGGGGCTCCCAGGTCTTGTGTGGCCCTCCCCAGCATGAGTACAATTCCAGGTGGTGGCCTCCCCGGCTGTTGTGGTCCAAAGACACCTTGCTGGGGGGCCACAGCCCTCTCAGAGCTCCGTCCCCTCTTGGCTTGAGGCTGACGTGAGGTCTGCTTGGGTGTCTGGACGGGGCTCCCTGTTGGATTATTTGGGGGGCCCCAGGGAAATGAGGGCGCTCTGTGGCTCTGACAGCATCTCTGGGCTTCCTGGCCACTCCCTCCCGTCACATACGCCGTATTAGAAGTGTGGAGTCCTTCCCCTCCTTGGAAGGGAGATGGGAGCTGTGGCCCCCCACGGAGGGACCATCCAGTGAGAGTCATTTGGTCCTTCAAGGGAAGGTCTCTGTCCCGTCTCCCCCCCCCCCCCCCCCCCCCGCATCTAACAGGTCCACTGCCTGGGACACAGTGCCACAGGCAGAAGGGGCTGGCACGTGTCTCCATGCTGTTAGAGTCATACTGTCATACTTTGCTTTCGGGGGACCGGCGGAAGCTATCCTAATAAAGGAGGTTATTTTTTGGCTAGTCAGAAAGTGCTCTGGGAGGGGCTGACCACCAGCCTCGTATTTGCAAACGATAGCGACCATGTTGGAGGGTCTCGGGATTGGAGGAAGGGGCTCCTGTGGACAGAGCAGCCCCCCCCCCCCCCCTAGAGGCCT
The DNA here is from genome assembly GCF_028018385.1 of Neofelis nebulosa. Taxonomy (NCBI): domain Eukaryota; kingdom Metazoa; phylum Chordata; class Mammalia; order Carnivora; family Felidae; genus Neofelis; species Neofelis nebulosa. Next base: position 8,621,455 of record NC_080799.1, read on the forward strand.
GGGGCCCATGCCAGCCCCGCCACTCCCATCAGGCCGCCCCAAGCTTCTCCAGGCTCTGGTTCCTCGCTCTCAGAGTGGCCTCCCAGGCCGTTACATTAAATGACCGGGACTCACGAGGTAATAAGGTCACCACAGTGTCACTTAAATTAATCTCAAATTGTGACCCCAGCTTTAGAATGACCTCGAATGTGAAATATCACCCTTCTCCATGAATTTCTCTCTGCCTTGTGTTACAAGATGCATAGACAGTCTGGGTTTCCTAAAAAAATATGGCTCAATCCTTTGTCTCCCGTCACATACATCTGGGCGCAGTCGGGAAGGTTTTCCAAATGGCAGAGTGTGGCCCGGGTAAGCCGTGTCCAGCGGGCCGGGCAGCGTCCACCCCCAGCACACGGGCTTCACGAGGGACAAGTGGGGGGGGGGGGCGGTTAGCCTGACCCAGGGATGAAATTGGATCGGGGGAGCACGGGTTAGGCTGCTCGAATCATCTGCCTGGCAGCTGAGCAAATCCTCACACGCATTCTATATTTGTGTGGACTTGGAGAGAACGTCAGGCTTCAACGTTTACAAGAAGAGAAAATAAATTTTGGTGATAAATCAGCTCGTAAATAAGCACCAGTGACAATCAGCTTTCATCTCCAGAACGTTCTGAGCTCTTGAAGGAGAGATTCATATCCCACATCTCATTTGCTGGGTCCTACCCAAGTGGGGAAACTGAGGCCGGAGGGTGCTGCCCATTGAGGTGCTCCGGTCTCCTGGCTCCTTCCAGTCGGCCTCATTTCCCCGAAGCGAAGCCACACTCCCCCTCACAGGTGCGCACACCTGCGACAGGCGAGTGGGGTGGCGAGTGAAGAGAAGAACGAGGGAACAAATCGGGGGCCCCAAACTTTCTCTTTAAAAAAAAATTTTTTTTTTTTTTTAACATTTATTCATCTTTGAGAGACAGAGACATAGCTCTCGTCGGGGAGGGGCAGAGAGAAGGAGACACGGAATCCGAAGCAGGCTCCAGGCTCCGAGCTGTCAGCACGGAGCCCGACGCGGGGCTTTGGAACCCACCAACCTCGAGATCGTGACCTGAGCCGAAGTCGGTTGCTCAACCGAGCCACCCAGGCACCCCCCAAACTTTCTCTTAAAGGGCCAGATGCTAAATATGGTAGGCCTGGCTGCCCGAGAGGCAAAATAAGGATATTATGTGGTTACTTCTCCAACCCTCTGAAATGTAATCACTGAAAAGCATAAAAACCACTCCCAGCTCGCTGGCCATAAAAATACTGGCAGTGGGGCGCCTGGGCAGCTCTGTGGATTAAGCTTCCTACACTGGATTTTGGCTCAGGTCACGATCTCACAGTTTGTGATCGAACCCCACGTCTGTGCTGTCAGCACAGAGTCTGCATGAGATTCTCTGTCTCTCCCTCCCTCCCACCCTCTCCCCCCCCCCCCAAATAAATAAACATTAAATCCTGCTGGATTTGGCAGGGGTGGGTGGTCTACTGCTTGTCACGGGCAGGATTCTGCAGGTTGTCCTGGCACAGCCCCAGCCTCCCACGGGAGTCCCTGGCAGTCTCCGAGTTTCCCTGTGTCGCGGTCACACAGAACTTGGCCTTGGATAGAGTCAGATAGGACCCACGGGATACTTCCGGGGACGCATCCCCTGCCTCCCTGCCCAGCTCCCTACTAACGTTATGGTTCTCAGTATATCCCTCTGGGACCTGTTCCTAGAGGTGCAGGCAGTGCAGCCTCTCTGAGTCCCTTTCCCTGAAGAAAGAGCAGCTGCAAAGGATCCCAAAGAGAAAGAGAGCCAGGAATGGGGGGGGGGGGGGGGGGGCACGTCGAGGAGTTGAGCCAGGCAATCGGATTTTTGCAGATGATGGAAGATGAGCTTGGAAAATAAGGCCACGGCAGCTTAAGGGCGAGGTGATCGTTGCGGACCTGGGGGAGCGGGAAGTGCAAGGTTCCGGGGGATGCTGTAGCCACGCAGAGAAGGCCGCCCGGGTTTGGTTTCAGTCTTCCTCCTTCCTGCCTGGGAGAAGAAAACAGATCGGCATGAGGTCCGTCTCCCTTGGTTTGGACCAGCTTTGGGCGCTCTGGTTGCTAACTTGTGTTTTTTAATGACGGGGCCCGTTGTCTGGGTACTTTTGAAACAGGGAAGTCTTATTAGACTCTCTCGAGAGGTGGCTGGGTGGCTCAGTCAGCTTAGCGTACGACTTGGGCTCAGGTCATGATCTCACGGTTGGTGGGTTCGAGCCCCGCGTCGGGCTCTGACAGCCTGGAGCCTGCTTCCGATTCTGCGTCTCCCTCTCTCTCTGCCCCTCCCCTGCTCATGCCCTGTCTCTTCCTCTGTCAAAAATGAATAAAAACATTTTTTTTTTTTTAATGTCTCTCGTGCACCAGGCATCTCGAGTGCTACGCTTTCTTAAAGGGCAACATTTTCAGGGTACATGGTGTCATTCAGGGACGACAGATTTTTTTTCTCAGGGAAGAGAAGGTTCTCGTGAATGAGTCTGGCCCATCCTCCTCAGAAACAGGTTGAATCTAGAACAAGACGTGTGTGGCGGGAGTGGAATAAAAACCGTCCCGCACGTCCGATTAAGTGTCATCAGCAGCTCCCCGGGCAAGAAACTGGGGGCGCAGGAACCCAAGTCCCCGCCCTATCAGCGTGGACCAGGCCGCAGACGGAGGCCTTTCTTGGCTTTTCCAGATTCTCCACGTGGATGTGGATTTCTTTTTGATTTCGTTGCTGTTGCTGTAAGTTGGTGAGCTGTCTTGGGGCCGGTCGCCCCATCCCTGCCGCTAACCTGGTCAGAGGAGTAGACTCTCCTCACTGGCCTGGCCTCCCTCTCCATCTTCACCTCTGACCTTTAACCCCGCTGCTCTCTCCGAGCTCATACCAGTCTCCGCGGCCTCATCCTATTGTCCTTTTATCCTTCTTTGATCCGAGAAAGGCTTTCTCTCTCTTGAGCCTCCGTCGTGTTTTCCCTGTGCCTTTTTTTCCTGTGTCGTCGGCCCCCCACCCCCCCCCCCCCTCGCCGTGTCATGATTTGCACACACACCCTCGTGCCCTGTGCCGGCTTCCAGGTAGAAGGGGGAGCAGGCCCCGCGAGTGACCGTGCTCAGTCCCCGTTGGCACGAGCACCTGAATGCGGACTCTCACGCTGTCCTGCTCTGCTGTGAGGTTGCGTGCCGGGGTGAGGCTCCGTTCCTAACCTGGAGTAGGACAAGTCACATGTAGGACCATAACACGTAGCACACGTCAAATTGCACGTGGAAGCTGGACGAAATACTGTTTCAGGAGGAGAGACTAGGATAGGGTTGTGTGAAAGCATGGCTTTGTGCAGACAGGCCCTTGCCAGGATTTTCTTCCACCTGCTGGACACAGGCTCGCAGGTGGCGAATCAGGAGTCGGTGGGGTTCTTGATCGCTCACCACAGTTCAGGGACCCTTCGGACATGCGCACTCCAGCAGCCCAGGGCTTAACCGGAATGAGCGCGTGCAAAGACTTGGCTTGCTTAGGCGTCGCCCGGCACAGCGTCGTGGCTTTGGCACCAGCTGGCCCCTGAGTTTGCGTTACAGCCAAGTGGCCTCAGGTGAAACACGGCCTCTCCGAGCCTCAGATTTCCTGTCTCCACAGTGAGCATCGTTCTGCCCGCCTGAAGGGCTGTTCTGATGCTTGCGCGAGAGAGCCCAGGAGAGGGCCTGCCATGGCGCAGGTCTCGTGAAGGATGCCCCTAGAACGCCTCGTGGGATGTGGCCGGGCGTCCCCCAACACCCAAAAGTCCACGCTACAGAAAGGCTCTGCGGGGGCGGCAGATCAGCTCAGTCTGAGAAGCCTCAGGAAATGGCTCGGTCCGGACCAGGGAGAGGAGCCTCTTTCTACAAGTGAACTGATGGCCGGGGCCAGGTCTGGACCCCAACCTTGTGCCCTGTGCCCTTCACCCTCCTCTCTCCACCCCTTCTCCCTCACCCTGGGGTCTGTTTCTCCACACCGCATGGGGGACAGTTGGGGCAGGCTTCTTGAACTTCTTTACCTCTAGCATGTTTCTGTAAATTTAGACTTTCTCAGTTGGGTAAAAGCTTTAGAATTACTAAGATTCCTTTTGTATTGCATAATGTTCTTGCCATTTAAAAGATTAGCAGGCATAATTTCAGTGAGCCTTCATGAATGGCATGCCTCATTTAGCTTAATCTCCCTTTGGTGCATGTTAAGACATAGAAAGAGGGTGTCTCTAGCATACACAGGGAGCTTGGAAACGAAAGGTCACACTGATCTAGCCTCTCAGAATAGCGCGCGTCTTAAAAAAGAAAAAGTGAGGTGAGTGGCCTCCCTTAGCCTGATACAAAAATGCCAAGTGCCCACGGGGAGGGCATCGGAAGTCATTCCCACATCATCTGGGAGGAGAGGGCCAGGCACCGAGTTTGGGGTTACAGTGGGGGAAACCGGTGACATTAACGGACCTTCCCGGCCACAAACGAGCAGAGATCACCTTCGGAAATTTCTGCTTGGGAAAAGCCCTCTTGAGCCAAGCCCTGCCTAAGACGCCACGAGCTGCCTTTGGCAGCCTTAGGGATGGCTTCGGGAGGAGCTCGAGCGAGAGGGGCTATTGAGATACTGCTGGCTGCCCCAGAGCCACCAGCATGGGGCGAACACCCAGTAAATGCCAGGTTCTTGATTGAGTGCCTGGGAGAAGTAACACCCTTGCCGCCAGTCAGGTTAGACTACCTAAGCGCCTACCTGCCACAGAGGAGCGCTTTGCAGACCACGTGGGTAAAAGATGGCAGAGGGGCGCCTGGGTGGCTCGGTCGGTTGGGCGGCCGACTTCGGCTCGGGTCACGATCTCGTGGTTCGTGAGTTCGAGCCCCGCGTCGGGCTCTGTGCTGCCGGCTCGGAGCCCGGAGCCTGCTTCGGATCCTGTGTCTCCCTCTCTTCCTGCCCCTCCCCTGCTCATGCTCTGTCTCTCCTCTCTCGAAAATAAATAAACCTTAAAACAAAAGTTAAAAAAAACTGGGAGAAGTTGAGGGGCTCTGCATACTGCACACGCAGTAATGGGGTCACATCCCTATCATCGTCCCGGTAACAGCTACCTCAAGGACCTACCGCGTTCCTATTCATTCCAAAATATTCGCTGGATTCCTGCTTTGTGTCGAACACTGTCCTTGTAAGGCTGGGAGGATCATTTCTACCCGATGGGGGAAAACCTGATGTTCAGAGAGATGAAATCCTAGCAAGGAGCTGAATTCACACAGCCACGACACGCCAGAGCTGGAGTTCCAGCCCAGGCTGATTTGAAATTTTCCATAAGGATGACTTTGCAGATGTGCTTACGTAAGGAAGGGCGCTTCACAGAGCGACTGAAGCATGCACAGCATTTCTGGAATCAAATCTATATTTGGGGACCATGTGTGTTGGGCGTCCCATCTGTAAGGCCACACCCAGTAAGGCCCATCTGTAAGGCCATAGCCTGGAAGGGGCAGGGGCTCCCAGGTCATAGAGTTGTTTGTTGACTTGTTTGTGTGTGCATCATCATGCATGTCTGCACGATAAAGAGGATCCCAAAGAGGCTCAGGTGAATACTGACAGAGCCCCTGGGCGGGCAGAGAAGGAGGGGTTCTTGTGCGTAAGCACCTGTGACTTGCTAACCTGAGGACTATTCCAGAAGATGCCAGTCAGACTGTCGGTTCACCTTGCTCGGCCCGAGGCGTGTGTTATATTTTATTAAACTTTATTCCTACGGCCCCTCCCAAGGATGTTTTTGTGGGGGAGAACCCCTCTCTGGATATATCGCTTTATAGTATAGCGTATACCCACGTTGCCATCTGCTCTCCCGGCATTCCTTCCATGGAGTCGGAATCGGCTAAGAGCCCTGTGTTCCAGAGAGAGAGTCGTAAGAGGGCGGTGTGTCCAAGCACCGCCAAGCCCAGCACTCCGCGCGCAGGGGACGTTTGGAGAAGGGTGCACTCTGATCCCGTGATCCTCTGCCTGGCAGAAACCGCAGAGTCCCCTAAACTCCCCAAGACCACCAAGAAATGTCTTTCTGGAAAGCTTTGCTGCTCTCTTCGGATGTTGGTGGCATTTGGGAGACAAAGACGGCCTTTCCTGCCTGTTTTCGTTAACTCCTCTATGTAAGAGAACTACCGTGTAGGGCCAGCCAGGCAGGAGACTGAGTTACGCCCCCCCTTGCAAAGCATATGGTGGGGGGTGGGGAGCAGTTGTTAGTTTGCCTGGATACTTGAATTTAAAATACATGTTTTGTTGCAGGTAACTTTGGATGACCGGTAGAGGGTGTTCCCAGATAATTTTACCAAATGAAGTTTTAAGCGCAGGTCGCCATATTGTTGATTTCACGTTATTTTTATATAAACAGACCTCCTAGCGGTCCTCCAAATATACAGACCTTCCCACCAGACACCCTTTTGTGTCCATAGATTCTCAAGGAGCCACCTGATGGAATGCAATGATATGCACATCTGCAGGTGAATCCTCTTAACCTGAGGTCGGACAGATGTATGTTTGATCCCGGGTCTACACAGCCAGTTTCCTTCACGGATCTCTGGCAGGCCTTCAGCGTCTTTTAGAGGTTATAGCCGAAGACTTTGCTGTTGTCACAAGGGGAAGTATGAAATGAATATGAAATACGACAGACAGGAGTGAATGAATGAATGAACGAATGAACGCAGGCAGTAAGCATTGCCCAGAGCGTTCTTAAACTGACTTAGCCACTCATGGAATTTCCCTGCAGTCAGCTTTTGGAAACCCGAAAATATTTTTGATATTTATCTCTTTAAGGAGTATGTCAAAAAAAAAAAAAAAAATCAGCCCCAACCACTATTTTTTAGCTGATTCCCGAATGTGTGATAAGAAACATGATTCCTTGAGGGAGAAAACTGGTTCAGGTTAAATTCTTGTGGAAAGCCTTCTAGCCCTATGACGTTCGGCTCCGATGTAGCAAGAATGTAAATAGCTAGGGATTTTGACCTACCTCAAATATTTACCGATGTAAAACATTCTGTCCTCATACAAAAAAAAAAAAAAAAAAAAAACCCAGCCCCAGGTTATGAATATCAGTATTGTCACTGGGTGTGCTGCCGCGTGCGGCTCAGTCGTAGAGCAAGAGACCTTTTTCAGAAAGGCAGTAAGGTAGGGAAAACGCTAAAGCTCATGTTGAGTTGATTAGAGATAAATAGATCTATATTCACCATATAAGGTAATAAAGGAAAAGCCTGTGTAAATGCTCTCGACATTTATGGACTTCTCTATGATTCATCTAGCAGGGCCAGCGGCACTGGCCAAGAGATATAGAATTCGTTAAGCTGTATCTCTTTCCTGAATTGTTTCGCTTACAAAGAAGCCGTGCTGAATATTTAGAAAAAAAAAAAATTCCAGAACTGTGTCAAAGTCAGCATTTGGTAACAGGCCTGAGCAGGATTGCTAGAGGAATTCCAGAAGGGTTTTAAGGCCACTTGTTGACCAGAAGCATGATCGTCCTCTAAGCATTAGCAGTTTTCTGGACCCAGGTCCAGACCCAGTGTATTTTGTGTGTTTTGTATTTTGTCCGTCCCACGCCGGGACCACAGGGCTCTGCTTTTTCCCCCGAGTGACTCAGATGCACGCTGTTCCACTTTCATCTGTTACAGAGTCTGGTGTAAATCCTGGCTCCATTTCCAGGGACAGGATTAAAAGTGAGCACCTTGCCTTTTTTTCCTGAAGTCCAGCGGTTTCCAAGCTGGGTCTGGGTCTTGCCGTCCAGGTCCTGGCACTTCCTGGGCAGTAGGCCTGGTAGAAACCAAATTCGACGGCCTTCGCGGTAGGTTGCCGTCACGGATGGCTTTAGAAGCCACCTTTACAGCGCCACAAGGGGACGCATCCCAAAGGGACACTGGGTATGCCCTTTGCTCCCCCGACACACCACCTTTCCCTGCCCAGATTTCCCGTGAAATGTGCAAATTTTGAAATGGCACGTCAGCCTGGGACCGCAGTGTGGCGTGTACCCATCAATACCTAACAGACTTCTTTTTTTTTTTTTTTTTTTTTTTTTTAAATTTTTTAAGGTTTTATTTATTTTTGAGAGAGAGAGAAAGAGCACACGCAGCAGAGGGGCAGAGAGGGAGAGAGGGAGACACAGAATCCAAAGCTGACTCCAGGCTCTGGGCTGTCAGTGCAGAGCCTGGACGTGGGACTCGAACTCACGAACCGTGAGATCATGACCTGAGCCGAAGTTGGACTCTTAACTAAGGACAGAGCCACCCAGGTGCCCCACCTGCTGGATAAGACTGGAAGAAACTAAGGAGTTGCTTCCTTGAGGCCTCCAAGGACATCCTTTGGTGGCGGGATGAAGTCTGGTCTCCTTCCTGGAGCCGAGCGGTGCTATTCTGCCACGTGTTTGGGATGCTGAAGTCTAGGGGGGCCAGAAAGTCTGTCTTCGCCCTGGAAGCCTTTGTTTCCCCTTAATTGCTTGGCTGAGGCAATCCACTTGGGAAGCCTCTGAGTGTCTTTAGACATCAAATCTGATTCCAAAGGTACAAATTCCCCAGTTGCCCGCTGACTCACATATGTTTCTTAGACTTGGTTTCCAGCACTATGATATAAATAATTCCGTTTAGAAATTAAGAAATGATGGCCCGCATTTCACATGCCCTTGGCTCTGTAGTCTTTTCCAAAAGCGAAAACACAAGGAATGATCATAAAGCCCCTGGTTTGATCCCGCGTCACTGGGGCCTCCTGGTTGCACGGGGGTCACCAAGTACCTTGTTCGGCCACTAAAGAGCGGGACCGTGCAGATGGAGGCCCCTGCCTCCGTTGACATGTGTGCGTGTGAACGGGTTTCTGAGAAAGCACTTACGGTGTGTGCTCTGTGTCTGCGGGTAGATTTTCCTGTCGTTTATTAGTAATTACTCCTCTGAGCAGCTCTGTGAAGCAAGTAAATATTAATAACAATATGCACTGGTTATTAAGTTACGATGAAGGTATATCTTTTCCATGACGCTGAACTTTAGGTGAGCTCGTTGCACACAAATGATGAATAAATTGAAAGTAAGGCCTTCAGGTGGGGAAACAAAACGGAGACCAGAACTGGGAAGAGGGGTGGTATGTTCGAGATCTGGTTTTACATCTTCTCTGTGTGTCTTTGGCACAATCCATCCTTGTCGGGTGATTTGCCTGCTGAGCGCCAGCATCCCTGTCTGGGATCCGCGTGTGGTGTGGGCTCTTCCTGCCCCTTTGCTGTTGGTTTACGATGATGTTGTAAGTCTCCCCAATATTGTCTGAGATCTGTGACTTCGTGAGTGTTGATTACAGAAATTTGCATATAGCGTAAAGAAAGAAAGAAATCACTCGTAATCCTAGACATAAATGTTAGCATGTTGCTTTTAGATCTTTCCATTCTCCTCTGGTTCATGAATGTTACATATTTTAAAACAATAAAGATCATGCCGCGCATCCTGCTTTGTAGCACGGTTTTCCGCAAACCAGAGTATTTTATATACATGAAAAAATGTAAAACGGCAGATCAGTAGATTTCCTGCTAACACTTACCGCACTTATCAAATAATTTTTCTGTAGAGAAATATGTGTAGTCTGGCCACGTGTTAGCAGGCAGAGTATTTCTTTTCTCTGTGGGCCGCGAGTAGACTGATGAACGCTCGGCCGCTCACTTGGCCGCGTGGATGTCACTGTGTCCGGAGGTTCTGCCATTGAGGAGCAGCGGAGGGTAAACCTTAACAACCCCTCTTACTTTTTAAACTATTATCTGATCCCCATCCTCGATTTTCAAAAGAATGTTTTTCCTGTCAAGAGGATGCGAATTATTGAAAGGCAAAGAAGTGACGAATATGCTGTAACTCCGTTCACTTACCACATCACATTGATGTAGTTCTTGCCCTTTCCCCCCAAACACATTATATGTATGTTTCTTCATTTTTACCCACATGGGGGTCATACTCTAAACCCTGTGTCGTCTGTGGCTTCTCTTTCCTTCTTTAGCCCCTGCTTGTCCTACGGATCTGGGCTCGGTGCCTCTTGGTCAGTGGAGCGCCCCCTGCTGTCCCAGGCCACGTTTGCCCCTCAGGACACCCCGACCCCCAGCACCACGCGATTCCCCTTCACAGCACCAACATTTGACTAATGTCTCCCACCCCCTAGACAGGAGCCCCCAGGTGGCACAGGAGCCCAGTGGTCTGGCTCACGACGGAAGGAGCTCCAGTAACAGCACCCGAGGGCCCGTAATAGCCACCCAACAAATATCTGGTGGAAAAATGGCAACAGTGCATTATTTAATGGTATTGACTGTCCTCTGAAAGATACTTTTACTGGCTACCTAACGTGCCATTTTATTGCTTTACTCGGATTTAACAAGTAACCCCATACCGTTGGCCTCTGTATTATTTCTGATTTTTCTCTTTTCTAAACAGGACATGCTAAACATTCCTGCCCATAAATCTCTGCCTACGTCTGTGGCCATCCTTATGGATAAACTCCCAGAAGTAGGAACACCAAACTGACGGATTAACCTACATTCTAATCCCAAGTAGCCCCTTTGTCCACAGGGCCTAAGGCCTCGCGTAAATTAACACGGTGGGCACGTGTGGTGAAGTACGGTCACGCTTCCTGGTTCTTTTGAGGGGCCCCAGGGTAAAAAGACACCTCTGGGGCAGGTCCCCTGTCTGGTACATGACCCCATAAAAGGTCAGGGTGCTGATGATGCGTCTGAGCATCCACTCGTTTTCTTACTCAGTCCGCAGGCTGCACACCGTCGGTGGCCCCGGGAGCAGACTTGGGTGTGCGTGGCCCCTCCGCTGTCTGCTGGGAATCCGGAGTCAATTCATCTTTCACACAGAATATAAACCCCACGAAGGCAGCGACGAGCTCACTCCTGGCCCGTAGTAAAGGCTTGAACGGTTTTATAGTGGGTTAGACGTCCAACACGTGGTTCCTCTCTTTGACAAACTCAGAACCCAGTGATGTGTAGATACGTAAACCAATCACAGCAGTGTTTTCAAAGTTCTGAAATAAGACTAAGAGTTTAGGCATGAGCGTTTATTCAGAAGTGACCTAAAGGCAAATCAGAGGTATTTAGAATACTGGTTGGAGGAACCTGAGGTTGCCTCTTCCCCCGGCCACCCAAAGCCCTGGCAGGAAGTCCCTGTGCCCCCGGGCAGGGCAGACGCCAGCCCAGGCTGTGACAGCCAGCGTTTCCAAGCCCTCAGGCCGGCGGGCGCCACGGGGCGCTGGGGGAGGGCTTCCGGGCCCAGAGGCGGCTGGCGGGCCCAGCTGGTTCCCGGGACGCCCGCAGCTCCTCAGACAGCCTTGACCTGCCGGCCACCGGATGCACGTCTCTGCCCCAAGCCTAGAAACCTTAGAGCTGCCGTATCTCAAACATCTTGGTCTCTTAAAATTGACTCCAGAGAGCTTTTGTGTCGGGGTGCATATCCATCAGCAGCGGTGTGTTAGAGATCGAAACTGAGACTTTTTAAAGCACAAGAAGACACAAGCCCATGTGCCATCACATCAGAGTGATGACCTCATCACGCATCACAGAGCATCCGGAAAACTCCACGGGCATTCGGGAGACAATGAGAGTGGAAAAGGCGAATCACAAAAATAGTTGGGAGCTCGTGGACCCTTGGAAGGATCTCGGGGAGCCGGGAGTCCCCAGACCTCACTCTGAGAACCACTGGCTTGGCGACCTTTGGGCTGTCCCGTAACTCCTGGGCCGCCACGAGGCACTATCTGTTTTTCCTTCAAAGCAGGGCCTCTGCGTCTCGAATCTGGGCACCGTCCTCAGCCCTTATCACCTTAGGTCCAAGTTCAAGCGTACCAGTCTGATAAACCTGCCACTTCTCATCATCAAACGAGTCTTCCGAAGGAAGGACACCACTTGCTCTTGCCCAGGGACCCAGCGGTGCCCCCCTCTGCCTTCCCGTGCCCGCAGCTGGCCCTCGGCACTCCCCACCAGGAACCCTCCCCTCGAGCCCCGCAGACACTCCCCTCCGGCTCCGCAAATCCGGGCCTTCCCATTACGCGGTTTCATTAGGCACAGTGCTTAAGGCATATCCATCAGTGTTAGAGACTTTTTGCCAAGATACAGAACATGTTTTAAATGGAGCAAAGAAATTTAAATGGGAAGAAATTATAGCATGAGTGAGTTTATCCCTTTCAAGATAATCTCATTTAATAACCAAAAAACTCACAAAGATGTGCACTTTATCCAGCTACAAAGGCAGCGTGGCAGGTTATATATTGTGGTAATTACATGTTTGGGGTTCCATTCCCTTCCTTAAACTAGATTTCTATTATTTCAGAAAATCAGCCACTGTAGAAAAGGACTATTCATTTATTTCATTGCTGGGTGGCCCATACACTGTAAAAATAGGTCAAGAACAGTAATCTAAATTGACTGCTGATAAATAATTAAAGCTAATGGAATTTTCTCAAATCTGTGAACTACAATCTTTGAGAAATTGCCAGGACATACTGTCTGCTGTTGTATAGAAACATATTTTTTATTTAACACTTCAGTTTAAATGCCATTTAACATTACCTTTTTCTATCACAAGGACTGCAGGGAGTACGTGTTCATCTCTAAAAGTCACCAAAAGTAGGGTGCTCCATTGATAGCCGCGTGATTCACCTTCCGATGATGAGTCGGGAAGCGGTTTCGGTATCGCGGCACAGAGAGAAACTTCCCTCTTCACCGACCTGTATCTTAAGTTGAGCTGGACAGCGTGTGCATCATACAGTATACGTTGTCTGGGTTCAGAACCTCCACACCTGGGCCGTGATCCGCCGGACGCGGTAAGGGAGAAATTCCTTCAATCTAAGTGGCGTCCAGGGAAATAAAGGCCAAGAACATTTTTTTCTTTTACAGATAATTACGATTCTTTCATTGGTGCCACCGGGACCTTATAAAAATACACCGGACAAAGATGCATAGACGTATTTGTAGAAGGGATGGCTTATCAATACGAAAGCAGACTGTTCTGTGACCGTCCATAAGGCCAGCCTTTGGTATGGTGCACCACGTGGGTTTTTCTTCGCTGATAAGAATGGTTCAGACACCATCAGGATATTTGAGAACCCCAGAGACCTCACAAGAAAGAGTCAGTAGCCCAATGTTTTTGAACAGTCTGTCTTCAGCATCTTGGCTTTAAGACGGAGAAAAGAGACCCTATTTTCTCCATTCAGTCCGATGAGGATCTCGGTTGGAAAAAAATAAATCCCCGATTTCTGATTACTTCTCAGCAAAGCTATGGTTCCGTTAACCTGCAGTATTCTTCTCTCACCTAATGCTGTACTTAGTGTGTGTTAACGTACTTTTAAATGGTGGGCCCCATTTCGGAAAATAAATGTGTTCGTATTTTTCTTTAAGAAAATCCTCGGGACAGGGGTTTCTTGATGTCCAAAGGAAATGAGTCCATCCAGTTACCCCTATCCAGCTTCTGTGTCAGCTGCACCTCTGGCAGCTAGAATCTGAGTGTTTGTACCCTCCGGAGGCGGGAGGGCTTTGCCGAGGGGGTCCCACAACAATGGTTGGGGGGGCATTTGGTCCAGAGGGAAGACACGCCAGCTCGGTGTGTGAAATCTGTGATCCACGACGAGGCGCATCCTGACACCATGACTGACCCAGGAGGGGACGGGAGTGGCCTTGGGAGGGCAAGCCGCGTGGCCGGGACACCACAGACAGGTCGGAGATTGGACCAGTTGACCCTTCGATTTCCAGGTTAACCTGACGGAGGTGACGGGTGACTAGCTGGCAGCTTGTGATCTTAGAGCAAACGGACCCTCCCACCCCCCCCCCCCAACCTCATGAATCTCCCCCTGCCTGTTCCCTGGGATCAGTCAACTGAAGGCTTGGTGTCTCTCAGAGTGAAATCTAAAAACACTTTCTGTTTCAAACATACACAAGATAGGGTGAGGAGTACCGTGAACCCCGGTACGCCATCGTCCCTCTGTGCCAACGACTGGCACACTTGTCCTTTCTCATTCTCAGCGTGAGTGAGGGGAGGGGCAGAGAGAGAGGGAGACCCAGAATCCGAAGCGGGCTCCAGGCTCTGAGCTGTCAGCACAGAGCCCAGCGCGGAGCCCCAAGTCACAGACTGCCAAGATCGCAACCTGAGCTGAAGTCGGATACTTAACCGACTGAGCCACCTGGCGCCCCAGTGACTTCGGTTTTATAAGCAACACCTTTCCCTTGATGCGGCATAAAATCGTGGTACATCTTACGTGTGACGATACTACATTTTATGACGATACTACGTTTTATTCCGCCATATACTGAATATATACCTAAAACGTTTTCAAATGAGTATTTTCTCCCTTGGAGGCCTGAGTAGGAAGGGGGAAACGGGGGGTGAGTAAACTCATTTGGAGATCACTTTTTCAGCCCCAGGTGGGTGTGTAACATGCATTCAGCTGATGCATACATAAGCATTTCAAGGGTTTTCAGTGCAAGCCAGTCTCCTACTTTAGCCTGGCCTCTAGCAGGGGTTATTCCCCTCCCACCTTTCACCATCCAAACACAGCCAGTAAAATGTGAACTGAAACGGGGGATTCAGTCGATTAAGCATCTGACTTCGGCTCAGGTCATGATCTCGCGGTCCGTGGGTTGGAGCCCCGCGTCGGGCTCTCTGCTGACGGCTCGGAGCCTGGAGCCCGCTTTGGATTCTGTGTCTCCCTCTCTCTCCTCCTTCCCCGCTCACACTTGTTTCTTTCTCTGTCTCTCTCCAAAATAAAAAGAAACATTAAAAATCTTCTAAAAATGTGAACTGAGTGGAGAGGGGAGCATGGAGAGTGGCCCTGGGCCAAGGTGGTTCTGAAACAGTCGCCCAAGGGTAGCCACTGCTGCCGCCGGCTGGGTCCCTGACAGATCCTGTGACAGCCCTGGTCGAGCCTTTCAGGGGCGACCTGGCCCAGCGCCTCCACTGTCCCCCCCCCCCTGCCCCCCTGCCCAGTACTCCTGGGAAGGCCGTGCTGTCCCCAGAGAAGACAGGACCCACTCCTGGGCCACCACCATAGAGGATGAGGTACCTCTGAGGGACGCAGCTAGACAGCTGTGAGTGTTACGGTGTCATTTCGCAGAAGTACACGTGAGTTAACACCGCGGAGCCGAAGCGAAAGGGACGTTGTGCAATTGAGTAAAACATCCTGAGAAATCAGGACCATACGGTATTTTGAAAATAGACACCGTTTTATGACGGAAGATGTGTCTGTGATTCACAGCCTCTTTTCGTTCAGCCGCGACAGCCAGGCTGTCCCCGTTCACCTGCTTGTCCTTCAAAGCCTAAACAGCCATGTCCTGGGCACCATTCTTTTCCTGGACACAGAGGTAGACCTTGGTGGCCACCAGTGCCGAATCTGTGGTACGAGATTCTGTGATAAGCCCGGCCCTGGGAACGGTAGAGCAAATACCAGGCCCCAAAGTGGGAACAGAGCCTTCCAGAAACTACCCAAGTGCCCTGAATGGGCAGAAAGCCAGCGCCACACGCTGCGTTTGGGGACGTCTTCCACTTGTAGCTCACAAGTGGGGCCTCTGAGTGCCACGTGGTGGTCTTGTTTTGTTTTGTTTGGGGCTTTTATTTATTTTTTTTTTTTATTTTTATTTTTTTTTTTATTTTTGGGACAGAGAGAGACAGAGCATGAACGGGGGAGGGGCAGAGAGAGAGGGAGACACAGAATCGGAAACAGGCTCCAGGCTCCGAGCCATCAGCCCAGAGCCGGACACGGGGCTCGAACTCACGAACCGTGAGATCGTGACCTGGCTGAAGTCGGACGCTTAACCGACTGCGCCACCCAGGCGCCCCTGTTTGGGGCTTTTAAATCAGAACGATTTTCTCCAAGGATCGTCATGACCCAGAAAGTTCCCTCAGTCGCATTGCACCATTCAGCTTTCCGATCTAAAACACGAGCTGCGAATCCGTGGTGTGGAGAACAACGGAAATCCTTTCCGCCTAGAAGCGTCCCTCGATAAACATCGCTTATTATTTGGAATGAACGCAGGGGAGAGAAGGTTGAAATGCGCCTTTCTGGCTTTGCCAACAGACATCGATAGTAACAGTCTCGAGGACGTCGCTCTGTGCGTTAAGATGTCTGCTGCTTTTTGCTCAATAAATGGTACAGGATCAAAGCGAATTGAAAACCGCACTGCAAAGCCTGTCACTGGGTTAAGTGGGTACCCCTAAATTATTAAGGTTTTCTTTTTTTTTTTTTAATTTTTTTTTAACGTTTATTTATTTTTGAGACAGAGAGAGACAGAGCATGAACAGGGGAGGGTCAGAGAGAGAGGGAGACACAGAATCCGAAACAGGCTCCAGGCTCTGAGCGGTCAGCACAGAGCCCGACGCGGGGCTCGAACTCACGGACCGTGAGATCGTGACCTGAGCCAAAATCAGGAGCTGGACACTTAACCGACTGAGCCACCCGGGCGCCCCTCTCTAGAGCTGTTGAAACATATGTACACGTGTAAGTGCTGACACACACATCCAGCTTTAACACCTTAAGAGGTTCTTTAAGCAAGTCTGTCACGCGACGGGACTGTTCCCGGAGGCATAATTGCAAGAATACAGCGGGTTGCTTACAGCAGGGACAGTGGAGACGAGTTTACTTCCTTTACGGTCACGATGGGAGGCTCGGCTCTCTTTGCCTTCCCAGAATGCAGCGCCAGAACTCAGGAGTACTTCGGTCACCTCCTCTACTTCTCACAGCTGGTGTTTTCGTGAGGCAGGCCCAGACCCGGGTTGGCAGGGTGTGGGGTAGACTGAGGCAAGCCTGGTAAGAGGCGCCGTTCTGTGGGTTCGACTCCAGGGTGCCCGGGTCTTGTACCATCCGGACCCTGCACCAAGGCCTCTGTGCCCTCACCCTCTCTCCCTGCCTCTTCTGTCCTCCGCGGTGGTGCCAGGTGCCTCGGCCCCGCCACCTTTTACATTCTCTGACCCCGTCCGGTTTTACCATTTCCCCTCAGAGTTTGGGCCCATTATAAGACTCGAGTGACAGATGAGTCCCCGACTCCATATCCCCGTCCAGGTGGCCCCCAGATGTCATCCCTGTGCCCACACCTGGTCAAGGCGATTGACTCCTGTACAAAATCTCGCCGTGGCACGGGCCTTGGAGAGCTGGGGTCACGTCCTCCTTTCTGGCTGTGCCACGTCGGACAAGTGCTCCTCCCCTGCTGAGCCTCAGGTGTCCTTATCTGTGAAATGGAGGGGTCCGTCCCTTCTGTCGGCAGGACTGTTGCGGACAGCGGTGACCCTAGCACGTCTGAGGTCCCTGCCGCAGCGCTCGGTGCGTAGGGCATGCTCAGTGAGAACTGTTGTCAACTCTGCCCGAGACCTGCTCCCCCCACCCCTTCCCACCTCTCTCCTGAGAGCTCAGAGCCCCAGCCCCTCAGCCCCTCACAGGTTGGCTTCTACCCCCAACTCCATTCAGGGGGCGCTCGGCATTCCCGGGACCTCCCTGGCGGCCACATCCAGAGCTTTCCGCGAGCCTCACGTCTGTGATGCCGTTTGATAGAAGCAAGCACCTCCTCCCTCTTGGAACCGCCTCCTCCTGACCTCTGCTCTCCCCGCTCTCCTCCTGCTTCTCTCATTCCTGTTCTTTCACTTCTGCCTCCGACCGGCTGAGAGAGGGAGAGCTGGCTAGTCCCGAGCCTCTCTCCCAGGAGACCCCCGATTTGTGAATCGGCCCTGGGCTGCTCCATGAGATGGGGGTTGGGGGGGGGGGTGGCACTTGACATGCGGCCGGTCCAAAGAGAGATGTGCCGAGGCGTAAAATGCCCCCCAGGTGTCAGAAGCTTAGTACCGGAAGTATCTGTTCTCTGTTAATAACTTCTATATTGATGGGGCAGGAAATGAAAATATTGGGGAGATATTCATTTCACCTGGTTCTTTTTGCGTTTTCAACATGGCTTTGGAGAGTTCTAAGTCACCTAGGAGGTTGGCACCCGGATTTTGGCGGTGGTGGCGCTGGCCTGGACTGTGGACCGGGCCCTGCAGCAGGCCCCCCTCACGCGCCCGGGTCTTGATGCGCTCGGACGGGGCGTTCAGCCACTCGCGCTCTCTCTCTCTCTCTCTCTCTCTCTCTCTCTCTCTCTCTCTCTCTCTGTCTCTCTCTCACTTGCACCCACCCCGTGTCTTTCGAGTCCCGCCTGTGTGCCGGGCCCCTGCCGTACACACAGGAGACTGAGATCAGTGCTCCTGGAAGTGGAGCCCGACGTCACGTCCGCTCTCTGGGCCGCGACCAGGCCGTGGGCTGCAGAGGGCACCGTGTGCATCAGGCCGGGCTGCACCCGCCGCCCTCCCCCTGTACCCCCAGGGAGTGGGACTGACCCCTGAATGTGACCGGCTTCCTCAGTCCACCCTTTGTTTTGTTTTGTTATTTATTTATTTACTTGGTGAAAGCGAACATGAGCAGGGCCGAGAGAGGGGGGTGGGGGGGGGGGGAGAGAGAGAATCCCAAGCAGGCTCTACACTGACAGTGGGCGCAATCTCGTGAACTGTGAGGTCGTGACCCGAGCCAAAATCAAGAGTCGGACTCTTAACTGACTAAGCCACCCAGGCGCCCCCAACCTCTGGAGTTTTGAAGCATCCCACGCGTAGACTTCCCTGGCAAAATATTATCCAGCCCCGCTCGGGTGCTGGAGGTGCAGGATGTGGGACTGTGGGAAGGACTGCAACCCATTCCCTGCCCTCAAGCAGCCCTCGGTCCGGAAGGAACAGGATCGCTCCTGCCCTTACAGACTCCCAGTGGGAAGCGACAGGAAACACATCCTGTGACGGACACCGGGGCCTGGCTGCCTCGGTGCTGCAGGCCCAGATCGAGACCCGTTGAAAGCCTTAGGAGTCCCCTCTCCAGAGTCCGAGGCCCAGCAGGTGCCTCCGGCCGTCGGACCGGCAAGGCAGGCCCGCCGCCTGCCCCCAGAGCCCCCCGACTACCTGCCGGTGGGGCGGGGGCTCAGCCATAGCTCCCTGGAAAGCCAAGGGCCGTCCCTGCAGTGGTCGTGAGATGGGCATCACGCTGAGTTCCCGTCCTCGAGCTGTTTACATCTTGCTTGTACATAGTAGGTTCGCGTGGCTCTGTGGCCTCGGAGAGGGGGACTCGCCACGCGCGTGTGAAAGCGGAGCTTGCGTGCTGCGAACCGTGCCGGTGCCACCTCGGGAAAGTTCGCCAGCTCTTTACCCGCTGGGATGCGCACCCTAGTGCCGGGCTGCCCGGCGAGAACACCGGAGACTACAGCCGCACCTCATTAGCCCGTCACCGTCCTCGAAGTCGGCTTTTTTAGAAAACCAGCAACAGACACGCTCTTGCCATCCTCCTGCGTCTAAAGCCTGTCACCAGAGCGGTGCCGGGCGCCCGGGTGGCTCAGTCGGTTAAGCGACCGACCTCGGCTCGGGTCACGATCTCGCAATTTGTGGGTTCGAGCTCCGCGTCAGGCTCTGTGCTGACAGCTCGGAGCTGGAGCCTGCTTCGGATCCTGTGTCCCCCTCTCTTCCTCGTACTCTGTCTCTCAAAAATAAATAAAGTAAATTTAAAAACTAAATAAATAAATAACTTTTTTAAAATTTGCTAGAAACCTTTTCCTTGAATGGTAATGGCGATGTTACTCATAACAATAAAAAGTTGTTCATACTATTAAGTACTTGCCGTGTGTCAGGAGCAATACTACCTGTGTGGATTACACTTGATCCCCTCTTCTGGGAGGACATCGTGACCCTTGAGCATGTGGAGCTGAGAAAACTGAGCTTTGGGAGGCGAACTGGGATCCAGAGCTCCCGTGGATGGTGAGTGGCGGGGCCAGAATTTGGAATCAGGGCCCCTGCCTTCTGCCTTCCGTCTTCCGGACGTGGTTCTGACCTAGGAGCTGTGGACAGACATCCAGACCCTTTCTTTGCTTGGTAGTGCCCGTAGGTTCGACAACGGCCCGGCTCAGCGGTTCAGAGGTGGCGAGAGCCCAGACGGGCACATTGACAGCTGACCTACAAAGATCCTGCCTGCCTTCCCGGCTCGGACGCCACTTCCTCTGTGAAACCACTCCTCACCTCCCTTAATCTGAATTGACCCTTCCTCTGTGTTTCCCACCCCCCCCCCCCCCCCACCTTCCCCGGGGCTCCTGACAGAATGCTTTGCCTTCTTGTGTTCCGGATTGGTTGGCACATGTCCAGTCCTCACCGGTCTAGTCAGTGTCCGTTGGCGTGTGCTTAAGGCCCGGAACCCGGAAGTACACGGATACCTGGCTTTGGTCCAGACTTACTAAATCCGATCTGGCGCGTAGGTCGTGCTCAGTGAACACCTCAGATGTCCGTGCCTCACGTCATTGACTTGTTGGTACAATTGACACGACGTCGTGGGAGTCGGAGGCGTCCGGTGTGTTGGTTCGGCACCTTTGTATTTTGCCCCGTCGTTGCTGTAACAGTGTGAGCCTTTATCACATCGCGTGATTGTCATTTCCTTGTTGCGTTGAGAACAGTTCAGATCTAGTCTCCCCGCAGCTTTGAAGTTTACGATACAGTAGTGTTGACGATAATCGCTACGTTGTGCCTCAGCCAGTTATTTCATTTCAAAGAGAATCTTCTCAAGGAGACTCATACCGACTTCCCTCTGGGCTGTTCCATCGTCTTAAAATGTGGACTGGTGGCTTGGGATGAAATTTCCACTGACCGTGTCAGACACGGCTTCCAAACAGATGTATCTCCTAGTGAGTGACAGCGCTCTAAGGCAACAGCTAAAATGTGACATGGGGACCCCAGATCCTTTTCAGACACCTTTTCAGTCCAATCTGCACCGTAACTCCTGTTTTATGCTAAGCAGGTCACCTCAGACCGATACGAGCAAAAACTTGCGTCCCTAGCGCGTTGGGGGGTGAGGTGCGTATAACCTGGACGGGGTAGAAATAAAATCTGATGGTATTCTCGAGGAAGTTCATTTAAACGACAGAGCGCCAGTCGGCGTGATTTATGTTGTCCGAACGAAGGAAACGGACAGGGGAGGGACCAAGATTGCTTTATCTAATGGCAGTCATCACCGGAATTCAAAGCTGTTTTGATAGGAGGACTTAACGAATGTTTCCCTTCTCTTTCCTTCTCCGATGGCTGTTTCCTGACGCGCCCCTCCCGCTCCAGGATTTGCGCAAGCAGGTAGCGCCGCTGCTGAAGAGCTTCCAGGGGGAGGTAAGCATTTATGTTTATTTTATACCCTGAGCCACCCTTCGTAGTTCATCGTGCTTTCTTTTCATTCTCATTAAGTAAATGCCATTGACAGAAGGGGCTTGCCCAGATGGAACCTTCCCAGCCGCACTAACTCAATGTCATGTGGATTTTGTGCTTCCCGGTGTGATGTTTCCACTGGGTCCTCCATTAAAGCCCGCGTGGAAAGCGAAGCCGTGTCCGCAATGGAAGGAGGTGTGGCGGATCCAGGGGCGAGGCGGCCTGAGCGCTTGCACTTCCCACGGTGGACCGAGTTTGTCCACACCGCGCCCCCCCCC
Source organism: Neofelis nebulosa (assembly GCF_028018385.1). Taxonomy (NCBI): domain Eukaryota; kingdom Metazoa; phylum Chordata; class Mammalia; order Carnivora; family Felidae; genus Neofelis; species Neofelis nebulosa. The sequence continues at coordinate 8,642,916 of NC_080799.1, forward strand.
CCCCCCCCCCCCCCCCGGGAGCCCGCACGTCCTCAGGCTCCCCGGTTGCCGGAGTTAGCCTGGGGCTGCAGCCGCCAGGAGGCCTCCTGTGTGGGGGGCGGATGCAGTGGGGCAGGCCGGTGCCTTCGTGCCCAGCTACTGAGGCAAGAGGGATCTTCACTTGCTTGAGGCTGGCAACAGCCACGAGGAGTCCATTTGGGCTCAGCAGAAGCAAGAGCTCTCTGTCGGGTCCTTCCAGACGGGGACTGCGCCGTCTGGCAAGATGGCGGACAGCCCTTGGAGACGTGAGCGGTCGAGGTGGGTGACGCTCCGGCTCCTTCATGGCCCTTTGTGTGGTCCCGGCGAATTTGAGAACACCGGGAATTCTGGGATGGTTGCGGAGTTACCCGTTCCCAGCTCTTCGCTTCTCCCGTTGGAACGATGGCAGCAGTGGTAATACTGAGGAGAGGGGACAGGACTTTTTCAGAGCCCTCCAGAGAACCCAGATTGGTAGGATCGTGGGATTCTATTTTTTGGCCACTTCCCGATGCCCAGAGAACGTGGGGAGGGGGCCGGACCGGCGCAAGTGAGACGGCAGGTTCAGGGCGGGCCTTCTCGGCCCCGCAGCGAAGGAGGCCGGCATCCTGGGCCCGGGGGGCTCCAGACGAGGGGGCGGGGGCTGCCCTTTGGCAGATTCTCCAGGTGACCGCAGAGGGCAGGGGAGCCGTGCAGGAAGCAGCGGGCACCGTTGGCACCGCCGAAGGTTTCAGGAGGGACGCAGCAAAGGGCCCTTCTCTGCTCACCGTCTCCTGCCGCAGGAAGCCCTCCCGCGTTCGGCTCCCCGAGGCTCAGAGGCTGTCACTGTCCCAGGGCCGGAAGGACACGAACTGCCTTTCCTCAGAACTGCATCTCCGAGCCTCGTTTTCTGAGCGAGACCGTCACCTTACACCTGCCCACATTGATCTGATCTCTTCTTTTCCCTGTTCAGCGGCTTTCCTGAGGCCCGGTGGCTTAGTATTTCTGCAGCCGCAGCAGCTCAGGGTGCCGTTTTGGGGGTGTTAGCTTGTTTTTCCTTCTTTCTGAAAAATTTCCAATCCGCCTAAAAGCGGAGAGGCTAGCGTGACGGGCACGCATACGCCCTCTACCCAGCCTCGCCGCCTGCTGCCGTTTTGCCACGTTTGCTCCCCCTGCCCTTTTGAGGTGGCCCCGCTCTGTGCCCCTAAACACATCCATGCTTGTGTCCTAAAAGTCAGGTTCCCCAGTAATACCACAGTAACCCTGAGTATCTCACCCGGGAAAGTAACGCGCCACGATACTTAATATTTGGTCCCAAATCTATCTCCCAGTTATTCCCAAAATGTCTTTTATAACTGCCCTGCCCTTGAACTGGGGTTCAGTCAGGTTCATGCATTGGATTTGGAGATGGGTGGGTGTATGTATGTATATGTATATGCGTGTGTGTGTGTGTGTGTGTGTGTGTGTGTGTGTACGTATATGTATACATCCACGTATATATACGTACACACACACACACACACACACACATCTCTCTTTTAATATAAAACACTGCCTCTACACCCTGTCATTTTTAAGAATTTAACACATTTGGGTCACCCGGGTGGCTCAGTTGGTTAAGCATCCAACTTCAGCTCAGGTCATGATCTCACAGTTTGTGAGTTCGAGCGCCGTGTCGGGCTCTGTGCCGACAGCTCAGAGCCTGGAGCCTGCTTCAGATTCTGTGTCTCCCTCTCTCTCTGCCCCTACCCCCTCCTGCCTGTGCTCGCTCGCATGGTCTCTCTCTCTCTCACTCAAAAATAAAATAAACATTAAAAAAATTTTTTTTAAAAGAGAATTTAACACACTTATTATAGATTGCCCCACATTCTGAATGGGGTAATGGCTGTGGTTCTGGATATATTAATTTTGAAATGCCTGAGAGACGTCCAGATTTCTTATCTGCCTATTTTTTAAAAGGCTATTGGAAAAATAAATATTTTTATAACACCGCTAATATTTACCAAGCCTCTGCTAATTGCTCTGTTTATGTGAAATAATCTGTGCTTTCTAGTAAGCTAATTTGAGTAGAAAGGGCTAAATGCTACTTGTTTCTGAAGAAAGAACTCTCCTAGCAGAGGGCAGCTGCAGACGGGGACCACATGTACAGGGTCGGTTTTCCGACGAGTAAGGCCAGAAGGCAGCAAGCCTTGGTGCTCCAATGAAGCAGGATCCATTCGGCCTGTGTTTCTACAAAGCTTCCCTCTCTAATCAGAGGATTGCTTTCGTATCCTTTGTCAGTGTCCGTTGCACGCGATTTTATTTATTGGATATATTCTTGGAGTGTATCCCCCAGTGCTAGAGTTTCCCCTGGAACAGCATATGGTGTTGGTGAGAACACGTTCTTTGCCTTCGAATTTGTGTAGATCACTTTGCTGGTGGAGGTCCCCGAAAGAAAAATACCAAAGAACGAGATAAAGTGTTCGGACAACTAGACATTCATGTATCCGCGGTGTGTCAGACTGTCCTGAGAGACGTTAGCCTGGCCAGAGGACCGTCACCCCCTTCGGTGTTTCCTGGTGGTCCTCCGTGTAAATCCAGGCACCTTCCAGGCGGATGAGACCCGCATGCTTGGGCGGCCGCTTGCCTTTCTAGACTCTTCTCACTCCTAACCCCTATCGCTGGATGCACGCCATTCTGAATTTCTGTCAGGCCCTGGTGTTTGGGGCATCCTCGCCGGCCCCCGGGCCTTGGCACAGGCAGAACCGCTTCCTTACCTGGCTCCCTCAGCTTGGGCGCCCCTTCCTCAAGGAAGGTGTCCCCTGAGCCCCAAATGATAGGCCACGCCCCTTCTACACGTGTTTCCCATTGCACGCGCATGGCTTCAACACATTTGTCGTCATGCCTGAGCACCGCCTGTCCCTTTGTCCCTCGTCCTCTTTAGCCTGTAAAACGTGTGAGGGCAACCACTGTGCCTGGGCTTGTTGGCCGTTGTTTCCTAGCACCGGGCACAGCAGAAGCTCAAAAGTCTTGAGGCTCTCAACAATGGCTACAGAATAGATGATGGAGCAGTAAGGTTCCTCTGGAGGTGGTTTTTAAAACATTTTGCCTCCATCCTCTCGTCGGGTTGTGTTATATTAATAAGGAAAAAGGTACGCCAGAAAGTCTGCTTGGAACATACCTTTAAAAGAAATGAGGGGCGCCTGGGTGGCTCAGTCAGTTAAGCACCTGACTCTTGATTTCAGCTCAGGTCATGATCTCACAGTTTGTGGGATCGAGCCCCACATTGGGCTCTGCACTGACAGCAGAGAGTCTCCTTGGGATTCTCTCTCCTTCTCTCTCTCTCTGCTCTGCCCTGCCTCTCCCCAGTGTGTTCTCTCTCTCTCTCTCTCTCTCTCTCTCTCTCTCTCTCAAAATGAATGAATAAACTTAAAAAAAGAAAAGAAAAAAGAAACTAGTAAATAACTGTATTTATACAGCTGGTTGAATAGTAGGGAATACTATGGATCGTAATGGTCACTCAGAGTTATTATAACAAAGTCTTCACATTTCACTCCCTGAAATTTGACTGACTGATTGACTGATTGATTGCTATACCTAAGTTTGTGTGTTTCATGAGCCTGGCCAACAGATCAGTGTGGGGAAGGGGAATAACCTAGATGGTCGATCCAATTTAAGACTTATCTTAATCTAGTAATTTAGACAGTCCCTTCAGTAAAGTGACCCACTCTCTAGGAAAGTGCTAAGTCTTGTAACTTGTCTCCCCATCTCCGTGCTTCACTCCCTGACCGGGGTCCTGGTGTATAAAAGGTTGAGCTGGGAAGGAGTGGCCTTAGAGCCTACTCCTCTTGGCCGTCGGGGAGCTGGATGCTTAAGCCAGGTGTTCTCAGAGAAGAAAATCCTCTTAGGAAATAACTTAGGTGCTTGTATCAGAAAGGAAATGAAAGACTGAAACTCTGTGAGCTCAGCATCTAGCTTAAAAAGTTAGAGAAGTACAACAGAATAAACTCGAAACAGGAAGAAGGAAATAACAAATATAAGTAATAATAAAAATATCATAATAACAATAATAATAATAATAATTAAAAGACTGAAGAGAGAAACAGCCCCAAAACTGGTTCTTTGAAGAGGCTACTAAATAGACAACCCACCTTTCTTCCTAAATCAAGAAAGAAAATGTTAGTAATGGAAATAGGGATAATGTTGCAGCTGCAGCAGAGATTAAAAAGATAGTAAGGGAATATTACAGTCAATTTCATGCCAATAACATTTTAAAACCTAGACAACATGGACACATTTCCGGAATACCAGAATGCACTAAAGCTGATTAAAGAAGAAGTAGAAACCCTGAGTAGCCTTGTAACTATTACAGAAGTATTCCCATCAGGTATGGGTGCTTTTAGGGAGTGTTCTGTCCATCATCCATGAAACAGACACGTTCTAATCTTTCGCGGGCTCCTTTAGAAAATAAAAAAAGAAAGAACACTCCCTAACTCTTTTTGCGAAGCTAGTGTCACCTTGATACCCAAACCGGTAAAGAATAGTACAAGAAAAGAAAATCCAAAGTCAGTCGTATTTATGAATAGATATCCAGAAGTCCTTAAAAGAGTATTCACAAATGGAATCCGTCAAGTTCCATGTATGTCAAGAATGCTGTTTGGTTTAACATTAGAAAAATGTATTAGTGTATATTAATGTCATTAGCAGATTAAAGAAAAAATTATCATAATAGTTCTAGGAAAAGAATTTGATAAAATTCAGCATCCATTCATGATTTCAAAACAAAACAAAACAAAACTACCAGCCAACTGATACAGAGGAGAATGTCTTTAATCTGGGGAAAAGTATTTGCTAAAAGCCTATGTCGATCATTATGTTCTGTGATATAAAAAAAAATCCCTTAAAAATCAGGAGCAAGAAAAGAATGTGTACTATTACTGCTTTTGTTTAACATTGTCCTGGAAGTCTTAGCTAGCATGGTAGGCAAGAAAGAGATCAAGTATTGTCAGAGAAGGAACAAAACTGTCATTTTCCAAGTGAGCCTCAATTATTAAACAAGGTTGCTAGATACAAAATCAATATGCAAAAGAAATGATATACTTCTACATGGACAGCAGACTGAAAAACAACACAACTAGAGTTAGCAACAAAAAATAAAGCGTACCTAGAAGTAAAGGTAATAATGCATAGGAACTAACTCTTCCTGGAGAAAAATAGATCATTTATTTAACATGAAAGACATTAAAGAGGACTTAAATGGAGACAGAGAGAGAGAAAGTATTCAAGGATAGAAATTCCCACTATTATTAAAGATAATCAATTTCCCTCAAGTCGATTAGAGGGAGTCATTGTCATTCCAATCAAAATTCCAATAGTACTTTTCAGAAAACTTGAAAAACTGATTCCAGAAGTGATCAAGCAAGAGCAAGTGGTCAGTAATGGTGAAGGTCGTATTAAATAAGAACAAGATGGGACACCTTGGTGGCCCAGTCGGTTAAGCATCTGATGTTTCAGCTCAGGTCATGATCTCATGGTTTGTGAGCTTGAACCCAGCATCGGACTCTACCGTCAGCATGGAGCCTGCTTCAGATCCTCTGTCTCCCTGTCTCCCTGCCCCCCTCCTTCTCTCTCTCTCTCTCTCTCTCTCAAAAATCAATAAACATTTAAAAAAGAGCAGAGCAAAATGGAGGCTTTGCCCTGCCAGATGATGATGAAAGCTACAGTGATTGGCACAGGGATAAATATAAATACAGTAATGGGACAAAATAAAAGATCAGGAACTGACATCACCCATAGAAGCCACGAGTATTGCAGAGATGGGACTGTAGATCGGTGAGGTAAGGGTGGATTTCTCAGTAATGGTTCCCCCAATAATTGGTTACCTTTTTGCAATTAAGTGAGATTGGATCCATAACCTCACACCATATGCAAACACACAATACAGGTGAAGACTTAAGGCAACACTTTAAGCCTTTTAGAAGAAAATACAGATAATGATGACTTTGGGTTGGGGAGCATTTCTTAAATAAGAAACCATAAAGGAAGAAATTGTTACATTTAACCGCATTAACATTTTAACGTAAGTTTTTTTGGTTTTTTTTTTAATGTTTGTTTATTTTTGAGAGAAGGTGGGGGAGGGGCAGAGAGAGAAGGAGACACGGAATCTGAAGCAGGCTCCAGGCTCTGAGCTGTCAGCACAGAGCCGGATGGGGGGCTCGAACCCACAAACTGTGTAGGAAAATGCTCCACCTTTCTGAAGACATTTTACAGTATCTGTTGGAAACTTGTAACAAAGATTCAGACTTACGTAAAGACCGAATGTCTCTGACATGAACAGTGCTCCCCAGGGCCAGACTGAATAGGTCATGGGTTGGGGGAGGGGGGAGGGATCTTTGGCCGCGAGTCACAAACCCGGAGGAGACAGTTGCCACACACTTAGGTAACAAAGGATTAATATTCAAAAAATATTTTAAAATTTTGCCCGTTAATAAGAAAAAGACATAGGAAAAGGGGACAAAAGCCACGAACGGCATCCTCAGAGGGGAAAATCAGAACGGTCACTAAGTATATGAAAAGATACCCAGCCTATGAGCAGAAAAACGCAAATTCAAATGATTTCATCGCAGCTTCCTCCTATCTGCCAGGTTGGCCAAACTCCAAAACTCAAGATAGGAGTGTAAATTGTGTAGCCATTCTGGAGACCAGTCTGGCATCAGATACTAAAGCTTAAGAAGCACGTTCACCTTGACACAGCAGTTCCACTCCTAAGAATATGTCCTAAATAAGCTGAAATGTGGGCCCCAGGAAGCAAGTTCAGGAGTGTTGGAAATGAGTAAGCAAGCAGACACAGCCCACTTTCCATCAGCAGTAGAAAGAATTACGTCAAGCACGGTACATTCATACGATGGAATACAGCGTAGCAAGAGAAAGTTAACGACGTGAAAATGCGCACTACCGCGCTGACGTTGTTTAGGGGTACGCGTGTCCCTTTATGATATAGTGAAACCGTAAAGGAAGAGTTAAACAGGAAATTCAGAATAGAGGTTATCATAGTGAGGCACAGGCGAAGTTTCAAAGGTCACGGAAGCGTCCCTACTCCCAGGTGCTCGTTTTGTTAATTATACCCGATGTATTCTTTTGTAAGCATGAGCTGTTTCTTTGGAGAAGAAATAATCGCCCTTAGAAGGCGGTGGCTGCGTGATTATAGTTTTGCCCGGGAGGAACCAAGTATCTTCCCTCCCCTTTGCATTTTGTCCATGATAAATTTTCCTCTCCCGGCAAGTGGGTGCTTCTGGGGAGGCCGTGCACCTGGGAGGGCCAGGGGGGGAAAGCAAAGTTGTGAATGGTGTTCTCAATGACGTTTGTGGGACACCAAGCAAGTCAAGTGCTGTGTGCTAAGTGCTTTCCAAGCACGTGCTCACGCCGTCTACACGGCACTGGAAAGGCTCTGCCCCTTCCTCAAATACCGGTCCCTCCACGTGGGCTCTGGAACCCTCCTCTCTTGCCCTCACAGGAGCCACAGCCCTGCGGGGACCCCTGTCCTGGGTCTTCGGTCTCTGCTCATCTGCATTCTGTAAGCACCAGTATGTTCCATCTTGAGACAGAGTGAGTGGGCAAGTGCCTCCCTTGTCCCCAAGCTGCCGCCTTCTTTTTTTTTCTTTTAATTTTCTTTTAAAGTGTATTTATATTGAGAGAGACAGAGAGAGTGCGAGTGGGGATGGGGCACAGAGAGAGGGAGCATCTCAAGCAGGTTCCACACTGTTAGTGTGAAGGCCAACGTGGGGCTCAAACGCTCACGAACCGTGACATCACGACCAGAGCCGAAATCGAGAGTCAGACGCTTAACCAACTCCTGGCGCCCCTGTCTCCCAGCCTTGTTGGCCAGGCTTCTCCAGAGAGCTGTCTCCACCCCCGTGTGCCCATTACTCTCGGACCCACCCCGGTCTGGCCGTCTGCCCCCTCTCCCTTGACCCCTGTGGTCCCCGGCTCTCTCATGTCAGGGACATTCAGGCCTCCCGGCGGCTCCTCTCCATGTGTTCCCTTTTGACATCCCACGATATCATGCCTTCCAGACTTTCCGTCTACTTCTCTGCCTATTGATTTTTAGGCTTCTTGGGCAGCTCCTCTGCATTCAGACCTCTGAATGACGGCGTCCTGTGCTGTGCGATCTCCCGGGACCCGTCTGCCTCTAAGATGTCTGTCTCTAACTCGGTCTTCTCCTTTGTGTTCCAGGCTCACGAGACTGCCTCTTGCATATTACCCCTTAGGTATTCCACTGGAAAGGACTCTTCGCCCACAGCCCTCCCGTCTCCAGCTCCCATACCTGCTGGGGTCTCCGGCTGCCTCCTTTCCCTTCTCAGCAATGGCTCCGCAGTCCGCTCGGCAGCCTCGGCTGGAAATCTGGGACACCCGCTCCCTCCTGTCCGCCCCACTCGCCATCCTTCCTCCCGCCGTCCTCGTCTGCCCACATCTTACCATCCCGACTCCCCACAGCGCGTCCAAAGCCATCGTTTGCCACTGAGACCCCTGGTCTCTGTTCCGGCCCCTGCCCGCTCCACCCCCACCTTAGCTCCACCCATCAGCCAGGAGCGGGTCCCTTCCTGCTCACTGCCCTTCCGTGGCTCCACTGCCCTTGAGGCAAGCACGGAACCCCGACCTCAGCCTTCAGGGTGCCTGGCCTGGCTACGTCCTGACCTCCACCCAGCCCCGTCTTACTCGCTTTTTGGTGCTTTCTTCAGGTGTCATGCCATCAAGAGGTCCCTGCCTGCCCGTCCAAACCAGGGTGTTCTCACTCTTCCTCTTGTAGCACCTTGTCCCTTTGTCCGGAGTGCTTTTCTCATTGTCTTCGTGGGTTTGTCTGTGTCCACCACTCTCTCCAGACTTTCTGTGTCCGCGTGGCCTTGTAGACCCACTGCCTGGCCCTAGCGAGCATGCAGTAGGTGTCCACTAGATGGGTGAGGGCCAGGGGGCAGCACTATGCTTATTTCTCAGACGGCAAAGCTACGCCCAGAGAGGAGAAGTACCCACCCAGAGTCGCACGGGTGGTCACGGCAGGGCTGAGACCCACGTTGGTAACCGTCCGATACTGCTCGGGGAACAGGGAGGGGGCACCTGCCCTCCATCACCTCAGCCACCCTCCCTGGTCTTTGATAAGGACCTCGGGCGTCGGTGCCGCGTAACGTGCTTTGCAAGTATCCCTCCGGCCCCCCTCTTCTGACCAGCCCCTCCTGTGTGGATTCTGCCCGCCGTGCTGTGCCTCACACGTACGTAAATACCCCCGCGTGCAGACGCTTTGCCACAACTTGATCTGTACTCCTGGGAGGAGTGGGGGGCCCTGGTTAACTGAAGGCGGGGGCTTCACGCCTGTGTCCCCTGCTCCACGGCCCACACGGACGGCCAGACTCATCTTTGGAAACTCACCGTCCTCCCGAAGGCCCACTGTGTGCGTGACCTACCGACGGTACTCAGAGCCGCGGCCGGGCCACGTGAAACTCCACACCGCCTCTCTGATACCTGTTTATTTCTTCGTGCAGTGAAACCCTCTGAGTACGTACAGCTCGGGGCCATCCGGGAGCCAAGGATATAACCCTGGATACAGTTGACAAAGCCCCTGCTACCTCGAAGCCCACGTTCCGGGGAAGGGAAGCGTAATAAAGACGAGGAGTGATGTCAGATGGCGACGAGCTCGGGGCTGGGGAAGGAGCGTGAGGCAGAGCAGGCCGAGCAGGGGCGGTGCTCCCGGTGCCCGGAAGGCTGAGGGGACGAGGGAGGGAGGAAGGCCAGAGCACTCGGAGGCCCCCGAACACCCTTGGGAACCATTTGCCATCCACCAGTAGCTGAAATGGATTAACGGTGGGTAAATATTCTATGAATTCGTTAAGAGGAACTAAGAGTTTTGAGGATGTTCTGTAGCCCGTGCCTGTGGCCCTGTTACATACTTAAGCTTTTAGATCTAAAGGCCATGTCTAAATAAAGCCAGAACGTCCAAGGACTTTATTCCAAAGAACATTTCCCAGGGACTTGGAAGGACCTGGGAGTTGGCCCCGGGCTCTGCCACTCACTCTCCGGTAACCTCGGGCAGCTCAGGCCTCCTTCCGCCTGACTTCGCTCATCTGTAAAATGAGCGGGTGAGCGAGATGGTCGGCGAGAAGCCCCGTAGCTCTGAAGTCCAGTATGACTCAGCGGACGAACCCTTGGGTTGACCGTCATCAGCAGAATAGAAGAGGACATTTGTCAGCAGTTAGAGCCGCTCAGAAATGGAATGAGCAGTCCTCTAAGGTAGTGAGTTTCCTGTCGCTAAGAGTGTTCAAACAGGGCCAGAGGACCAAGGTCAGGGAGGCGGTCAGCTCTTACCCATTCGGGGCCCCGTCATGCCTACACTTAGCAAGGGCTGCACTGAGTGCCGTGGGCGGGACTGTGTCAGAAAGTTGGACCGGACTCTGGTTCCCCAGGCGGGTCCTCAGAGGGGCCAACAGGGCTGCGTGAGAATCACCCACGTGTTCCCAGAAATTCTGCTCCCCGGGCTCCTCCCACCCTGAGGTTCTGGTTCAGCTGCCCGGGGCAGGGCCCGAGAAGCTGGAATTGGACAGAGTCCACGCGTGGTTCTCCTGCGTGGCTGCCCACTGGGCCGGGTTCCCTGCGCGGGTGCCTCCTCTCCGGGTTACGCTCTGTGGCGCTGCCCGCTCCAGCACCTGAGACTGGCGGGGAGGGGGCTCCGTGATTCAGCTTGCAGTCTTTCCGGGCTTTCGGTCCGTGGCTTCTGCTCCGGCCAGACTGGTCCGCCTACCGTCCCTGAGCATGCCCCTGTGGTTTCCCGCCTCTGACCTTCTCCTAAAGTCACGGCCTCGGCTATTGGAACCTTCCGCCGTTCCTCACCTAGAAACACCATGTCCCTCCTTAAAGACCTGAGCGTCTGCCTCCTTCGTTCCTCTTCCTGCCGTCCCAGCCTGAGCTTCTAGCTTTTTCCTTCTCTTCGACTTCATACCCTCTTCCTGGCCTTACCGAGCCGTCCTTCCCCTGTTACTGAGTACTCCTCGAGTGCTGTGTGCCAGGCTCCCTGCCAGGTTCCTGAGTGACCCACAGGAGCAGCAAGGCTGCTTCTCCCCGCCGGGAGACGGCAGGGCCATCTGTGAGTTGGGACCCCGTGTCCCGGACAGGTGAGCGTGGAGCAGACCGGGCACCCCCGAGGACACTGGCAGGCGCCGGCTGTCCGCTTTCCCCGGGGGGACCTTGTTTCTCACCCCACGCGGCCATCGTCGGACTTGTAGGCCTTTTCACGTGCGTTGGTAGTTGTGGCCACGGTGGTGACGGCGACAGTGTTTTAATGACCTCACGGCGCGGTCCGAAGACCGGGTGCACGCGGTGTCTTCCTGGAGGCTCCCTCCGTGACGGCTCAATTAGGGGAGCGGTAGGGCTGTGGTTCAATATTCAGGCCAGCTTCCTAATTGAAAACACATTTTCCCCTCCGAAGCTGCAGCTGGTTTGCTTCTGCTCATGCAGAAAAGGATATAACCTTGCCTAACATAGGAAATGAACGGTTGAGAGAGAAGCCAAATTCAATTTCAGTCAGATATGTTGAGGCTAAGCCCGTGATCTATGGAAGCAGGGGAGCGAGCCGTGTGCATGTGGAAAGGGGCGCACTCAGCAGTCCATTAATCACGGCCGCCCGCCCGGCGCTGCCGCCACCGCGTGGGCCTCTGCGCCGGGGCCGCCCCTCCGACGGGGCTGGACCGCAGCCAAGCACTCCAGAAGTTAACCTCTTAAAGACCCGGAGCTGCTTTCTGTTGAATAAATGTAATTTTGTGGTCAGACATAAATGCTTGTGATGTAGCAGGAGCTTTGAAAACAACAGTGAGCCAAAGCTATTACAAATTGCTCTGCGTTGTGGAAGTCAACAGCATACATCAAAACTCCGAGTGTATGGCAAATTGATTTCGGCCCAGAGCTCTGCAGCTATTCAATAAAAGTCCTATTAAGCCATTGTATGTAATGAACAATCCAGAGCAAATCTAATATTTTCAGTGGATAATTATTTTTAACATCCTCTCGGTAACCGTCAGTAGAGCTCTTGGATGTTTCCAGCGTGGACCCGCGTGCGGTGGGCCCTCCTCGGCTCTCATCTGCCTCTGCCGGAGGCCCCAAGGCAGTACCCCCCCTGCCCCGAACTCGGGGTCCCCCTGCAGGGTTCACCGGCAGACCCTGATCCCGGAGAAGGACACGGAGGTTCCGGTCTCCCCGAGCCTGGCACGCGGCGGGGCCCCAGGAAGCACTGGCTGAACTCAGATGAACTGAGTTGACATGGAGCAAGGAGGCAAAGAGCTCTAGAATAAGAGAGGAAAATGCTGTGTTGGCTCCAGAGCCTCTAGAGACCAGAGGGTCACAGGTCAAGAATTCGAGGTACCATGTGCTGTACCCAGAGGGAGCCCCAGGACTCGCCCACTGCCCTTCTGCTCCTCGACAGCTGGGGAGACAGGCTCTGTGTCAGGGAGCCCCTGCTGATGGAGCCACCAGAGTGATCGTGTTGCCAGCTGAGTGGGGGTCACCTTGGCAGAGGCCACCTCCTCGGCTGCTCCACCACTCCGTTCGCAGCCAGGAGGTGACCCTGGTCACACTGACTCCTGTCACACTCTTTATATCAGTCTCTCCTTCCAGACTAAGCTTCCAGAGGTCAGGGTTTACTCATTTATTCTTTCATTCAGTTAGTATTTACTGAACACCTACTCTGTGCCAGTCTGGACCTGACCTAGACTGTGGTCTCTAGTTGTAGGTAATTAAGCTGCTTTCATGGTGCTTAATAGCTGAGCAGGATCTGTGTCGTCAGATGGGAGATAGTAAATGAGGGATGGGTGGGTGGGTGGGTGGATGGATGGATGGATGGATGGATGGATGAGCAAGTGGATGGATGGATGGATGGATGGGTGGGTAGATACATGGGTGGATGCGTGAGTTGGATATATAGATGAGCAAGTGGATGGGTGGATTGATGGATGGATGGATGGATGAGCACGTGGATGGATGAGCGTGTGGATGGATGAATGGATGAGCAAGTGGATGGTTGGATGGTTGGATGGATGGATGGATGGATGGATGGATGGATGGATGGATGAACAAGTGGATGGATGTGTGGATGGATAGATGGGCAAGTGGATGGATGGATGGATGGATGGATGGATGGATGGATGGATGGATGGATGGGTGGATGGATGAGCAAGTAGATGGATGTGTGGATGGATAGATGAGCAACTGGATGGATGGATGGATGGATGAGCAAGTGGATGGATGGATGGGTGGGCGGGCGGGTGGATGGATAGATCGGTGGGTAGATACATGGGTGGATGTGTGAGTTGGATGGATAGATGAGCAAGTGGATGGACGGATGGAGAGATGGAGAGTTAACACCCTCAGTGTATAAATCAGAAGTATTCTCTGTCCATAAAAGAGACCCCGTTCTGTCTGCTTACACTTCCAGAACTTTGCGGGGAACCATGTGATACCAAGAGGCAGCTGTGATATGAAGATAAGGGCCCAGAGTTACAAGGCCTGGGTTTGAGGCCTGACTTACCATGACCTTGACTTTCACCATGTCAGTGGCCCTCTCACTGCCTCTCTTTCCTCATGTGATAAACATGAAGGATTGGGGAAAATAGCTTCGAATGATGATTAGAAGTAGTATTTGTCTAATTTATTTTTTCTGGACTAAAGTTATCCGACTTGTAATGGTCATATAGTATTTATTTGAATACTGTGGAATTTAAATTATTAGGGTATTTTATTTTCTGCAGAGCTCTCTTCCTTGGAAAAACTCAATCTGGATGTTAATTAGGTTTTACTAATGTTCCATCAATTTAATGCAGTAATTTCTTAAATGAAACTGACACCAAGGACCAGATGGTCCAAAGGAGGACTGTGAAGGTGTGTGCGGGGCCCCCGGAGGGGCTGAGAGATGCTGATACTGGCTGAGAGCTCAGACGAGTTTGCCCACATGCCATCTCTCCCTCGGTCTATTACAGTCGTGCCGCTGCTCCCTTCGCTGGTAATCATTTGCACAACATTTTACGTCTGTAAGTTCCCATTTCCACGATCTCGCACAACCTTACCCACGACCTTGTGCTTAGTGACGTTATCGCCAACCAGAGCGACAGGACGGGAGGATGGCCGTGAACTTGAGGAGCAGAGTGGGTTCCCGGGAGTGAGGTCTGTGCCCCACCTCTCGCCCCCAGCTCCATGCCCTTGACGCCTCCCCTGTCACCGTCTCTTGGTCCCACCTGTCCTGGGATCTGTGGCTCCCTGGAGCCTCGTTATGGCCAGCCATGTGCCACCTGCTTGTCACTAAACACCATCTCTAGCAAGTATTCCCGGATGGCGGGAGCCCACCCCTGCAGTGAACATCAGCCACACGCTTGTTAGCCACCTGCACAGACAAGTGTTGCAACAATCGTCGGGGTCGCAAGTGGCCTGAACAGGGTTACAGGTTGGAACCCAGGTGTTTGGACTCAGGCAGATACTCATTCCACTCACCGCCACGGAAGGGGGCATGGACCAGTGTTTCACGTAACTGCAACTTCCAGAGCCTTCCAAGTTGCCAGCCAGGAAAAGGCAACGCGGCCAAGTAGCCCAATGACCGCCCAGCTCCCCTCCTGGCTGTTCCTCGGCCTCATCCGCTGCCATCGTGAGGACCCAGAGTGGCAGGAGAAAGGGGGTAAGAGTCGAGTCGGGCCCACCCGGAAGCTCACGCTAGCTGAGCCCCCTAGTGGGAAGGGAGAGTAACCTGGAGAAGACGTTCCGCTGAAGCCTACGGACTCTGAGCGCAGCCCTTGGAGAGAGGAGGGAGTGGAAGGAGAGAGCATCTCCTCAGCCAGCCGCCAGTCACCCTGGCCACAGATCTCTGAGAGACCCACTTCTGCCAAGAGACCCTGGGAATTCGGCCTCCCCCACTGCACTTGTTCGTTCATTCGTTCATTTTGGCTGCCTGTCTGTGTATCTGTCTGTCTGTCTGTCTGTCTATCTATCTATCTATAAAACAGATGAGACTGAGCAGGGAAGGGGAAGAGAGGGAGGGAGATGGAATCCCAAGCAGGCTCCTTGCTGTCAGAGCAAAGCCCGACGCGGTGGTTCATACACAGGTGGTTCGAACTCACCGAACCGGCTGAGCCACCCAGGTGCCACCCTCATTCCCCTCTTCGGCCGGCCGTCTCCTTCTCAACACACAGCTTCCTTCTTCTCTTTCCCTCAGAATTGCCTTCCCATCCAGAGTGATCACTTCGGGTCACCTCCTGATTGCCGTCCCCAACCTTACAGCATAAGACCGGGGGCCCTGGCTTAGCCCCCAGGCCCTGCCTCCCAGCTGCCCTGGCTACGGGCACAGCAGCACCCCGACTTTTCTGGAAGGCAGCACACCCTGTCTCTGTGCAGGCTCCCCTTCCCCACTAAGCCCCGGCCCTCCCACCACGAGGAAGTTCACTCTTCTCTTCCGTAAGTGTTCACAACATGAGGTACAGAACAGGATCTGTAATATCCTACCGTTTGCCTTTTTTTGAAAGGGACGACGACGTGTGTATACAGATGCTTGTAAATGCGTAAAATATTTCTGGAAAGATGCACAAGACGGTCTCCGCCTGTCAGCCAGGCAGCTGGGTGAAGGTGGATGTGCATGGGAAGGAGACCTACTTTTCACTGCATTCTTACACTTTCTGTCATTTCTATTTTTATTTTCTTTTTGAAATTAAATGGTGGTTAGGATATTCTCCAAGTTGTGCCGTCATCACCACCGCCTGATTCCAGAACATTTCCATCACCCGAGAAAAGAAACCCTATACCCATTTACACTTCCCATTCTCCCCCGACCCAGGCAACCACGAATTGACTGCCTTTCTGTCTCTGCAGGGGTTGACCCCTCTCAACATTTCACTTAAATGAAATCATACACTGTGTGGTCTTTTGTGACTGACTCCTTTCACCTAGCATCACGGTTTCAAGATTTATCCGTGTCATATCCTGTGTCAGTGCTTCATTCCTTTTAATGGCTGAATAATAATCCATCGTATCGATACGCCATGTTGTTTTAATCCATTGTCGGTTGATGTGATGGCCATTTGGGTTTCTGCCGCCTTTTGGCTGTTGTGAGTATGCTGGTGTGAACATTCATACGCAAGTTTTTTGCACAGATTCACGGTTTCCTTTCTCTTGGATATGTACCCAGGAGTGGAATTGCTGGATAATATGGTAACTCTGTGTTCAGCTGTTTGAGGAATTGCCAGGGTGTTTTCCAGAGTGCCTCATTTTACATTTCCATCGCCGGTGTATGAGGGTTCCAGTTTCTCTCCATCCTCTCTAACACTTAACCGCTATAGCCTAATGGATATGAAGTGGTATCTCATTGAATTAGGGGTTTTGATTTGCATTTCCCTAATGACTACGGACGTTGTGCATCTTTTCATGTGCTTATTGGCCATTTGCATATCTTCTTTGGAGAAATGTCTGTTCGGATCTTTTGTCTATCTTTAAATTCAGTTGTTTGTCTCTTTGTTGCGTTGTAAGAGGTCTTTATTTATTCTCTATACTAATCCCTCGTCAGATACGTGATTTGCAAAAATGTTCTGGGATCCCAATCTGTGGGTTCTTTCGTTTTCCTGATAGCGTCCTTTGAAGCACACAAGTTTTAAATGTGATGAAATCCAATTTACCTATTTTTCTTTTGTTGTTTATGCTTTTGGTATTGTACTGAAAGTCACAAAGATTTACAGTGGTGTTTCCTTATAAGGGTTTTGCAGTTTTAGCTCTTATATTTTGGTGTCTGATACATTTTGAGTTAATTTCCACGTACGGTGTGAAGTAGGGGTCCGGCTTCCTTGTTTGGCGTGTGGATATTCAGTGTATCTCTGCGTTGTCTGTCAAAAATTCTTTCCTCGCTGAATTGTCTTTTCACCCTTGTCAAAACTCAGTTAACTACAATGTGAAAGGTTATTTCCAGACTCTCAATTCTGTTCCACTGATCTAATGGCATGTCTGCCCTTATGCCAATACCACACATTCTTTTTTTTTTTTTTTAATGTGTATTCACTTTTGAGAGAGAGAGAGAAAGAGAGAGAAGCAGCATGAGTGGGGGGAGGGGCAGAGAGGGAGACAGAATCCAAAGCAGGCTCCAGGCTCTGAGCTGTCAGCACAGAGCCGGACGCGGGTCTCAAACTCATGCACTGCAAGATCAGGACCTGAGCCAAAGTCGCACGCTTAACCGACCGAGCCACCCACGCACCCACCAGTACCACACATTCTTGATTAATGTAGCTTTGCGGTGAGTTTTGAGATTGGTAAGTGTGAGTTCCCCCACCCTTGGTTTTCTTTCTTGAGAATGTTTCGGCTGTTTTGGACCCCTTGGATTTCTTTTTTTTTTTTTTTTTTTTTTTTTTAACGTTTATTTATTTTTGAGACAGAGAGAGAACAGAGCATGAATGGGGGAGGGTCAGAGACAAGGAGACACAGAATCTGAAACAGGCTCCAGGCTCTGAGCTGTCAGCACAGAGCCCGACGCGGGGCTCGAATTCACGGACCGCGAGATCATGACCTGAGCCGAAGTCGGCCGCTTAACCGACTGAGCCACTCAGGCGCCCCCGGACCCCTTGCATTTCAATACGAATCTTAAGGATCATCTTGCCAGTTTCTGCCACAAAGCTGGCTGGGGTTTTGACAGGCATTGCGCCGAATCTGTAGATCGAATTTGGGACTTTTGCCATCTTAACAATATTAAGTCTCCCAGTCCGTGGACATTTTAAAATCTCACTTTCAGATGGTTTATGGCTAGTGGATAGAAAGACCATCGATTTTTGTGTATTGATCTTGTATTGTGGAACCTTGCTGAACACTATATGTGTTTTTTATATCTTTAAGATTTTTTTTTTTTTTTCTATATACATATATTACCTGTTCATAAAAACTGTGTTTGAAAAGCGTCACGTAGGAAAAGAAAAGGAAGAAAACCTCCGGTAGGCATTCGGCCTCCTCCACGGCCCCACTGCGATTTATCTGTGAGGTTTGGGCGGGGGTCGGCTGAGGCCCCAGAAGACAGGCTAGCACAACGCCAGGCACACGTCAGCCACCGCTTAAATGACCCTGTTGCCCAAGTGAAGGGCTGAACAAACCAGGAAGGAATTCGGGCAGCCAGACGGTCCCCCTCAGGGGCGCCCTGCTATTGGCAGAGGCTTTCCTGCTGGGAAGCTGCCACCCTGCCTCGTAGCCTCTACCTGTTGGGCCTGGTTTTGCAGTCGGGGGAGAGAAGACAGCTCATCGTCCTTGCCCACAGCAGCCCTTCAGAGCGTGCTGACAGCCGGAAGGTCAGCTGTGCGTGGCAAACGGTAAAGGAAAGAGAGGACTAACTGCCGCTTACTGCTTTCATCGTCTGTGCCGTAATTGTCCTGCTGTTCTCTGCCACAGATCCCTTCCCCGTGGCCCCACACCTTTATTTCCCCGCCTGTCCTTCGTGACACGATCTTCTCCGGGCCTCTCCGGTTGCCTTCTCTTAGAGACTTGGTCCAGGCGGGAGGCGGGTGGTTACGGAATATTCCATCGGTTGTATAGGAAGCAACTGCGTGGTGTTCCCCACGTCTACGCCGCATTGCTTCCTAACTGCAAGCGTCCTGTGGGATTTGTCCATCCCGCTTCCAGCCGTGTGGGGATTTCCAGCGAATCTTGTCCACTTGGTAACTTTGCAGTAACAGACTGGAGAAGGCGTTTCCTATAATTAATTCCCTGCCACGCGGAGTATCCTGGATGCGATGCTTCCTCACTGGTGTCTGTCTGCGAGTTGGAGGTCATGAAGGAATGTGACCTTGACAAAGAAAGCTGGTGATGGCTGCTGAGCTGGCGGGGGCAGGTGGGCAGCTGGGCTCCCACGTGGGCCCGTTCCCAGTCTCTCCTCCTTCCACGTTGCTCCAAAGGCAGCCTGGGCGCCAGAAGAGGGGCTCCCTCCGCCCCGGGGTCCTCTCGTGTCTCCCACGTGGCTCACAGCAAATATGCTCTCTGCCACCGTGATCTTGCTTTAGAAAACGTATACCTTCCTTTTACGTGGCCGTGTTCATTTCAAATGAGAACTCCAAAGCTGGGGCCACGCCCGCATCTCTTTTGGACAGGATCTTGGTCATTCTCCGTTGACTTCCGGTTATTCCACGTGACTCCTCCAATCAATCGTGTTTTGCTCTTGAAAGACGGAGAGCGAGACAGAACTGTTCTCGTCCCTGAAGCTCTTGCTGGTCCTTGTCGGCCTATAGTCCAGCAGAGCACATCGATCTGAAGATTCTGTGAATGGTCCGTGTTTATTCCTAACTCATTAGCTTGGGAATTCCCGGGGTGCAGGCTAGGGGGTGTTTGTGGGCGTGCCATTGCCGCCACGGCATCGTAGGTGTTGTTTAAGCGTCTCCGTCCCCCAAGACTTGAAACAGAGGAAGACGGCCTGTGGCGTGGTGGCAAGAGAATGCTGCATTTGGATTGTTTCTAGAAAGTTACCAATGTTTTCTCAGATTCTGTACACTCCAGATTCTGCCGGCTGCTTGATATGGGAGATTCTCATAGTTGATTTTCACAGCCCAGCAAGGAGCAGGTTATTCACTAGACAGATGAAGAGACTAAGGCGTAGTTTAAGTAACCCCCCTCCAGACCATCCGGCAAGCATGCGCTAGGGCCGACCTCAGACCGGCGTCTCTGTTCCTTCGAAGCGCACGTTTCTTTCCACTGACTGCACGGCCCCGGGCCCCGTGCAAGCCCCAGGGTGCTGTGCTGGGTGTCATCATATGCTTAGTGGCGTCCTTTAGGGGCCTGGCTCCAGACTTGGTCAGTTTCCGCATCTGAGAAGCGGCGTTACCGATCTGGCAACCGCATCACCATTCACAGCAACCAAGGCTGATTCTCCCCACTTTGCAGACAAGGAAACTGAGGCACAGAGGTTAATTCGGTGGCTGAGGTAGCACACCTGTGTTAGTGCTGGGGCCGGGACTCACCCTTCTTCTTCCCACACCATATCCAGGCCCTCAGCCCTGTGTGTCACCACCCTACCTAGCACCTGTGCGTGGCAGGGCCCCGGGCGGCACCCTGGAAAGCTGAGCCTTTGCATTTCAGGATACACAACACTGGGGGAGCATGAGGACCAGTCCTTCCGTCCCGTATGTTTTTGGTGATCCCTAGGCCCTTGTAAAAAGCCCACACCGTTGTCCGTACCTGGGCCTCACGGCTGGCGTGACGGAGTACCCGCGTGTGGCCTGTGGGGGGTGGCAGCCCAGCGGGGCAGGGCCAGGCGCCCGCAGCAACCTGCTCACCGCACCGAGGAATGGCTTCCTTGTCTCTGAGCGCGGCGTGCGACAGGTGTGGCACCCAGACCGAGGCCACCAGTGTACAAGCAGGGTGCACGCTGTCATGATAACAGCGAGGGTATCCTGCGCCTCCCAAGTGCTCGGCCCAGTTACGGGCACATTCCTTGTTACTATTTACCTAAAACCTACGAAGAGGTCTTATTTTCTCCCATTTTAGAGACGACATCACCTGGTGATTTCATCACCTGGTTATTTACCCCAACCGCCCCCCGCACCCCCCACCCCCACCCCACCGCTTTCCTCCGCTGCTGCCACTTGCCCAGGGCTGTCTTGTTCCGACAAGGAAGTTAGCGCTTCCCTAAACTAGGCCCGAACTTTGCTCTCATGGCTTCCCGCTTTTTAGACTAGACTAAATGGGGCACGGTAAAAGCCCCCCTGAAGCTCTTAATTATAGGAAGCCGCCTCCTCCAGTCTGATGCTACAGTTACCAATGCCGCACGAGGAGTCCCTTAGCCCGTCAGCCGTTTCTGCCTGGAACCTACCCGCATCCATTCACAGATGCTCCCCAGGCAGCCTCCCGCGTTCGTTGGGACCCGGGCGCTGGGGTAAAGAGAGGAAGGCGCCTGTGCCCCTGCCCCTGGCCTGGGATAGACCGCAGGGTGGTGGGGAAGAAGCTCGTGGACGTGAGTCATCATCACATGGTGTGGGAAGTGTGCAGAGAGGGATTTGCAAAGAGCCCAGGTGGCACAGGGACCGAGTGACCAGTGGCACCCGGGAAATCAGGAGGACACCGAAAAGGAGGCATCACCGAGACTGGCTCGAGAAAGAGAGCTGGACTCCCCCATAGGTGAAGAACATTCCAGGCAGAGGACCTAGTGTACAAAGACCGAGAGGCCTGGAGGGGCGTGTCGTGTCGAGGGGACCGGGGCTTGGTGTGGAGAAGCCTGGTCAGTGCTGGGACTTCGTGGGAGGTGAAGTCAGCAGGGTGAAGCACGGGCCACGCTGGGAAGGGCTTTGGGGCCTCAGCCTGAGGAGTGTGGATTGTAGTCTGGGAGTGAGGAAAAGCCACCAGGGCAGAGTGGCTCTATGTTTTTTCTGGGTTCTGGGACAGGGACCCAGAGGCCCTGAGAAGGACACACCATACTCCGTGGCAGGCCACAGTTCCGGAGATCCGCCGGGCATGGGTCTGCAGCGTCCAAACTGGAAGTCGTGGTGGTGGCGGGGGGGGGGGGGGGGGGGGGGGGGGGGTCGGGGGGTGGGGGAGGGTGTCAAGTCTGAAGCATCAAAGGCAGGAAGGAGATAGTTCTGAGATCGATTTCTGAGGCCAAACGAACAGAACTTCTTGCTTGATTGATGGTTAAGGCTGGTCGTCAAGGGGGATTTATACATCTGTAAATATCACACCGTTCCGTCCTTTTCCCACCTCTAAGCAAAGCATCTTCCGGTTAAAATTCAGGCCTGTGCTCGTTCCCCGCCCGCCCCATTCCCTTCCCCAGCGGCAAACAGGAGAATCCTATCGCAAATTCAAGTAACAGCCCCCAACGCCTCAGACCCGTCTGTGTTCCAAGTCACGGGCGAGTGAGGGATTTCCGCAGGGAACGTCACCTGAAGACATCAGCATGCCCCTAAGAGTTAGAGCACACCCTGTGCGTGTCACACAGGGGCCAGTCCGAACAGGTTGATTCTTTTAAAAGTGGCGTGGCGGTTTGTACAAAAACGGATGCCTTGAGTGTGTAAATTCTCTTCCGACTGACCCTCTGAAAGCGGACACGTAATTTAGATGATATTTGCATGATGTTTCATTCCCCTTCTAGGTACATCACGGGTCAGTGATTATCCCCAGCCCTGAGAACCAGCTCACCAAGAGCTCCAAGCCGTTAGATCTTCCTGTAAGACAGGCATTCCGGCCGTTCCCTTCTCGCCGGCATAGAAAATAAAATGCAGAGAGGCGGAGGGTACGTGGCTGGCTTAACATTCCCAAATGCACGAACGGAGCCTTGTCGTCAATCCAGTCTAGTGGTTTCAAGTCCTGTGCCCTTTCTACTTTGATACGACCCTCCCCAGCCCTGCCCGCGATAAAAATAATATAAAATATCCTTTGGCCCTCACGATATTGGGGATTTGGTCCTTGTTTTTACTTTGTGCTATCTTAGCAGTGTGACCACCCCGGGACTGATAACAGACAGCTTGACTAGATCGTGCTGCAGTAACAACCCCAAGTCTCAGTGGCCTACGGCAACGGATTGCTTCTGGTCCATATAATACAGGCCGTGGGCTGACTGCCGGCCCAGGGACCGTGTGTGGTCCTCATTAGGAGACCCCAGTGGAAAAAGTGGCTCCTGTCAGGTCACACTGGCCTCACGACAGAAGAAAAGAGTGCCGTGCTGTGGCTGAACCACAAGATTGCTTTTTTAATCTTAAGCTTGGGTGTGGCGCCTGGCCCTGTCACTTGTATTGCGTCGGCCAGAGCAGCTCACGTGGTCAAGCCTGACGTCAGGGGGGCAGGAAAGCGCCCGCCACAAGCACGCTGCCACTGCCGCGGACTGCTCTCCGTCACACAGGGAGGGTGACGGTCACGGCAGCAACGAGTCGAGAACCCACACGACCCCCAAAACCCCACAGGGCGGTTCTGCTGGCGCCCCTGTGCCCGGGCACCTGCTCACCCCCTCCCGGTTTCAGGGGTCACACAGGAGATCTCCAAAACCCTCCCAACCTGGCCTGAGTGTGCGTATGACTGTAGGCAAGGATGGGTTGTTTCAGATTCAGAATAAGCTCCCTTCCAATACACTTGTATCTTTAGCTTTAATTCTTATTACAGAAAAGCCAAAGTCCGCACGGTGGGCATGGTGTTGCTGAGGGGGTAACCGGTGGGTCCGGGGACCTGCCGAGCACCCCCCCCCCCCCCACGCTTCCTGCCGCTGAGGATGCACGGCCCACCGCAGGAGGGCGCTGTCGGGCGGCTGCCGTGGGGAGAGAGGCTTCGAGCACTAGCCCCAGCCAAGTGGCTGTCGTCACATCAGCACATGAACCATACTTTCCAAAGAACTCTTTACGTTACTAAACATTTTCGTGTAGACTTTTTTTTTTTTTTTTAACATTTATTTATTTTTGAGACAGAGAGAGACAGAGCATAAACGGGGAAGGGTCAGAGAGAGAGAGGGAGACACAGAATCCGAAACGGGCTCCAGGCTCTGAGCTGTCGGCACAGAGCCCGACGCGGGGCTCGAACTCACGGACCGTGAGATCGTGACCTGAGCCGAAGTCGGCCGCTTAACCGACCGAGCCACCCAGGCGCCCCTCATGTAGATTTAAAACGGGATCCCCTAACTGCCTGCTCACTTCGGCAGGTGAAACTGGTGCTCACTTGAGGCACGTGGCCACTCGTACAATAAGAAGATACCAGACACCTGCCGTGCGCCAGTCAGGAGGAAAGGCAGTTGAGGCAAAAAGCATAGTGCGGGCTTTCAAGGAACCCAGGATCTCCAGAGGGAGCCTCATCCGCAGTCCTGAACTTCCAGACAATCCCATGTGGTGATGGGTGTGTCCCACAGGCAGCGGGGAGATGGGTCAGTGGAGCCTCGAGGATCAGAGGAACATTCCAAGGAGGCGCCTTCCAGGCTGCAGGGAAATTGCTTGAGTATTCAGGGAACAGGGAGTAACCGGGCGTGGCAGGAGGTGAGGCTGATCCCTGGAGCCGAACAGGTTTTCCCCAGGGCCAGGGCTTGAGTGCAACCAGAGCTGCGCCAGACCTGGCCCAGTTCCGCCACCCCTGACCTTGACCTCGCTCACAATGGCTTTGAGGGGGCGGGGATGGCAGGCAGACTCTACCTCAGGCTATCTCTGCACACTGCGTAGTCAGAGTGTCTAACCTGGATCCTCCTTCCAGCTATCTGCTGGAAGACCTGATCAGACCTCCTCGGGGCTGCCTGCTGAGGGCCTGGCTCAAGGTCACAAAGGCAGGCAGTGCACACACCTGAGCACCTGCAGCAGACAGGCGTGGAGAGGGGAGCAGTTTGGGGCGAGGACGACACTGTCCCTCTCCCCCTCACTCACAGAATGCTAAAGGGCGATGGCCCCGCGTCCGGGGCCGTAACTGCATGGATACCCCAGGAAAGCTCTGGAACGTGACAAAGCCAGCCCTTCCCCGGGCCAGGCACTGAGCCTCCTTACCCCCGTGAGCTCATCTGCCCGCTCCGTCCTGGCAGGTGGGCGCCATCACCCCCAGCCCAGCCCCGGGGCCCCCCTTCGCCCTCCAAACTCAGAGCCCTGCCAGCCACGGGAACCCGGCAGCCGCCGTCTCTCCAAGCGTGGATAGGTCTCCAGCAGCGGGGATGCGACCAAGGGGTAGTCTAGTAAGCAGAAGCACTAGGAAGTGCCTGGCCGCAGCGAGGGGAATCCCACCACGGAGCTGGGACAGAGGATCGACCGAAACGCAGACACTCCGGCGCTGGTCGTGGATGAGGGTGCTGACCATACGGGCGTCAAGAGAGTGAATGAGAATAGAGAGTAGCATCATTCCCAGAACCAACACATTCTTCCAGGTTCGGAGATCGTACGGGGGGGGCTGGGTAGGGTCCCTCATCAAGTAGAAGCTCAACCACGTGCGGAGTGCTCATCGCCTTGTAGTCAGTCCAGCTGCTTAATGAATTAATTAAGCTCATTGCCCTGACCTTGTTCTCCCAGGGGCGGGCTTTGAATTTTCTTGCATTTGTGGAAAGGGGACACACGGGAAGAGAGCTCAGAATCACGGTCCCTGTGTCAATCTGCTGGAGCTGCCGTGAGCAGGTACCACACACTGACCAGCTTAAACAACTCACGCTTCTGGGGACTAGAAGGCCAAGATCAAGGTGTGGGCAGTATGGGTTCCTTCAGAGGCTATGAGGGAGGATCTGTCCCCAGCCTCTCTCCTGGCTTCTCGTGGTTTGCTGTCAGACTTCAGTGTTTATCACCCCGGTCTCTGCCTTTGTGTCCACATGGGGTCCTCCCTGGATGTTTGTCTCTGTGTCCTAAGCTCCCCGTTCTATAAGGACAGGGTCATATTGAATTAGGCTTCCCCCCAATAACCTCCTCTTACCTTGATCACCTGCAAAGGCCTTATTTCCAAATAAGGTCACATTGACAAGTATTGGGAATCAGGACTTCAACATCTTTGAGGGGACACAGTTCAACCCATAACAGTCCCCAAGTTTGCTGTGTAAATTACCAACCCCATTCCCACCTCCCTCCCCATCAACAACCCAGATAGGAGAGACAGGACCACATTTCAGGATCCTTCCACATCCTATCCTTTGCCTACCACAGGGGCAGCTACCCTTTGTACCCTTGGTCAGAATACCTGGAAAGCGAGGGACCCTCGCTAGGTGCGTCTTGAGTTGGGTGGAGAAGCCTCTGTTGGTGTCGAGAGGTACAAAGAACAGGCAGGACATCTGCCCTGTTTTCTGGGCAGAAACTCTGCTCCCCGTGAGCACGTTGCTCCCCAGAGGGAACAGAAAGATCCAGAGCACAGGGAGTGTTGCAGACATCTGAAGAGGTAACTCCACTTTTCCTCAAACCATCTATGTATGGAGTAGTCGGATACAGAGGAAATCGGTACTGTTAACACATTTTCCAAATCTTGCAATAGATATTGAAAAAGATTTTTAGGTTACAAAGGCACAGTATAAAATTTTACATATGATTTAATTTCAAATACACATATTTTAACAGCTTTATTGAGATATAATTCACGTACCATATAACTCACTCATTTATTTTTTTTTTTTAATTTTTTTTTTTCAACGTTTTTTATTTTATTTTTGGGACAGAGAGAGACAGAGCATGAACGGGGGAGGGGCAGAGAGAGAGGGAGACACAGAATCGGAAACAGGCTCCAGGCTCCGAGCCATCAGCCCAGAGCCTGACGCGGGGCTCGAACTCACGGACCGCAAGATCGTGACCTGGCTGAAGTCGGACGCTTAACCGACTGCGCCACCCAGGCGCCCCTTCACTCATTTAAAGTCCACAGCCCATTGACTTTGAATATAGTCAATATAGTCAATGTGCAACCATTTCCACAATTAACTGTAGAGGATTTCATCACCCCAAAAAGAAACCCGGCACCCCTAAGCCATCATTCTCCAAACCCCCCATCCTCCCTGGCCCCAGACAACCACTCGTCTACTTTCTGGTCTCTATAATTTGCCTCTGTGACTACATTTCATTCAACTATATATTGTTTTCAATTAGAAAAAAAAAAATTTTAAAGGGACCTAGAGATCAGGGGATGACTTCTAGAGAGTGGCAGAATTCGGATTTTTATTTTCTCTCTCTCTCTCTCTCTCTCTCTCTCTCTCTCTCTCTCTTTCGGTATTTTTCTAACTACTCAATGAGCATGAATTGCTAACGCTCGGGAGGGGGGAGAAATGTTTTATTTTTAAAAATAAAGAGAGAACTATCTTGTCACTTTTAAGTAGTCCTTCGGGTTTCTCCAAACACTTCCCCAGCACCTAAATCCCACTCTCGTTTTACGGGGGGACGTGTGTCTGAGTTCCAAACAGCTGACTTCAAACGGGAATTTGGGGGCACCACGTGCTGGAAGCTGGAGCTGCTGGTGTGCTTGCTGTGCATTGGGCTTCCGGAGACGTGTCCCCCGCCAGCCCTCGGGTCCTACTCCCCAGCATCTTCCAGTCCTACCTCAGGTGGCCTCTCTCGGCCCCGAACAAATTGTTGGTTGGCTCCCACGAGACACCCTGTAATTAAGCCACATCCTTTTGCCTCTTTAATAACACTGGAGACAGTATAATTCTGCGAGGGGACAGAAGGAGTATGTAATTTAGTGTCCTCTTCCTGAGCCAATATGAACCCCGTGCGTGTAGTATCCTGCATGCTTCAGGTGTAAAAAGTGATCCGGTGTCTCAACAAGTGTGTCCTGTGAGCAAAATAACGTACTGAGTTCATCCAGCAATCAGAGGCTCTCTGGATGTGTGTCTGGCATATTTAGGAGTTTCACGTGTTCCCTTTCTTTGATGAATAGACTTTCTGCTGGCTCATCCGGGTTAAGTCACGAGACAAACTGATGCTGGCCACCGTCACAGAAACTAGCCTGGTGCCTAAGCTAGAAACCTGGGCGCCGTCCTTGACTTGCCTGCCTCCTCGTATCAACTCAGTTTGACCCCATTCTCCCCGATTGGCCCCCTTTCCCCAATCCCTATGGTTGCCATCGCTCACTGGGTGAGGGCACGGACCCCGGAATGGTCACTCCTACATGCACTGCTGGCCTTTCGCGATCTCACCTGCCCACTCCTGTTACCCACGTATCCACATTCCCACCCCAGCAGACCCCCATGTTCCCTGGTGTGTTGTAACAGCCCCATCCGTGGGTTGTTGATCTGGATTCCATGGCCACAACACAAGAGGACACGCGAGTGCTCTAAGGAGAGCACATAACCACGTGTGCGTGTGTTTCTGGGAGGAGGGTCCTTGGCTTTCATAAAATTCTTTTACTTTTTAAAGTTTATTTATTTATTTACTTTGAGAGAGAGAGAGAGAGAGAGTGCTCATGTGGGACGGGGGGGTGGGCGGTAGGTGGAGGGGCAGAGAGAGAGAATCCCAAGCAGGTTCCGGACTCAGCGCAGAGCCCAACGCGGGGCTCGATCCCACCAGCCGTGAGATCGTGACCTGAGCCGAAATCAAGAGTCAGGTGCTCAACTGACTGAGCCACCCTCATAAAATTAGGCAGAAGTATGTCTAAGAATTGTGAGGCACTCCTCATTAAATTCCTAAGGAGGATGTATGAACCCCCAGATTTTAAGAGTTTTGCTCCAGGTGTTTGAATAGGTCCCTCCCTTTTCACACAGTCTCTCTCGTTCCCATCTGGTGAACTACTCTTGGATGGTCACTCGCTTTCCTGCTTGATGGCCCTTTCTCAGTGTCCCTATGCCTCTGCTTACCCAGCGCTTTCCCGGCGGGGATTCAGTCACCTGTTTCCCCTACTGGACCATGGCTCCTGTGGCTGGGAGCTGTCGCTCTGCCCTCGCCTCCCACACGGTGTCCGCCTACGGTCGGCTCCCAGTAACCACTGGCAGAGGAAGGAAAGGGACCGTCTTCCTCTGTGGGGAGCCCCCACTCGGCTGGGCAGTGGGACCGAGGGTCACAAATGGCCACATAATTGCACAGCACCGCTCCTGCCTCGTCCCCCATGCCAACTGGGCCACGTGGATTGTCTCCCTCTCGTGTGTTGGCAGCCGTCTTCCCCGAGAGGAAGGCCCAGCTGTCCGGCACTTTCGTGAACCAATCAGACTTCTGTTTGCCGTGGGAACTCACTAGATGTGTGATGATTTCTAAATTACCTCTTGACAAATTTTAAGCTCTTTGTTTTTCTTTTCCTTCTTCCATCGCCTTTCAGATTGATGCACTGAGTAAAAGAAGCAAAGAAGCTGAGGCAGCCTTCTTGAACGTCTACAAGAGATTGATTGACGTTCCAGGTAAGCCCCTACGCTCACCCGGC
Source organism: Neofelis nebulosa (assembly GCF_028018385.1). NCBI lineage: Eukaryota > Metazoa > Chordata > Mammalia > Carnivora > Felidae > Neofelis > Neofelis nebulosa. The sequence continues at coordinate 8,671,668 of NC_080799.1, forward strand.
CCACCAGTGGGCGCTGTGTGTTGGCGAGGCGGTGGGTCTCGGGCTCACTCTTCTCAGCTTCTCTAAGGGAATCATACCAGCAATGGCATCTCCCCCAGGAAACAGGGAATTCTGGGACTCTGGAGTCTCCAAAACCCAGACTTTGGTTGGGTACGGACATCAGCTGCATATTTGCTGAAGTTAATCAGATAGCTTCCCTTTGATGCCTTTGTAAATGCAGAGACTCAAATCCGTGCGGCTACCTTTCTCTTTGGTATAAAAGGCTACACATTCCCAGAGAAGAAATAGAACCCATGTGTGTGCTACGTAGACATTGTGAACGTTCGCGGTTCTGGGCTGGCCGATTCCGCTTTCAGGAGTGGCCCTAATGGGGCACCTGGAACGCTTCCTCCCTCCCAGGTCATCCAGGGAATCCGCAGCCTCTGGGCACGTCTTTCACTGAAGGGTTATAGCCAAGGGCAAGGGGTGGCCTGTTGACCACATATGTGGGTTCTTTCCTTTAAAGAAACTAAGGAGTTAAATCTTTAATGATGCTTGCTGGGCATTCAGAGAAGCGATGGCTTTTCATTCCTTATTTTAGAAAAGTGAGGCAGATTTTAGGGCACCTTGAGCCATGGCTCCCATTGGTCCTCTTTTTCTGGGTGTTGCCCTCACCAGGAACTCATGGGGTAGCGATGGCCATGATCACGTGAGTCCCAGCTCAGTCCTGGGAAGACTCAGATCAGAAAATTAGGAAAGCAGTTTGAATGTCCTCCTCTTTTGACCAAGAAAGCCCAGTTATCACCACCCTCCCCTCCCCAGCTCCTGGAGTTGCTCACTTGCTCCTGGCAATCCTTTGAACATTACTGGAGCCACTTTTAACAAAGCAGAGCAGAAGCATGTCTCCTTGGTGTCTGTACTTGGACTCCAGTTCAGGTTCACCATTGGCTCGGCTCTGCTCTGCCCTCCGGGAGTGGGGGTTAATGGAGGCCACACCAAGCTAAAGGTGGCGGAAAACGTTCTGGACGCTTTGGACAAAGAGGAGGGAGATAGAGATTCTCGTCCCAGGGCCTATTGTGAGGTCTTGGCCACATTCTTTTTCTTCTCTGGACCTCAGCTTCCTCATCTGGAAAATGGAATAAGGTGGGGAACAGCCTAGTGATGAGAATGGTTTTCTTTGAACTTCTCACAGTCTTGGAGCACATCCAGCCCTAGGTTCCAAATTCTAGCCTGTTGATTTTCTGCAAGAGTTTGTATCCCCCTAGGGGTTCCCTGAAGACTCTGGCTGGGGCTCACGGAGAGGCTCCTTAACAGTAACTGGATCATTCGATGCCTTACGCGCCCTACATCTCGGGAATCGGCCGCGTGTTGGGCCTGTTTGCATTTTCTTTTGCAAGTTTTGTGTTGGTGACTTAGTTGAAAGGGGACAGGCTTATTTTGTCTTCGCCAGAGACCCAGAGAGCCTTTCACTACTGTTTTCTAAATAATGTACACTCTCTTTCTTACACGTCCATTTGTACCTGAGTTTTCCCTTAGTGAAGTTTCTCAACTGGGCAGTCTATTGGATTTCTCTTTCTGAAATTATTTTCTGTATTTCCCATAAACCAAGAAGTGATTTTTTATTCTATTCTATTCTATTCTATTCTATTCTATTCTATTCTATTTATTTACTTACTTACTTACTTACTTACTTATTTTCTGCCAACACTCCTCTTTGCCTGAGCAGGACTCATTCAGAGACATAGATAATTTTTACAGAATTTTGATTGTAACGTGGGCATATATTTATATTTTGCTTTTCTTGCTTACCACCGTCCCAGAAGCATTTTTTCCCCATATTGATGATACTCTTCATAATGATCGTTTTTGGCCAGAGAATCCCAGGTTGGCAGTTTCAATTTCAGATGGTAGGAGCAAACGACGTTTGATGTTTTCTGTTAGAGTAAAAGTCCATCGAAGTTCGTCGACCTGCCACGTAGATCCCTTTTGCCCCCCTCCCAGGTATTTCTTCCTTTACAAATGCCATGGCCTGATGGCTCTAACAGGTGCCTTGAGAAGCAGGAATGGAGCTTGGAGCATTCTACCTGTGTGTTGAAGTCTGCTTACTGCTCAGATGAAGTAATCCTGCGGCTGAGGCTTACAGGAAGGGCCTGGTCAATAGCATTGCATTTACTGACAGTCACGCAGTTGCGGGGAGTCAGGGTGTCTTAACTGTCTGTGCGCTTCAGGCTTCGATCCAGCTGAACCCAGAAACATTGGCGGGGCGTGTTGAGTTGTAGTCGCAAGAAGCAGCAACTTACACTGTCAGAAAAGTGAAGGACGCTCCTGAGGATAGCGGGATGGGGATTTCGGCCCTGCATCACGTGGCCCAGTTTCAGGAGCCCAGGAAGAGCCGACCAGGTGGCTCCAGGAAGAGGAGGAGCCAAGGTCCCACCGGCCAAGGAGTCTGGCCTGGAAGCCTGACAGAACCACCCCCTGCCCCGCACGGACCCCCTGCCCGAAATCTTACTTGTTTGTGTCTTTTCCTTGTTTCTCACCTGTTGGCTCTATTGGAAGGAAGGCCCCCTGAGTTTAGCTTTGCGTCGTCACTCTATGCCCAGCACCTGGAGCAGAGCCTGGCATATCACAGGTGCAGTATGTTACATGGCCCAAGGGGCCCGTCGTCCGAGAGCCACCAGGGGTCACACCGTTGGCTCCTGAAGCTCAACCTCGTCTCGGTCCTGACTCCTGAGGTTCATCGTGAATATCCGGTAGCCCCTGCGCATCCCCACTGGGATGATACGGGTACCCCGAAACCACCCACTGCGTCCGGAGCAAACTGGCTCCTCCTTGCGTTTCCTCTCTCAGCGAGCAGTACTGCCTTCCACCCAGCTGCTCATGCCGGAGCACGGGGTCACCGAGCCCTGGCCATGCTGTCTCCAGAATGTTCTGGATTCCATCCACGTCTCTCCACCCCAGCTTTTGCTCTCCACTGCGTACTTCAGGCCACCCTCCTCGCGTCTACGCTGCCTCAAGGCGAGTCTCTGAACTTGCAAGGAGGGGTTGGTCTTCACCCTGCAGGCAGGCCAGGCCAGGCCGATCGCTTACTCCTCCGGATTCACTTGAGACACCATTGCCTGACGTCCCAGGCCCGGCTTAGATGTGCCTCTCTCTCCCACACACACACCCACTCCCCACGCCCTGTGGGTTGGCCCCTGTGATAGCTACTTGATGCTCTGCTGGTTTCCCTTCTGTCCCTCCTCATTTTCCTAGTGTCTGCCCCAGTGCCTGCCACGTAGCAGAAACTCCCCAAATATTGGTTGAGGGAATAAATGAAAGGGTCAAATTGTTTCTTCAGAACGTTTTCTGAGGTTTTGCGGTCTCTTAATTGTTCACGCTGAACCGTGCTCCCTAGAGCGGCACTCTCACTGAGGGAGAGCACTCTGGCAAGTTCTAACAACCCGGATTGCAAGAGAGCAGAGCGCATCCTGCGTTGAGCTGTAGCCGTGTGGCACCTGTCTGAGCCTCCTTTTGCTTTCGTATCATTCCATACAGATTCACCTGCCTGCGTAGACATTTGTAAGACCCTTAGCATTCCGGGTTCAGCAGATGAGCACATGCGCCTCTTAGGGACCGACGTCCAGAACCCGTGTTTGGTTTCCCAGCCGCCCTGCTGGAAATCCCCGTGCCCACCCCCTCCCCCTCCTGCCCCCCTCTCGTGCAGTGGTGTCACTCAGCTCTGGGGGAGAAGTAACATTGGAGCCCTGGCGACATCCCGAATCCCAGATCGTGTTATTTCTCTTCCCCAAAGTTCATTCGTGCTAAAGACACGGAATAAACTTTTAAATGTGTAACTGTCCCACGGATTCCACCGAACGGTTAAAATAGTCAGGACCCCCATGTTTGCTTTCTTCCTCATTTGCCACCAGACTGTTCCGCATTCTCTGGTCAATTCGGAGAGTATCTTAAGATGCTTTTTTATCGGAAATACCCTGCTTACTTCAGCCAGAGCACTTTCTTTCCGCACTGCTGTGACCTCCCCCGCCCCGCCTCCCACTGATCAGTCAGTGGGTCAGCACCTCAAAAGCTGGCCCCTCCCTGTGTCGCAGGAACCATGCTGAGTCCCAGGGGTAGAGGCGGGAGCAAATCAGCCACATGGCTTCCCGTTCTCATGGGCTTCAGAGGGTGCTGGGAATGTGGGCGTTAAAAGTAATCACACACATAGTCATTGTAGCGTGGGTGTGACAGCCTTGGAGATAGAGCCCATTGGGCATGAAGTATAGATTGGAAAGGACTGGGCAGGGTCCCAGCTTGGTGAGCAAGAGAAGAGGGCAGTAATGTCATCTAAACCAAGACACTGGTTTAGGGGGCGCTGGGTTCACTGGTCAAGGGGGCGCTAATAGTTAACGCCCGAGTAAAGGTCACACACCAGTATGGTCACCCAGCTGCAAAGGCAGGTGGGGGCCTGGTAGGTTATGTGAAGGATTCTGGACTTTGTCTGACCGAGAAACCAAGCATGGCTCGTGAGCATGGAAATGCCACGATCAGATGCGTGTAACAAAAAAGTCATTCCGACTATACGGGTAGGACAGCAGATTACAAAGGTGTCCCGAGGGGATCTGGAGTGCGAGAGATGAGGTCCTTTGGTTTCAGGTGGCAGGAGTGAGATTAGAGGAAATGGACAGATTTCACCTGCATGTAGGAGGTAAGGTGGATGGTTGAGGAAGGCCACCAGGGCAGTCCTCGCCTGGACACGGTGAGCGCTGTGTGATTTCCTTCAGGACTTGTTTCCGTGGTTCCCTCTGGTGTATTACTTAAAAGGAGGACCAACAGACAAGTTCGGAGGATTAATCTCTCTTCCTGGTTCTCTTATCGTCTCTGATCGTTGTCCTAATTGAAAGTGGCCTTTGGCTTTATCGTCAATGTCATGGCAGTAGGAGAGCAGATTTACATTTTGATTCATAAATAAGTTAGGATTTGACTGCGTCAGTCTAGATGGCTTCATCTGTCAATTTTGTCACAGACGGATTTTTATATCCTCGTGTTTATGGTGAGCAGATAGGGGTAGCTTACACTTGGACACAGCTAAGATCTTTTTATTTTAATACACCTCTGATTGAGATTCGTATTTATATTTATTACTTGCTGATGATTAGCCATACGGAGAAGAGCTTCATGGTAGCCATCTGCCAACAACATGACTTGGTAAGGACACCTGGGCAAGGCCCCCCCAGATGGGGAGTCCCTCTGCGGCCGGCTCCCTCTGGAGCCTTGCGTCCTTCTGCATGGGGATCTGTGGGTGAGGGCCAAGTTCAGTGAATATCCGTCAACAACAATGACCCCGAGCGTGCGCAGAGAGGTTCAAGGTGTGCTGTGTGAGAAGTCCCAAAACACGTTCCCTCGGCCAGCACCTCCTGGCCGTCTGCTGTGTGCCTGCCCGGTGCATGCACCCGACATACAAATGTAGTCGAGGCTTGGCCCTTCCTGGGTGGCTCCTTTTCGAGCAGCGGGGGACCATACAGCCTTTGAGAAAACACTCCCATAGTGAAACTGGCAGCGTCCATCCCTAACTGTAGCGAATGGAGAAAGAAGTTTCTCTTAAAGGAGGATCCTCTCAGACAGCTGGAAATATTCGGGAATGACCACCTCAAAGCTCTGAGATAGCTGGCATGTTACTGTACTCTGAGAAAAATTATGATGATACGCGTAATCTGCCAGAAATTTACTTCGCCTGAGCGACTTGCTCTTGCTTCTTGATACTCTTCAGATTTTTTTTTTTTAACAATGAGCATGTATTTATCCCGGCAACGGGGTGGGGGGGGGGGGGAGTCTGGGGGGGAAGCATAAATCAGGAAAATAGTCACGATCTTAGTTTGTGAACAGCCCTTATTAATGGATCACAGATAAGAACTTAAGCCCTTGTCAGTTGAGTATCTGTGAGACACTTCTCAATTGGTGGCAAGCACAACTGTGACTCTTCTGTCTCAGAAGCACCTCGGACATTTTTTCGGTTTGTTTTCTAAGTTGAGAAAGGAGAAAAAGACAGAGTGGGAGGAGCTCCCGCCCGTGCCTCCCAAGGCTTTGGGTGCCGGTGCATCGGGAGAGCCTCCCCGCAAAAGCTCGCATCGCCTTCTTGCCTTCATCTGTGGCCAGCCCGACAGGGAATCATCTTTCACTCCTTGCTAAGATGTGGTCTAGGTCCTCCAGACACAAACCCTTCAAACACAAAGGCAGTGCCTGGAAGGGTTTATTTTAAGATTTAAATCTTAGGAAGCACATTACCAGTGATATAAAATATTCATTGACTCATGACACGCCGCTAGAACTCCATGTTTCATGACTGCCCGCTCTCACTTTGTTTCCGCGGAATCACTGGCCTGCAGGTGTAAGTTGAGGCGGTAGTTTGCAGAAGTCTTGGAAGAGAGCTAGCCGGAGAGAGAACCCATCGAAATGCCTCCAAGGGGCTCCTCCGGGAGGTTTTCATTTGCCCTCGGGGAATACCTGCGCCGGTGTAAATATCCCCCCGCCTGCCCAGCGTTTGAGGATCTAGAAATAAAGGAGTACGTCATCATTTTTAAGAACTGCTTTGTAATGCTCCTGCATAAGAAGACAGTACTAATCTGGTCATCTGGGCCCATCACGCTGGTTCCAAGTGAGGACACCACACCGTCAGTTAACATTGAAAAATACTGTTACTTCCGTTCTCCTTTCCCTGCCTGTCCCCCCGACTCGAGGATCCCAATTGCAAGGCTGCTGGAAAAAAAGAGGTGAGATCTTAGGATTTAGTTGGAAACACCCCTGGCTTCTCATATCAAGCTTTAAAAGGACGTGCCACTTGGTGGCATTTTTTAAGACCTTACAGATGTGGCCGCTCCAGCCTGATCCTGTGAGGCTGCTCCAGTCCGTGTATTCTAGGTCTCCTGGTGTTGGCAGCCCAGCCGGTGCCCAGGCCCCTCCAGAGAGAACTCTGTAACCTCAGGATCCCCTTTGCACATTTTCAGTTTACCTTCGTAAGACATTTTCATTCACACGCCAGAATCAGCCACCAGCACCCTAACAGGCCAGAGGACGAACTAGGGCTGCAGCCAGGATATGAAGCCTGTGGGTTGCAGATGCCTCCTGTCTCCCCTCTGGGTGCAGGGCCAGAGCTGGTCCCGAAGCAACCTGGGGACCAGAGGACGAGGGACAGTTCCGCTCTGCCCAGCACAGGTGACTGTAAACCAGACAGGGTGGAGATTCTCTGCCCTCCCTGGCCAGCCTCAAGCAAACGTGGGGCCTGACGAGCCTCACCATCGTAGGTCTGCGAGCTGAGGAATCGGCTACATTTTAAAGAAAGGCGAACGTGACAAGATGGGCGTCGGAGTGCCGGCCGCCGCTTCTGCACGCTGCCCTCCTCTCCTGGGCTGTCCCTGCCCGTTCCTTTCCCGGTCTCTCGTCCCCGTGCGGGACCTCGCGAGCCGGGACTTGGGGATCCTGGGTTCCCTGGCGTGGGGAGGTGTGGCGCCTCTTCCCCCCTTAGCCGTAGCCGGGGTGGTCCTGGCACACTTCATATCTAGACAGCTTTTCATCAGTTGCTCATCAGCATGCTAATTGCTGTATGACTAATTATGCCCTGAATTCCAGTTGATTTTCTTAATGAGACAGCTGGGTTAATTATGTAATCGTATGATTACATTAGCCTAGAGTGCCCCGGCGAAAAGTAGCGTCTGCCACGCTGTGATGTCATCGCAGGGATGGCACTCACAGGGGCACATTCGCCCTCCGATGGTGGCGGGGGGCCCCGTCGCCCGCAGAGCTCTCGGCGCAGACGTGGGCTTGGATTTAGCAAGGTCGTTCTTTCCAGCCCTCGCGGTGTAGGTGGAGAAGCAGCTCGCCACCAGCCTGTCCACACCCTCCCCGGCGCACCTCCGCCCCAGCCAATCGGCCCCAGCCAATCGGAAGCCCTGCTTCCCAGCCTCTGCCGCTCGCTCTCCATGAAGTCCCGTGGCATCCTCCTCCCTCCAGAAGTTCCCTGCACCAAGACTGCCACGTTTTATGGGAGCGCGCCAGTGCCTCTTTTATGGTGACTCAGAGAACTCAAAAGGAGAGGAAGACCAGGGAAGTCAGTTTACGCAAAGCGTAAGGAGCATAGACCGGCCCAGCCTCATCGCCCTCTTCCCCATACGGGTACTATTCATACCGTCTTTCCACCCTGATCTCCGCACCCCTCCTGGTGCGCGAGAAAATACACGTGATCAGAGGAGGGGGACGGCTTCAGCCACTGGCCACCTCTCTAAGACTCTGAGAGTCGGTAATGCCTGCTGACCACCCCCCGGCCCCCGACCACCTGCGACCCTCCCCCAGCGTCACGGCCGCCTCTCTTCCTGGCCAGGCTCTCAATGGGGGGACAGATCCCAGTCTCTGCTTAGCCTTTTTCTTTTCACCATTTACATTCTCTCCCTAAGTGACTTTTCTTTTTAAGTTTGTTTATTTATTTTGAGAGAGCGAGAGATCATGAGCAGGGGAGGGGCCAGAAAGAGAGGGAAAAAATCCAAAGCAGGCTCTGTGCCGTTAGCCCAGAGCTCGATGCGGGGCTTGATCTCATGAACCGTGAGCTGAAATCAAGAGTTCTGACGCTCAACCTGACTGAACCACCCAGGTGCCCCTCCCTAAGGGACTTCCAATGTGTGTTATGCGCCCAAATTCCACCGGTTGATTCCCTGCCCCTCCCCGCCCCTCCCCCCCCCCCCCAACCTTCCGAGGACGGGAAAGAGCATCTCCCAGGGAGTCAGCCTGGAATCCTTTCTTTCCCTCACGCCTGTAGCCAGTCCATCAGTAAGTCCTGCCGACCCGGCCTCCAGAGGGTATCCCAAATTCGGCCTGATGCACATCAGCCGTCCCCACCCTCATCCAGGCCACTGTGACCTCTCCTGTCTCTTTGCTCCCCCTTCTCCTGTCCAGCACAGCAGCCAGACAGGTCTAAGTCAGTGGTGTCCAAACTGCTTTTGTTCATGTACCCCAAATCCTGAATTCATATCCCCAGCGTATGCTTATGTATGTACTTGTTTAAATGATAACACACGTGTAATTACAGAAACGTATTAAATACACTGTAAGACATATGCTAAAAATGGAATTAGAAGGATGTGGTGAAGAGTAAAAGCAACTTCACATTTGTATTTTATCAGCAGTACAAAAAACTTTGCTCTCATGAAAAAAATCATACTTCAGAGTCAACTTGATGGAGGCATGATTTGCATATGATAAAACGCACCCGTTTTATGTATATAATTTGATAGCGTGGCCACCCTCAGAGCCTGGATATGGATCATATCCATCGCCTCAAAAGTTCCCTGATGATCTCAGACCCCAACAACCGCTGATCTGCTTTCTGTCGCTTTCGATGAGATTGGCCATTTCTGGCATTTCGCATAAAGGGAGTCTTTGGGTATATTCTCTGATGTGTCTGGCTTCCTCCCCTCAGCATGGTATGCTGGGGATTCATCTGTGTCGTTCGTCTATCACAGTCCTTCCCTTGTCGTTGCGGAATGGTGTTCCACTCTATGGGATAGTACAACGTGCTTATCCATCCGTCTGCTGACGGACATTCAGGTTGTTTCCAGCGTGGGGCTGTTGTATTTGGCCCGCTATAAGCACTCATGTACATTTCATTTATTTATGATTTATTTTGAGAGAGAGGACGCATGCACGCGTATGTCGAGGAGCAACAGAGAGACAGGGGGACAGAATCCCAAGCAGGCTCCGCACTATCAGAGCCCGACGTGGGGCTTGAACCCTCGAACCACGCGCCAGATCGTGGCCTGAGCCGGAATCAAGAGTCGGATGCTTACCCAACTGAGCCACCCAGGCTCCCCTGGACATACATTTTAAACGGGCTAGAATTTAGGGCTAGAATTGCTCGGACCTGGGGCAGGTTGTGGTTAGCTTGATAAGAAACTGCCAGACTGTCCTTTTCCAAGTAGCGGTGTCGTTTTATCCCCAGTGAGAAACCAGAAGGAGTTGCGTTTGCTCCATGTTCCCTCCATCAGTTGTTCCTTTCGGTCTCTTCGACTTTCCACATGGCGTGTTTTGTTGCGATTTTAATTAGCATTTTCCTGACGACTGATGATGCTATTTTTTCATGTGCCTTTTGGTCATTCTCAGATCTTCACTAGGGTTTAAAATCTTTTGCCCGTTAAAAAAAAAAAAAAAAAAAGGAACGTCGTACTGAGTTGTAAATGTTTAACATATTCTAGATACAAGTCCTTTCTCAAATATATGCACTGCAAATGTTTTTTCCCCATATGAGGATAAGGTTTTATTTTAATAAAGTCCAGGTTATTATTTGTTGGTTGTTCCTTTTTATGTTCTGAGGAGTCACTGCTTTAGTTATAATTTTCTTCTCGTGTGTTTTTTGAGTGAAGTGGTATGATTTTATCTTTTACCTCTAGGCCTGTAAACATTTTGAGTTAACTTTCATGTATGGTGTGAGGTTGGGCCAAGCTTCATTGAACATTAATGGACGCTATGTGTGAGATATTTTTCTGGAGCCTCTATTTTACTCCATTGATCTGTGTATCTTTCCTTATGTTAATGTCACGCTATCTTGGTTACTGTAGCTTATCAGTCTTAAAATTAATATAAGTCCTTTATCTTTGGTCTTCTTTTTAAAAATTGTTTTGGCTAGGTGAATTTCAGTATAAATTATAGATTTAATTTGTCAATTTTTACAAACGTGTTTCCAAGGACTTTTATCAGGGTTCCACTGTATCTGTCGATAATCTGAGGAAAATTGATAACTTACCCCTATCGAAATCTTCCAGTTCAAGCATGGTTTATTTATTTAGGTCTTCTGTAATGTCCCTCACCAATAGTTTATAGTTTTCAACATACTAACCTGGCACATACCTTGTCCAGCATATCCCCAAGTTGGTCATGTTTTTGGATGATATAGTAAATAGGATTTTCTTCATAATCTTCTTTTCCAGTTGTCATTTTTATATAGAAATGCAGTTAATTTTTAGCAGTGCCTGGGTGGCTCAATCGGTTGAGCATCCCGCTCTTAATTTCAGCTCAGGTCATGATCTCCCAGTTCATGGGATCGAGCCCAATGCTGGAATCTATGCTGACGGCACAGCCTGCTTGGGATTCATTCACTCATTCATTCATCTCCTCTCTCTCTCTCTCTCTCTCTCTCTCTCTCTCTCTTTCTCTGACCCTTCCCCCCGCTCATGCTCTTTATTTCAAAAATAAATAAACTTTTTTTAATGCAGTTAATTTTTATATAAAAATACTGTGTCCGTGGCTTTTTCAAACTCACTTATTCTCGAAGTTTTTTTTTTTTTTTTAATTTTTTTTTTTCAACATTTTTTATTTATTTTTGGGACAGAGAGAGACAGAGCATGAACGGGGGAGGGGCAGAGAGAGAGGGAGACACAGAATCGGAAACAGGCTCCAGGCTCCGAGCCATCAGCCCAGAGCCTGACGCGGGGCTCGAACTCACGGAGCGCGAGATCATGACCTGGCTGAAGTCGGACGCTTAACCGACTGCGCCACCCAGGCGCCCCTCGAAGGTTTTTTTTGTAGATTCCTTAGGACATTCCATCCTGAAGAGATTGTGTGCTTTGTAGTTGTTGGGCAACATGTTCCATAAATATCAGTTAGGTCAAATCGGTTGACAGTGTTAACTGAAGTTTTCTGTATCCACATTGGTTTCCAATCTGTAATATCAAATATTTCTTTTTCTTGCTTCCCCACCCCCCCCCCCCCGCCTTTTTTTTTTCTTTTGGACTGGCTAGGACCTCAAGTATGACAGTGAACAGAAGTGGAGAAAGCAGACATATCACATTGGTCCCAACTTGATGGAAAAGCATTCAGTCTTTCACCATTAAATATGATATTAACTGGGGCGGGGGGGGGGGGGTTGTAGACTCTTTTTATAAGGTTGAGAAAATGCCCTTCTATTCCTAGTTTGCTGAGAGTTTTTGTCATGAGTGAATATTGAATTTTGTCAGATTTTTTCCTGCATCTGTTGAGATGATCATATGATTTTTCTCCTTTGTTCTCTTAATATGGTGAAATCATTTGATTCATTGCTTAATGTTAATCCAGCCTAATATTCATAGGATAAATCTTAACTTTGTTATGAATTAGCTGGATTCAGTTTGCTAATATTTTATTATAAGGACTTTCGCATTTAAGTTCATAAGGAATATAGGACTTTAGTTTTTTTGCTTGTTTGGTTGTTTTTTGTTTTTGGGGTTTTTTTCCTTTTAAACTCTTTATTGAGTTTTGGTATCAAGATAATGCTGGTCTTACAAAATGAATTGAGAAGTGCTGCCTCTTCCCCTATTTGCTGAAAGGGTTTATGGAAGATATCTATTATTCTTCCCTAAAACTTCTCTAGTTTACCAGTGAATCTGTCTGTGCCTGGGGTTTTCTTTGGTGCAAGGTTTTTCATTACAAATTTAACATCTTTAAAATTTTTTTTTAACGTTTTTATTTATTTTTGAGCCAGAGAGAGACACAGCATGAACGGGGGAGGGGCAGAGAGAGAGGGAGACACAGAATCGGAAGCAGCCTCCAGGCTCTGAGCCATCAGCCCGGAGCCCGACGTGGGGCTTGAACTCGCGGACCGCGAGATCGTGACCTGAGCTGAAGTCAGACGCTCAACCGACTGAGCCACCCAGGCGCCCCACAAATTTAACATCTTTAACATTTATATGACTATTAAGATTTTTTATTTCCTCTTGGGTCTGTTTTGGTAATTTTTCAAGAAATGGTTCATTTCATGTAAATTATCCAGTTTATTGGTGTAATGCTATTCATAATATTTTGTTATGTTTCAAATATCTGTTGGATGTGTAGTGATGCCCCCTTTTTCATTCCTGATCTTAGAATTTGTAGATTCTCTCTTTTTTCCGTTTGATCATTCTGGCTAGTCTTCTCAATTATAGTGATTATTTTCTTAAGAACCAGTTTTTGCTTGCCTTACTTTTTCTCCTCCCCACCCCCATTTAAGTTTTATTACTCTCTGTTCTTATTATTTACTAATTTCTACTTACTTTGGGTTATATCCACTCGTCTTTATCAGCTTTCTTAAAGTGGTGTTGAGGGGTTAGATCATTGATTTATTCCATTGTGGTTGCAAGACATGCATTGCATGATTTCTGTTCCTTTAAATTTATCAAGACTTATTTTATGATCTAGTGTATGTTCTGTCCCTATGAGTGTGTGCACTTGAAGAGAATGAATATTCTGTAGTTTTTGAGTGGAGTGTTCTATAAATGGTAATCAGGTCAGGTTGGTTGATAGTGTTGTTCAAGCATTTTGTATCCATACTGATTTTGTATCTAGTTGTCCTGTTAGTGAGAACAGAGGTTTGAAACCTTCATTAATGTGCATTTTTTTTCTCCTTTCAGTTCTTTCAATTTTTGATTCATGCTTTTGAAGCTTTGTTTTGGGGTGTGTATATCTTTAGGATTGTGATAGCTTGTCAGTGATTCAGTTCTCTAAGTTTTGCACAGTGGTTTTCTTTATCCCTAGTAATATTTCATGTCCTAAAGTTTCCTTTGATTTTAATTTAGGCACTCCAGTTTTCTTTTGATTAGTGTTTTTATATTATATCTTTTTCTGCCCTTTTCCTATTAACCTATTTTTGTTATTATGTTTAACTTGCATTTCTTGTAAACAGCTATGCTTTCCTTTATTATCTAGTCCAATAATCTTCTTTTTAAGTGGAATGTTAGATCTTTTACCTTTGATGCAATTATAGGTAAAGTTGGGTTTAAATCTTCCATCTCACTGTTTTCTACTTGTGTTACGTGTTTTTGTTATATTTTTCTACTTTCATTTGATTATTTTTATGATCTTATTTTGTCTCCCCAATTGTCTTATTAGCTATAACTCTTTGTTTTATTTTCTTAGTGCTTACTTAGGCTTTACAGTCAGCATCTTTAATTTATTACACTGTACCTTCAAAGAATATTATACTATTTTACATACAGTGTAAGAATCTTCTAGTACACGTATTTTCTCCCTCCAGTCCTTTGTGTATCACTATTCATTTTACTTCTACATTGGTTATAACCCTACAATACGGTGTTACTATTTTTTCTTTTTTTTCACGTTAAAAAAATATGGAACATTCGTGAATTTGTGGGTCATCCTTGCACGGAGGCCATGTGATCTTCTCTGTATCATTCCATGTGCTGTCAAACCGAGCGTTACTGTTTTTGCTTTTAAATAGTCTTTTCAGGAAATTAAAAATGAAAAAAGTAGTATTTTATTTTCACCTACATAATTATAATTTCTGGTGTTGTTTATTCCTTTGTGCACATCCAGGTTTCCATCTGGCACCATTTTCTTTCATTTTTCTTACAGTATAGGCACACTGACAGTGAATTCTGCCACCTTTTGTTCATTTAAAATAGTGGGGGGAGGGAAAAACCTCTACCTTACATTTCTGAAAGGTATTTTTGTTGGGTATAAAACTGTATGTTGGCAAATTTGGGTTTTGTTTTTTTTCTCTCAGGACTGACCCACTTTATTTCTGACAGGACATCTCCAGTTAGTTGTATCTTTCTTCCCCTGTATAGAATGAGTCTTCTTTTCTCTGGCTTTTAAGATTGCCTTTTTATTCTTCTTTCCAGCAGTTTGATCATGTTTATTGGTGTTCTGTGTTTATCATGTTTGTAGTTTGTTGAGTTTCTTGGAGTTTTGGCTTTATAACTTTTACCAGATTTGGAAAATTTCACCACTATTTCTTCAAATACACCTGCTGCTCCTCTCTAGGACAGGTATGTTAGATTACCTGATACCATTCCACAGGTTGCTGAGGTTTTAGTAACTATTTTTTCAGTCTTTTCTTCATGTTTCTGTTCAGACAGTTTCTATGATCTTGTCTTTGAATTTACTAATCTTTTTTTTCTTTTGCAGTGTCTAATCCAGTGTTAAGCCAAGTCTAGGGAATTTTTTCATTTCTGATGTTGTATTTCAAGCTCTAGAATTCCATTCTCTTCTTTGTATCTTCCATTTCTCTCCTTAGTGTGTTCTTATTTTTCTTTAAATCCTCAAGCAGACTTATAATAGCTGTTTTAGTTTTTGTCAACAAATCCCATTATCTCTTGTCATTTCTGGTTCTGTTTTTATTAGCTGATCTCTCCCCTCCCCCATATTATCCTGCCTCTTTGCGTTTTTTGCAGAAATTTTTAATGGTTGAGACATTTTTGTAAAGGATGTTGTCTTTGCCCACAAGTTTATTTTTTTTTATGTTTATTTACTTGTGAGAGAGAGAGGGACAGAGCACGAGCAGGGGAGGGGCAGAGAGAGACAGAGACACAGAATCCAAAACAGGCTCCAGGCTCTGAGCTGTCAGCACAGAGCCCGACGCGGGGCTCGAACCCACGAGTTGTGAGATCATGACCTGAGGCCGAAGTCAGATGCTTAACCAACTGAGCCACCCAGGCACCCCTGAATAAGTTTAGACGATGATGAGAATGTTTCCAAATATCTGCTACTAAAATGCTGTCACTATAGCCTGAGTATCTTTCAAGAAGTGGTTTTTTTGCCACTAAGTGTTAAACCATCACATCCACTTCAAAGACATAGTTTATGTGTTTGTTTTTTCAGAAATGCCTCTCAGGCAGCAATTACTGATAGCCATTTGCCATCAGCGATCAGGGCAGCTAATTTAGAACTCTTGAATTCTCAAAAGAAAATTGTATAATTCATCTTTAAGCGTAAAACTCTTAAATACTTCACCACTGAACCGACAAAACTTTTTTTGGTTCAACGTCCTGCAGTTTTCTTCTCATGCCCCAGTGGCTCACCTCGGAAGGAAGCTCTTCTCTGGTGGGTTTTCCCATCGGGAGTAGAGTTGAATACAGACTTGGTTCAGACATTGTATTTTTAAGAGACCAACGTGCTACCTACTGCACCTCACCAGGAGGGCACTTCACACATGGTATTTTCAGCTCCGGGATTCAATTTGATTCTTCTTTATATCTTTTATTGCTCTCCTTAACTTTGTTCATATCCTTGAGCACAGGCCTCACTGACGACGTGTCCCTGGTTACTCTCTCCCCTTCGTTGCAGCCTTACCGGCTTCCCTCTGTGCCTTGAATATGCCACATTCATACTCACCTCTGGGCCTTTGCACTGCCCTTCCTTCTGCCGAGAAGCTTCAGGGTTTCTCCCTTTTGCCACACAGATCTTAACCTCCACGTCACCTCTTCCGAGAGGCCCTCCCTGTCCCGTCTGTCTCCAGGACCCATTCCCCGTTCCCACACCCCGTTTCCTCTCTTACTCCTGCTTGGCAGTACTTGAAAGTATTCTGTTTTGTTTAGTTTTGCTTTTTTTGTCGGTTTCCTTCACTTCAGTAGAATGTCAAGCCTTGGGAGCAAGGATTTTGTCTTTTTGCCACCGTGATTCCCCCCTCCCACCCCCGCCAGCACCTAGAACATTCCTGACGTCATAGAAAGTACGTGGGTGCCGGCAGTCGGACTGAAGTGTTCCTTTGGCCGTGCCTGGCAATTCTCTGCTCCTTGATCTTCCCTTTGCTGCATCTTCCACAAGGGCTAATCGCACCACGGTCTCCATGGGTCGAAATTCTGTCTCCTCTTTAAAAAAAAAAAAAAAGTTTACCTTTGCCAGTTTCTCCATCTGGGAGTGGTCTTCCCCTCATCCGATCTTCCGGGTGGCCCTCCTTGCTTTCCCTTTGTCATTTGTGAACTTGGTTTCTCTCTACTGTGAGACATGGTCCCAGCTGAATCAGCTGAATGCCCTGTCCAGTGCCTCACCCGGGCGGGGCCTGGCGCAGACAGATGAGTAGGAAATACTTGTTAAATTAGTACTCGACGAGACAGTGTAATTTAGGTGACTGGTGGTTCGGGAAGCAGAAATCTTAATTAGAATTGTGCGTGCCTGTTTGCCCAGGTGGCGTCTCTCCTCCCCCTGTCCCCGGGTGGGATGCCGGCGCCCCCTCTCCCCTCTGACTGTGATGCTGGAATTAATGAGGTCCTGTTACACGTACTTGGGAGAAGGTGCTGAATAAATACAGGTGATGGTATTGTTGTTGTTTGTTGTAGTTATGTTCTGAGTCCGGGGCTGCGTGATGAGCTATGCAATGCCTCCAAGAGTGTTTTAGGAATTAACTGTTGGATGGCTGTAAAACACTTGGCAAGTTTGTCACGTTGGGTGGATGGAACTGACGGTAAAGCGTGTTGAGTTGGAGGAGGCCCGGCAGCCGGGTTGCAGGATTTGCTGTGTTCCTGTTCCTCGCTTGGGTGTGTTCTCTGGCCTCCCCCAGACAATTCCCTAATTGAGCTGCTGAGGTTGGAGGCTTGTGACGTTCAGAATGAGACCCAACAATGCTTGTGTGGGGTTTAATGGCACGGGGAGTCATTAACAAGACAAAAAGCCATGATTTCCCCTAGATTAACATGCAGGTTGGGGTTTGGCATGTCGGGATTCATTGTTTTGGTCTCCAGCCCAAACATGCTAGAGTCATTATATTGTCATGTGGTAATTAGCTGTTCCTTTAATACAAGTAATAAAAATTAAGCCTAAGAGGTACTTTAGCAACGCCTTTTACATAATCCAAAACAATATTCAAATGCTGTAGGCATATAGCCATCCAGCTGTACTGTAGTAAAGTTTGAAGCTTAATGCACGGGGATGTTGGAACATTCGGTTCATTCTTTATTCTGTGACCAGTTTTGCTACTTAGGCATTAACCTTTAATAGTGTTAAATTAAATATACATGCCTAATGAATAATTATGAGATTGCCAGAGTTTTCATTTACAATAGAAGGCTTTGAAAATTCGTCTAAAGGTCTAGTTACCATTCACTTGATAACGTGCATGTTATTTTTATATGTCACTGAGTTCCTCGCTCGATCGAACGAGAGAAGCTATTTTCTATTCGAAGCAGACACAGTGGGTCCTGGCCTTTTAAGAGGAATGGGCTAGAAAAGTTGTCGACAGAAATTTTAGGGAAGGAAAGGGCAGTATACTAGCTTGGCTCTTCAAAAATATAATTTGCGCTGGCTGTCGTGCCACAAAGCCTACATGCGCGAACGTTAATAGAATGTTGTCCAAGTGCAACAGTGCTCCTTCTTCTCAATCCTTCTCTGACCTCGGGGTCAAGTTCACATTGTAGTTGTATACGAAGGTGGCTGTGGGCAGACTGTTTGTTTTCTGCAGGCCGGTGGCCCAGTGTGAGGCCATAGGGAGAAGGGTAAAAAAGGTAGAGGTTGGGGGAGTGTGGGGCGCATAGGAGCGTACCCTGGAAAGATCTTGAAGTGAACAAACACAACCAAAAAACTGCACCTGGAATGTTCTGAGGAATTCAGTCTCTGGTGCTATTGCTACCCCTACTTCGAAGGAACGATTTTCCCCAAAATAGCTTTTGAGACCTAATTTAATGTAAATATTTTAATGCTGATTAAAATAAGAATGAAAAGCCACAAATGAGAAAGTGATGTAGTCATAAACTGTATATACACACAGAATAAATGCCCAGTGGCCAGGGGCGTCACGTGATGGACAGTGTTATGTTAAGCCCCACGCGCAGGCCCACTGTTGTGCTGGACATATCCCAGAGCCTGCCTTTTGTAAACTCTGCATCTCACGGAGTTCCTGGCTCCCGGCGGACTGGCCGACTGAGGCACGGGAGATCTACCCTCGCTTCCAGGAACTGAGGGTGGTCTGAAAAATTAATGACTCTGGTATTTGAAAATTAAGTGAGCTCTTGAATATATACCCTTGCGGATCCACTGGGCTCGGTGTTTAGCATTCCTCAACCAGAGACTAAATCTTCGCAGCCACCTCACAAGTGATGCTGGCGTCCATTCCAGAAATATCTTCAATAATCTCTTCTAAGCCCAGCGGACTTAGATACTTCTCTCTGACGGGGCCGAGAACAGTAGGGCAGAGTGTTCCGCTGGTGCCCAGCAGGTGCCCAGACGTGCCTTTTAGGCAGAAGGAGAAACAAAAGATCCGATCGACGCCAAAAGAACATTTAACGCCTCTCCATTTCGGGCTGAATTAATGATAAAGTCAAAGACCAGGAGTCCGTGTTTTCAATTCCGTGTGTCTGCAGTCTCTAATTTGAGGTTAAAATCCAGTTTTTTGTAAGTAAATCCGATGGCAGGTTGTACGTTGAATGGGCCACGGGACCTCACCTAGCCAGCCCAGGTGCTGTCTCGTCCCCTCCCTACTATAATCAGGAGTGCGGTGCTCCCTCCCCCTTCCCCCTGCTGGCTGGCCTGCTGGCCTGGGCAGGCTCACACCGGGCCAGGTCACCAGCTGTGTCTCGGGAAAAGCAGAAGCCAGATCACCGCGTGCTGCGCCCTGACTCCCCCTCGGAGCACCCTTCCCTGGTAAAGGAGGACGGCGATGGGGAGCCATCATGCCCTATATAGGGTGGCCTCGAATGAAGCCCTCGTTGATGTCCTCCGCTCTGCCAGGGAACCTTCCTCACTGGGAGGGTGGTCACATGGAGCTAACAGACTGGGTTCGAGTTCCTTCTGTCCGCTCACTAGCCGGGAACCCTCGGGCAAGTCCCTGCGCTTACCGGCGCTTTGGCCCGCACATCCTCTTCCCGTGATTGCTGTGAGGCTCAAGTGAGATAATGTCCATCAGGGTATCTCGTGACGGCAAGACGCTCTCGGAGTATCAGGTGTTATTTCCACCTTCGTAAGGGTTATGGGAAACTTGAGGCTTCCGGGACCTCCGCACACACTGTCCGTCCTGCAGGCGCGGCTCTGGGCACGGGGTTGACTTCCCGGGGCTCCTCCACTTGCCGTCACCACATGCATCCCCTTCCTGTCCGTCAGATCAAGGACCGAGAAGTCCTTCCGGTGTCATACCATGCCGGAGCAGTGGGCAAATCCCAGCGGTTCCCAGGCCGAGTCCATACGCTGCGGCCCCAGGGGGTGGCTCCGTGCACACGTCCTTGGTAGGCCGCAGAGGAGTGACCCCAACCAGCCAGCCGTGCGGCCCGGGGCTCCGCTGGGGGCTTGGGGGCGGACAGGGGGTGTTGAGGCCGCAGGTGCCCTGGCCTCTGGCAAGCGGTGGCAGCCCGTGGGGAGCCGGTGGGGGGGGCGACTCCCTGGGCACCCCGGTTGGCCTGCCCGGAGCCTCCGTGTGACCGTGAAAGGGGCTCGTCTTGTGTCCAGAGTGGGGGTGACGCGCGTTTTCCCCTCCCGCAGATCCCGTGCCGGCTCTGGACCTCGGGCAGCAACTCCAGCTCAAAGTGCAGCGTCTGCACGACATTGAAACAGAGAACCAGAAGCTGCGGGAAACTCTGGAAGAGTACAACAAGGAATTCGCTGAAGTGAAAAACCAAGGTTGGTGGGAGATGCACTGTGCGCTCCGCTCTGTCTTTTCTTGCTTTTTTCCCTGCTGCTAATTGCCTTCCCCACCCTGTCCCGACGAGCTGAGCTCGAACCGGGCTACACCACGCGAAGGCCGGGTGGGGCCCCCATCGGCGTCATTGAAGAGAGAGAACGACGACGCTTAGCTGTTGGGAGGTGGAACTTTTCCTCAGCGCCATAGCTACATATGATTTTCTGGCCCTGTGACAGGACCGGCCGGGATTCTTTAACATTCTTTCTGGATCATCCTGCCATAGGATCCGCCTTTCAAAAGGCCACCGTGTCGCCTGCGGGCGACACCTGCCAGAGAGCCAGCTTGTGATCAAAGGGCCCCGTCCAGGAAGTCAGTTAGCGATGGCTGCCGGGACACGAGGGCTTCAGACGCATCCTTCAAGCCCGCGTGCCTGAGCCCCACCGTCCCCTTGTCGGCGGCGCCTGTTTGTTACGAGTTTAATGAAAGGGAGCAACCCCGTGGCGTGGCCGCCCGGCCGTCAGCCCCGGCAGAGGGGGCAGAGGTTGCCCGGCTTTTCCTGTCAGGGAAGGACAGAGTCCCCCCTGCACCTAAAATCCAGCTGTGTTCAGCTCCTTCTCGAAAATCACAAATCCCAGCTCCTTCTCGAAGCAGATGCGGGAGGAGCTGGATGCGGGAGGCCGACTGCTTGGGCGACTTGGAGGGCTTCCTCTTAGTGGGTCTAAGACGCCCCGAGGGCTGGACACGGGATTACTTGTTGAAGGGCCTTGAAGTGTCCTTTAGCTCTGAGACCACGAGACAGGCTTCGAGGCGCAGTCCCGAGGATGCCCCCCTGCCCCCGTGGTGGGGGGACGGAACCAGCCGAGGCCCCGCCTCCGTCCGGCTCCACAGGGAGCAGTGCGCCTTTGGGGCGCGTCCACACAGCTTCGTCCCGCTTGAGAGGGAGGTGTTGGACTGAGTGGGCTGGGATCCAGGTGCGAGAAGGTGCTGCCTCCCCCGCCCCGCCCCCACACGCAGGTGAGAGAGAAGCTGTAAATGCATACATGCGGGTATGGGCGCCACACTGTCCAAGAGGAGGTGCTTCTTTTTTCCCTCCCGTGACCCCTGACATCTCATTTTGACGGGCCCGCTCTGTGGGTTTTCTGTAGTTCGATTTCGTTTCGTTGGAGGACGTGCGGGGGGGCCCGGGGCTCTGCGTGGCCCCCTTCCCCCACCACACAGCTCTGTCAGCGCCCCGGTGGCCAGTTGCCCAGCGAGGAACTGTAACTGAGTGTGGGGTGTCCTCCTCCCCAGAGGTCTCATCTGATGGGCTTTTTCTTTTAAAAATTTTTTTTAATGGTTATTTTTGAGAGAGAGACAGAGACAGAGTATGAGCAGGGGAGGGGCAGAGAGAGAGGGAGACACAGAATCCGAACCCGGTTCCAGGCTCCGAGCTGTCAGCACAGAGCCCCACACGGGGCTCGAACTCAACGAACCGTGAGCTCATGACCTGAGCCGAAGTTGGACGCTTAACTGACTGAGCCACCCAGGCACCCCTCTGATGGGTTTTTTTTTTTTTACATTATTTAAAAAAAAAAAAACAACTTTTTTTTTTTTTTTTTTTAGGATTTATTTATCTTTGAGAGACTTTGAGAGAGATGGAGAGACAGAGCGTGAGCAGGGGGGCAGAAAGAGAGGGAGACACAGAATCCAAAACAGGTTCCAGGCTCTGAGCTGTCAGCACAGAGCCCGATGCAGGGCTCGAACTCATGAACTGCGAGATCATGACCAGAGCCGAAGTTGGGTGCTTAACCAACTGAACTACCCAGGTGCCCCTGATGGGCTTTTTTAAATGAAATAACAAGACAAAGACTCCAGAGGCAAACAGACCTGGTTTGAGAGTCTTCGATGCCACTGTGTACCTCTGAGACCTTGAGCAAGTGATCACGTGATCTCACCTCTTAAAAATCCTCCTTTTGCATACTGACCTCTTAGGATCGGGGTAGGCTGACATGGGGTGCTGGGGAGGCGTTTAGCACTTTTCCCAACACTCAGCAGATATTAATGACTCTTAGGCACCATTGTTTTTTTCTAGAAATTCCCACTCCCCCCGCTTCTTTATTTATTGATATCTTTACCGATTTTCCCAACATCCAAAAAAATGTCAACTTCCTCTCTTTACTTCCCAGTACACAGGGATTTTGATTTGGAAAGGTGGGGTGTACATCACTTGTTTTTATCATCGCCACCGTGGTGTAGACTGAGAAAGTTGCAGGAAAGGCATCTCTCTATCACGTGCTGGAACTCTCCCCGCCATTTAAAGATGAGTCCATTGGCACCCAGGCGCAGCTGATTAGAGCAGAGCACTGGGATCCTCTCTCTGCCAGGCTTTTCTTCCTCCTCCTGGGCTCACACGTAGGGGATCCTGCTGGGACACACCCAGGGGGCCGTCCTGGACCCAGAGGGGCCCCAGGGGCTCCAGGACAAGCTGGCCCCTGGCTTAGCGTCGGTCGGCCAGCGAGCAGCCCACCCCTGGTGGGGATGGCAAAGAGACCTCCTCAGACAGAGTGGGAGCCTCCAGCTGTGCCGCAGACTCCTCTGGAAGGAGCATAGCTGTGTCACACTGAGAAACCGCATTGGACGGAGCACGGAGGTCCGCGGGCTGGGTAGATCTTTCCAACCAATTGTGAAAGGCAGGTGTGCTAGACGTTCCCACGGCCACAGAGATCATTGACGTAAAAGAACACGCATGTGTCTGCAGAGTTGACCTGTCACGGTGTCCACTTGGGAAGTGTTCATTCCTGCCCAACTTTGGCCCTGTCACTGTGGGTCGACAGTGACGTGTATGTATCACTAGCCATTAGGGTCTCAGAGTGTTTCTTTCAGGCCCCGAATAGCCAGCCCCAAAGGCAGAAAGCCCCCCTCTTTTTCTTTCAGATGCCCTGACGGGGTCACTGGTTTTGATTTCCTCTCTTTCCCTCTAAGGAGAACCCTTTGGGTTCCACTTAATGAAAAGGGCCAATTGCTTCCCTTAACAAAAGAGCCGTTCGCTCTTACCCACTAAGCCACACGGGTGCTGACCGCCCAGCGGTGTGCACCTGCCTCAGCCGGCACGTCCGTGCAGCGCAGGGAGTAAGCGTGGATGTGGGCTACAACCTGAACGGCCAGGGGCCCCTGTCACTTGGGCAAAGACCTGGCAGCCAGCGCTGCGGCCTGGGCCCCGAGCCTCGTTGTCACAAGCCCTACCTGGGCCTCTCCGGTCAGCCTGCCTGGCCTCCTCCGTTCGTTTGTGCCTCAGCCCTTCCTCGGCCTGGCCTTCTACGAGATGATCTATGCACGGCAGGCGTGGTTGCCCGGGAGCTCCCCTCTCCTTGGAGCTGGGACCACAGTGCCCTGTCCGGGACCATCTGGCACAGAGGGTGATATGCTGGTACCTGTGGGAGGGAGCAGGTGCAGCGAGCCAGCCGGGGGTCTGAGGCAGGACCCCGCCCTGTCCGTTACATCTGCTCTGGCGTTTCCATTTTGGGTAGTGAAAGCGAGGGCTGTAAATATGCACTCAGGGGGGGCAGGGGGAGGGCTGGACTTTCCAGGGACGGCCCTGCCCCCGGAGGGCCCTTGTGTCCCCAGCACTGAGCACCGCAGGGCTCCTCCGTCGTCCAGCACTGCCACCCGTGCGCCTGGCACTCGCTCTCCCTCAGATGTGGCTCCCCCGGGCCCTGTGCCACCTGCCCTGCACACACAGCCTCCACCCGCCAGACTCCGGCCTGGGGGAGGGTGCCCTCGTCACCCATGCTGCAGCTGCGCCCTTCTAGCAGAGACCTGTGCCGCACCCACCTGGCACGTAGTGTTCCATCCCTGCTGAGCCCACGGCCGGGGAGGTCTGTGGACCCACCTGACTTTGGCTAAAACCGCTTCCTCCAAAACGCACACACAATCATGAACTGTTTTCTTTAGAGAAAGACTTCAACCACACAAAAACATTATTAATCTTCCCTCGGTAGAGGACTAATTTAAAGCTCATCAATAAGATGATATTCTATGTTACCATCGATCCCCCCCCCCCTTTTTTTTAAAGTTGTATTGGAGAAACGATAGCTCTTCTTCTGAGCAAAATCCATTGATCCTCCCAGCCTAAATGTTTAAAGTTCAATTTAACATTTAGGGAGTAAAAGGTCTCCGAAGGGACTCGTAACCATTGATTTTGTGTCAGGGTTGAGGAGCCAAAGTTTAAAACACAGCGATCCTAGCAGGTTACAAAAGCCCCGTGTGTGTCACCTCATGGAATTGTGCTCCTGTGTCACCGTCGTTTTTTTCCCTTTCTGCAGAGGTTACGATAAAAGCACTTAAAGAAAAAATCCGAGAATATGAACAGACTCTGAAGAACCAAGCAGAGACTATAGCTCTCGAAAAGGAACAAAAGTTACAAAATGATTTTGCAGAAAAGGAGAGGTGAGTGTCTGTCAGCATCTGCCCGCACTTGACATTTTTTTTACCTCCCAAGTTCACAATGCAAGAAGTATCTGTTTGGTTTTTTTTTTTTAAGTTTACTTATTTATTTTGAGAGAAAGAATGAGGGGAGGGACAGAGAGGGAGAGAGAGAATCCCAGGCAGGCTCCACACTGTCAGCACAGAGCCCGACATGCGGCTCGAACTCACGAACCGTGAGATCATGACCTGAGCCGAAATCAAAAGTCAGACGCTCGACTGACAGAGCCACCCAGGCGCCCCCACTTTGCGAGAAGTATTGAAGATGGGCCTGTGAGACCAGCGCAGTTCTGTGGGGCTCTCAGCAGAATTTTGTTTGAAGGATAAAGGCATCCCTTACTCTATGATCTGTCGGATTACCTTGAGTGACAGTCGTTGGTCTTTCCCAACAGGTGGATGGCGTCAGGTAGTTAAGGGGCCACAGTATGTCCGTTGGGGTCACCTGGGGCCAGGGATTGAGCAGAAAGTGAGATGACAGGGAATGACGGTTCACCCTCTGTGGGAAGCCCTTGGATGCAGGCTCAACTCCTGACACCTTCTGAAAAGAATTTGGATATTTGACATCACCCACAAATCTTGGGGTTTTGCTTGTTTGGTTGGTTGCTTGCTTTTTTTTTTTTTTTTTTTTTTGCCTCCTTTTCTTTACCTCACAGTGCTTCATATATCGAGCAGCTGATGTCAGTAAAATATGTTAGTGCACCATCCATCTGCTGTGGGCGTTGGATTTCTGGTGGCCTGCCTCGCCCAGAGCTTTTCCACAAACAGGGGAGTTTAATATTGTTAAGACAGTTTAATGCAGGTTAGATTTCTTGTAAAAACTGATGAAAACTAACAAGACCCAATTCACTCACCCAGTGCCTACTCATTGTGTGCCACACCCTCTCGGTGTCTCACTGAGTGCCCAGAACATTCCTCAAGAGGGGACGGTCTCATTTTCCAGATCGAGAAACCGGGCTTCAGATTAGGGATCTGCCCACGCTGTCCCGGCTAGTCACCCAGAGGTGGGACCAGAGCCCAACCCCCTGCTCCAGCCCTGGCCTCCCTTTATGCTCCTGTGTCGCCTCCCAAAGTCCTGGCTGTGGGACCAAGGCCAGTCCCTCGGGGCCTGGAAGAGCAGGGCCAGGTGCAGCCCCCCCAGGAAAGAAGGGAGCCAGGTAGAGAGTCCAGGTTCTGAAAGGTGAGCAGACTTTTTTTTTTTTTTTTAGGTTTGCTTATTTATTTTGAGAGAGAGAGAGCACGAGTGGGGAAGGGGCAGAGAGAGAGAATCCCAAGCAGGCTCCACACACTCAACACAGGGGCAGGTGCAGGGCTCGAACTCACCATGAGATCATGACCTGAGCCAAAATGAAGACTCAGATGCTTAACCCACTGAGGCACCCAGGCGCCCCAAGATGAGCAGATTCTTGACCCAGCCTAAATGTGCTTCCCAGGAGAGCACTTTATGGCCACAGCAGTTTCTTACCATGTTACTGATACTGAGGTGTGGGGGCGGGGTGCGAGCAATCAAAATGCCCTCTGCCAAAGAGACATGGGGGGTAAAGATGGGCCACCCCCAACTGGAACAGCATGCAGCCCTTACAATAATAGTCATGTAGAATTTGCATTAAGACCAGAAATGCAAACACATCCAGCATGATATGGAGTGAAAAATGCATGATACAGAATCACATGCAGTGTGATTACAGCTGCACAGAGCAAAGTTAGAAAATTGTGGAAGTAAATTCATCCGGGAATTTGATATTATTAAGTGGACTTTTCAAACTAGGTAAAAGGATGAGTTATATTTAAAGTTGGAAGCGATGGGCTGGCCACTCAGGGTGGAGGATGAAAACAGATTTTTTTTTTCTTTTTTTTTTTTTTAATTTTTTTTTCAACGTTTTTTATTTATTTTTGGGACAGAGAGAGACAAAGCATGAACGGGGGAGGGGCAGAGAGAGAGGGAGACACAGAATCGGAAACAGGCTCCAGGCTCCGAGCCATCAGCCCAGAGCCTGACGCGGGGCTCGAACTCACGGACCGCGAGATCGTGACCTGGCTGAAGTCGGAGGCTTAACCGACTGCGCCACCCAGGCGCCCCGAGATTTTTTTTTTCCATCTCATTCTTTACAACCAAGAAATTGAAATGGCTCTCGGGTTTAAATATCAATCATTAAATCATGGACATACCGGAAGAAAACTTAGGCAGTATTTTGTTTTTAGTAACTTTGGAGTAGGTATTTCTAATTGAAAACTGAATTTTTAAAAAAATAAATAATAAACATTTTTTTTCTTTTTTTTAATGTTTATTTTTGAGAGAGAGAGAAAGACAGAACGCGAGCAGGGGAGGGGCAGAGAGAGGGGAGACACAGAATCGGAAGCAGGCTCCAGGCTCTGAGCTGTCAGCACAGAGTCCGACGCGGGGCTCGAACCCACGAACCGTGAGATCATGACCTGAGCCAAAGTCAGACACTGAACCCACTGAACCACCCAGGCTCCCCTCACAATAAACATTTCAAAAGCATCAAAAAACTGGGAAGAAAAAAAATAAAAATAAAAGTAAAAAAACTGGGAAGAAATTTTTGCACCACACAAGAGCTCTCACAAATTAATAGGGAAAATTGAGCGCTACAAAGTAGACCAAGGAGATGTACAGATAGTTCATACAAAGAGAAATGCTCGGCTTTACTCAGCAGGAAAATTAGGCTTAATTTTATCCAGTGTTGGCACAGGAAAACAAACATGTATTGTTAGCAAGAGTTTAAGTTAGTGAGGTTTTTTGGGAGGGGAAGTTTCTCAATATCAGAACGACAACAACACGTTGCATCTACTCTGTGACCATATACATCCTCTGTTAGCATTTCATCCAACAGATTCCGTCTGAGAATTACACGGCAATATCTACATAATGATCACTGCAGAACTGTTTAGTAGAAAGAGGCGATAAACAAGCTAAGTGTCCACAGAGGCTGGTTACGTTAATTATTTAATAAGAATGAGGAAGAATGTTTCCAGAGTGTGGAAATGAGGAGAAGAGCAAGAATGCCCGGTGTGCTGTGATCCCTTTTGTGTTCAAAGGGGCGGGGAGTGTATGTTACGCTCTCGTATATTACATCGGCGTGTCTATATTTGTGCATGTGTTTTGTTTTTGTTTGTTTGTTTGTTTGTTTTTTAACTTGGAGCCTCTATTAGTTTTATCATTAGAATATGCAAAAACACGAGCAGGCTTTTTCCATAGGTGATGGAAATTTGGGTGATTTTTTTTTTTTTTTAACGCTGTAATTTCTACGTTTCTATATTCCCAGGTTCGTTAGTATGAGCGCATGTGTTCTGTTCATATGATGTAAAAATAATAAACTTATTTTTAGACATCCTCTGTAGATGAGGAGAAAGGAATGCTATTTATTGACCAGGGAATTCATTTGGAGATCAGGGGAAATGTAAATCTGGGGATGTTGGGTTCAGACATTGAGAGCCACCCATTAGGTATTACGGTCACATCTGCATCCCATTATAACAGACATGGAACAGCTGTCACATCTATTAGCACATCCTTTATCCCAACAAATTCCTTCATTGTGTCAGCAAAATGTAAATGTATCATTCTTCTTGGGTAACTTCAGAAAACAATGAGTTCGTGATGATGGTTGGGTTTTTTTTGTTTGTTTGTTTGTTTGTTTTTTTTTTAATATCTGGCATTTGAAGAACAAGTCACATTTAAGATAACCGGCTGCGTCAGTTAGCACACGTCAGGTCCTGCAGGACGCACCCTGCACATTCGGTCCTACGTGGGTGCAGAGTCAGGGCACTAAAGATCAGGGAGCGGGCGCGCGCGCACCGTCAGCGGCCGCCGATTGTGTGCCTCCCGCCAGCTGCCGGTCACCGAGCTGCAGAGCACACGAGACCTTCACGTTGGGAAACGAGATGACCAGCTTGGCTTTGTTCTCTTCCTTTCCAGAAAGCTGCAGGAGACACAGATGTCCACCACCTCAAAGCTGGAGGAAGCGGAGCACAAAATCCAGACTCTGCAGACAGGTGTGCTGTCCGTCGCCCTAATAAAGTCCGTCCAGGGCAGGCCGAAGTTAGGGGGCACTCCGGGCCGTCTCCCGGTTGCCCCGAAGCAGTGACTCCTCGGAGCCCCCAGCGCCTCCGCCTTCCCTTCATTAGCCGCCCACCCCGAGTTGTTGGTGTCGGAAGCGGGAGGATCTGAATTCCATTTTCATCCTTCCACAAGCCATCCTTTCTTTCCTGCGCCTTTTCCAACAAACACATCTAAATCACCAAACTGTCAGGGACTGACATTTCATTTGGAACAATAATAGGAAAGAAAAAAAAAAACCAAAAACCAACCACTTATTTCCACCCTAAGCGAAGTTAAGAACACTCATGGGAGACCTTTCAAATTTAAGACACCAAAAAAAGGGTGTGCTAACAGTTTTTATCATTTCTTTACACTTCTTTTTTCTTCTCTTTCTTTTTTCCTTTTTTTTTTTTTTTTTTTTTTTTTTCTGAAAGGGAAACCGCACGATATAATGAATTGAAACGTGGGGGCAAAAATATTGGACGACCTCAGAATCCAAGTGAAAACCACCCGACCGAGTGCTGTGCTGTGTAGTCACAGCACATTTACAGACACGTGAATAATACCCCCCCCACCCCAAATCTAGAGACCTCCTAAAAACCAGTAACACATCAAGAAAAAGAGATAAACAATCCAATAGAAGCAGGGGCTAGAGACGCAAACAGGCGGTTTGGGGAAAAAATACACGTGGCCAGTACACATATGAAAAAAAAAAAAAAAACGTTAACCATTCTTCCCAGGCGGGGAGATGCTCATTAAATCAGGGAAAGATCGTTTTGCCCGTCAGACTGTCAAAAGAATTTTTTTTTAATTGATACTACCCGGTGTTGGTGAGCATAGAGGCACCATTGCTACACTCGCGGTATTGATGGGAATGTAAATTGCCTCCGGGGGGGAGCCAGCTGGGTGGGAGTGGCCTGTTTTGGAGTATCCAAGTATCCTTACCCCAGAACCTTCGCTTCTGCGGGTCCTGAGGTGCCGGGGCATTTGGCAAGCTCTGTACGAAAGCTAATTGTTACTGCCTATGTCCTGACCTGGAGAGTTTTTCATGCCTTTCTGCTAAAGGAAAAGAACAAGTCTCCTTGTAGCATCCTATTTATGCAGAGGTGAAAATATGTATATATGCGGTTATGTATGGAAATATTTTTTTAAGCAATAAAATGCACATAAAGGCAGGAAATCTGCACACCGAGCCAGTAACCGGCGTTCTCTCCCAGGAGGTGCGTGGATGAAATGGAAAAGAAAGGGGGTTTTTGGAACTTCTGTGCATTTGCATTATCTTCGACTCCTCAGATGAGAATATATTGCTTGTATATTTTCGCTTTTTTCATTTAATTCGGACAACTGGCATCTTACATTACGGCTTTGTGTCCTCTGCCTTTCAGCCCTGGAAAAAACCCGAACAGAATTATTTGACCTGAAAACCAAATACGATGAAGAAATTACTGCCAAGTAAGTCTCTGCCTGACTTCCTCTGTCTGCATGCTTTCGGTCAGGTGTCACCTGTATTTTGCTAATCCATAGAAAATTCCCCCGGCTCTGCCCTCCTGTCTGTCAGCTTTTGCCAAGCGGTACGGGATTCAGGAGGTGCTTGGCCTCAGAGCCACCGTGAGGAACACAGCAGCACCCCCGTGAGCTCCTGGTGTCAGTTTACTCCCCACGATGTGACCGTAATTTCTGGTGCTCTCAGGACGCTGAAACTTTTGTCTTTAATTAATGTGAAGCCTCATCAACCTGTGCCTTTTTCTAAGAAAACTTGGGGAAAAGGCAACTTACAGAAGATGTGATACAGGAGACGTTTTGTGGAGCTTGGTCTGTGCAAATCACGTCACCTCTCCCCGTGTCTGGGTCCTTGGCTCCCACACGGATGTATTTATTCAACTCCTACCTTAGGACACCGGGCATCTCTGTGCACACGTCAGGAATGTATACACGTATACACGTCTGTGTATACGTCGGGAATGCGTGCATTTGGGCAGGTATGTCACAGGTGGCTGTGGCGGAAGGAAGTGTGTGATCTGCCACAGGGACACCTGTTCCAGCCCGCTCTCCCTGCAGAACACCAGAAAAGAAGGAATAGTATTGACATAAGTCAAGAGAGGTGGAGAAGCAACAGAGGTTGTCCCTAGCCACGCTCTCCTCTGCCGAAGTCCAGACAGGCGGCACCAGGCAAGGCGTTGGTTCGCCTTCTCCTGTCCTGGGAGGGTCCTCCTGTCTCCCTTAGAGACCCATGTCCTCCTGCTGTGCTCCCACAGCGGGCCTTCTGGGTAGCGGGCAGGGGCTCTGAATAGTGCACCCCCTCCGAGGCTCCTGTTTTGCATAGGGCATCCCTCTGTCCCATCACACTCGCCCTTGGCCTTCAAGGTTGCTGCTGGGCCTGCTGCTCACGGGGCCTCTCTCGGTGGGCTCTTTGCCTTTGCTCTGTGTGAGTTAGTAGCTCCAGACTGTGAGCGCCCACCTACCCAGGCCTGGTGCTCAAAACCGACTTTGATCATGAGCCCAGAATTCCCGCACAAAGACTAAATACCTTCCTCAGTCTCGGCGACTCGGCCTGTTGGCATATCTAATCCCCGTGGACGTTCCCTCTCCTGTCAGCGTGCTAAAGTGTGGCTTCAGGTGAGGTAGAACGAGCCGGCTCGAAGGGGTGGGATAGCTGGTTGAGACTTCACTTTGAGACCTGGAGGCTCTGGTATTAACTTCTCCAACCCGGGCGTCGCTGTCGACGGGATGTGGCAAACGTGCAGAGCCGTCTCCCCTTCACCCCCCTAGATGTGAGCTCCGCAGAAGCCGTTTCCGCTGCTGTCACCCTGATGTTCCCTGGTATCCGTGTCCGGCTTCCCTCCTCTGCCAGTCCGTCATCTTTGTTTTTCTATCCTTTCTGCCTGGACCTTATCTGCTAAGTAGAATAGTAGTTGTTTTTCTCAGTAAATTCCAGTTTTATAAGTTACAATATTTTCATCTGATACAGAGGTCAGTCGGTATCTGTTCCATCTGATACAGTCCTCAGTGTATAGCATTTCCTTTCTAAAAGAGTTCCTTCTGGTCCTCTGGCCCATGCCTTCTTATTGACATCAATTTACTCACTGACAAAATTCATAGTGACTTCGGTGGTGATCTATTTATTTCACTAGTTTTCAATATTTTATTTTTAGCAAACCGCACCTCTTTGTGGAAGACATAGATGCATCTTGTGTTTCTATAATTAGCCAAAGTTTGCATTACTACGCATGTAAAAGCTCGTACAACCAGTCTCTGAGCGCCTCTAAGCTAGCGTTTTTGAAACGGGGTGTCACAGTGGTGAAATCCATTTAGTGAGTAGCGACCAGCCAGTTGGGCAGTAAAATTCAATAGAAAACAAAATAACAGAATAGAGTCAAAAATATCATGGCTCATGGCACATAGGAAAGTCGGGTATTGTTTTGTGACCCTTTTGGGTTAATCGTGTGTCTAACTGTAAAAATGTAAACGTACAGTTACTGGGCCACAGTGTCGAATGTCGTTCTTCCAGTGGATCTCAATCAGAATTTTCTTTTGAAAGCCACTGCTCTGAGAGTGTTACAAAAGCTTGACTTTCAGAAGCCGATGTCTCCTACCGTGTCCTCACGGGGCACGCTGGGGAGATGCTGTTAGTCACGAACGTCCACCTACTTAGGGGAGAGAAACGGCCTGGTGACACATAGCGTCTACCGAAACTGTTCGGAAATGACAGCAGATAATGCCACTTGTCACATGATTGCTAAGTGCTGGCCCCTGGTTTACATTCATAATTTTTTACTGGGCTTCTAAAGGCCACGTAGAAAACGTGTGTCCATTTAATCGGTTTGTTTTCGGGGTTGAGGAAGCGACGCAGCAGAAAACAGCCATGTAGGAAGGACTGAAATGTCCCCTGCTCACAGGTTTCCATTTCTTTGGTTGAGAATATGGCGGCCCGGGGGGCAACTGGGAGACAGGCCAGAGAGGCGGTGTCTCATTGTCTGTCCCCACCCTTTCTGACCTTGCTAGAGGCCGGGCTGACGCTGGGGAAGGACTCGCTTCTCTCACCCAGAACCGCCAGTTATCCAAGGACAGGGCCCTGCTCTCAGGGGAATCGGCTCCCTAGAACAGGATCAGAGGTACCTCTTAAGATGACGAGGACGATTTTCAGTCTAAAGTGTTTTTCTAGTTACTGTTCACAGGTGCATTGACTCCTGGGCTTTTCCTAAGCAGCCCGCTCTGTCATTTTATAGGTAAGAACATTAAATCTTGGGTCCCCTGAATCAGCAAGGTCACCGGGGGGAGCCTCAGAGGCCCTAGACCTCTCCTAGGCTCCAACCCTTCTGGCATCTGACGAAAAACGGTGTGGTTGTAACTGGTGTGGGCTCAGTGAGAAACGTCTCTAGACTCTTTCTCTTTGTATCCGCATGTCTTAAGGCCAAAAAGGTGTTTTCCCCATATAAATGAAAATCTATGCGTTACTCGCTCATTTTCACCAAACTACAGGAACCGGAACATAGAATCAAAAAGTATGAGAGTTGCTTATTCTGTCGTGTAAAAATGCTTTGCTTTGGGACTATGGCTATTGTTAAAAACTGCTTATGGGGCTGTGGGCACTCTTGGGGTGCGTCCCCTCCCAGGATCTGAGCAGGAAATTCTCACCTTCTCCGGTGATGAGAAGGGAGCCAGAGGTGTGGCATATACGGCTGTGCATGGAGAGAAAAGCCTAACTCTCGTGATGGGCACGACTCAGAATAGATCCCCTCGTCGGTGCAGTAGACATTCCTGGAGGCCTCTGCTGTGCTTGGCACTTAGCTGGGCTCTGGAAGCCCTGAGAAAGAAGGCTCAGCAGGGTGGGGATGGGGAGCCATTGCAATCCGGTGTGATCACTGCTGTGACAGGCCCTGTGCTGTCAGGGTGTCCACGGAAACCAGACGGTGCACTCAGCGCGGGGCAGGGAGCAGGGAAACCACAGAGGCAATGCGGCAGCATTGAGAAGACCCCTGACCTCACCCTCCCCCCTTCCTGGTGCCAGGACTCTCATGGCCAGACTCCACAGAGGCCAGTGGGAAGTCCAACCAGCTCGAACAAAAGGAAAGGGTAATCAGGGAAGCCTTCCTGAAGGGGCTGACGTGTGGTTTGAGGTTGAAAGATGAGTTCCAGCCAGGGGCTGCTGGAGGCAAAGGGAATGAAAACACAGGGCAGCCACGCTGACCTGGGGAACCAGCCAGAAGTGCCGGACATGGGGATGGGGCAAGGTGGGCGCAGTGTGTATAGTGTGTATATTCCGGGGGAGGGGAAGGGGGTGGACTCAGGCCCCCACAGGGCTCGGTCATTTCCCAAGTCAGAAATGGACTAGCTGTTGACAAAAAGGCAGCCTAGGGCCAAACACTTACTGTACATGGTTCCCAGAGTAAGTAATCCGCAAAAAATGTGGAGAATGGACTGAGTTAATAATCACTACTTTCTTGTAGCTTTCAGGGGGTTGCTTCAGTCTTGGAGATCCCATGTAGATGGAAGCTTCCCCCTCCGCGTCCCTCCCCTCTTCTGTTTTCTGGGAAACGTTTGTCCCGCCCTCACGCCCACCCTCCATGTACCTCATTAGACTCGATGTCTTTTCATCAATACCTATGAATATAAGCCCTCCAGGGGCAAATCTTTTCACAAATGGTCTTAAAATGTCTCACAACAATTTATTTTCTCTCTGTGACAGTAGGGATTCTTAAATACTTATTACAGAAAATGCAGGAAGTGGGTGGGGGCTTTGGAGAAGGCTGACCCGGCGCGGGTCGCGGGGTCCATGACTCTCCGTGTGTCCTTGGGGGAGCTCGCTGCCCACCACTCCTGCTGCCCTCACCCTGCAACGGGCGGGCACAGTGGTGGTCAAGAGACCGGCTGGCTGTGCAGGGTAACGGGAAGGTGCACAGGCAGCCCCCAGCGCGGTGACAACCCGCCTCGGCCATCAGCCACTCTTTTGTCGCCAAAAAGAACCTATGCCCAGCAAGCTCACGGTAGGGCTTGCTGTGCGTTTCTGAAATTAGCAGTCCTCAGGGAAGGTTGACGTTAATGGCCCCAAATCCCAATGGGATTTGAAGAGCCCACGTTGCCTCTGCCTTTCCGTCACCGGGGTGACCCTCCCTCACCCCCGTTTTGGAAAGAAGCCTGCAGGTCGAAGGCACCAGGGCTGTTCCGAGAGAGCCTGGTTCATTGTGTGCGGTCACCGCCCTGCGTCAGCTGGGACAGCGCAGGCTGACTTTGTCAGGGACAGCAGCAGTAAAGTTTTCCATGTGTAGGCTTGAAGCAAAATGTAATTAGCCTTTATGTGCAGAACAAGGACCCATTGATGAATACAGCTGGTCTTTGTTTTGTCCCGTCATTGAGAGTGGGAGGTAAAAGTGTTCTTCTTCATGTTTATTAATGCGAGCTTCCTTAGACAAATGGCAAGCACAGTTTAATATTTGTCGGAACACAGGGGGGTTTGCCAAAACAGTTGTGTAAGAGGATTGCAGGGTTGCAGATTATAACCGTTTCTGGGTTAAATAAATGAATTATTTCTCTGCTTTTTTTTTTCTTTTTTCTTTTTTTTTTTTGTTAAAAAGATCCCTCCTTTCTCAGAGGTGCAGCTCAGCTCATCTCACTTGTGTTAGCAAATGGAGATGTAGCACCCTGACCGACTTTGCCTCGGAGATTGCAGCCAAGCACAGCGTGTGGACTTTAGACAGTTCCCAGGATGGCCGTGGGGGCGGGCGGGCGGGCGGGCTTCGTTTCGGCGCGTGGCATCTGGCCCCAGAGAGAAGCCTGCCTCGCTTCTGGCTCGCCTGCTGCAGCTGTTCACCTGGGCTGGTGGCTGGGCTGGCACCTCACGCCGCAGGAGGGGGTTACCCTCCCAGACTAGCGTCCTGGGCAACAGTGCAGGAATTCCCTTTTTTTTCTTCCTCTTCTTTTCTCAAGTGCAAGTCCACGGCCACCTACCTCTTTGGTCTGTCCCCCGAATGCCGGTTGCAAAAGCAGCTTCGGTGCTAACACATACAGACGGCTTGTTCCATTCCCTTCAGCTTGTGGTCTGTGACTCTGAGCCTCCGATAAAAGAAAATACCTGATTACACTGAAATGCTCTTTTTTTTTTTTTTTTTTTTTTTTACAGCTAATGTTAGTCTTAGGAAAATTTGAACCTACCAAACCTCTCCTGCCAGAAAAATGCACATTTCTTAAGGTTACTCGTGTTCTGTTCCTTTCCTACGTGCTTCTTTAAAAGAACTACATTGTGGGACGCCTGGGTGGCTCAGTCGGTTAAGCGTCCGACTTCGGCTCAGGTCACGATCTCACAGTCCGTGAGTTCGAGCCCCACGTCGGGCTCTGGGCTGATGGCTCGGAGCCTGGAGCCTGCTTCTGATTCTGTGTCTCCCTCTCTCTCTGCCCCTCCCCCGTTCATGCTCTGTCTCTCTCTGTCTCAAAAATAAACGTTAAAAAAAAAAAAATTTTTTTAAATAAAAGAACTACATTGTATATACACATACTTAACCTAGTATATTACAAAAGAGACATTTATGGGGAACTTCACTTGGGTTGATTGGAGAGTATTTTCTTTATAGCATGTCTGTAACCAGTGCTTTCTCACAAAACGCAGTGTGCTCTGGGAAAGGAAACCTTCCCAAGTGAGCCTGGCTTAGGGCTTTATGGAATTGTTGAGGGGAGCCCGTACCCCGCATCGTAGAGGTAGGGAATGCCCAGCAGCGGGGCACAGAGGCCCCGAGAGGCAATTTGACCGAGGGGCGGCTCCAGACACGACGCCCAGGTAGGAAGTGCAGATGGTGTGCCAGTGAGTGGCCGCGGTGTAGACACCTTCCCTGCACACGGATCGCCCTAGACTCTTTCGCGGTGGTTTTTGCGCACACTCAAAATCCAGGGCAGTTCACACACTGCCGTGGTGGCCCACAAAGTCCCGTTCTGGTGCTGCCTTCTTAAGAGAGTGCCAGGTGAGAGGTTTCCAGGAGAGTTTCAAGCCTCCTGTCCCCACAAGCCCCACCCTATTGGCCCTTCCAGACTGGTCGCTCTCATATTTATTTTTTTACATTGCCCCATGAAAAACTTAGAAACCTGGGCCAGGTAGAGCCCAACCGACAAAGCCTGAGAACCACACTAGTATTTTGATGATCCTGTAGGACACATCTTCATCCCCCAGTTGCATTTGCAAATACCAACTTAAGTGTCTGAACGGAGTCTCTCTGCTGTACCTTTAAGAACGGAACATTTTCTATTTCCTGTCTTTTTGATGAGTCATCAATTTCCAGTACGAGTTGCTGTAATTATCCTGGTTAGATTAATTTCCCTAAAAATAGGCAGCTTCTTTCATGGTTTCGTGGGGATGGGCTTGAATAAAGAACCCTCCTTTCCCTTCAACCTTAGAGGCAACCAAATCACACTTGCAGGGAACAGCTGAGGACTTTTTTTTTTTTTTTCTGTAGCTTATCTCCCAAAGAGTGTAACTGTGCATTTTGTAGAATTCCTGGGATTTTCCATCCCTGTACAAGTATTTCACTTCACACCTAAAATCCGATGCCTGGGTGAGCCCTAAAAGGCTTTCCTTGGCTTCTGCAGCAACAGCAGCATCTCTAAAGCAGCACAGCCCAGATCTGGAGATTTCCCAGCCCAGGGCACTGCACGGGAAGGAGGGGGTGGCTTCGTGTTTTCAAATTCATGTAGAATTTCCTCTGAGTGCCAAGGATTCTTCACCTGCTCTGTGGACTCCAGATGCAGCTGGAAATTACGTGGCAGCAGTGAGAACCAGCAATCTCTACGCCTCCCGCCTTCAGCTAATCTTCCTAAAGGCCTGTGTTAAAATGTCAGGCGTTGTGTCACCTACCAGAACGGCAGAGTGAAGGGGGCGGGCGGTTCCAGATGGGATCCGCACATGGGCTCACACGCTGTGCTCTGTATGCTAAAACACACATATATATACGGTACAGAGGGCGATCCCGTATGTGGTGTGTGTATATAACATGTTTATGGATGGAGAGATAGTGGTCATATTCATACAGCATCCTTGGAGACGGTATTGTAGGGAAAAAGCATTATTCCTCGATTGTCATCTGGGTTTGGCGGGCATTCGTAAAAATTTTGTGCATTTTTTTAAAAAATTTTTTAATGTTTATTTATTTTTGAGAAACAGTATGAGTAGAGAAGGGCAGAGAGAGAGAGAGAGAGAGAGAGGGAGACACAGAATCTGAAACAGGCCCCAGGCTCTGAGCCGTCAGCACAGGGCCTGATGCAGGGCTCGAACCCATGAACTGTGAGATCATGACCTGAGCTGAAGTTGGAAGCTCAACCGACTGAGCCACCCAGGCTCAAAATGTTGTGTTTTTAGAGACCCTTGAAGTTTTCCTGATTCTCTATAAAGGTAAATCTTGAGGAGCTCACAGTTTGAAACTCAAGGAAACAGGTTTGGGGACCGCTGGAGAAAACCATCAATTTGTGGCCATCAAGGTATATCTAATGACCTGTAAGAACACCTGTAAGTTGACAAATGTCAACTGAACTGCCTCCGAAGAGGGACCTCATCTTCTTTCTTTTTTTTCATTTTTGAGAGTGGGGGAGGGGCAGAGAGAGAGGGAGACTGAGATTCCAAAGCGGACTCTACACTGTCAGCACAGAGCCTGACGCGGGGCTCGAACTCATGGAACCGTGAGATCGCAACCTGAGCCAAAGTTGGACACTTAACCAATGGAGCCACGCAGGCGCCCCAACGATGACCCTCATCTTATTCTCTGTATACCATGTGCGCGTCAGCACGGTCACAGGTACGTCATCAAGAGAGAGACTTTGATCGATGTACTAAACCAGCATGAGCCTTCACCTTGACGACAGGTGGATGAGGTCTGAGTAGCACAGGGCTTGGACCCTGACCAGTGACATCAAGGACACTCCGGCAGGACAACCTAAGGGACCTGGTGGCTTCTAGGAAGAGAGAGGGAGCCATCTAAACCATGAGAGGGCTTCAAGAAGAAGCCTTACAGAGGCCCAGCCCAGAGAACACACGCCAGTTCCTGCCCCTAGTGGAATTCCTCCGAGGGCCACACGTTTCTGGCTCTCTGCGGGAGGTCTGTGACCACGCAGGTCACCATGACGCAGCACGTCTCCTCCAGTGCCTCCCCGCTCCCCAGGTGGCAGAGGAGAATGTGATCGGATGCTCGCCGACCGGTCGACAGCCCTTTGGAAGGGAAGCAGGAGGGCTGGGAGAGGCGAGAGATTCTTCTTCCCACGGACTGCCCCCAGATCGGGGAAGATCAACCCCTTTTATATGACACAGTATTTTTAATTACAAAAGTCCTGCCTGTGGATTATACCAAATTTAGAAAATTTTAAATGGTTTTAGAAAATAGAGGTCATCAGGCGTCATCTCATGATGCAGACATAACTTGTTCACGCTTTGGCATATTCCTTCCTGTCTTTTTTTTCTAGACCGTGGTTTATTAATTCTGTTGTCTTTTACAGACGGCATCAGATGGATAGGCACTTTTCACTTCTAGGCTGTTGGTTGTTTGTTTTTTGTTTTACTTGACATCTAAGTGTTTCTTTTGTGTCGTTAACCATCCTTCAGAAACTAAAAGCGGGCAGTGCAGTGTTCCATCAAATAGGTGTGCCGTGGGATAGTTACTCGTTAACAGTTACTCCCTGTTGTTTGGGAGCCTGATTCATTACACCGCCCTCCTTGCCTTGCAGGTTAAAACTAGAACACTCCAGACACGCTCCGTCTTTCTGTGCCTCTTTATCCTGCCAGTGGCTGTCGCATTTTTAGGTGGCTTCCCTGTGGCATCACCAGACGGGAGAGTCTGGACTCCCGGAATGCTCCGAGGGCTCCTGCGGCACAGGCCTCACCACCAGACTGCTGCTCTGTGACACTGATAGACGTCCCGGCCTCCTCTGGTCAGTGGGCGGTGGAAGGGGCTAGGCCTGTTGTCAGGAGACCCTGGGTTCCGGCCCCCGCTCTGTCACCGGTGTGGCCCCTCAAAGTCCCGTCCCTCAGCAGTAGCTGTGTGCTCACTAGTAAAACGAGCAGATTGGGCTGGATGACAACGGGCGGCATTGAGGAGCCTGCTCCCTTTTTGGCCTCTTCACTTTATCCCCCCCCTTGCTTCCCAGAACCTGGATCCCCCATCCTGTGTGCCAGCTGGGCCCCTGCAGTCTGTTTATGGAGTGGTCTCCAGGGAAGACACTCTGGGAGCAGGAGGAGGAGAGCCCCGGCCTCAGGCGCTCCGTTTCTGTACTCGGGCCTGAGTTTCCTCACCAGTGGAATGAAGTAATGCCCGTAGAAAGTGCCTGCCATGGTATCTGCACACGGACCCTCGGCAAACGGGGCTCGCGGTCACCACCACTGTTGCCTACAAGGCCCCTCGCGTCCTGCCTGGCCCGTCGGAAAAAATGGTGGCCGAGCTCCCCCAGCCGGAGGTCTTTCCCAGCCCTGAAGGGCCCCATCCTTTATCTGTGTTGACCTTGTGAGAGTCGGTGCGTCTGTGCCTCTTGGTCCACGTCAGCACGCTGTGGCTGTGGGAGTCATCGTCCTAAGGGACTCGTAGCCAGTTACCCTGTGGGCGCTGCTAAGGCGGGGGTGGGGGGGGTGCAGAAAGCTCCGAGTACATACTACTGCAGAGCTGTTAATGCCTTAACCCCTAGAGGTTCATAACCACGGAGCAGCTCTGCTGAAACCTGAATGCCACATGTGCGCAGGCCCATCTCCCGACGCGAGAGCAAGTCGTTCGCGTGTGGTCCCCGCCGGCCGCGCGTCGAGGCGACTCAGACTCCAGGAGACATCTCACCCCGTGTGGCTTGG
Organism: Neofelis nebulosa; assembly: GCF_028018385.1. Lineage (NCBI taxonomy): Eukaryota > Metazoa > Chordata > Mammalia > Carnivora > Felidae > Neofelis > Neofelis nebulosa. Next base: position 8,712,276 of record NC_080799.1, read on the forward strand.
AGAATTTCGGGGCTCTCTGGGCTGTCGTAAAACAAATTAAGAGAGGTGCCAAACATCTGGGCACCAGCAAGGAGTCTAGGGCTCTGGTTTGGGGATATGCTAAAAAAAAAAAAAACTTTTTGGAACCAGCCTTAAGAATGAAAAGTTTCCTATAGGAGAGTAAGAGCGGGCGAGATAATTGAACTCATTGATTTCCTTCACGGCCTGTTTGCCCTTTCATTCCCTTCCTGAGGTGCTGTTTGTTGAGGAATGTCTCCAATTGCCAGAAAGACAGTGGGGTGTCTCATATTTCCCCGTCAGCTCTCCTTTCAGCCAGAGCCGAGTTCCGAGGCGAGCCTGCGATATGAATTTTTAATGCAGAACTTTATAGCTTCACTGTTGCAGCCTGGCTGCACTGCTCTCCTGAGCTTTCAGATTTAATGCTCTGATGAACAAGCAAAGACTCAGGGCATTCAGCATCAGTGAGAATTAACCCCCAAACGACCACACGTGCGCCCTCTAATTTCCCTAAAGGTAAACCTAAAGGAATCGGGAAGGGGGGGAAAAATGAAATGATGTGGTGTTTGGAAACTTCTCAAAATAGCCTGGAGCACTAAAGCAGCCTACTCTCAAAATCTTATTGGCTAGCATGTATTTTTACCTTTTCATTTATCTTTTCAACGTTTTTGTCCTCGCTTTGATGTACTTCTGCGCTCTTCTCGACCCTTAAGAAAGCTGTACGATTTTTAGGATTTACCGAGCAGAAAGATTACTGGACACTCCCATTTTTCCATGGGAAGCACAAGTGTAGTTAGAAATCCAGAATCCGGGGGCACATGGGTGGCGCAGTCTGTTAAGTGTCCAACTGTTGATTTCAGCTCTGGTCTTGATCTCAGGATTGTGAGTTCAAGCCTTGTGTTGGACTCCACTCTGGGCATGAAGCCTACTAAAAAAAAAAAAAAAGGAAGGAAGGAAGGAAGGAAGGAAGGAAGGAAGGAAGGAAGGAAGGAAGGAAGGAAGGAAGGAAGGAAGGAAGGAATTAACCATCAATAATGGAAAAAGTACCACTTACATCAAATGGTCAGTTCTGTGTATAGGCATACGATTGTTGGGTTTTTTTTTTTTTTTTGCTTTTTTTGCTGTTAGCTCTGTATATTAGTGAAAGTTTTGAAATTAAGGGTTTGCTGTCTGTAAAAGTTGCATGAGTTTAAATAAGTTAGAGAAGGATGGAGTTTTCAGTAGGTGGTGTCAGAATAATTGGCCAACTATGTAAAAGACAAGAGTCAGAGCTGAGCCCCATCTAGATTCAAGTCTAGATGTTTTAAATATGTGAGTGTAAAAAAACATAAAAAACACTAGGAGAAACTTTAGATGACTACTTACATGATGTGGGGGTGGGAAAAACCTTTCGAAGCATGAGGCCAAAGGTGGAAATCAGGGAAATTCACAGCTTTCTGTGAATTGGTTGATTGATAAACTGACAAAAAATATTTGCATTGTCTATGACAGATATCTATCTATATATAAAGAGTCCTGACAGAGCAATAACAAAAAGTTTAGAACCCCAGTAGAGAAAGCTCTATATTTTCAGCTCCATCTCCTTTCCAGACAGTTCTTTCATGGGCATCTCAAATTCAAGTGACCTCACTGTCCGTGACTTCCCTGCAGACAGCTCTTCTTCCCACTTAAGGCAAACAGGGTCCTCCTTTATTCCAGAGACAGAGGGTCCTTCCTGCCTCTTACCATCCCTGCTATCTAATCCATATTAATTCCACCTCCTTGAGACATTCTGCATCCCTCCCTTTTCACTATAATCATTTGGTTCTTTTTGTCTCTTGGCCCTGCTACATTAGTATCTTCCCAATGGATCTCCTTGCTGCCAATTTCTCCCTGGACTAATCCATCCTCCAAGTGTCTGCTGAAAGTATCTTCCTGAAATGTAAATCTTATTCTGTTAAAATCTGTCCTCCTTAAAATCGTTCCATGGCTCTCTCTTGCCTCTGCTGAAAAATCATGACGTAGTGCGCGAGAGGCTTCGTGAGTCAGCCCGGCCTTCACCGCCTCATTTCATGCCGAATCTGATGATCACTCCCCTCGTAGGGTCTCGGGCCTTTCCAGGCTCACCATACTCTGACATCCCAGCGCATCGTCACCAGCCTTTCTTCGGAAGCGGATCCCTGTCCCTCCACATCCCGTTCCTGTGCCCACACTTACCTGCACCAGCCTCTGCGTGCATGTTAAGAGGGGATCTGGTCTCTCCCGTTCCAGGGAGAGGATTCCGGCTGGGAGGGGACCGTGCATTTGGACCCCCCCCCCCCCCCCCCAGAAAACATACATCTTCATTTTCACTAACACCTGACTATGATGTAGCATTTCCTTCCCTTGCAAGTGAGGTCAACAAACCAGAAATAAGAGGGGCGCCTGGGTGGCTCAGCCGGTTAATCGTCCGACTTCGGCTCGGGTCGTGATCTCAGGGTTCGTGAGTTCGAGCCCCACATCAGGCTTTGCGCTGACGGTGCAGAGCCCGCTTGGGATTCTGTCTCCCTCTCTCTCTCACTCCCCGACTTGCACTCTCTCTCTCTCTCTCTTAAGGTGAATAAATAAGCTTTAAAAAAATTAATTAAAAAAAAAAAACAGAACAGGAACCTGTGACTTGGTTGCAAGTGGAAATCACATTTTCCATCACATTACAATTGTCGTTGATCCCTCAATTAGCCCGTGGTTCTTAGAGCCACAAGATTCCTTATTTCATGCTTCGATAAAGAACGTTTGTTACTATCTCCTAAATTCGGGTATTGTTTTAAGTACTGTAGTAACTGCACTTCAAAATAAGTGTTTTCCTTAGTAAACATACATATTTTTAAAACATTTTTCTAGGAAGAGGTCCATATGCTCTTACTAGACTTTTGGAGGGGACCAGGGCACAGGAGAGGGTCAGCGTCCACATGAGACTGGCAGCAACCCGAGGGCCACGACTGGTGCCGCCTGGTGCTTTGCCCTAGAACTTCGCGCCGTGCTTGCCACATTACGTGGGCTTTTAATAACAGTCTGTGTGGCTTTCATCAAACCCACCTCTCCCAGCCACGAACCAGTCGGGGCTGGAGGAGGTATTGTCCGCATCCGTACGCGCACAGTTCTGATTGTGCCTGACAGACCCTTCCTCTAGGGATGATGGATGCCTGCCTGCCCCCCTGGGTGTGCACCTCACATGCCCGGACCCCTGGGGGAAGAAGCAAGGTGGGGGTTAGCTTGCCTCGCACACCATTAGCATAACACGGGGTGTGAATGGAAGTGAGCCACAGTAAGAGAATGTGCACCAGAAAGTCTGCAGCTGATTTTCCTAACGAGGGGAAGGTGTAAACATGTTTTCATCTAAGCTAAAGGACCTTCCTCCTTTCATCAAAATGGAGGCATTAGCCCCCCACACGCCCATGTCAGGGGTTATTTTGAACATTGACCTACTCAGTAAGGATCTGCTGGGGTGCCTCCTGTGTGCTTGGCACTTACGGGCACAGGGAGCGGCCTCGGGGCTCAGTCTTTACACTTGCTCCCCGCGTCCCTGAGAGGTCCACTCCCCGCCATCACCTTAAGTCCCAGCCACACGCCGATGACCCCCGCATTCGTGTTTCCGGCTCAGACCTCTCCCCTCCCCTCCAGGCTTGGCAGCCATCCTTAATAAAGACATCACAGGCTTCACCCAGACAAAGTCAAACTTCCGATCTTCCCATCAAACCTGGCAAGACGGCCGCCGAAGGGATCCCGTCACTTTGCAAGTTGGCCGTGGCACTGCTCACAGAACCTGGAAAGGGCCTCCCGTCTCTCCAGGAATCAAAGGTGGTGGGTCCTTCCAGACCTGCAGCTCGCCACGCAGGCGGCCTTCTCCCCTCCTGGCAGTCTCTGTCCTCTCGTCCCTTTTCATTTCTCTCCTTCCGGCACTGCCTTTGTTTCCTGACTTGCCGACGGTCTCTCTCCTTGCTAGAATACAGGTTCTCTAGTCCTGTGATCTCATTTGCTACTGTGTCCCCAGTGTCCCAGAACAAGGCCTGCTCGGTCCTCACAGAGTGAATGACAGCAAAGCCTCTGCTCTCCTGGAGGCCGTCTCCAAGCAGATTGCCATATAATGAAAGTTTGGGTGGGGTCAAGAGTCCAGTGCTGCTGAGAAAATTAAAGCAAGTTAAGGAAGGCGGACGGCAGGGAGAGAGCCTGGCCGGCTTCCACGGATGGCCAGGGAAAGCCGCCTGGTTGCCAGTGAAATGTAAAAGCCCGGAGCAGGGGCTCCATTCTGTGGGTGTATCATATCCACCCCCTGTGTGCTTCACTCGTTACTTGTCTTTTAATGTGGACATTCATGCAGAGATGACTTAAATGGGGGTCCTTCGACCCGGCCCCAACATGAGGAGGCTCATGCTGAAGCGTAGAACTCCCCTAATACGTTCAGATCAGAAAATACAGGGCAGGTCCAGGTGTCTCCTAGAAGGACAGGAATGTACGGTGGGAGGGAGGAGTGGAACACGTCTGTGCCTTCCCACATAAGATAGTCGACCTAGCTCTGCCCCAACTCCAGACGCGTTGGAATTCAGTGCCCTGCCCCTCATCACGCAGGTCCTGGACCCCTGACCTTGACTAAGGTTCCTCGGAGGCGTGGTTAAACATGCAGCTTCCTGGGCCGCATCCCGTAGTTCTGACTCAGTGGGTCTGGGATGGGACCCACAGCTCTGCGGCCCTCCCATACACGTGGCATCTGGTGACCACACTCTGGAAAACTCCAAGCCAGTCATTCTGGTTTAATTGTCGTTTTGGGTTTGAGGAAAGAGTTGTCCAAATAACGATAAGGGAACCGTGGTGTCTCCGGAGCCCCTCGTCTGTGCCCAGGGCTCGGGCGCTTCCCTCCCCGGGCCCGCACCGTGTCAGACTCGGGTGTCTGGCCGTCCCATCCGCCGTACCGGACCAGGAGCTCCTTGAGGGCTCGCGTCTGGGTTCCGAGGGTCTGTGACCGTGCCTGGCACCCAGCGAGATGTCCGTCAGCGTTTCGATAATCCAAGAGCTAATGTTCCCAGGAGGAGCAGACACTTCTCCACATCATTTCGTGGCCTCGCCCTTAGGATTCTCCTAGTCACAGAGTCCCCGTACTGGAAGGTCTAAAGATGCGTGGAACATCAGCATAGTCTGAGAGCCAGCACGGGGGAGGGGCACACACGTGGGTGATGGCCACAGCTGGCTCTGTGATGGGCGGTCGGCTCCATGAGGCTCTGCCGTGCCACCTCTGGCAGTCCTTCGCGCTTCTCCCATTGGGGAGTCCCATTGCCAAGTGCAAAAGTAGCAAAGGAGGGCTTTTGTGATTCATAATTCTTAGGACGCACAGCCAGGTCGTAGGTTCGAGCCTGGCGGCGGAGTTCACTCGGCGGCCTGTGACAGCCCCAGGGTCCTCGTGACGCCCGAGCGCTATGAGGGGCTGGTCGGGGCGGGACGTGTTGCAGGCAGCGGAAACTCTTCTGCTTCTGGTCTTCCGGAACGTATGTGCGCTCTGCTTGCTAAGTTAGTCTTCTGTTACTCAACGAACGCAGAAGCCCCTTCTGCACTGCTGTGGGGAGATCGCCAACATACGTAATTAAGTGGAAAACGCCAGGTTCAGAACCTCGCTCTTTTAATGTGCTCTGTGCGCTTGTAAATTCAAACACCGGCTCTAAAGGGGGACCTGGGGGCAGGGAGAGAGGCACTTTTAACTGTACCCTTTTCTGAATTTTGAGCCTCCGGTTGAATGAGAACCTGTCTGGTCAGTCCTTCTGTACCCGTCAGGGCCTGCCGCTCGGCAGGCCAGACCCACGTTTAGCCCCATCTCTGTCCAGCTTCGAATCCATCACCAGGATAAACGAAAAAGGACTTTGGAACCCCCTTTGTGAACGTGTGTATCTTTCAAGCAGTTCGTACTTCTCTACCGAAAGCTTAGTTAAACGTGCCCGGCAGACCCTGTGGAGAGGAGGCCCGAGCACGCGCGGCCCAAATCTGGGGGCTCACCCGCTTCTACTTGCCGGTGAACAGCAGGCACTCCGCCGTGGCCTGGGTTCCGTGGCCCGTGAATGGGTCTGCCTCCACGTGAGCTCCCAGGAGTTAACTGGTGTAAAGTGTCCGGTGGTCCCTCTGCCAGGGTTCAGGCAACAGGAGCGGCCGCCATCATTACTGACACGTCTGACTTGCACCGGGCCCGTCTCTGTTGTTGGCAGTGAAATAATTGGCCCTCTTAATCGTAAGAGATAAAACCCGAGACGTGTTTTGTCTCCGCCTAACCAGTTTTCTTCTCAAAAACAGACACTTGGACGCATCTCAGGTGCCCACGGCAGCGGGTACGCGCGTACGACTGGGTGGGCTCAGGACATTCCACTTGGTGTACTGTCTGTCCTTTGTTCCTTTGGCTTGACATCATTTCCAGTTTCTGTAACACCTCATCTGCCCATCTGTCATTTCGATGGCAAATTTTTATTTTCTTCTCTCGACGCATTGGGGTTTACGTACCCGGGCCCGAGTTGCGAGCATCTCGGTTTGGGGTTTTCACAGTGACTTTTCGTTTAGAAAAACAGCTCCTTAAAATATGTTTTAGAAAGAGAGATCATCAGAGGGAAAGAGATGCCGTTTTACGCTTTCATAGGATGTCGCTCAGCAGAGGAAGGGACCGCTTGGGCGGCAAGTTTTCTCCCCTCCCCACCCCCAGCCCAAATTTCCGAGGTGTAAGCCCAGAGCTCCAGTGGGGCCCCGGGGAACGAACACTACTTGACTCAGACCTCCTGTGCCAAATCCAGAAGATAAGAGGTGGGCTACAGCGATTCCCGCCTCCTCCCTGCCCGCTAGGTGGGACCTCGTACATGTCGAGCTTTCTATGTGGTAGCACGGAAGTCAGCACATTCCTGTCTCCTCGTTGACTCCGTTTCGTTCTATCCCAAGAACATGACTACAGTGGGAACAGGGGGGTGATTCTACAGGTATTCTGGATTTTAATTACTCACATTTGTAGAGACTTTTACCTAGTAATTGATGTTCTTTTATTTCAGTTTTACTGATTTCAGTGTCCAGAGGTATTATATCTAGTTTATATGAGATGGGTCCCATCAAGCTTATCGTTAATCCTTTTCAATGTGGTTTCAGTAACAGAAAATGGGCTTTCCTTTCTAGTCCATTTTCTTAGTATCATTTTATGACTTATTATATCTTCCACCTCTTTAGAATTTGTTCTAGAATATGAGGGTAAGATGCATATCTGTTTATTGTTCTTCATGTGAATATCCAGTTTATTCAATAGTGTGGATGATCCCTTCACCCAGTATTTAACACTGGGCAAATCAGGGGTAAATTGCATACATATCTGGACTCCCGTCTGGAATGGCGTTCTGTTGATCTAACTTTTCATTCTAGTAAGCACCATACTGTTTGCTAATGTCTCTCTGTTTTCTACTTTGATATCCTGTACACCCAGTTTGCTGTCGTTGGAATTGTTTTGTTTTGTTTTGTTTTGTTTTGTTTTGGTTGGTTTTTGGTTTTAAAAACCTTTGGTATTTCGATCGCCTGATTTTTCTGTACACATCTTGTCATTTCACCAAGTTTTCTAAATCAGCTTGGGAGCTGAATTTATGTTTATTTGCCTTTAATGCAACTGCAAGTTAAGAAGCGCTGTCATTAACTTTCTTTGCCATTAGCATTTTGTGATTCGGTTTTCTACAGGTGGAATTTATACCCTGTTATTTTAATTCCCACGTGTTTAATACCTGTATCCCTGTTGTAGATGAGATAGAGCTTTCGTTTTCTGGATGCTTCTTACTGGTACGTGGGAGTTTCATCTTGCGTGTGTGCGTGTCTTTACCAAAAACCACGGGGTTCTGCTGAATTCCTGGGTTATCTCTGCTCATTTACTCAAGCGAATCCCTTAGATTTGGTGAGCAGGTGACTGTGTTACCCACAGACGGGGAATTTGCACCCTTTTGTGAGACCCGGTACATCTGATCCTCCTGGAGCCTCTTGGTTCCGAGGATCTGTCCTGATCACGCTAGACAATCTCGCGACTTCCCCATTTCAACTCAACCGTGACCTGGTTTTCAGACTCCACGTGATAGGAACCCCCGAACTGTGCCATAGGCTCCGAGTGGCGTAGGCCAAACTCCAGTAGGATTTTCTGTGTACTGTGTCTCTTTCCATTTTTATATTACATATTTTATAGATTTTCCTGCCTCCGGACTTAAGACAAGTGCAAGCTTGTTGTGTTTTATTATTTACTGTGCCTTTTAGTGTGACTTACTTGTCTGGAAAGTTATTTTCTGCATAGCATATTGGCTGCTGTGGTTCAAAACCATACCTGAGCCTTTTAAAGACATCTCGTCAAGGTTCACCTTCTGCCTCCAAGTGGGTTTCTACTGCATTTTGTTAGATTTGGCGTTTTCTTCAAATATGTATTTTACGTTTATAGGTGAATTTGGCCTGGTTCCATTTGCTGATGTGACCCTTCTTTTAACATTTTCCTTTATTGTGGATGCTGGACTTTTCTCCAATCCTTAGTATCTGTCATATACTCTCTGATCTATTTAAGGAAGAGGGCCAGGAAGCTTAATTGACTCCTGGAGTGTCCCCAGTCCTCCAGCCCAGCCCCACTCTGTGTCTCCTTTTCTTACTGGAATCTTCCATCAGATGCAGAACCGTGGAGCCCTTCTGAAACCTTTAAAAAAAAAAGAGCATCCATTTTGTTTTTAATGTTTATTTATTTTTGAGAGAGAGAGAGAGATAGAGCGTGAGTGGGGGAGGGGCAGAGAGAGGGAGACACAGAATCCGAAGCAGGCTCCAGGCTCTGAGCTGTCAGCACAGAGCCTGACGCGGGGCTCCCGCCCATGAACTGTTGAGATCGTGACCTGAGCCAAAGTCGGACGCTCGCCTGACTGAGCCACCCAGGTGCCCCAGCATCCATTTGGTTTTGATTCTCTTACCAGACTGTGCGTAATTACGTGACACATCACACATAGCAGCAAGTGACAGCGCACTGCATTAACCTTTGCCGCTCCCCCTGCAACGAGGCTCACTCTTGGATGCGGTACTCTTGAGCCTACAGACTCCAGCTGTGAATTCTTCCAAGTTATTTGGATTTTCCAGAGATTACCTGCTATCTTCACAAAGCAGTGCTGTGTGGCAGGATTATTGACTAGAAATAAAAATCTTTTTTTTTTTTTTAAGTTCATTTATTTTGAGAGAGAAAGACAGTGCGCGCGCACGAGCAGGAGAGGGCAGAGAGAGAGGATCCCAAACAGGCTTCCCACTGTCAGCACGGGGCTCGAACCCACAAACTATGCGATCATGACCTAAGATCAAGAGTTGGGCACTTAACCGCCTGGGCCTCCCAGGTGCCCCTTTTGAGTCTTCATTGATTAAGGAATCTCTACATCCGACATGGGACTCAAACTCACGGCCCCAAGAGGCACCTGGGTGGCTCAGTTGGGTAAGCGTCCGACTTCGGCTCAGGTCATGATCTCACAGTTTGTGGGTTTGAGCCCCACGTCGGGCTCTGTGCTGAGAGCTCAGAGTCTAGATCCGCTTCCGATTCTGTGTATCTCTCTTTCTCTCTCTCTTTCTGCCCCTCTCTCTCTCAAAAATAAATAAACATTAAAAAAATTAAAAAAAAAAAAAAACAAAAACCAAGTTGCTTGCTTCTCGGACCAAGCCAGCCAGGTGCCCCAATAAGAATCCTTTGTTCTCTAGTTCGTGGTAAGTACTTTTCACAGACTTGAAGCATGCCAGGTAGATGCCAATGGGTGACAGACATAGACAAATAGGCTCTTACCATTAACGTTGTTTTCACTTTTACTAAACTCAGGGATTTATCATCTGGGTACTCAGGGTCCTTCTCAGAAGGGTTGAACCTGGGGAGCCCCCTACCCTGTCATTTGAAAAGAGACCAAATCCAATTTCCTGTCCGGAATTACCATGGCATTGTACATCAGCGATCACAAGCGTAGCTGGGCCGAAAGGCAGCTTTTTGCTGCACATGTCTTCCTGATGGCAGGGCCTCGAGATAACATCAGCTGAGGTTTTCCAACCATGAGCATGTGAAAGAGGGTTTGGCTTGGCTAATAAGCATCCCTTCCAAAATCAATTCCGTAATAAGACCGGGAAGGTTGTTTGTTTAACGCAAAATTGTCATCATACCTACCTCCAAAAAGGATTGCAAGGGGCTTTAGCACAACCCACAGAATCACTGAGGCTCTGAGGGTGGACCCTGGGAGTTCAAGGGTAAAGCTCTATGGGGAAGATACTTTTAAGGCTCGGATTTGAATAAAAAGGCTCGACTATTCAGTAACCCGACGTGACTAAGACATTCCATACGTAGGGTTTTTAAAGAGTTCCGTATTACTGTGACTGATGTACTGTTTGCTTGGCTACGAGGGAAAACTTTATGTTGCAATTAACCTTTCTATTTTTTTCCCCCGCGTCTAAGTATTGTGAACTTCCTTTGTGGTATTTTAGTGATTAGACAGGATGGAGGGTGTTCTTAAAGATTCATGGCCAAGTCCGATGATGTCAGAATGAAGGGAAGGGACGGTCTTCGTGGGGCCAGCAAGTCTGGCCCCGTCTGAATTGTTTGTCTAACACTTCACAAGGAGAATAGGAACCGCTGAATTATTCATTTTCAAGTTGCCCTAAAAAAGGCACTTACGCTGCCGAAATGCAGACTTTTGGTGCCAGCGAGAGGAAGAGGAAGGATGCAGTCTTTCCTGAGTGTGCTGCGGCCTGGAGTTTCACTTCCCAGCCCCGCAGGGCGCAGGGCGGAGGCAACCACCAGCTGGCTGGAGTGCGGGCCACTCGAGGGGGAGGGGGTTGGGGACAAACACCGGAGGGGCCTCCGCAGCCTCCAGTGGAGCTGAGTGTTGGATTTGCTGGGGAAAGACCAGGGGGCCAGGAAGGTTTGCAAGGAGGCCCGGGCCTAAGATGGGCCTGGGGAGGTTGCCTCGGCCTTGGACTTGGAGGTGAGGAGGGGGAGGGAGCCGAGAGTAAGAACCGGGGTGCAACTGGAGATCTTTTTTATTCTTAGTTTTAGCTTCTCTGCCACCAAGCCTTCTCTTAGCGTTTCCTGCCAGGTAGTACTTAGGGGAGAGGAGGGGTCATTAGGATCCGTTACACTGAGGAATGAAAGCAGGGCTCTTGCCCTAGGCCGGCCGCTCACCGGCCAGCTCCTCTGTCACTCCTCCACCCTGGGCCTCAGTTTCCCCACCTGGGAAGTACGAGCAGTTTTCTCCTGTAGGCCTGTGGTTCCCACTGGCTGCGCATGCCCTGTACGTGGAGACGGGGGAAGCAGGGGCAGTGGCAGGAATCCGATGATTTCTCTGGAGCAGTCCCTCGCTTGGCCAGCACCTGTCAGTGGTAGGCAGGGCACCTGCAGGTCAAGTAAACAGGGAAAGAGAAACAAAATCTGCAGGGCGGTTCTAGAAGAGCCAGGCTTAAAAGGGGGAAGCGGTGCTCCAGCTGCTGGAAAGTTGCGCTGACGGATTCCACGCTGAATAGTGCAGAAGACGTTTAAAATGTATATGTGAAAAGTGACGTTAACAGCGGGCCCTCCCCAAACATTTTTTTAAAATAGTCTGAAAGCAAACAGGCAGCAACCTGGGTCCTCAGTGCTGCCGGGATGGTCTCTGCCAAAGGGCCCTCGTACTGATGGTGCCGCTCCTGGGGGGCAGGGGCGCTCAGTGAGCCGTGAGGGGTGCGTGGGACGGAGGCGTCCTGCCCTCCCCCCCCACCCCCCCAGAATTCGTTGTCCTCCCGTTCTCTGTTCTCAGCAGTCTTTTTTCTGTATCAAAGACAAATACTCATATGTGACGTTTCAGTCATGTTTCTCTTACGGAGTTCGTTCCTCCCCTTTGCTGAGGGAGTCCGTTGAGATTCTGGGAGGTTAACTGACTTCCCCAAAGTCTGCAAAGCGCAGAGCCAGACTTCCAGCACAGAGGCCCGCCCCCCCCCCTCCCCTGCTGTGAGTTGCTTTCTTTACTTATACTTTCTATTGGGGAGGGGGGCATTCCTTTTTATGTTAAATTTCCCACACACAGTAGAGGACAGGACCCCGAGGTTCCTGTCGTGTAGTTGTGGCCACCCCGTTCATGGCCGCCTGTCTCCTCTGCCTCCTTCCACCCCAGTTTTATCTTGAGGCTCTTCCAGAATCCTTTCCCTTCACTTCTAACTGTTTTAGCATATATACGTCACATAAAGACTCCTTTTGTGTGTGTGTGTGTTTTAAGATTTTATATATTTTTTAAGTAACCTCTTTTCCCAACACGGGGCTCGAACTCACGACCAAGAGTTGCACACTCCGCCCACTGAGCCAGCAAGACGCCCCTAGACTCTTCTTTAATGTAACCACAATACTATCACCCGATCAAAAGCTAATTTCTTAACGTCATCAATACTTAAATTTCTAGTTGCGCCCAATCCTAGATGGTTTGATTTTTTTTTAATTTGTTGGACCCGGGATTCAAGTAAAATCCAGATGTTGGAATTGGTTGGTACACCTTTAAGCCTCGTTCATTTTCCAGATCGCCCTTCATCCCTTTTCCTCTTCCCTGCAATCTACCTGCGTAAAAAAAACTGGCTCATTTGTCCTGAAGAGTTTTCCCACGGTCCGGATTTTGCCAGCAGCATCCCCGGGTATAGCCGAGCGTGTTCTTCTGTCCTCCGTAATTCCTCTAAGTGTGTAGTTGAACCGGGAGGCTTGATCAGATTCAGACTGGAAATTGTTGGCAAAAGCCGCTTCATGGGTCGGGTTGAGTACCTTGTAATGTTCTCTGGTACTGAAAATCGGCTGAGCGGTAAAGATCGTGTTTTTCACGCACGACAATGAGCATGGGTATGTGCGTGGTCTTGGTGGTTTCCAAGCCCTTTTCCGCTCCAGCAGAGCTCTCACTTTATCCTCATTCCAGCTTCTTTGAGAAAGGCCATATTATTCCTGCTGAGCAGATGGCTGTCAAGCTCAAAAGTCTGCCCAAGGTCAAACAGCTAAAACGGCAGCGGGGAAGAATTCGAGCCTGTTTGCTCTCCTGGCCACACTCCTGGGCTTCTCCAGACCACAGTTTCCCCCATTTTACCTCCTGTACCTCCATCCTACTTGGGACCCCCGGGCCCTTGATTTGAGGAGAGAAGAGGATGTTCCTATCCACCCTGCTTCCGGCTGCTCTGAGGGCAACAGTGTTGCAACTCGAGAGAAATGACAAGAGGCATCCAAAGTTTAATCCCGACACTTATCCCAAGAGGCTTTGGATGGTCTCGGTAGCAAAAGCAGAATGAATTGTGCAATCTCATAACCTAATTCTCGGCTACAGCTGTCCCACGTCCCTGCCCAGAGATGACTGAAGCCTGAGTGACAGTCACAGGCTGTTTCTGATCACACCGAGGGTCATACACACTGGCGAGTGACCGGCCTGCCGGAGCTGCCCTTGTCGGTTTGGCAAACCTTGTGCAGACCACTTCGTGGGTCAGCTAGAACCAGGTTAACCTAAAGGAAGGTTTTATTTAAATCATTTCATGAAACCGAGTCCGCCAAAGAATGGGGCAAGAAGGGAAATTTTCTTCCCGTTTGGGATCGACAGGAGGAGTCTAACTGAAATTGATTTTGTTACTTGTTGTATCGTTTAAATTTAAATAGAATGGTCAGGAAAAAAACAAACCAATTGTGGTTAATTTCCGTGTAGGCAGAGGTGATGGTCTGGCCGTTTCACTGCCTCGACACGATTTCATTTCCAATAAGACTAAAAACCACTGTTTCCGGAAGGTTTGACCTGGAGGTTAAGCGCTGCGGCCATCTCTCTGCTCAGGCCCTTGATTTGACTGGGGAGGGATGGGTCCGCTCTGGAGTGACACGTTTGATCAGAGGCTTGGAAGGGAGCCAAGTGGCTTCTCCCCTGCCCTCCGATTCTGCCAGAGCAGAGATAGCTTAACGCCAGTGGAACATGAAAGATCGGTCTGGTCACACACAAGAGGGTTGTCCAGAAAACCTCTCCTCAGAGAACACTCTCCTCCTCTCCACTTGCCCTCCCAGTCAGTGTCTGCTGAGTCCCGATTTATGCCCAGCTCTGTGCCAGGCACACAGATACGCTGGGAGCCAGGACGACTGGCCCTGCCTTGGGGAACTCACGGTCCAGTAGAAAAAGGACTCTGGGTCTTTGCATATTTTTTTTCTCCAAGGAGATTGTTGTCCCTTTTTTCAAAGGCTATGAAAAGTGCCAAGAACTTAAGTCTGCAAAAGCAACTTACAGACTCTTTCCTTAAGAGTCATATTTACATGGGGCGCCTGGGCGGCTCAGTCGGTTAAGTGTCTGACTTCGGCTCAGGTCATGATCTCATAGTTCATGAGTTCAAGCCCCACTTCGGGCTCTGTGCTGACAGCTCAGAGCCTGGAGCCTGCTTCCGATTCTGTGTGTCCCTCTCTCTCTGCCCCTCCTCCACTCACGCTCCGTCTCTCAAAAAATAAATAAACGTTAAAAAAAAAATAGTAAGTCATATTTACAGTTTGACAAAATACCCCTACACCCTCTGCTCTTTTTTGTTTTGCTTTGAGAGAGAGAGAGAGCTCGAGCCAGGGAGAGGGGCAGAGGGAAACAGAGAGAGAATCCTAAGCAGGCCCCACATTCAGCTCGGAACCCAACGTGGAGCTGGAACTCACGACCCTGGGGTCATGACCCGAGCAGCAATCTAGAGTCAGACACTCAACCGACTGAGCCACCCGGGCTCCCCAACCGTCTGTTCTTTAAAATACCAGCCCACCGGCTGCTGCCTGTCAAATGCCAAGAGGACTTCACGTAACACACAGATGTCATCGTTAATTTGCATGTTGAGTCAACCGGTGTTTTAGTGTGCACCTGCCGTGTTCGCTGAGATTATAGCGGTGAATAAATAAGTGATCAATATATGAATAAGATACTTTGAGGCCAGAATAAGTGCGATAAAAATAAGACGAATGGACAGTGGGGAGTGGGGCTGCTGGGAGGCCTTTCGGAGGACAGCCACTAGAGCTGAGACCTGGGTGGTGACTGCAGCCATCCATCAGGACCTCAGCAGAGGGGACAGCTGTAGGGACAAGCATAGTCCCAAGGAACAGGACTGAAGAAGCCATGAAGTGTTAGTTAAATGAGCTACAGAAGGAAATTTACATGGGACGCGTGTTGCTGGCAGGTTTCTCTGCAAGAAGGATGAACCCCAGCAAGTCTCTTGGGTTGGAAGACTTGGTTGTTTGAAACGTGGGAAATGTGGAAAAGGAGCCCAGGTGTTTATAGGAGGCAGGTCTGCAATCGGCTCTGTTCCCTGCAGGGTCGGGGCGCCTGAGGAGATGTGGGGCCTCTGGCCCAAAAGACAGACCTCATTGGGCCTCATTTGGACCTCATTGGGAGGGTCCAAATGAGCCAAAAAGAAGCTCCTGGAATCCATGGCGCCAACCAAGGCTGACTGGTGGCCAGCAGACTAGATTTGACCACAAACTGCCATGGGAATGCAGTGGAGGGAAGGGCTAGTCCCGGCAAAAGAGGCCACGGACCTCATGGGAGAGGAAGGGCTGGACGGACCCTCCCCGAGAGATGGTGGCCGGGGTACTGCCACCTGGGGGTAGTGGGCGGCGGGTCCAGGCACCCCAGGGCTCGTGTGCCCAACGACAGCATGCAGGCCATACAAAGGGAATTTGGTTTGGGCTTTTTAAGAGCAGCGGCATCAGGGCACCTGGCTGGCTCAGTCGGTAGAGCATGTGACCCTTGATCTCAGGGTCACGAGTTCGAGCCCCACGGTTGGGTGTAGAAATTACTTGAAAACAAAATCTTTAAAAAAAAAAAAAAAAAAAAAGCAATACCATCAAATCTGTTATGACTTCACTTTGGCAAAGATAAGACAAAAGAAACTGCAAGCAAAGCTCCTACGTAAGTATTTATGAAAAAAACACTAAATAAAATATCAGCACGTAGAAATCAGGAACACATAACCATGTGATACACCACAAACAGGGGCAAATAACTGTCAGTATAATTTACCATTTTAGCAAGTCAGAGGAGAAAACCCACTTAATTCACTTCATAAATGCTTAAAAGGCACTTAATGAAATCAATATCTGTCTTTTATTAAAAAGTCTTAATAAAATAGGAACAGTTGGATATTTCATTAACAAAATAAAAACACATATATTTAAGGTCCACAGTGAGCAACGCGCTTAACGGTGGGACATTCGATGCGTCACCCTCAAAGCCAGACACCAGGCGGGGGTCCCCACCGCCGCCTCGCTATGTCACGTGGTTCTGGAAGCACAGGCCACCGCCACCGTCCGAGGGAACGAAGAGAGATAAAAGGGCAGGAGGAGACCGTCCTGTCACATGCACGTGAGGGACAGGACACCCCGAAAGCCCAAGAGAGCAACCAGAAAGCCGTTCACGAAGTTGAACCGGCGTCTACTGTGTTATGAGCCTTTTCTCTGGCTGGAAGGCTGTTCCGCCCTCTGCGCCACCGTTCTGTGCCCGCAGACACCTCTTTATCCGCCGGGATGTAGACCAGATGGCCCCGCACCCGTGAGACTGTCCCTCCTCCTGTCTGCAGAGGAGACACGGTCCCTCGGCGGGCTATTACTGTACCAAGTTACACCCCAAATCATTGGGGTCTCTTCATGTCCCTGCATCCGTCCCCCCAGCTGAGTAGGCGGCGACAGGGTCCTAGCGGGTGCATATTTCTGAGTTCGTAGGACGGGCAGGGTGTGTCCTGTGCACTAGCAGTTAAGGCAGACGCCATTAGGCCCTGTGCACTCGGCACGGGGACATTTGTGTCCCTCTCCGACGGGGCACGTAGAACGTGCTCAGTAGGCGTTATTGAGTGGAGATCCCCCACACCTGAGTCCGAGAGAGTGGCGCCCGTCCCGGAGGAGGGCACGGTGCCGCCTTCTCTGGGCACAGCCTTGCCCCGGCTTGTCACACGATCCTCTGCAGACCAGCCTTTCCTCTTGGCGGCATCGGGCGCCTGTGCCGTGCGCAGGTCCTCAGCCGTGTGCCCGTGCAGGGGCAGGGAGAGACCTTTCCTGAGAAATTCTGCCCCCAATTTAGGGAATTCCAGACCACGGCCAGGAAGCCTTCTTCCGCACCTGGCCTTCTAGCCACCTCTTTTTCCCTTTCCTGCGTGTTATTTCTGAACCCAGGCCGGTGAGCCCCACTCCTGGATCTCTGCCTCCTGTGCTAAGAGAGCCTGGCCTGGGTGACCAGTGACTGACCACCTTCCTGACAGCGGAGGCCAGCACATGCAGCGTCCGGGTGGAGGGGGAGAGTCACCTTATTAAACATCCTACAGCTTTTTAAAGTTGCATTTGCGGGGCACCTGGGTGGCTCGGCCGGGTGGGCGCTCAGGTCATGATCCCGCGATTCATGCGATCGAGCCCCGAGTCGGGCTCTGCACTGACCACACGGAGCCTGCTGGAGATTCTCTGTCTCTCCCTCTCTCTCTCTGCCTCTCTCTCTCTCTGCCTCTCTCTCTCTCCTTTCTGCACTCGTACTCTCTATCTCAAAAAATGAAAATGTGTTTTTAATTTTTAAAGCAGGGAGAATTAATCTTTAGATACTTCTTTTGGTGTCCAAGAATTTTACAGTCTAGTGTTGAGACTACTGGCTCTTGACTTGGGTCCAAGAAGACATACTGATCTGAAGGTTGCCCCGGACGCTTTTCCAACTGCCCTGTAGATATGCTTTGTTTTAACAGCTCCCGATGTGGTTGTGATTCTTTGCTGTTGAAATCTGTGCCAACCTTGCCCCGATGCCATCCCTTAGCGCTTGGGAGGCTAAGTACGAAAGTAAATACGGAATTTCTAGTGTGGGTATAGTTTGTCTTCCGTCACTGACCGCATCCCTTCAAGTTCCTCATAAAAATTGTGTGCTAGCCCAGAGAGGACCCTGAAATGATCTGTGGGGAATGGATTGGACGAACTGCACATTCCAGGCCGAGCACAAATTATCTGCTTTGTGAAGTCAGAGCAGAGCATAACGCAGTACAGGTTAGTAGATCAGTGAAAGCTGTTTTGTCAGCTCATAAAAAGGTGAGAGAACCAAATTTTTACAATAAATAGTTTTGCTGGGCAAACAGTACGTGCGGTTATTATGGACTTTGGAGAAAATAAATGATTTTAGGCTAATGTCAGGTTCCAGACCCTGACGTGGTCGGTGAGCCTTCAGAATGAAAAGGACAAGAATCCTCTGGAATATCGTTGACACTCGTGCCGTGAAAGCACATGCCATTTCGCTCATTACTGTGCTTTTTCAGATAACATTTCTACTTGTGGTATGAACCCCTGGGCGTTTTCCTAATACTTACTGCTGAGGGCAGTGTGTCCGGTAGGATTAATTTTGTTGGGGGCTGGGGGCAGCCATCGGGAGGGGAGGAGACTTGTAGGCTCAGCAGCAGATGTGTCCTCAGACGAGACCAGCACACGCATCCGAGAGCCCGCCATCTTGGTCCTTGTCTACAAATGCCAGTGGCCACGCTTTCTGTCTTCAGAAGCCCTGACCACACATCAGTAGCCAACTAGTTGTGTCTTCTTTGACCTCTTAAGAGGTATGCCCCTTGGAAAAGCCAATCAGGAGCCTACAGACTTGTACAATAAGAATCCGAACCTTTCCTCACCCCCAGCATCCCTGGTTCCTTCCATTGTCTCCTCCTGTGGTTTCGGGTCCATTCTGTGAATGGGAACCTGTAGCAGCCAGGCCCCACTGTCATCAGGATACCCGGTATTGAATAGCCACCACCCCCCTCCCTACTTGTTACCAGCAGAACTCAGTGTTGTGATTATCATTTGAAAGCTTTGGAAATCTGAGAGTTGCTCACAGAATGAAAGGTAAGTGAGGTAGTTGTTATCAGGTTCAATATTTTGGTCCATTTAGCGGTTGCTTAGTAACCGAGGTGAAACTGACCAGAAGATGGAAAAAGTTGAAATTCATTTCCAGGGATTGCCGCAGCCTGCCAAGAAGGCACCTTCCTGTTTCAATGTGACTAATCTTTCTAGAAGTGACTTGAAATCTTTTGGAGATGATGCACTATTTCCTGGATGTTAGGTATACTAACGAATATCCAAAACCATTCGCTTTCTGAGAAGAAATCCGGAGAGTCTGCGTTTGTGAGGAGGTTGTCAAGTTCCACCCACGTCCCCTAAACCAAGCAGGATCTGGATGCCACTTCCCAGCCCCCACGGGTGCCAGCCTTGCCCATCCCTGCCTGTAGGTAAAGCCAGGCCCCTGGGAACCCCTCTGTTCTCTAGCTCCAGTGTGTATCCGACCCTGAACCGGCCCCTTGGCCACTGGCAGCGGCCAGGTGAGAAGTGAGGAATGGCTGAAAACAGGCGACGGTGGCCCAGTGACACCCCCCCCCCCCCGCCCCAGGCAGCCACACGTCTACCCCGTGTCTCCAGACCCCCAGGACTGGGGAACTGCACCCAGGGGGACCACCGCTGCCTCTTCATACGGCTTCCCTATGAGAATTAAAGTGGAAGCCCTGGCCGGAGACTTCTCCCGGTGGAATGGAGTTACCAGTGAGGGCTCTGGGGGCCTGGAGTCATCCCCTCCCTACACACACGGCAAAAATGCGTTGAACCCCCGCCATGCACCTTTCTGCTCCAATTCACCTTGAGAGACACACGGCAAAGCCCGCCCTCTCTCCTCCCTCCACCTTCCCTGCCAGATAAAGAATAGCTGGTCCTCCAGGGGGAAACAGCCCCAGAGGAAAACACCCCCCTGGAAGACAAACCCCCAACCCAACAGTGTATCCACTGTGTGAAGCAAAAGCAAGGAGTGATCAAAAAACCTCATGAACTGGCAACGCCGAGTATGAAGAACAGAATAATCAAACTAAGGAGCAAATGAGAAATGTTCCAGGGTGGGTGCAGCCACACTTGGGTCAGACCAAAGAAGTGACCGGAAGGCAGCAGGAAAGGCTAGAGAGACGACAGGTGCAAAGCAAAGGTTGTGGGACGTGGAGAGACGGAAGGAGATGTGGGTGCGTAGGAGACCCAGCAGAATTTGGGGAAAACCCTCAGCGGCACGGGCTCAGGACCTGGGCTTCCTCCACCCAGGCCATTCCCCAACCTGATCTGTCCAAGGGAGAAGTGAGGCGTGGTCGCCAGCATAGCTGGTCTGGGTACCCAGCGGCCACGCGTTTCCGTTCTTCTCCCATACATGTGCAGCACCCGCAAAATATGCAGGAGCCGTGTCTACGTGTGCCCGTCCTACAGTCCCCGGCCAGGGCCAGATGCTGGCAGCTGTTGGGAAATGGTTGCAGAATGAGCGAGGGAATGAATGAGCCATGCCCATAGCCGGGGAAATCTGCCATTTATACCTGGATTTCTTAAATACATGATGAATAACCGTCTGATTTAAGTTCCAGCCTGTGTTTAAAAGTTGGGATTTGCCTGGGGCGCCTGGGTGGCTCAGTCGGTTAAACGTCCAACTTGGGCTCAGCTCATGATTTGTGAGTTCAAGCTCGTCGTCGGGCGCTGTGCTGACAGCTCAGAGCCTGGAGCCTGCTTCCGATTCTGTGTCTCCCTCTCTCTCTCTCTCTCTCTGCCCCTCCCCCCGCTCCTGCTCTCTCTCACGCGCTCGCTCTCTCTCTCTCTCTCTCAAAAATAAACATTAAAAAAAGTGTTTTAAAAAAAGTTGGGATTTGCCTTGGGAAAAGTTCGCTATTTCATCTTGAACCCAGTGAACTTTGCACGTCATCGGCAGGTGGTCAGGATGGCACCTGTCAGTACTGTCAGGCAGTTACGTTGAAGACCCTCAACACTGACATTGGCTTCTTTACCCTCCGTAGTCAGCAGACTCTCTTTTCTATGGCCCTGCCATTTTTCCTTGAGGTCTCGGCGGTTTCCAGTTGAGACGATGCGCTGAGATGTTTCGTAATTTAAGCCACCCCGGCCCGCCCCCTCGTACCCAGCACTTGGCTGCAGGGGCCCCGAGACACTGTCTTCTTCACAGAGCCACTCTAAAAATAGCTTTGTGTCTCTAAGCCATTTTATGAGTTGCTCCGGACTTTTTTTTTTTTTTTTTTTTTTCCAGACCGATCTGAAAGCAGGATACTATTTCAAACAGGTTTATAAAGAGCGTTGAACCCGATCACAAGGCATCGGTTACCCCATTCAGGCGGCTGGGCGCTGATACGGTTGCCTCAAATCAGTGTTCCTTCCACTGCAGTCTGGAAAAGCCTCCGGGCCAGAGGGAGCCCAGATGCAGCAAACAGCAAAAACCAGGGCCTGAGTACAGTTTGGCTAACTCCTCGTATTAGGGGTGGGTGGTTAGGGCCAGACGGGCAGGCTTCAGGGACAGAAGAACCCTCTCGGAGCTGGGCCCGTTACGGGTGCCCTGAGCTGCCCCAGGGAGTAGCCAGGCCTGAGGCCAAGCCCTGTGAAGCTCCAGGGATGAGAGTGAAGGAGACCCCGCTCCCAGTGCATGGGGACCTCACCTCTAACCTGTAAACTCAAAGCCCTGCCACTCCCTGAGATGGAGCAGCTAGGAGGGGTTGGGAAGTGCTGGGGGTGGGGGCAGGAGCAGATGAGGGTCCCAGGAGCAGAGGGCAAGCCAGGGAGACAGCACAGCCTCACTGCGGGCCCACGAGTGGCGTTTGCCGTCGGAACGCGGGGCCCTGGGCTGATGGGTGGGCCAGGGCAGGTGGTGGGCACAGCCTCATGGCAGGACCTGGTGTAGAGCACGGAGCAGGAGACTGGGGCCGGTAGGCGACAGAGGGTTCTGGCCCACATGGAGTGTGGAGTCAGGGGTCCCCCGCCGGAGCGGGCCCTGAACCCCAACGAGGAGCCCCGTAACATGCTGCTCCATCTGCCACGGGCGTGCTAAGCCTTCCTCGATGGCCGCCAGGCTCAGCCTTGGCCTCCTGACAGGGGCCCCGGGGACCTGTCTTGCAGAAGTCGGGGCCGTGATTGCCCAGGTACCCTGCTCTCACCTACGTCAGACTTTTGGAACCAGCCCCTTTTTAGCACTCAGCATCCCCTCTGTCTCATGATCTTGGAACCATATATTTGCCTTGGAATCACTCAAGGGAATGCATTCAAAACAGAGAGAAAAGGACAAAAAAGGAAAAGACCCTAGCAACTCCCTGTGTGTGAGCCACCAGGTGACAACAGTGAACTCGGGTGGTTTATGGAGCAGACTGCAGACTCCCAACCTCCATTTCCATCCTCCTACGTCCCTCTCCTCTGCCTTCTTGTGGTTCTCCCCGTCCTGGCAAACTTCTACACATCCTTCAAAACCCAGTTCACACCTCACCTCCTTTGAAGCCTTCCCAGATTCCCTCCCCTAAGGGGAATTTCTGTCTCCCTCCAGTTTTCTGGACGCACTCTGTTCAGAGCTCTGTGCAGTCTCCTGGAAGGACACAGCCTAACCTATCTTTTCCTGGCTCTGTCTCCCTGACGAGATTGGGAGCCCCACCCCCATCCAAGGACAGGGCGGCCTTCCCCACAACTCAAGCACACCTCCTCCCTACGGGCAGGTCCACACAACCCCTCGCTTCCCCAGCACCAGGGACTCCGGCCTGTGTGACGGCGGGTCATCGTGCCCAGCTGGGAGCCGTGGTCACCCTGAGCCCACCCGTTGCCAACTAACAGCGGTCTCTCTCTCTGTCTCTCTCTCTCACCTTTCCAGGGCCGACGAAATTGAAATGATCATGACGGACCTTGAAAGAGCAAACCAGGTAGGATGCTTCACGGCCTCGGACTTAAAGTCACCACAGCATAGGCATTTCTGTCATCTTGCAAGACATTTCTCTCTGAGTTAGCAGGCCAGTTATTCTTGTATTTTTTTACATAACAACTGTCCATGTTGACGCTTCTTCTGATGCCCTGAGAAGTGCTTTCCTGGGCAAAGTGTTTGGTGTGGTCCCAGCGCCCCAGACTCCGTGCTGAGAATCCGCTTCAGGGCGGCCGCTGCTGGTCCTTTTTCTTAACCAATCCCTCAAACATCCGTCTCGGCTCCCGTGGCGGCCGTCATGCCCCAGACTTTGTCGCGGTGACTCGCACCGTAAAGAGGTCTCTATCTCTGCCTTTGGATGCACAGCCCCCTCCCGCCTGGTATTTAAGTCGTCACAGATGCTTTGGGGAAAGTACCCGCCACCGTGTCCGGAACGGAACGTCACACAGTACAGCGCGGGGCTCTAAACCCTCAGCTGCCTGGAAAGACTTGGGCCACCCTGCAGAACCCCTGACTTCCCCCCGGGGACTCCACAGAGCAGTAAAACATTCCACATTCACAAATGATGCTGCTGCTTTGGAGAGAAGGGCTCTCCTGTTTATTTCCTTTATGAGCGAGGAGACGCGCCCAGAGCTGGGGTGGATCTCAGCCCCAGGAGGCCACAGGCTGCGGCCTCTCCCCACTTAATTCACAGCGGGGTAGCCACCCCGAGAGCACAGGAGAGCTTAGCGGTTTGCTTAGCGGTTTGCCTCGGGTGGCCTGGGCGGGCGCAGCCCCCCACAGGATGAAAACCCTCCCCGAATCTGCGGTCCCCGCATTCCACCTCGCGAGAGTTCCGCAGGCCAGCGGCCTCCTGGCGGCTGGCACTGCTGGCCCGCAGCTTGGCACGTGCTCTGGAAAGCGTGTCCTTGTCCATCCTGTCCGGTAAAAACACCCCGGAGTCTGACTGGAATACGGAAGTCTGTTCATGCATGGGAGCGATCCGGGGGTTTGTGGATGCCCTTTATTCCGGAAGGAAACTGTGCGGGTTCGGCATTGCGCGCTCAGACTCACCGCTGAGGATCCTGGGCCTGGGCCATAGAAGGCACGCAATAGAGAGGCACGGAATGAGTCACCTGAGCTAGAATCTTCGTGCGTTAGTTCTCCTGATCCTAGTAGTAACTTCTTCTGTGCCTGGCTCTGTTCTGAGCACTTCACATGAACGGAGTTGCTGAACCCTCAGGGCAGCCCGCCGGGGTCAGTGCTGTTACGACTCCCATCTTACAGACGAGGAAACTGAGGTCACGGCTGCTCAGGCACAGAGCCAGGGGTTGAGCCCGCGCTCCTCACCGCCACACCCAGAGCCAGGGACGCGGGACCGGCGTTCACTTGGCCTTTCCTGCAGACCGTCCCAGCTCCCAGCGCAGGGTGCCGCCCCCACAACTCCTTGCTGTGAGGCACTGTTTCTGCTTCACCTCACGAAGGCGCCTGAGCATTTGTTTACCTTTATTTGCTGAACGAATTTGCTTTGGCCCCTTTGCTTTTACACAGCACGGCTCAACTTTGCAGCGACCTTAACTCGGGAGTAGTTGCTGGAGAGAGTTGACCTTCTCCGCGAGACAGCTGCCGTTTGCACACCTGAGATTTGTTCCCGGGCCCATCTTGGGCGTGCCCGTCGTTTTGATGGCACTTTGGGGTAGGCTCCAGTTTGTTAAACAGAGAGCCTCGTCCTGGGGGTATCGAGCCTGGCTGTCTCGTACCGTCTCCGAGGCAGCCCCCAGGAACTGAAGAAGTTTGGCGGGGTCGGTGCACTTGAAAGTACTGAGGGCCACCTGGAGGGATCTCAGTCCTGGGAGACACGAGGCAGGACTGTGGAGAAACGGGGCAACTCCGGAGTGACACTTGGTTCAGGTCCGGGAGTCTGGTATTTGCTGGCCATGTAGCCTCGGGCAAGTCTCTTAACTGCTTATATCTCTTTTAAAAAAGAAAAGGAAAAAAGCGAAATGAGCTGTGCAAACGGGCTAAGGGAGAGAGGAGTCAAAGTCACAGAGACAGAAAATGGAATCCTGGCTGCCAGGGGCCAGATGAGGGGGGATGGGGACCTGTTTCATGGGTACAGAGTCTCGGCTGTGCGAGATGAAAAGCTTGTGGAGATTGGTCACACAACAACGTGAAAGTTCTTAACACTGCTGAAGCATACGCTTAAAAATTGGTTAAGACGGTGTATTTTATTTGTATTTTACCATCATTAAAATGTTTAATTAAGTTTAAACCTTTCTTTATAACGTGAGAAAGAAGCGGAGGGAACGAGAACTGGTGGTTCTCTGCACGAGTGTTTTGAAGGTTAGAGGTTAAAACGCCCAAGTAAGAAGTAGGTCCATAGATGAACGTTAGCTTCCACAGTGGCCAAAGTAGCACTGATTTGACGGGAGAATTACAAAGTCCTGCGCTAGGGAAATGCCAGCATGGTGGGCACGGGAGAAGTATAGGGGAGTCCCGAGTGACAACTAAGGGTGAGCTGTAGCCCGATGATGTGGCTGCCGAGAGGCTGCATTAATGGAGATAGAGTTTCTAGAATGAAGGAGGTAGACTCTCTGCATCGGTCTCCAGCAGTCCGGCCATGCCCAGGGAATTCCCATGTATCCTGGAAAGCACACCGTGAGGAAAAGTGTGCCTGGAACGCACGGCCACGGGCCAAGCTTAGAGGCTTGGAGGCCAAGCTCGGAGGTTCCCTCGGAGGGAACCTACTCCAACGTAGAGAAGCCCTCTCTCAGTCCTGGCTCTCCAGAGGTGCCCGGAGCTGCCTGCCACCGGAGCTGTGAAGGCAGATGCGGGCCAGCCCTCACCGAGGGTGTGAGGTGTGGGAGCAGACGCAGAGGAACAGAAGGAGGGATCGCGCTCGACGACTTGACGGGTTGACAAGGAGAAAAATTCCCCAGGTGGCCACGAGGAAGACGGTGTTACAGGTGGCACCGAAGGGCGCGGCGAGCTCTGCGGGTTCCAGGCCATTCCATAAGGCTAGGACGAGGGAGTGCTGGGTGGGAGAGTGGGCCCCCAGGAGGGGGTCTAGATCCAGGTTCGGGGCAGGGGCTCTGTCGGAGAACGGCAGAGAATCACCGGGAGCGAGGCATCGGACTTACGTTCTGGAAGGATCACCCTGGCGAAACATCGGAGAACGGATGAGAGCAGAGAGAACGGAAGCCAGGAGAGCCGTAAGCAGCTGTCGTGATACATCCGGGCCGCGATGACTCGGGCCTGAGCTGAGGTGGTCCCAGCGGAGAGGAGGCGGCGGGGCCGGAGGAGGGGCCGCCGGAGCCACGCGCCCGTGCAGGCGCAGCCAGACATCTGGTTCGGCCACCTTTCCCATCAAGGGAGATCCCCAGGAGGAGCAGTTTCCTAGTTCATTGGCATATAACATTATTTTTGCACCAGGTTTATAGTCAAAATGTTCTACCGAGACCTGACGCTGTTTTATCGCTGAAGCGCTCGTGTTTCTATCGTGGAAAAGCCGAAGAGCTGTCGGCGGCCGGCGGCCCCAGGTCCCGCTTACACCTGTTTGTTAAACTCCAAGGCGCTTGCATTAGTGCTCCGCCTTAGTAGGGGGCAGTGAGGGTCCAGAACTTTCGAGACCTCGTGGTGAACAAGAAGCCACAACTCTGTGCTTCGCGACCGTGTCAAACCGTCTGGGGCCTCCGCCGTTCTGTCACTTGGCCAGCTGCGCCTTCACCTGGGAGCCCTTCCGAGTGGCTCTGGTGCGAGCGGCCGGCCGCACAGAGTCCCGGGGGGACGGCGAGGACGTCCTTTCGGTGAGTGGCCCTCTTCCCGCTAACCCGCCTGGTCCTGCTGGAGGAGACTGCCCCGCCGCGAGGGCCGCCCCTCGAAGTCTAGTTGGGAAGCCCGGTTCATCCTCACCGAGGCGAAGAGTCAAGGGTGGAGAAGATTGCAGAGAGCCACAAGAAAGGCATGGCACTTTCTTCCACCAGGGTTTCTGTGTTCCAGCGGGGAACACCTGGGCTGGAGTCCCAGACCCCCCTCCCCCCCCCCGCCGTTTCCCAGCTGTGCGGCCTTGAACGAACCCCCAGGCTCCCAGTGTGTTTCCCCATCTATAGAATGAGGGTACTAATTCACACACCTGAGAGAACACTGCTGGAAGAACGCATTCGCTGAGGACATTTTAAAGACCTTTCTGGCTTTTTACTCAGTCCTACCGACTTCCTACCCGAGGATTCATGAATCGGGCGGCACCCCATCTAGCAGGCAGAAAGGAGCTCTGAGAGGCTGTGCCAAATGGAAGGCTTTTCTAGGCAGAAAAGGGAAGGACAAGGAAAGAGTGGATTGCTTCAGGCAAGGTCACCTTCCTGCAGGGGCCGGGAGGGGCCTGTCCTGTGGGCAGATGACCTCACTAGCGCTGACCAGGAAATTCCAGATTGACAGGTTAAAGGTCACATTCCCAGGAGAGGCTGACACTGCAGCTAGGTTAAGATCTTGGTTTGCTTGGTTTGCTGACTTGGGGCTTGGCACAAGGGACTCCATTTGGGGCCTGTTGTCTCTTTTTTAACAGTTCCTCCCTTTTTTTTTTTTTTTTTTTCTTTAATGTTTGCTTGTTTTGAAAGAGTGCAGGGGGAGGGGCAGAGAGAGAGAATCCCAAGCAGACTGCACTGTCAGCAGTGAGACGGATGCAGGGCTCAAACTCACGAACCGTGAGATCATGACCTGAGCGGAAATGGGGAGTCAGATGCTTAACCAGCTGAGCCATCCAGGTGCTCCAGCAAAATTCCCCCCTTTCGATCAGACCCTCATCCTGAGAGACGCGATCGAAATTTAAGGCGTCGGTGCCATTTTGAGCCACCACTCTGTCGTTCTCGCAGCTTTGATCTGTGCGACATTCCCAGGTCATGGTGTTTTTGCGGAATTCCTATGGTGGTCACAGGGTCACGACCTCAGGCTCACGGTTTCTTAGTGGGTCATTCTCTTTGTTCCTTTCCTGACATTCATTCCAGTCTTTGCGAGATCATTTGCTTGGCGGTTAGTGGTTTTGAACATGCGTTTAAAACTTTTGAGGGAAGACAGCGCACCAGGGAAGTTACTGTGATTATTAGAAGCAGGAGAATTCCCAGGGTCTGGAATGCGCTTTGGAGCTGTGGTCCCCAAGACCCAAACTACTCAAAATCAAGGAAGTCAAAGAGAGATCCTGTTGAAAGAGTTGCTTGTCTAAGCCTGGCGGCTTGCTGCACTGTGGTTTTATGTAAATGAGTTTCTGCTTTCCCTGAAGTGTTCATCCAGGTGCATAAGTGATGTTGACCCCAGCACAGACCCCTCGTTCCGCCAGAACATGATCAAGGCCTATTGTCTTACCAGAACAACCTCGGCCAGAGAGCCTAAGGATCTTTGCTGAGCAGTTGTTGCTTAAGCAGCAGAGTGCCCGGTACTTTCACGGGTAAGGAGAGGTTCCTGGTCACAGCATCATTTGAATTTCCTGCTAACCAGGGTAGTAGGCCCCAGCCGAAGGAAGCAGATCCTGACTCACAGAGACCTCCCAACGGGTCCTTCCCAACTCTAAATTCAGGGGCTGACCAATGAGGCGTCTCGGTCTGTAGACAGTTAAGGGGCGCGTTCGATAACCCTAAGAGGCTCTGGCCAGTTATGTGCCAGCCGGCCAGGCCTTCGCAGGCCCAGCGAGAATGGTAACCGCCCCCAGACGGAGATCAGTCCTGTCGGGGCACAGAGCATTCCCACTAAGGTGACGCCGTTAATGGCCAGGTGGGAGGTGTTTTTTTTTATAACAAACCCAGCAGCCTGAAAGGCAAAGGTTTACCCCCCGCCCCCAACCCAGAAATGGCCTAGGAGGTGGCGATGATGGTGCCGCCTCCCCAGACGAATGCCAGATCCAGGAGTGAGAAGGAAGAAGAAAGAGTTTCACATTCGGGTAAAGTCTGAGGTCTCCGTCCAGCATCTTGGGCAGAAGCAGTCTACACAGATGTCCACTGCTTCTCTCCCCGGTCATTTGACGCAGAGGATCTCCAGTGACCCTACAAGACCAGCTGCCAGGGGGCGCCTTCTTCAGCTGTGAGATGCGTACGGAAGCTTCAGGTCCCTAGACCCCGGCTGCCATCCAGACAGGAGGACCTGGCCTAGTCGCTTCCAGGTCTCCCCCAGGGGCGGTCTTTGTTCCTAATGATTCCAAATCAGAAGGGTAGGAGAAAATTAGAAACGTTAGTTTCAAGGGTCAGGGCCAGATACTTGAGGAAACTAGAAGTATTCAGGACCCAGTCCAGTTTTCGGCCCTATCACAAAACCTCAGAGACAATTAACAGGATTAGAATCTGATACCTACAAAGGTGCAAGCATCATTTTTCCTCTCCGCGATTACCCCTATTCTTTTTGCACTACAGATAATCCCAGCAAAAGTAATTTTACCTTCAGCTCGGCCCGATTAAGTGCAGCGAGAATAGTGACCGACCACGTAAGCTTCTCCATGGTTTCAAAGCTGGAACCATGTAAGCAAAGTACCAGGTTGACTTTTTTTTTTTTTTTTTTTTTTTTTTTTTTTTTTTTTTTTTTTTTTAAGGGGCTTTATTTATTGGGCCCATACAGTCAGCCTCAGTTCCTTGAAGCTGTCTGGTCATATCTGAGTCTAGGCCTGTCTCTCTCAAATACGGCAAGTGAGTCAAAGCCTTGGTAATACAGCCAATATTTCCAGTTGTGTCCTGTTACAAGGATAACACGTTCTCATTGAACTCATGCAAATAACTAATTATATTGCCATGAAAAGAAAACTTTAAAGTTTCTGAGTTCCAGAGGGATCAGCTCAGGAGAAAAAGTAAATGTTTCATCTTTGTTTACAAAGGTATACTTTACCAAATTGCCGTGTGAGAAAAGTTTCCTTCTATCTGGAAAAACGAAACATCAGTGTTTCAAACAGGAAGTCATAAAAATTACAGTCATCCTCCTCAGCTGGTCCATTTCCTTGTTCTGCTTGAATCCTCATTCTGCTTGAATTCGGTTTTTCTTTTTTTTTCCTCATTAGTTCTGAAAATTCTTACCCAGTTCAGTTTTATGACCTTGAACTTATCTGAAAATCTGGACTTGTCAAAAGTTCTTTGCACGAAGCCCCGTGAAGACGAAACACTTTTGTAGGAAAACGTTTGCAAAAGCATCTGAGTAAGACAGTAACTTTCTGTAAATGACAGAGACTTAAAAGTGTCCATTATTAAAGATCAGCTGAGGGGCGCCTGGGTGGCGCAGTCGGTTAAGCGTCCGACTTCAGCCAGGTCACGATCTCGCGGTCCGTGAGTTCGAGCCCCGCGTCAGGCTCTGGGCTGATGGCTCGGAGCCTGGAGCCTGTTTCCGATTCTGTGTCTCCCTCTCTCTCTGCCCCTCCCCCGTTCATGCTCTGTCTCTCTCTGTCCCAAAAATAAATAAAAAATGTTGAAAAAAAAAAAAAAAATTTAAAGATCAGCTGAGAGTTCACTTGATAAGGAATTGTAGTTATTTCCGTGATGTATGACATTTTAAGATAATAACTGGAATCATGACATAATACCAGAACAAACAGATTTCTAGGAATGTCATGCAATTTCTGCAACTCTTACATACCTATACAAATAAAGAAGGTTTAGTATTGTATTTTGACAACACTTCCTTTGTGATTTAACATACCAAATAAGCCAAGGTAGTTTAACATCTCCCTTTTTGTAAGGTGAGAGAACAAATCTGTTGAGACGTCCAAGGGCCTCTCTGAAAAATCTCAAAGTTAGTTGAAAGTTAAAAAGAGTTCATTTAGGGGCCCCAGGGTGGTTCAGTCGGTTAAGCATCTGACTTTGGCTCAGGTCACGATCTTGTGGCTTGTGAGTTTGCGTCCTGCATCGGGCTCTGGGCTGTCAGCCTGCTTTGGATTCTGTGTTTCCCTCTCTCTCTGCTCCAACCCCCTTGCACTCAGTTTCTCTCTCAAAAATAAATAAACATTAAAAAACATTTTTTTAAAGGGTTCATTTAGCATTTGATTCTTAGAAGTTTATTTAAAAAATCAAAAGATTTTAAAACACTTGGTCAAGTAGGATCATAGGTCACGGTGACACGATATTTACTCATCTATTTAACCACAGTGACGACTGAAGACCTTGAAGGCAAATACAGGAAGTTAAATAGTTGTTTAAAAATAAAAATAAATAAATATGTACATGCATAAATACATAAATAAACACATAAATAAATAAGTAAAACCTTAGCTCTTTTAATAGAGAAGACTCAGCTTTCTTAAGGAATCAAAGACCTAATAATAAAGACCCAGGAAATTATTTTTGACAAGACACAAAATCTTTGTTTTCCGGGCAGATAACTTAAAAGGTAAGGAAGAGCCTTATACAATATCTTATCAAGAGCAACCAGGCGCCTGGGTGGCTCAGTGGGTAAAGCGTCCAACTGCAACTCAGGTCATGATCTCACAGTTCGTGTTCAAGCCCCGCGTCGGGCTCTGGACTGACAGCTCAGAGCCTGGAGCCTGCTTTCGATTCTGTGTCTCCCTCTCTCTCTCTCTCTGCCCCTCCCCTGCTCATGCTGTCTCTCAAAAGTAAATAAAAACGCTAAAAACAGTAAGAATTAAAAAAAGAGCAACCAATAGTTCAAGAAAATTTTGTCCTTTTTTTATTTTTTTAATATTTTTAAGTTTATCTTTTTTGAGAGAGAGAATCCCGAGCAAGCTCCACGCTGTCAGCACAGAGCCCAACATGAGGCTCAATCTCACAAATCATGAGATCATGACCTGAGCCGAAATCAAGAGTCAGACACTTAAGCGACTTAACCGCCACCCATGCACCCCAAACATTGTCCTTTTAAAAGAGAGAAAACCGGGGCGCCTGGGTGGCGCAGTCGGTTAAGCGTCCGACTTCAGCCAGGTCACGATCTCACGGTCTGTGAGTTCGAGCCCCGCGTCAGGCTCTGGGCTGATGGCTCAGAGCCTGGAGCCTGTTTCCGATTCTGTGTCTCCCTCTCTCTCTGTCCCTCCCCCGTTCATGCTCTGTCTCTCTCTGTCCCAAAAAATAAAATAAACGTTGAAAAAAAAAATTTAAAAAAAAAAAAAAAAAAGAGAGAAAACCAAATTGTAATTTTGCACCGTATTGCTTTTGATGTTAAAAGCCATTTAACTTTATTAAATGTATTCTAATCGTAGCTGGCTTGACCAGACAGGACCGTCTCTTTCCAAAGACTTATTTTCCACAAATCTACAACTCTCTCTTTTACATTCAGATTTTGCCATACGTTTTCCCTCTTTCCCATTGTGAAATAAACAGCTTCACTTTAAGCCAAAATTTCTTTCTTTTCCCTCAACACAAAAGCCTTCCCTTTCCTCATACCTTCTTTGAGTAAAAACACACCTCTTACTTTCTTTACCTATGGAGAGGTTTCCGTTATTATTTCCAGTAGCCTAATTACATATATTAGAATTTTTAACCCTTAGAAACTTTTCATTTCTAGTGGCAATGAAGAAGTAAGTTATTGGGAACTTTTACATCAGCGTTCTGTGGCTCAGCAGATTTGTAAACGCAACGTATAATTTCTAGAAGCATACTTTCTCATAAATTTTTCAGTGTAGCACAAAACGTGTTTTACCGGCAGACCCAAATACCTTTGGTTCCTCCGTAAAAGGAAGCCAAGAGTGGATAAACCTGTGTTCCGTGATTAACTAGCCTCTTGCGACGAACCTCTCGGTGAAGCCACTTTGGAATTTGGAAGCATTTCGGAGGCTTCTGCTCACCAATTCAGTTGGTATCCTGTTCTGTTTGTTTGATTTGGGGGCCCTGACTTTCAAGTGCACTTCTTAAATGATCTCACCTAACTAGATCGTTCCTCATAATGGCCCTTGTAATTCTAGGTTGTTTTTAATAAGATTCTGCCATTTTTGCAGGTATTTAAAGTTTCTGAGACTATAGTTCCTAGACTTAAAATAAGTGGGTGGGCCAGGAGGTAGTATGCTTATCCTCAGAATTGTTATTACGATTTTAGCTAAGCCTTTGGGTCTTTTGGAGCAAAACTAATATCTACAAGGGATAGGCCGCTGGGTTGGGAGTTGTGTGATGTTTAACAGTGTTACCTCGCCGCATTGAAGTTTTCTTGAGGTTGACAGGTTCCCTAGTGTCGCTGTCTGTAACCCATTTCTAACTCATCTCTAATACAGGAGTCTTAGAGTTAGGTAGGTCTACAGAGAGACTCCAGTCACCCAGCACAGGGCCACCTTGGGGCACATGGCAAGAAGTGTCTCCTGTCTGGTGTTTAGTAGACCTTTCTGACTTCCCTTTTTTTTTTTTTTTTTTTTTTTTTTTTTCCAACGTTTTTTATTTATTTTTGGGACAGAGAGAGACAGAGCATGAACGGGGGAGGGGCAGAGAGAGAGGGAGACACAGAATCGGAAACAGGCTCCAGGCTCCGAGCCATCAGCCCAGAGCCTGACGCGGGGCTCGAACTCACGGACCGCGAGATCGTGACCTGGCTGAAGTCGGACGCTTAACCGACTGCGCCACCCAGGCGCCCCATGACTTCCCTTCTGCAGAACCACTGAAGCAGGGTCACCTCTGGGGTTCTGGCTGTTCTCCAGAGTCGCGTGTGGGTATTGCCTAGAAGGATGGCTTTGGTTGGTGTGCACTTTCCAAAGCAATGGAGTCCATCCCATAGGAAGGCTCACTTGTTGGCCTTGCCAGCCTCCCCCTCTCTTTTATCCCCTCCCTCCAGAGTACAGGGCCTTGTGGGGAGCAGGCCGAGAGGTCATCCCCCAGGAGAGCTTGCCTCTTCCTTGAAATTGTCCAAATGTGGGGTTATTTGCCCTTGAGCATGGTGGCCGGAAAAATGGCCCCAAAAGATGCCGCTTCCCAAACCCCACAACTTGTGAATATATTAGTGTACCTGGCAAAGGGGGGGGTTAAGGCTGTTAACAGCTGACCTTGAGGTGGGGAGATGACCCAGGTGTGTGTGAGTGCACCCGGTATAATCACAGGGTCCCCAGAGGCAGAAGAGTCCACGTCAGGGTGATAGGCTGGCTTTGAAGATGGAGGAAGGGGCCACTGCCAAGGAGTCTGGGTGGCCTCCAGAAGCAAGGAGTGGTAGGAAAACAGATTCTCCCCCAGAGCCTCGGCAGCCCAGTCCTGCCCACACCTTGATCTTAGCCCAGTGAGCCCCAGTGCAGACTCCGAACAAAGATAATAAATTTGTGTTGCTAAAATCAACTGAATTTGTAGTAATTCGTTCCAGCAGCCTTAGCAACGTAATTCAAGGAGGGCTGCCTGCTAACAGACCCCTGTTCCGGTCCAGGGCCCACCTCTGGGACGCCGTGGGTCTACCTGGAGGCTCAGTCCATTGCCGGCTCGTGTGGCTGCTCGGTCACTGGAGAGACTTGCTCATCTCTGGTGGCCCCGAGCCTGGGTTTTCATGGCGACACATACAGAGGGGGACAAGACACAAAGACCGGGACCAAGATAGAAGAACACTGGATCCGACACCCATCGCCACCACCACTGTTGAAAACCAGGGACCCCCAAAGGCTACACCTGAAATGGGTAAACTGGGAAACGGATTGGATCCCGACTTGTCTCAACCATGGTACTGGGAGGAGAAGACACGCCTCCCTAGAGAACGCCCAACCAGAGCCGCCTTTACGTGGGCCTGGAGCCTGCGTCCCACACCAGGTTGTGTCTGGCCTCGCCAGCCCTTCCCATGAGCCTTCACTGGCCCCACCAGCCGCAGCCACCCGGGGGCTCTGCCCTTACCCGCTCTCTCTGTCCCACCCCGCCATGCCTCTCCTCCACATTTTATGAATCAAATTTTTCAGACTTGAAGACCTGGAAATAGCTGTCAGCGTCGTATATTCACATTCTAATGTGTCCGACTTCAGGGGCGGAGCTTAGGGAAAAGCTTTCTTATACTGCCCTTCCTGGGGCCCTTCAGGAGCCCTTG
Organism: Neofelis nebulosa; assembly: GCF_028018385.1. Taxonomy (NCBI): domain Eukaryota; kingdom Metazoa; phylum Chordata; class Mammalia; order Carnivora; family Felidae; genus Neofelis; species Neofelis nebulosa. The sequence goes on from NC_080799.1 coordinate 8,746,877, forward strand.
AGGAGCTGGGGCGGGGGGACTCCCCTTAGGCCTTCCTTTAGGATGAGGAGATACCCCGGACACACGGTTCGGGCTGCCCTTCCCAAGACGCAGAGCTGTGACTTGGGCCAGCCAGTGTCACACGCGTGGGTATTGTCACTTCTTTCTGGTATCGTGACTGACAGAATTCTTGAAACAAAGTGCTTCCAGCCACCTCCCGCCTTCCAAGCGACTGCTGAAGACCGCCTACAGTGTCTGGTCATCTTTCCTGTTTGATTAGACCCCTGTCCCCACAAGGTGGGCACTGTTAGGCCCTTGGCTCGTGTTACCTCTTGGGTCCTCCGTTGGCCTGTGAGAGCCGGTGAGGCGGCTGCTTTCGTGTTTGTATCCAGGTTACCGGCAGATGCGGGCCGTGTCCCCATTCATTCACGTGACCTCCTCCCTCGCTGTCACCTGTGCTCTCGGTGTTTACTCTCCCCTCCCAGGGAAGTACCGAAAGTAAGCAACAGCCAGCAAAGGAAGCGTCTCAGGGGAGCAGCTCAGGCTTGGCGAGGCGCCGTTCTCATCACGGGGTGGCCCCTTGATCACCCCCGGGTGATCTGCCAGCCAGAACCGCGGCCTCGTCCCCGCAGCTTTGCCTGAGCCAGGCGGGTTGGAGCGAGGGAGCCCGTCACCGGACACAAGGAGTCAGGGGTCTCGTGGCAGCCGCGGCTCCGTGTCTGGGGTTCCGGGTCAGAAAACACCACCGCCTTCCGCCTGCCATGGCTGATGCCAGTTCTTAGAAACCCTTCATCCGGTTGGGTCGCCGTCCTCGGGAAGACGGAGGCCCTGCAAACAGGTGATCGCGCGGCACTGACCCAGCCCAGCGCCCCTTCTTTTCTGTCTCAGCGCCGGCGATGGGCCTGAATTTCCAACTGCAGGAACTAATTCCACCCGACTGCTCCCACTCCATCCTTCAGCTGCTCTTAGGCTGCTCTTAGGCCTGCTTTTTCTTTTCTTTTTTTTTTTTTTTTTTTTAGCCTTCTTTGTGCCTGTTTAGCTGCACAAGCCACCTCAACTGTTTTGTGTTGTGTTGTGTTGTTTTTGATGTCCTCGGGGCGTAAATCCTAAACAAATCCTAAAAATTCCAAATCGTCAAAACGCTGCCCTAAAGTAACCAAGTCAAGCCAAGTGAGCAAAGGCCGTGACCAGCATGGACAGGCCACAGAGTGACTCTGCACACGAACTTGGAAACAGAACGAGGTGCAGAAGCTCTGGAGAAACTCCACAAGCCGAGGAGAAAATCCTCAACAGCCAGATCCCTTGTTCCATGAGCCGCCCAGCTTGGGGGGCGGGGGGCAGGGGGCAGCTAAATGCCCGTATGAGAGCCTTGCCGTGAACCCGTCGCCCGGGCCTGCCTGAGCTCTGCTGGTTCCAGAACACTCCCAGGCGGGGCAGGGTGGTGGTGCGGCCTCACTGGCTGCTCCCGGAACAGCTTCTCCACTCGGCTGAGGAATAGTTTTCCTAGTCAGAGATACTAGAAACATGTCAAAGAACACCTCCTTCCTGGCAGAGTTGTGGAGATTTTATGCCCCAGGGTTCTGCCTACCAGAAAAGGAAGGGAAAACTTTTCAGTAGTAACGACACGATTATCGGAAAAACTCGGAGGGGCGCACCTGGAACTCTTCCTCACTGAAGAGGAGACTCTCTGCAGAAAGTGAACCAGAAATCACCCCTGCTATCGTCGCCACGCCGGTCACGTTGTCGCCTTTCCCGACAGGCTGCTCCGGATTCTGTTTGGAGCAGAGCGTGGGCGGCGTCTGTGTGAGCTCAGCAGGGCCTGGCCAGGCGCCGTGTGAATTAGATGGGGTGAGGCTCCAGGCGCCCCTGGAGAAGCAAGGCAGGCGGCCATCAGCACCAATTTCTGTTGCCGTTAGAAATACCCGAATTTGTCTGCGCGCAGAGATAGATTTCGCAGAACGATCGTGCGTCAGAGAACCGCTCCAGGCCGCCGGACCCGTCCGCCCCTCCCTCCGCCCGCCCCATTGATCGGGCTCACTCCCCGATTCCCTTCAGTTCTTTCAGCAATTAGTTGACACGTGCTGTCACGCCGCCAAATCGGAAAACACACAGAATAGCCCTGCTCGGCCGGGCTTTCCTCGTTCATCTCTTCTGTCGGCGCGACGTGAGGCCGGTGGAAAGAAGCGGCGCGCAATCTCCCAGCCCGCACGCCCAGGACTGCCTGCCGTTGTCCCCCCGTCTCAGAGTTCCGTCTGCCTCGTGATTGTAGAATCGGGACGAGCCCGTTCGCGAGACGCTTGCGGATGAGCTGTGTGTACAGTATACTTCGGCGGACGCTAATCCCCGCGAGGTCCCTGAGAAGGTGACTGTGTCCCCAGTTCTGGCGGGGACGGTGGAGGCGTCGTGGGCAGAGGTAACTTGCCCCGGTTGCGCCGCTCTCCCCGGCGCCTTCGCGGGCGGCGGGCACTGGCGTGTCCCAGTCTCGTCCGGTGGGAAATCCTGCTTTGCCGTCCGGTAGCATTGGTCGCCTCGTCTGGGAATGACCTGCAAAGAACACAGGGGTCCACCCTTTCCTCCTCGGCCCCCTTCCTGCGGTTGGCTCCTCACCCCGAGTGGGCCCGGCCGCCCTCCCGCCTGCGGCCCCGGGTTGCCCCGGCTGCCTGGGGGTGCCGGCCTCGGCCGGCTTGGTCAGGTGAAGGGTTAAATGTGTTGAAATAAGCCTGGCCCTCACAAAAGAAGTGACATTTACACCCTGGACGTTTATGGAAATACTTGCCGAAGGAAAACAACCACAACATTGTGCGTGTTTTTAGGAAGAGAACGGCCAAAGTGTCTTTAATTCACTGTTTACCCGTGAGAATTACTCCCAGGAGTGATCCTGCAATAAAATCTTCTTGGTCTATGAGAATAGAGAGAAATTGAATCAAAAGACTCTATTTCCACTTGTATTTATTCAGTCTGGGAAATTCAGTGGGCCGGAGCATTAGTATCAGCAGGGGATTCCTTGCTCCTAGCGTTAAATTACTGTCATAATCGCTCAATTATTTCTTCCTTGTACTGTTTAAAATAAAAATCCATCACATTCTATGTTTTTTTTCTAGCATTTATTAGGTTGAGTGTTTAGGAAAATCAATTATAGTCAGTCAGGCATGAATTGATGAATGTTCTTGTAATAATTGTCAGTTGTTAAACTGAATGTACTTTCTCTTCTCACTCTTTTCATTTCCTTCAGAGGGCAGAGGTGGCTCAGAGAGAGGCGGAGACCTTGAGGGAACAGCTCTCGTCGGCCAACCACTCTCTCCAGCTGGCCTCGCAGATCCAGAAGGCGCCGGACGTGGTGGGTAGCCCGGCCCCGTGGGGACTCTGTGCGCCTCGCGTCTGCACCTCTGTGCCACAGCTGCTTGCCTTTGCTCACGAATGTTGCATCTGGGGGAAAATAGTTGAACCGGTGCTGTGTTGGTCGGGAATGCTTCGGACAGCCTGGGGACGGGACTCGTTAGGGTCAGAGGAAGGACTATGCCGATGGCGCATCAGTGCTACCTGGTCGCCAGCCCAGCGTGGAGGCCGAGGCGGGAGATCCCCCTCACTCCCAGAGGGAGTGCCTTCCTGGCTAGGCCTGTGGGGAGACGGCTGGCAGGGGGGTGGGGGTGTGAAACAAGAGCCTTGCCAGAATCACATTGGAAAATCGGAGGTTTGGTCTCCACCTCGATGTGTCCTTCCAGAGTGAGAAAACAGTTGGCGATGAGCAGGGCGGGCCAAAGAAGTATTAACACAGTTAACGCGCTCTGAGTCTGCGTAATGGCAGAATCTCTCTGGAAGTGCCAGCATTCCGAAGGAGCGAGGCACTCGTCTCGGTCCCTTCTTTGCTTCTGGATTTTTCTAAGATTAGTAAAAATTGTTCTTAGCCGGAACTTTTCCCAGCTCGAGCAAGGCAGCTTGGACCTATCAGATTACAGGCTCTCGCCTTCTGGCTCTGAGCAGTGACTTAGGGCAGCACGGAATTAAGACCCGGATATTGGAGGGGCGCCTGGGTGGCGCAGTCGGTTAAGCGTCCGACTTCAGCCAGGTCACGATCTCGCGGTCCGTGAGTTCGAGCCCCGCGTCAGGCTCTGGGCTGACGGCTCAGAGCCTGGAGCCTGTTTCCGATTCTGTGTCTCCCTCTCTCTCTGCCCCTCCCCCGTTCATGCTCTGTCTCTCTCTGTCCAAAAAAAAAAAAAAAAAAAAAAAAATTAAAAAAAAAAAAAAAAAAAGACCCGGATATTGGAGCCACGCCCCTGGGGTCAGACGCGCCTTTTAGCTGTGTGTCTTGGGGCAAGGAACTTGCCTTCCCTGAGCCTGGGTTTCATCACTGGTTTTGTAAGGGTTCCAGGACATTCTTACGAGCAAATAGTTTAGAACAAGGCCTGACCTGTAATCTGTGTCATTCGGCTTCAGCGGTTCCTCTTACTTCGCCTGGCCTCACCGTCTCTGATCCGGGAGCCCTGGGTTCAAAGCGCTGACTCATAACCTGTTTACTCACAGACCTCAGGTAGTCAAACTTGTGCAGCGTCCGTGTCCTCGTGTGCAGACTAGGAGTGAGTGGCCCTGAGGCCCTTCAGCTCCTGTCACCTGTGGTGGGTGAATTATGCTTATAAGTGTCCTTTTCTTTAACAAAGAGTTACAGGGTGCGTGCCGTGTGCCAGGACCCGCAGTGGACGGTGGGAGAGCAGGGAGGGGGGTGGTGGGGGAGGCGCCAGGCCCTTCCAGAGAGGGCACAGTCTAACCAGGAGCCTTGCTGCTGTGATAACTCACACGTCGGTCGGACAGCCATTCTTCCACTTCACCTGTGAGGCGGGTGTTTCATTTCTTTACCTAGATGAGGAAGCGGAAGTTCTGGACTGTGAACCCCTTGCCCCAGAACGCTGGGCCCCGCAGGGGCTAAGCCAGGACTCGACTGTGTCTTTGTAAAATTATTCCCTAGGAGCAAACCCGAAGCAGAGTTTTAGTGCTAGGACCCCTTTATATGAATGGATTTTCGGGCACCCAGTTGGCTCAGTCGGTTAAGCATCCGACTTCCGCTCAGGTCATGATCTCTCAGTTGGTGCTCAAGCCCCACATCCGGCTCTGTGCTCACAGCTCAGAGCCTGGAGCCTGCTTCGGATTCTGTGTCTCCCTCTCTCTGTGCCCCTCCCCTGCTCACACTCCATCTCTCTCTCTCTCTCTCTCTCTCTCTCTGTCTCTCAAAAAAAAAATAAGCATTAAAAAAATTAAAAAAAAGAATGGGTTTTCATATTCTTTCCTTAAGTTAACGTTTAATTTTTGAAATTAATTAATTAGGGGCACCTGATGACTCAGTCGGTTAAATGTCCGACTTTGGCTCAAGACGTGATCTCACGGTTCATGAGTTCAAGCCCCGCATTGGACTCTCAGCTATCTGTGAGCCCACGTCGCGTACTCTGTCCTGCTCTCTGTGTCCCTCCCCCACTTGCGCGCCCTCTCCCTCTCTCAGAAATAAACATTTTAAAAAAATCATTTAAAATAATATTAATTAATTAATTAATATTAAACAAAACATGAGTTAAGTGTTTCCGAAAACAAAAATTCTTCACTCAAGGGGCCATCCCAACTTCCCGGACCCTGATACTCATTTTACCTGAAGTGTCCCATGGTCTCCGTCTCCGTCCCCTGATCCAAGTGTACCTCCCTGGACCCAGCGCCACGCTGAGGCAAGGGGAAGCCCTCGAGGAAGGAGCCGGTTTGGCGTCTCTCAGCCTCTGCGGTCACCTTGGGTTCTCTCGAGAAAGCTGTCCATCCTCCATGTCTGCACGGGGCTCCTGAGCTAAAGGTTTTTGATTGAAGGGCTTTCTGGCACCATCCCGGACTGTGGCAACCAAAACATTTCAGGAGGAAATGAATGTTTTCGCAGGTAGAGTCAGTTGTGGGTCCTTGAGGCGCTTAAACACTTCATCATGGGCTAAGTGCAGTGTTTACATGGCTCCGGTTCAGCCTTCCAGGAGCGGGCCTGCCAGGGCTCCCCCCGGGTGTGCGTTCCCAGTAGCTCCAGCCCCAGCCCCAGCCGGTCGGGGAGCAAACATAGGAAACGGGGCCAGCGGGAAAATATCTGTTGGGCTTGGCTGGCAGGACTCGGCAGAGAAACAGTACAGTCTATAGATCTAGCGACAGCCAAAACCGACCCGTGGGGTGTCTTAACGGAATCGCCTGTTCTGGAAGGCGAGCCGTCTCTCGGCGAGCTGTAGCTCTGCGTCAGGGGCCTCACCGGGGCTTTATATGGTTGTCCCGTTTATGCCTCGAGACACCGCAGTCATTAGAGGTAGGTTTTATTATCCTCGTTTTACAAGTAAGGGAACGGGCTCAGAGGAGTTAAGTAATGTGCCCAAGGTCACAGAGCTAGAAAACGCCCAAGCAGAATTTGATCCTAGGTTGTCCTACTCCAGAGCGCATTCTTTCTCCCCCACGTCAAGCTACTCTCCTTCGTGTGCGCTGAATGAGACGGGACATATTCAGGTCCTTTGTCGAGTATTTATAGACCAGTATTAGTCCAGGGCTCTGGGACACCGCCTCAGGCCACCCCTTGAACCTAAACAAACCGTCACAGGAGAAAACGCATCTAGCAGGCGAACCTACCGGGTGACTCTGCCGGATGGAGTCTGCCTACTTTGGCCACTTGGTGTTGGCAGAAAGACGGGGGGTCGGTAGGAAAGAGAAGTAAGACTCAGGTGCCTGTGGCCTCCTCTTTCCCCTGCGGGAGCAAATGCAAGTAAGGTATTAGCCTAGGTTCGGGCATCTGTCTCTGAGTCTCGGGTCCTAGGTGCACCTTCGTTTCACAGTTCGATTTTCCCTGATTTTCCCTTGTCTTGCATGGGGCTCTGGCATCTCATCCCTATTTGATATGGAAATGGCCGCCGGGTAGAAGAGGTCATTATGTAGCTTATCCAGGACTCAGACGCAGGCAGCTGGGGAGAGAGGGGAGGTGAACGGGGTTCAAAGGGACGGAACTCATTGGGGTCCTCCACCAATAGCTTCTGCTTTTATGTTCATTTAAGTTGTGTTGTTTTGTGGGGGGTTTTTTTTGTTTTTTTTTTTTTTTTTGGAGAGAGACGGAGACCGTGTGAGTGGGGCAAGGGCAGAGAGAATCCCAAGCAGGCTCCGTGCTGCCAGCTCCAGAGCCCCATGTGGGCCTCAGGCTCACAAAACTGTGAGACCATGACCTTGAGCTGAAATCAAGAGTCAGACACTTAACTGGCCGAACCACCCAGGCACCCTCTTTTTATAATGTTTATTTATTTTGTTAATGTTTAGTTTAGAGACAGTGCAGGTGGAAGAGGGGCAGAGAGAGGGGGACAGGGAATCTGAAGTGGGCTCCACGCTGTCAGCACAAAGCCCGATGTGGGGCTCAAATCTACAAACCTCGGATGGAGACCTGAGCCAAAGTCAGACATTCAACTGACTGAGCCACCCGGGTGTCCCCGTAATGTTTTTAGACTCTGCAGAGTATTTTCGCATCCTCTCCTGGCTCCTGAGCTGTCAGAGCCCCCCCCCCCAAGACCTGGCACCCGTGAAGAGCGTAGGACCCCCCTCTGGGTCGTGGAAGCCCAGAGCCGTGGGTACGTCCCTGCTGGGACAGACTCTGGGGACCTGGTTGTGGTGCCCACCCGGGCCTCTTGTCAGACTTGGAAAAGTCAGTTTCTGTTCCTTCCTTGAGAGGCTTGTCTGAGCCAGAGTCCTGACCCTGAACCCCATCCGACTCGCCAGGGAGTTTCCTGGGTCCTACCCCACACTCCCTGAGCCTGTGTCTCCAGGGTTGAGCCCAGAACCCATACATTTTCTGAAGCCCCCAAGTGATTCGAGTGCAACTGAATTGAGGCCCAGACGGACACGAGGGAGCCGGCGGTGCTGACCCTCCTTGTGACCGTCTCCTGGGCCCTTGTCTGCTTCTTCCTGTCTCCCTTGTGTCTTCATGATGGGACAGCCAGGAAGTGAGCCACGTTTGGGCTTCAAGTAGAATGCTCCTTTCTGTCTCATTTCCAAGGTCTTACTGATTTGGGTGGATGATCTCATCTCATTTAGCTTATGTAAGACACAAATGGCTTTGGCTGTGTTATGAATGAGGAATCTGGCCTGGGTGCCTGAGACATAGTTGATGTGCCCAAGGTCACACGGCCAGCTTGTGGCGAGGCCAGACTAGGACCCTGGCGTGGAGTAGATGGCCCTCTGGGACTGCCTGCCTCCAGGTCCCCAGCCTGAATCCAGGTTCAGCAGTGAGAGCTGCTGTTTTTACACATATCATGTGAGCCACTGATCCCTGGTCTGTGAACTTGCACTTGCCCGTTTAAAATCCCGGATCCCCCCTTGTGGCTCGTTTTACCAGCTCTCCCTAAGAGCACTCGAAACCGTTGTTATGGCTGGCATCCCTGAGGTTGGAAAATTGATAAATAAATTAGATATTGTGGCTCAGTCTTTACCCCCCATAAGTCTGACCTCCCCAGATATCCCTTGCATTGTGTCCCCAAGCCCGCCACCTCAAGGCGCCTCTGGCCACCCTTCTGAGCAGTCGGTCACCATCAGGTGGCAGCAGGCTCGGTCCTTTTCAAGCTGGCCTCGGCATCAGTCACTCCCCCTTATGCCCTGTCCCTGCTCTTTCTGACCCCTCTGCCCTCCTGTGGTGCCCCCACCCTCAAACGGAGCCCCTCTTCCTTCTGACAACTCCTGCCAACCCTCCACCCCCACCTGTCCCTCTCACGGCTCCCAGGTGTTTCTGTCACTCGTGTCCCAGGCTCTAACCCCTGGCGTTGCCAGGAGGACTTGTCTCGGGTCCCCGTGTCTCCTGACCTTGGTTGTTGGCTGGCGTGGTGCTCCCCAAACTCTCTGTGGCCAAGGACGGCTTGTTTGCTTATTCACTGCCGATCCATTGCAGACCGATGGTTTTACAAAAGACAGTAAGAGCGTCACAGCCGTGGCAAACTGCTGTACAAGTTTCTAAATGCTCACTCTGCATTTCTCTGCGTGTCTCACTGTATCAGCAACAGTCTGTGAGCTGGCACCAGGCCACGGAGCACACTCTGGACAGAGCTGATCTGCACGCGCCCTTTAAATAAGCTGGCGGGAAGACGCTCGCTAGGGCCATGTGCACATCTGCCAGAAGTCAGGAGGAAATGAACCCACTTTATAATACGACACAAACCAAAGAAACAGAAAAGAGTCACTCCTTTACACACAGAACTTGACATTCTTAAGTGACAAAAGTCCTTAATTTCCTGGGGAGGGGCAGTAGATATGAAAATTTCCCTGACGACGGGCCGTCCCCCAACGTGAGAAGTCGGTGACCAGCGCATCGTGCGTGGGACGGATTGGCTGCACCTGCCGGCTGGGGCTGTAGCCGCTAGTGTTTTCCATCCCCATGAAGTGGGGGCACCCGGGCGGCTCGGTCAATTGAGAGTCTGACTCTTGGTTTCAGTTCAGGGCATGATCTCACGGCTCGTGGGTCTGGAGCCCCGCGTCGGGCTCTGTGCTGGCAGCGTGGAGGCTGCTTGGGATTCTCTCTCTCCCTCTCTGTCTGCCCCTCCCCCGCTCATGCCCCCAGCACACAGCTGGACCCTTTCTGTCACCTTATTCAGATCTTTGCACAGGTGTCACAATGTCAACGGGGCTTTTCCTGACCATCTTATTAAAACCCCACTGCCGGGGCACCGGGGTGGCTCAGGCCGTTAAGCTTCTGGCTCGGGTCATGATCTCACGGTCCGTGGGTCCAAGGCCCCTGTCAGGCTCTGCGCTGGCGGTGCAGAGCCTGCTTAGGCGTCTCTGTCTCTGTCTCTTTCTCTCTCTCTGCCCCTCCCCCACTTGCGTGCACCTGTGCGCGCGCTCTCTCTCTCTCTCTCTCTCAAAAATAAATACACTTTAAAAAAACGCAAATCAGTAAAACCCCACCACCTGGCCCAAGTCTGACCCCGGGCCCCACCCCCGCTTCAGTCTCCTGATGGCCTGGTTGCCGCCCTACACGCTTATGCTATCAGCCGACACATCTGATGCGGCTCGCACGCCCAGCCTCCTCCCGCTGGCTGGATGCTCCGTAACGACAGGGACCGTTGTCCTGTGCTCACCGTACGCCCGGCTCCTGGTGGGCACCCAGTAAATCCTTGTCCGCCGGCCGAATCCAGGCGCATTTGCCGTGCAGACAGGAAGGTGGTGCAGGGAGGGTGTTGGCGGGTCCGGGCGGAGGCAGGAGGTCACGCCTCACCTGCGTGTTCTTGCCCAAGCCCTGCCCGAACCCCGGGTGGCTTTGTCATTTCCTTTCTCCTCCGCAGGAGCAGGCCATAGAGGTGCTGACCCGCTCCAGCCTGGAAGTGGAGTTGGCCGCCAAAGAGCGGGAGATCGCCCAGCTGGTGGAGGACGTGCAGAGACTCCAGGCCAGCCTCACGAAGCTGCGGGAGAACTCGGCCAGCCAGATCTCCCAGCTCGAGCAGCAGCTGAGTGCCAAGAACAGCACGCTCAAAGTAAGGGCGCCGAGGGGGCCGCGGGCCGAGGGAGGGCTGGACCCGCGCGCCTGCCCGCTGCCCCGCCTTCCTCCGCACACGGCCCGGGGGGGGGGGGGGGGGGGGGGCGACTGGCGCGGCGCTTCTGGCTCCCCTCTGACACCCACAGCCCCTCAGTGGGTTGCTTCTGTCCCCGGCATCGGGGGCACGTGCCGGGTATAGTGACCGTGGCGGGAGCCCTTGTCCCAGAAGCCACCTTATTCGTTTGCCCCGTCTCGGCTGTCGCAATGAGTAGATCTCATGTTTGCAATCTGCACGGGTCACGGTGAGAATTTGTTCTCCGTCAGGAAGCCAGAGTGACCGCTTAGGTTGTTCTTGGTCTGAACTCCAACCGTCAACAAGCGTTCTTCCCTCCTGTGGGAACAGTGAGGATCCCCTGGACACGTCTGTCAGAAGCCTGGGTGCACCGGGGCCGTCAGGTCTTTCTGGAGAGCAAGTTGTCTGGAACTGACCGCACATAGGGCAACCTTGAGCCTCCGTGAGGGAGCTAGAAGCAGGGTCCTGGGGCCCAAGACGGGGAGAGTGCCTTTGGACCCTTACCAGCTCTTGCCTGGACCGCACTGCCCTCGATGGGGTAGAAGGCCCCATCCCGCGCCCACCCGTGGCCATGCTTCCCAGCCCGGGATGTCAGACTGCCACTTCGTGCACTTGCTGGTGAAGGGTTGGTCACAAGCTGTCTGCACAGACGTGCCCTTCGTTCGTCCAGCTCTGCCAACCTTTTAGTATACTTTTTAAAAATAATTGCACTTTATTTCCAGCCTGTTGCAGCTAATGTAACGTGAAGGTAATCCTCGCACCCTAGGTCTGTGGTGCACCAGAGAGCCATGGGGCCTCCTCGGAGGTAGCTTGTTTGACGCTCAGTGACACGACTAGTGACGTGTGGGCCCAGCTCCCGGGCCAGATGTGCCCCCGCTCCGCCGGGCCTCCCGCCCTGCCCCGCGTGTGCGTGCAGAGCACATGAATGACGGCCGAGCACAGCCGTCCGTATACTAAATGCGGTACGTCCAGATGAGTTAGACAAAAACATCAGGAAAACTTTTTCTTATAGAAAGTACTTCCAGGACGTAGTTAGGCCCGTTTGGATTTTTTTAAAAAACTGACATTTTCCTTCCCAGCGCACGACCGTGTCTCTGACCCAGAGCCGAGTTTCCAACAGGTTCTGTGCTCCCGGCAGCTCGCTGGCCTGACCTCGCTGACTCAGGGCCCCCACCGTACTTCCCCCCAGGTCTCTTCCTGGCCCCTTCGGGGTGGATTTCACTCCCTGTCCCAGGAACCGCTGGGTGCCTGGGCCCCTCGGAAGAGCCGGTCCTGCCGGCTTTGGGGAGAGGGTTGAGGACCCGTGGCATTTATTTCTTCTGAGTTCCTTACTCTCCCATCAGCCTGCCCAGTGAGCACTAGCACTCATTTTTTATTTCTAGATTAAATTTAATTTTCTCGTGTTATAGCCATTTCTGACCCCAGCAGTGGCATTATTATTAGATAATTTGCCTTCCTCTCCTTTGTTACAGTTAAGGGGTCTGACTCAGATACAATCCCGCATTTGACTATGAGAGGGAGGCTATAGACCTTACATTTTTTATTATAGAGCAATTTCTTCTAAATCAGTTAACGTTTTAATGTTTGCCTTCTCAAAAAAAAAAAAAAATGAAACGCAGTTTCACAAATTAATGTTCTTTATCCGTATCTTGGGGGAATTCTTTAATACGGTGCAGTTAATGAAACAGTTTGGCAATACTTCTTCCAAAATTACCGCTCCCTTATCTTCATCTGATCTAATAATCAAAACATATCCTCTAGTAACAAGACTCTGATTCTAATTATCTTAACCCCTTGTCACCAGGAGTGAAGATCTCCCCAATATTGAACCCGCACGCAAAAGGCATCAGCATCCCCCAAAGAACGCCTCTATGCCTCCCTCACCCAAAGGAACGAGGTTAATTGAACCAGTTCCCTTCCCGGGGCTTTTTTTTTTTTTTTTCCTAATGTGTATAATTTATAGTCTCAAATCTAAACTAAACAGCAATACAATTATGAAGAAAATAGGAATGAGACCTGTCAAGTGGGCAGCTTGCTGCTTCCGCATTGGCGGCAGGGCGCGGGTCTCCGACCGAGCAGCGGTCCCTCGGAAGCAGCCAGGAGCCGCACCTGAGCTTGCCCTGGGGCTTTCCTTTCTTCCTCCTCCCTCTCCCGCCCCGCCACAGCCTCTTCCTTCTTGGGCCGTGTCGTTCAGCTCTGGGGGACCCTGGGACGCGGCGCGTGGGGCTCGAATCGGGACCGCCGCTTGAGGATGCTGAGGCTTCCGGCCCGGCTCAGCTGCTTGACATCGGGCGTGGTTTTGCCATGCATGTTGGCGATGGTCTTTGAGACAGATGCTCCTGTGCCTGATGGCAGTCACTGGTGGGGTGTGGAACTGATCCCACAGGGCACAAGGCATAACGGGCAGAGCCTTTACGCTGCGGCTTCTTGGGGTTTCTCGACCAGTACAGTACTTCTTGGTGGTAGCACTGAAATGGACCGTGTCTGGGGACTCACTGGTTCGCTTTCTCTGATACCTTGAAACTCTCCATCTCTCGCAACCAGTATTTCCTCCCTTTGCCTCAACGATCGGTTGGCAACGGTGCGAGGAGAAATGGACAGGTGGATGTTTTCCAGTCTCTCTTCCCACCGTGCTCTGCTTTCTTGAGCCAGAGTCACCCTAAACGCGTTGCTCTCCACGCGCAGCGGCATACCCTCTAGTCTTAGACGGCGAAACACGCTCAGACGTGGGTGATGTTTCTTCCTGTCTCATCTGACAAGTGCTCAAGCACAGTGCCACTTGTCCGGGCCAATTCTGTATTTGTAATTAATGAACTAACCCGACTGCCATTACAAGCCGGCTATTTTCGATAACTCTATTCTGTGGTCTTCTGTTGGAGCACTTCAATACGGAGGCAGTATAATTAGGCAGTCACCTGCACTCTCCTTGCTAAAGCACAGAAAATAAAGCTCCCGATAAATAGCTTCCATTTAAAATGGCTATTTATAAGAAAGGCTAGCTAAAAGAATGCCATTCTCCCATTAGGAGAAGGTATATTTTTTAAAGATGAGTACTTCCCACTAAGGGGGTGGTGGGCAGGTGTATTAGCATCGTCTGGGGGGGGGGACTGTCTGCAAACCACATGCCTCCCCAACTCTCTGTTCCCCTCACCCCCATCTCCTGCAAGATTCTGCTGAGCCACCGTGGAGCTCGCCTTGTCCCTCGAGGGGTTGGGCCAGGAAAAAAGAAACAACCACTTCCGTAGACTCACTTGGTGCCTTTGATCCTGGACGCTGCCTCTTTGGCACGTAGGTTCCCTCTCCCGGCAGCGGATTTACTCTGCGCTGAGGCCGCCTTCCGTCCTGTTTCGGTGAGCGTCCCATCGATGTCTCGGGCTCACCACACGAGCAGGCGTGATGGTGATGCGGTCTCACGGAGGAGGTCACTGAGGTGAGGAGAGGCCCGTGCACGCGCCTGCCCGCCAGCAGGACTGACTTAGCCTGGATGGCACAGGCGAGCCCAACAGCAGGGAGCCCGGGACCGAGCTCCCCACAGCCTTGTCCTGGCCGGATCTTGAAGACGGTGTGAGCACAGAGTCAGGGAGAGGAAAGAAGGAGGTTTCCGTGGGGAAGAGGAGGCAAAGGTGGCCCCGGTGCAGGAAGCAGAGGCGATCTGCGTGGCCGCGGTGGCGAGGCCCCGGGAGAGAGCACGCTGGACTCAGTCTCTGAAAACCTGAGGGGCTCCATGCTAGCGGCCTCGAGGTCCACGTGAGGATTGAGGTAGGAGCGGGAGGCCACAGGTGGGCTCCTCCAGAGTGGCTGTAAACCCGGACCCATCACTGGAAACGTTTTCAGGAGCTGATTACTTACGGGAACCTACGACGCGTCCTCTTGGCAGGACACCCGTGCCCCCGGCCACCTGGAGATGGACCGAGGCGTTTCACCTGCAGGCCGCCCCCGGATCGCGGCACACCTAGCTGACCATGACGGGCAACGTCCAGGCGGCCTGAGCACGGAGCCTGGGCCCTCCTGGTCTGTGATGGCGCCATTCCGTGAGAAGGAGTTGGCCGCCTAGGTCACACCTGGACCACAGCTCGTGGAAACTGGCAGTGACCCGTGCCGGGAGCGAGCCCTCCAGTATAACTGTCACTCCCCCTCCACCGCCTGGCCTTGTGCCCGCGGGCCCTCTGGGCTTCCCCCCACCCCGCCACACCCAGCATCTGTAGGTCCTAAATTCGCGTGGGAACCGTGGAGACCAAATGGGCTCCCCGTGCAGGTGGAATCCTAAGCCTGGACCTCAGACATGCAGTGTCTACCTGAGGGCCTGGGCCTCAGGCCCCCCCCCCCCCCCGTCCCCACCGCCCCCCACCGCCACCGCCCTGGACCGGGAGCCCGGTCACACCTCCTCATTCGTGACTGGTGGTCCCCGTGAAGACAGGGGTCACACCCTGATGCCCCTGGCCGGCGCTGTCGCTCCTAAGAAAACACGGCTGAAAGCCTGGCTCTGACCATCCCTGGAGGAAAGACGGAGGCGTCTGCCCACGGCAGCGCCCCCACCTGACCGGCCCACCGTCTCTTTTGGGGCAGAGATACGTTACTGCCCGACCCCTGCTGTGCCGGCCAGAAGAAGGGCCTTGCCGAGGGTCTCTGCCTCAGAGGCCCCTTCATTTGGCAGCCCTAAAACAGGGGGCAGGCGTGTCAGAACTTGAGTAAGAGGCGTCTTTTATAAACGTGGCACCCGTCTGCCACACGCCGGTATGCCTTGCGTTTCAAATTAAATTTCCTTAATTCTTCAAGGCTTAGCCAGGTTCTTAAGCACTTCCTCTGGATAATTAATTCATCTAGCAATTCAAGATAATTTGACGAGCACCTCCTGAGCTCCCGGAACGACATGTATGCTCCCTGTCACTGAACGGACGTGACCCACGTCACGTGGTCCTCTCAGAGGGGCATTTGTGTGTCCTGCGTGTCCTCACCGCGGCCCTTTGAAAACCCGTCATCCAGATGAGGAGCGTGAGGCCCGGCAGGTGTGAGCCCCTCACCCAGGGGGACACCCTTGCAGGCCAGGAGTGGGCCAGCAGCCCATCTCTGACCCTTGACCTTTTCTCACCTCTCTGTGAAAGCCCTGGCGGGTTCCTTCGCCAAGCACCTTTCCGGGAAGATACCCTGGTTCCCAGATGCTGCACACACTAGACGCACTGCCTGCCTGCCAGTGGCACTTCACGGCCAGCGCTGCCCCGGGCACCCGTGCTCCTCCTCCGTGGGTCTCCCGGGGAGCTGGGATGTGGCGAACTCCATAAGGGGCGCCCCTGGATTCAGAACCGGAGAGTCCCTCCCAGAATCATGCAGTCTGTTCAGTACCACCCCCCAGGGTTAAAGTCCTAGCAACCACGGGAACGGTAACAACCATTTGCGAAGCGTTTTTCCGCGTGCCAAGCACTTAGCATTATTTCCTCCAGTCCTTGCCAAACCACTATACCGTGTTCACCAAGACCCCCATTTTATACATGAAGAAACTGAGTTCAGTGTCTTGTTAAATAAAGGTCACCCCGCCACTAAGTGGCAGAGCCAGGCCTTGGCCCTGACCTGTCGGGCTCCGGAGCCCAAGCTTCCAGTGAGTGCCTGGTCTGGCCTCCGCACACGCACCTTCTCGGTTCCTCCTGGAATTACCGACAGGTGCGGCCGGCCTCTGCTCTAACTAGGTCTGATGGTAGAACCCAGTGACACGTTTGCTCTCTGGGCAGACAGCCACCTCTGCAGAAGCGATGCCAACATTAAACGAGATCGCGTTTGGGGCACGGAACCCGGCCCACCCCAAGGAGCACCAGCGAAATCGGAGCAGAGCCTTCCTCCGCAGAGAACGACAGACGGAGCACCTGTTGCCTTTCCAGATTGAGAGTTTTGGAAACTAGACTTTGCAGGCACCCAGCAGGGAGTTTCTGGTCTGAAGCCCAAGCAGAGGACCATTGATCTTTCTTTCCATGGTGGGCATATCTCATACCACAGGCCGTGTGCCTCCTGCCCCTTCACGCCACTACGAGTATGGCTCTGGGGACATCGCACTCCCCAGAGACCGTGGTGAAGATGGGCTCGAGGTGCTCACGGGTCAGGACAGGCTCTGTCAGGCGGCCCCGCCAGCCCGCATCCAATCATCTGCCCGAAGAAGTGAACATCAGAGGTTTACAGATGCGGTCTTGGGTTCTTCTTGATTAAGATGCCCCCAGGGGGGGTGACAAATTTCAGCAAAAGCTATTCAGTTCTCAGCGAAAAATGTCACATCCGACCAAGTTACACAGCTCCAGTCCTAAAACCTTCTAATTAGGGCCCATCACAGGTCTGCAAAGCCATGCTCCCTGGGAGGCTGGGCCGTGATGACAGCCCCACATCAAAGGCCCTGTGGCGCCTCATCTGCACCAGGACCTTGCCCCGTGCTCTTCTGCTTGGCCCTTTGAGGTCGTTGCTGCCCTTCCCGTATTTCACAGATGAAACACTCATTACCGAGCCCCAAGGTGTCCAGCTCATGAGTGACGGAACTGACTCCAGGTTCCATGCCGCACCGGGTTCGGAAGCGGTCCGTATTTTCCCCTCTCCCTGCCCTCCCTCCTGTCTGTCTCGTGTTCCCTGAACACGACCAAGTTGTGCGTGTGTCCCAAATCCAGCATCCCTGACCTCCGGCCTGGTACCAGATCACCTTTTGTCTGGGAGTGCTCCCTGCACTCGATCGTAGGGGAGTGACATAAGCGCTTCTTCAAGAGACCTGCAGAGACCCTGGTGTGGGAATATGACTGTATGCTACCCCCCCCCGCCTCCCCCCCCCCCGCCTCCCCCCCCCCCCGCCTCCCCCCCCCCCCCCCCCCGCCGTTTGACTGGGACGAGAAACCGTTAGGAAGTTGACAAGGGGTCATAAAAAGGAACTAGGGCAGAGCAGTTTTACACCATGGAAATACACGAGAAACCGCCAGCAAAGACGACAGGAAAAGAGGAGCGAAATGAGTTTAGCTTACAGAACACCCGAATCCTTGAACAGCAGGCAGATTGAGATGCATGTTGAGCATCCAGCCCGATGGGCCGGATGGGCATGTCCTCCCCAAACTCTAGAACATTCTCACCCGGACTTAAACTGTAGCTGCGGTCGTGGCTGGCCACGCAGAACCCTGTGGATGGGAAGGCGCTGTGGATTCCGCCCCCCAGGCCCGGAAACCTGCTAAATTGTCTGCCATCCCCTGCCCCAGCTGGGTCTGTCTCCTTCCCCTTTGTGGGAGGTCACAAGCAAACTAGTCCAAACACCCTCACGGAGGAGCGCGTCCTCTGCCCACCACCCACAGCTAACGGCCTCTCCTGGCAAGAAAGCCCTGCAGAGCTCTGTGCAAACCGATTACATCAATGCCCCGTGAGTTCGCAGACCCTGATGGAGCACGTCAGAGCGTCATCCTATCAGGGGAGCGTGTCACCTCGCCCTCCCTCTGAAGGGCACGCGAGGGCCAGGGAGTCGGCTGCGCCCCGCCTTGGCCCTGCTGGCCAGCTGCCCTCCGAGGGTCCTCCCGTGCCAACGCTCCACGACGAAGGGCTCGAACCCCTTGTCAGCAGGGTCCCCGCCAGAGGTGTTGACATGCGACTGACTGCCTGTGTCAGCTTGCCTAATATATTTCGGGAAAAGCCACGTGCTGATTTTAAAGTGCTGAGAACTTCTCTCCGTCCTGTTTGCCATTTCACGGTATTTCATACAAAATGGCCTTTTCTTGTTCTGTTTTCCATTTACGTAAAGCCTTGTCCCACCTCGGTTAAGTTTTATGCTACGCTGTGTGTGACCACGCCTGCACGCGGGCCCATTCACACCCGACCGTGCCCATTCACGCACACACGCGCGCCGGACCAGAAGCGTGAGGGCCAAAAGGCGACCCCCACGTGTCACCACCATTCACTTCTAGGTGCCGGTGTTCCCTCTCAGGGACGGCTGGATGGCTTAGAGGGAGTGCAGTCGGCGATGGCTGTCCCAGTCCAGACGGGCTGCCATAACACAACATCCGAAACCAGGGGTTTAAGCCACAAACATTTTATTCTCAGAGTTCTGGAGGCTGGGAAGTCCAGCATCAAGGCTCTGGCAAATTCCGCATACGGTGAGGACTTCTCTCCTGGTTCAGGGACTGCCGTCTGTCCGTCCACTGTGTCCTCACATTCCTAGCAGGGCAAGGGAGCTCTGCGGGGTCTCTTTCATGAGGGTGCTGATCTCATCCATGGGGCTCCCACCTCACGCCCCCGTCACCCCCGAAGACCCCGCCTCCTCACACCATCACCTTGGGGGTCGGGATGCGATACACGAATTTGGGGGGGGGGGGGGCACAGACATTTGTTTCGTAGCCAAGTCCACCCACCTGTTTCAGACACAGCCACTAATAAAGTTCCTCTGTTTGCAGCAACTGGAAGAAAAACTCAAAGGACAGGCTGACTATGAGGAAGTGAAGAAAGAACTAAGGTAAGTGTGGAGACGCCTGCTCGGCCACCCGCCAGTCCGGGCTCCTCAGCGACATTTGCTCAGGAGACTCTGCACCAGGAATGGGTGGGGGGACCAGCCACGGGTCCTTGCCCCGGGCCGCCCAGAGCCATGGGCGTTTGCACTCAGGCCTGTGCCTGAATTCTCCGGACTTTCCATAAAACTCTGCGCGTTTAAAGTAGGCCAGCACGCACAGAATCAAAGGAGACGTTGCCTTTCAAGCAATTATAAAACACAGGGCCATGTTGCAGACAGAAGTTCCCTGAACAGGAGCAGAGCAGGGAAATGCTTTCCCGTCGAAAGAGTTCCCGTGGCCTCCCACCCCCTGCCCACCTGCAGGTGCCAGGACTTTCTTCTCCCAATGTCCAGTTTCCCCTCCGAGAGGCAACAGCTAAAAGCCTGTCACCCCTCCAGTGCTAACGTTTACACTCTCAAGGTGAAGTCCCCTCCCCACGCCCGGCCTCCCTGCCTCCCCGCCTCCCCCTGCCTCCCCCTGCCTTCTCAGACTCCCTGCCCCCCCCCCCCAAGGTCGCCCAGCCCTGGAGTTCATGGGCAGCCCCCACAGTGCAAAGGGCCCTCTTCTCCCCCAGTCTGGCCGCAGAGTCTGTCCCTGAGCGTCCCTGCCTCCGTGGCTGGGCCCTCAAACACTGCGAAGACAGCCACCCGGCCCTCCAGGCCTGTGCTCTCCACTGCTGCTGGAATGAGGGTCCTTCTGCTCCCCGCCAACCCCTCCGCAGACCTCCTGGCGTCCCGCAGCCTCCCCTTTGGCCTCCGGATCCCCACTCTGATCCTGGCATCTCCCTCCCGCCTCTCCTGGCTGACCCTCCCCCTGCACCTCGGGCCCCCTCCCCCTCCCCTGCCAACCCACCAGCTCCTCTCTCTTGCTGACATTTTTAACTTCTCCTTTTAAAATAGGCCACACCCCCTCGCCATGCCGTTCTTTGTATTCTTAATGATCCCTCGGGTTTGCCAAAAATGCCCACGGGAAGGCCTCTTCGACCTTCTTGCCACCAGGTCTCCCGTCGCCCTGGCTGGGCCACGAACGCTTCCGGCCTCCCAAGGGAGTTGCCTGCAGGCGGCTCCCCAGCCCCACGCCCAGCACAGCTCTCCCCGCACAGTCTCGCCCCCTCTGGCCACAGGCAGCCTCACAACCCCTCCGTGGCCACCCGTACACCTGCCGACACGCAGATCCAGCCGTGGGGCGTTCGTTACTTACCCGTCCGGCCTTCTAGATCTGCCTCTCCCGTCCCCACGTCCCCTCCTCCCTCTCTTCCTCCCACGCAAAAGGAAACATTGTGTGCCTTCTAGTGTCGAGTCAGAAAACTCTGATGCGAAGGCCTTCGCCCCCAGCCCAGCCGCTGCACTCCGGCCCCCGGCCCCTCCCAGAACCGCACCCGTATTCCTGGAGGCCCTTTCTGTCGCACCTGCGCGCACCAAGGCCCCACCTCAGCCCCACATCTGCATCCGAACGCCCCATTGGGATGGCTTTGCTGCTGAAATGTGTTCAACCCAAGTGCCCTCCCAAACACACGCCTCAGTCCCCATACCCGTCCCCTCCGCGGGCTCCCTGCCCACCTTGGTGGTCTGTAAAATACCCTGCTCCTTCCAGGCCTTTGTGAGACACTGACTCCTCCTGAGACAGACCCCATCTCCAACCCAATGGGATTTCTGCCGCCAGGGGGACCCACCAGGTTTTCACTTTCACACACTCTTTGGATTTTGTCTTCTAAGCACATGGCAGCCGACGGAGTCCACACGGGTGAGGGGCAGAGTGGCTCCGATCCTCCCGAGGGCCAGGCACCTAATAGGTCATCGGTAAAGATTTGCCGAATAAATTGAAAAGATACTGGTGTTTGGGGTCTACGCTCATAGACTCACTCCGGTCTTTTGTTACACGATGTTAAAGATCTCAGACAAGAATATAGTTGCGCACACGAAGGCCATAAAAAAAGACAAGTTCCAGACTGCTCGTCACTTCTCTCCCGGCTGATGCAGTGGGGCCCCGAGTTCTTATTATTTTCAATAGCTCACCATAAAATAAAATTATGAGGTTCCCTCCCCCCTGCTCCACCCCTCCCCGCAGCTGCTCTTCCGTTCCTGTTTTGTTAGTCTACGTGACGAGGGCCACTCTGAAGATATAACCACAGATAAACTAAGCCGTCAGCTCCTTACTGGCTGCCACGGTGGCAATGGCAGAGCGTGGTCTCCTGGGGCCCTGGGCATTTTTACACCATGCTCTCTCTGTGACACTTCCGTGGAGCTTAAAGAGGGCAGGGGCCAGAGTCACAGCCGTAAGAACTCTGGGAGAGCACGGGTGGCCCACTGCCTGGGACTACGGAGGCTCTCACTCACCTTCCCAAGCTCCTGGGGCCACGTGGACTCACAGAAAGGAAAGGGTGTCCCCTTAAATAGTGGTTCTGGGCACCTGCACTCAACTCGGCTGTGGGACTTGTTGAAACAGGCCTGGACGAAGTGATTTCAGTGATAAGGAGGACAAAGGAGAAATAGTCCTGCTCCCCCACACCGCCAGGGGCTACAGAGTAGGTCTGCGACCAGCCTTTGAGCCATCCAACTTGGGACCTTACTCTTTGACCATTTCCCCCGGGGCCCAGGTGCCAGGCACCAAGCGAGCGTCTGGCCCCGGGAGCAGGTAGGAGGGATGAGCTTTCTCTCCCTGGCTTCCTTCTTACAACCTTAACATTCCCTGTACGCTTGACAAATACATTCCACTTGCAACAATGTTATGTCTGTGTTCAACTTTAAAATTATACTCTGAACAGCCCTGGTGTGATTCCATATGGAATGATTTACATGCTGGGCAAGAAACTTTTGCGGGCCAACTGCTAGTTGAATAGCTATTCTAGAGACACTATCAGATGATAATGCTGCCAGGGAGGTGGTTAGAGCTCTCGGTTCCTCGGTTCCTGGAGTGCAGGAAACTGATGTCAGTGCTCGTGAGTGTGGCGGTCGTCAAAGGTACGCGGGGGAAATGACTGGTCTGTCTTGCTCTTCACAGCATTCTGAAATCCATGGAGTTTGCACCGTCCGAGGGAGCTGGGACACAGGTACACGGTCTCATTTGCTTTCAGTGTGTGCGAGGTCAGCTCGCCGTGCTCACTCGTCCGTCCCCGGGCGGGCATCACGAGCTCAAAATGTCTATGAAACCTCCCACCTGCAGCTGACGAGCAATTTCTCAGGAACCTTAAGCAAGTTCAGGCACGTTATCTTTAATGTAAAAAGAGGCAAGAAGAGAAGAGTCAGTGTTTTCCAAACTGGTAACTCAGTTCACGTGACACTGTGATTTAACTCGGGCGGGCACTAAGAACATGGCTAAAAACAGTCTGAGATTATGTCAGAGACCCGCCCAAAATGGACTGGCTTTTAT
The DNA here is from genome assembly GCF_028018385.1 of Neofelis nebulosa. Lineage (NCBI taxonomy): Eukaryota > Metazoa > Chordata > Mammalia > Carnivora > Felidae > Neofelis > Neofelis nebulosa. The sequence continues at coordinate 8,769,276 of NC_080799.1, forward strand.
TATCTGCTGCCTCACGTGGAAAAGGGACGGGGCAAGATGACAGCGGCACATTGTCTACCTGGTGGCCGCGTAGACTTTGAGGCACCAAACAGAAGCCCACTCCTGATGCCCAGACGGCAGCTGACCCTTTGGGGCGGGCAACCTCTGCAGTGACCTTCGGACAGCCAGTTCTAATGCCCGATGAGGCACAGGTCTAGACCCCCTGGACGTGGGGACGGAATAGAGCATGATTAGTTGTCTAGAAGCCACGTGGACGTAAAAGAAGATGTAAAAGCTCCAGGTGGAACGCATTCCTTTGGAAAGGGACTCGAGCGTTTCCCACGTGCACGTGACCATCTTCAGGGGAAGGCAGACCTCTGTAACGTATCGGAGTCAGCCGAGTCGGGCGCACGAGCCATCAGAGCAGGGGGTGTGGGGTTCTGGTGGCCCCGGGGAGCGGGAGGGTGGCCGGCCCCGCGGTGAGCCCTGCTCTGCCCCATCTAGGACGCATCCAAGCCCCTGGAGGTGCTGCTGCTGGAGAAGAACCGCTCGCTGCAGTCCGAGAATGCCGCGCTGCGCATCTCCAACAGCGACCTGAGCGGTAGGTGGACGGCATCGCGTGCCGTGCTCGGTCCCTTCCGGGGGTCGAGGAAGAGGAAGGTGAACCGTGAGTCTGGGCCGATGCATGACGGGAACATCACCGGTTGATGACAGCCTTGACTAATGAGTGCTTGGTCTCCTCCTGGTCCTCCTCACTGCTCCTCCCCTCCCCTCCCCGCCCCGCTTAAAGATGGTCAAGGCCGGATGTGTGGCCGCAGAGCGCCTGCGGAGGTCAGTTAGAGCCAGTGTTGCAGGACATCCAGGAGGGACACTCGGAGGATGTTGGCTTTTCTGGTCTTTTCCCAGTTGTGCGGCCTCTCTCTTGTGGTGTTTTCCGGGGCTGCTTGTGGAGGCCCGGCCCTTCCAGCCTCAGTGGAGCTTTTCTTCCTTCGTCAGGTTTTCCTTGGGAGCGCATCCCCCATCCTTAGCCTTTCTTTGCTCGTCCCAAAATGGTGGCGTCACTGACTGCTTCTGGGTTTGGCAGCTGGTAAACCGTTTAACAGTGTCTCGGGCTCCGATGATATTTCGTTCTTAAAATGTGCGTGCCTTCGATCGAGTGGACTCGGTACAGTGCATTCGCCTCAGAGCAAGTGGTGTGAGAGAACCCGTTGGTCCCAAAATGTCAGTGTTTGCTGCTCCTCAGGTGGGGCCCTTCTGGTAATAGCTCGAATGCTAGCGGCCCGATCAGAGGCCCCGCGACCTGTCGACTCTTTACTGTGTGTGGTACCGGCTCCTTGTCACTTTAGGACTTTAAATCTATGTCGAGGGGACTCTCCAGGCTGCAACGTACAAGAAAGGTGCAAACATGAAATGCATGTTGCTTGTTTCGGGGGGCCTCGTTTGGCTAATTTAAAAATTCAATTGAAAAACAGACCAACACACCTCATTGGCCCTTGTAAAATCTGCACTTTTTGGTTTTTTTTTTCCCTTTTGTGGGGCAAACTCTGCATTTTGGTCTTGGTTTTTTTTCCCTTTTGAATCCCCCATAATGCATTATGTTTGCCCTTCCTTGTAGGGTCAGCCAGGAGAAAAGGGAAAGACCAGCCTGAGAGTCAGCGTCCTGGACCTTTGCCGGCCTCCCCTCCTCCTCAGTTGCCCCGCAACACGGGGGAGCAGGCTTCAAATACTAATGGTACACACCAGTTCTCACCAACGGGGTTAACGCAAGACTTTTTCAGCTCATCCCTGGCAAGCCCCAGCCTGCCCCTGGCTTCTACGGGAAAATTTGCACTAAACTCTCTCCTCCAGCGACAGCTAATGCAGTCCTTCTACTCCAAGGCCATGCAGGAAGCAGGAAGCACAAGCGTGATTTTTTCAACAGGTCCATACAGCACAAACTCCATATCTTCCCAAAGTCCATTACAACAAAGCCCAGATGTAAATGGCATGGCCCCGTCTCCCAGCCAGTCAGAAAGTGCTGGGAGCGTCTCCGAGGGCGAGGAGATAGACACTGCGGAAATCGCCCGGCAGGTGAAGGAACAGTTGATCAAGCACAATATCGGACAGCGCATTTTCGGACATTATGTCTTGGGACTGTCTCAGGGGTCCGTGAGCGAGATTCTGGCCCGGCCCAAGCCATGGAATAAACTGACCGTTCGCGGCAAGGAGCCCTTTCACAAGATGAAGCAGTTCCTCTCGGATGAGCAGAACATCCTGGCTCTTCGCAGCATCCAAGGCAGACAAAGAGGTGAGAGGCTCTCGCGGGGTGGTGCCAGCGTGCGAGCCCGGCACGGAGTTGTGTGTGAGTGCGCGTGCGCGTGTGTGTGAGCTGAAACGTCCGTGCGTCACAGCAGGTAAAATTCCGTTCGCCGCTACCATCTCTGGGGTCCGAAGGTCGGCGGCATGAGCCGGAGCCGACAGATACGGGGGGCCTGGCCTCTGACACTCGCTCAGCCCCCCGCATGTAGTAAACTCAGAACTAAAGTGCCGCCCGTCAAATCGGACGGAATCGCATCCTGTACGGCGTCCCGACGCGTGTCGCGTCCAGCGGTCCGATTGGCAGTGGGCGCTGGCCTCACGTGGGAGGAGCCCTCGGGTAGCGCCCGGCCCCAGCACAGCAGCGGCAGCCGGCGGGGAGAGCGTAGCAGCCACGTGCCCCTCCTCTTCCCACGCACACGGGGGGTGTGTCCCGTGGCCAGCTCTCTCCCGGTGTGACCTTCCATTAGTGGTTCCTTTAGCCGAAACCAGCCAGACACCAGCCTGCCTTGAGTAAGATCCGTGAAAGCTCTATGAAAACCGCCTTCCTCCCCCACCCTCCACAAATATGACAGCCACTCCTATCCCTGATGGAAAGAATCCCCTTCCCTCCCGAACGACGGGATCATTCCGCTCGACCAGCAGTGGTAGAGAAGGGTAGTCTTACCAGACACACTGGAGACGCAGCAAACAGGGAAGGGAGACGCTTTCAGGAGCGTCGATTTGCACAGGGCACGTTGAGCTTTCTGTGGCGATGTTAACTGAAATTGACTGTCTTTGGATGATTAATGTGAGCTTTGTGCCGGGGGCTGGTGGGCGACGCGCTCGGCGGCAGGCGGTGCCCCCTCCCTTTGACCCTCACGGCTTCGGTGCCGTGGGCCACTCCTTAGGTCTGTCTGATCTTCCACAGCAGGGCCTTGGCCTCTGCGGGCCGGCCGGCCGGCCAGGGAAGGGCCTCTCGAAGTTTCTAGTACCTCCCGAGGTGTACAGGAAGCCCTGAGCCCTTTCTGTAGTGACAGGAGGCTCAGACGTCATGTCACACAGCCCATATCGTCAACGCCACCGTCCCCCTGATTGTTTTGTTCTTACCACACTTGTTTTTCAACAGAGAATCCAGGCCAGAGCCTGAACAGACTATTTCAGGAAGTACCGAAACGAAGAAATGGGTCTGAAGGTATGTCGCAGGCAGGTGTTTTTCTTTGCAGTTAGTAAAAACCTAGGAAGCAGCATGTCCTTAGCTGTGCATTTGGGTTAAAACTGTGCAGTGTGATTCTGGCCTGGAACCTGATGGAAAAACAGCTAGTAAGTATAAAACAAAGCACGGGTTCAAGTACGCACGGTCCCTTCCTCCCCAGCTGCCCGCACCCTACTGGGTGCGCAAGAGGTGAGGCGGGGAAGCACCGCTAAGAACCAGCCCCCACCCCCACCCCCACCCCCACCCCCACCCCGGACCAGCCCAGCCCCCCGCTCAGGTGCAAATTACACCTTTCCCCGTTTTCTCAGAAGCAGCCAAGAGCTAACGACTTTCGCTCTGAGAAAAATCAGGTGACCGAGACAATGAGATACTGCTGCTTCCTCGTACTTCCTTTTAACTCTGAAATGCGTTCAAGGTGCTACGGAGTGGACAGATCCCCAGTGTCATTATCGGTTCTCCTCTGGGCCCTGGCGAGCCAACCCGCACTGTGCTCCGGGGCGCTGCATCTTCACAGGGGCCGCGCCCCAGCGGTGTGCTTGTCTGGCAGTGGTTTGGTGCGGCGGTGGCCTTACTTAGCAGGGAAGTGGAGGATGAAAATACGCGGAAGGCTTCCAGAAAGAACTGGGGCCAGCTCCCCCCAGCCCCCGCCCCCGCCCCCACCCCCCGGGCCGCAGTAGCCTCGGTGCCTCTGTGCACGTGGCTACTCTGCAGAGCGTCCCCCCGTGACCCAGAGACGGAATTCTTGCCCTGGAGGGAACCTCTGCAGGCTTCTGTCCTCGTTCACGAATTTTTAAGACCCGGCATGGGATGATAGAGCCAAAATGTTAAATCTTCACCCTCTTCACCTTGTGCGTGCAAATGACCGATAGGCGATCAGCCTCAGCCCTGCCCCCTCCTCTCCCATCTCTGCTCTTTGCGATCCCGGTGTCCCACAGACGCACAGAACCTCGAGCGTAGTCCCAGGCCAAGACAGCCGTTGAGGCTGCGTTTAAAGGGCTCGCGGGCACCACTGCCTTCTAATCCTTCGTCTGTTTTTGTGCCGGATTAAGTGATGTGCTCTCCCTGGCCCCAGCCCACGGGTGCCGTTCAGTTTGGGTAAACGTGAGAGCTTGTACCGCTGGCCAGATAACACCAGGGAGATTCAGCAGGAGCCCTTCCTGCGCGGGGCCGCAGTACCTGCTGTGAAGTTGCACGCACAGCAGATACGGGTAAAGGGGAGGCCACGCCTGCCTCCGTAACCGTCACCGGCCTCAACTCGGGAGCTATTGATCAGAATGACATCTTCGTGCAGCACTGATTTTTTGGTTGTTGTTCCACGGGTGGGCTTGATGTCATTGGTATGGCTTCTCCCTGCAGGTAACATCACGACCCGGATCCGAGCCTCCGAGACCGGGTCCGATGAAGCAATCAAGTCCATCCTGGAACAAGCCAAAAGAGAGCTGCAGGTGCAGAAAACCGGTACGGATTCCACTTTTTTGACCACTGCCTTCCAAACTCAGAAGAATTGTCCTAAGGGTTCTGGTTAGCAGTAATTAATCTTAAAAAAAAAAAAAAAAAAACGAAAACAAAAACAACAGTGTATGTTTTCAGGCATTTGGGCAAGCACGGAGGGAAACCGGTCCGTGTGATCTGAATGTTGCCACTAGTGACCGCTCTTTTTATAATGTCATTTCCTAGCACTTGAGAAGGTACTCAAGAACGTACCTTCGGCCTAGACTCTCCTTGACTTAAACAAGTGAACAAGTAGTTGGTATCAGATTTCCTTCTTTAAATGCCATCCAGGCTTCGTTATTTGGATATATACTTGACTAAGCACTGAAAAAGAGCGGCCAGAAAATAAATCCTAAGCTCCTTCATGGGATGAACGCGGCTGGGGAGGGGTGTCTGAGTGCAGGAGGTCGGCCTCAGGAACCGGCCCTCGGAGCTCCCGCGCCCCCGCTGAGTTGGAATTGAGAGGCATGCGGTGCTGTAGATTCAGCTCAGACCCTCTGCCGGAGAGGAGACTGAGTGCCTGACTTCTCTCGCTCTGGGGTTCAACGTATGGACACACACCCGCCCCGCCCCCACGAAACCCCTGCTCTGCAGAGCCCTTCCACCGCAGACCTGGCCACGGGCAGCCGTGGCAGCTGAGGACGGGCCACCCGGTCACTCCCCTGATCACTGGGCCTTCTCCCCAGGCCACCCCATTCCCACATGACGTATTCAGAGGTGAGCTCGGGGCTCCCTTCTGGGAACCAGGCCTGGGCTTGGGTCTTTACCCGCCCCCCATCCTACTCAAACCGAGTCCTCACCACCGCCCCGGAAGATGGATTTTGTTATCCTGTTATGCTTGATTAGCAAACTTGGGCTCCAAGGGAGAACGGTATGGCCAGGTACATTAAATGGCAGGTCCTAGATGCAAATCCTCGTCCCTCAGCTCTGTCCCGGCACATTCCCCTCTGCCTCCTTGCAGGGACCCCAGAGTGGTGGGTGGGGGACTGGCCTGTGAGGCCTCAAGCCTGACCGTAGGTGGACCTTCCCTCTGGTGCGGTTCCTACCCTCAAGACCAGAGTGGACGTTTAAGCCGGCCCCTCGTCGGGTGGCTGAACAGCCGAGAAGCTTGGCCGGGCCCCCCTGCAGGGGGAGATAGCCCCAAATTGAGAGCGGAAAGGCCCACTTTGAGGGGTGGCTCGAGCCATGCCCTGCCCCCTTCCGCGAGCCGCAGTTGTGCCTGCCTGCCCCCGGTCGTGTGCGCTAGAGGAGGAGGGCCTTCTGTCACCCAGTGAAACCAAGTCCCCGAGAGGCCTAAAAGGTTGTCTCTGGTATCTGAAGCATTTTTCGGCCCCATTAACGTGGGTAAGGAGCCGGCTTAATGTGATTCCTTCCCCCAGACGTGAAGGTGTCTTAGAGTTGGAGCAGGTGTGGGGGCGGGGTTCAGTTCCGTGCTTCTCAGCCAGGGCCTTGCTCCACAGTCATCTGGGAGCGCTGGGTGCTGGGGCTCCTGGGTGGCTCAGTTGGTCGAGTGTCTAACTCTTGGTTTCAGCTCAGGTCATGATCTCACAGTTCATGAGTTCGAGCCCCACATTGGGCTCTGTGCTGACAGTGAGGAGCCTGCTTGGGATTTTCTCTCTGTGTCCCTTCCCACTCGCTCTCTCTGTCTCTCTCGAAATACACAAACTTTAAAAAATTTTTTTTTTTAAATGCGGTGCTGGTCCAGGCCCCCACCTGCCTACTCAGTCAGACACTTCAGGGCTGGGGCCTGGGCATGTGCGTTTTAACAAGCCCAATGGGCGGTTCTGGGGCACAGCCCTAGTCGGGAGCCCTTGATCTAGACCAGTACCCATCCCAAGCTTGCAGACGGAAATCCTGAGGTCTAGCAGTGCCCCGCGATCCCCCCAAGGTCGCAGCCCCCGGTTCTGGACCAGGGCCTACCCGCTGGCCCCCGCCACCATCCTGGGGCTCTCTGTTGCTGGCCACACCACCGTCCCCTGCCCAGAGGAAAATAAATGTGAGCCAACCCAGACGCGGCCATCTATCACTGGAGACTCTCTGGTCTCACACCACAACCGTTAACAGAAATCAGGTTTCTGAAGTTTGACGAAACCACTACAATTTTGGAATTTAGCGCACAAAAATACTGCTTACAAATCGTCAAGGATTAAAAAAAAAAAAAATCACCAGGGATGACGGCACATCCCCGGGTGTTGGCCCGCTTCCCCCCCGCCCCCGTGACACCCCAGGATAATGAACCCTCTCAGATGGTGCGGAATAGAGGCCAGCGGTCTCGGAGCCGTGATGTTAGTCTGTCCGTCCCTGCCCGGACAGACGCACGCGTGGTTCGCTGACATAGGAAACGATGGCAGGGCAGGGCAGCTCGGGTCTCCCGGCTAATCCGCGTGTTGTGGGCGGGGCAGGTTAGACCGGAGCGGAGGGAAAGCAGCACGTTCCCACCCGCTGGGGACGGTCCCGCCGCCATCTCACCTCCGTGTTTGCTCCGTGCAGCAGAGCCGGCCCAGCCTTCTTCCGCATCCAGCAGCGGGAGCTCGGACGACGCTATCCGCTCCATCCTGCAGCAGGCCCGCCGCGAAATGGAGGCCCAGCAGGCCGCCCTCGACCCCGCCTTAAAGCCAGCGCCACTGTCCCAGGCCGACATTGCCATCCTGACCCCCAAGTTGATACCCTCCTCGCCCATGTCGTCCGTGTCCAGCTACCCTCCGCTCGCCCTCTCCCTGAAGAAGCCCCCGTCCGCCCCCGACGCCAGCGCCTCCGCTCTGCCCAACCCCCCGGCCCTCAAAAAGGAGTCCCAGGACGCGCCCGGGCTGGACCTCCAGGGAGCGGCCGAGTCTGCACAGGGCGTCCTGAGACACGTGAAGAACGAGCTGGGCCGCAGCGGCGTGTGGAAGGACCACTGGTGGAGCACCGTCCAGCCGGAGAGGAAGAGCGCCGTTCCTCCCGAGGACACCAAGCTGGAAGAAGCCAGCAGCGCGAAGGAGAAGGGCGGTGGCGGCCAGCCGCGGGCCGAGCGCGGCCAGCTCCAGGGACCCTCGTCGTCAGAGTACTGGAGGGAGTGGCCCAGTGCCGAGTCGCCGTACTCCCAGAGCTCGGAGCTGAGCCTGACCGGAGCCAGCCGCAGCGAGACGCCCCAGAACAGCCCCCTGCCCTCCTCCCCGGTCGTGCCCACGTCCAAGCCCGCCAAGCCCTCGGTCCCTCCGCTGACCCCGGAGCAGTACGAGACCTACATGTACCAGGAGGTGGACACCATCGAGCTCACCCGGCAGGTGAAAGAGAAGCTGGCCAAGAACGGCATCTGCCAAAGGATCTTCGGGGAGAAGGTAAGGGGGTGGACTCGGGGACCTGGGTGTTCTCATCTCTTTTCGCTGCTATCTGGCAGCATCCGTCCGGAGGACGTGGCCGTCACCCCATTCAGTGAGCCACGGGGCAGAAAGATTTACCCACTCCCAGACTTCGGAGAGGCCGGCCGACGAACGTTCCACTGTTCGCCCCACCTGGGGCGAGACTCCGGGCGAGACCTGGGGCGAGACTCCGTGTCGCCCACCATGCTCCTTTAGGCTCCCAGTGACACGTGAGGGTGCGGACAGTCGCCATTTGACAGATAAGGAAAGTGCAGCTCAGGAAAGTTGAAACTACATGCCCCCAGCCGGCCGGTGCCGGAGTTCAAGTCCCGTCTCTCTGCCCAGGGTGGCCCAGACACAACTCTGCAGGCTTTTTTGGCCAAAAAAGCTCTGATCCCATAGAGAGACCTAGAGAAGGAAGATGCATGTGACAGGAGAAGCTTCTGTCATGTGATAGGCATAATCGTACCTGTCTCCCAATTCAGCACTTTCCTGGGTCCTGTCGGCCAGATCGGTGAAGTGACCTGCCCAGAATACACAGCTAGAGGTGGCCCCGGGCACAACTGCCATGCCCGCAACTGGCCCGCAAAGCCCCTGCTTCCACCCCTTCCCTCCCTGGCTCACGAAAGTCAGTGATTTCTGAATGAGCCCCCAGACCTTTTCTGTGCCAGGCACTTCCCGGTAACAGTTTCTCGATAATGGGGATTTACCAGGCCTGTAAAAAAGAAGGTAAACATAATAGCCCAGCGTTGTTTCAGATTAAGTCATTAGTGAGCATAAGGAGAAGCGCTCCACTCCCCTGAAAGGCAGCCTCCCCGAGGGGTATGTGGTGGGGTCGACAGTGGCCTCTGAGGAACCCCCACGCGGGGGTCTCCCCTCCCGCCTCCCGGCCCTCCCTGCCCTGCATTGTCCTGCCTTCCGCTCAGCGTTTGCGCCGAACCGTGCGGTGGATCCTTACAATATCTGATTGTGATTTCTTTGTCCTGATTTTACAAAAGGTGATGGGGCGGATAGAAGTGAGGATGAGAATTTCAAGTCCCTTGAAATTTCTAGTTCAGTGTTGTAAAAATATCATTTGAGAACATTTAAATAGACATTTGTGCTCATGCCTTAAATTTAGCAGAGACTTAATAGCGTTGAACTTGTTTGGCCCGTGAGTGCAGTTTATTCTGGAACTTGAGAACTTTTCAAAAGAGTGATCGAACGCAGCCCCTAAATATCTCTGGGCTGCATCTGTGTCCTGTGGGGGGTGTTTGTGCCCATACATATGTATGGCCATATGTGAGCGTTAAGAAAACTCGGGCACGTACGTGCAATTTGTCGGTTGTCTGCAGTGAGTTTCACTCCCAGGCTGGCGCCCCCCATCGCCGCCGGCTCACCTCTGGGCCCCCACTGTCAAGCAGGATGCGGTCCGAGAGAGCAAACCTTTCTCGGTGCCAGCCCGGCCCAGCGCCACAAAGAAGACCGGCCTCCCGCACCCCGCCGGCCCCCGCCGCTCTGGCCACTAAAGGGGTCCTTGGCCCCGGCACCTCAGCCTTTCCTGGCACCTCCGGGCGAAGAGCAAGCTTTCAGCGCTTCCTCCTCGGGCTGTCGGGACGCCACCCCTGAGGCCTGGGCAGGATAGAGGCCCTGGGCGAGATCCCCTCCCCTCCTCCTCCCACCGCTCCTCTCCCTGGGAGTAGAAAGCTGTGACTGTAACTAGGGCTCCCCAAGCCAGGGCCTCCGCCCGCCGGGGCCTGTGACAGGCTGATTCCCCAACCCCAGGCTGGCGCCATCCACCGGGCGGGGGTTCCGCGCTCAGCCCCTGAAGCCCTCGCTTGGGTGTCGTCCGTCCCCACCTCTCCGTGGCCATGTGTGCATCACTAAAGCATTTGGTGGTCTCACACTAAATCCTGGGCACCGATGCATGTCTTTGGTTGCCCCACCAGGTACTGGGCCTGTCCCAGGGCAGTGTCAGTGACATGCTGTCCCGGCCGAAGCCTTGGAGCAAGCTGACCCAGAAAGGCCGAGAACCCTTCATCCGGATGCAGCTCTGGCTGAACGGCGAGCTGGGCCAGGGTGTCCTACCTGTCCAAGGGCAACAGCAAGGGCCAGGTAAGGGCAGCCCCTCCCTGGGCTCCTGCAGATGGGGGGAAGGGAAATGTATGCAGGGGGTGGTGAGGCCACCAGCCGCGCCCTGGACTGTTGGCCGGCGCCTGGGGGTGGAGAACTGCCCCCTTCCTCCACAACCTGTTGCCATGGGACTGACTTTAGTTTTTCGGAGACAGAAAGCTGTGCCTAGCTAATTTTATGAGTAGCAGAAAATGAGTTACTAATTAGGAAAATGCTGTTTGTACATAAATACAGGTAAAAGTCAAGTAGCTAAATCAGGGAATCAAGAAAGGAAATCAGCCAGAGACACAGAGGTGAAAGATCCAACGGGCTCCAGCTTCTGCCTGCGTGGACCCCGAGTTCTGGCCCCCCCTATAAGGAGCGGGACCTTTGGGAACTTTATGCCGTCTACGCTCTGCTATGCTCGGTGCGTTAGGAAGTTTTAAACCCCTGGGGTTTGTTTCCTCATTTAATTGTAACCCTTTGTCTTATTCAGTCCTCCATTCTGTGACGTCACTACAGGACCCCCAGCAGCAGGGCTGCGTGAGCTCAGGTAACTAGCGATTTCTGTTGTTTTGTGTGAAATACTTCCCTCCCTCTACATTTCCCTGTCCTCTGGTCTGTAGCGGGGGGTCTCCGAGGATCCCTGGTTCTGGATCCGGTGAGCCGAAAACACCATATGCGGCTGGCACACTGGATTCCTCGTGGTCCTGGTTTCTAATGGACACAGGGAGAGTTAGCAGCTGCGTGAGGGTCTCCTCCAGCATTTTCCTGCTCGCCACCAAGTTCTTTCATCGGCCTGTGGCTTCTGGGTGCTCAGCACCGGGGGCTGGGGTCCAAGTCAGAGATAGGTTCTGCACTCGCGGGCGCTTCCATTCTAACAGGAGGGGACTGGACCTCTCCCAGCAGGGTCATGGGCAGGCAAGAAGGATGGGGACGAAGGAAGCCAGTAAGGGCTGAGGGTGGGAATCCAACCTAGAGGTGGGTGGTGGAAGGCCTGCCGTGCCGGCAGGCCAAGACACCTGGCGCCTTCCGGTTGGCATGTGGAGCCCCGGGGCCTTTGAGCCGGTGTTTCTGCTCTGCGGACCCCTTGCGGCGGCACCGTGCTCCTGGCCGTCATCACACGTCCACCCTGCGCTTCCGTGAGCTCGGAGCCTCGCTTGCCCGGCTTCCGGGAACAGCCAGCGTCTTGAGCTGCTCCTCTGTTCGCTTTTATTTTTCTAAACACGCGGATTAGCCTCCATATCCCATCGATTCATTGAAAACTCAGAGCTCAGGGAAGGGCACGAAGCCCGCCAGCCTGCTGCAAGTTTTATGAGGGAAAACGTGCGTAGCACACGGAACAGCTGGGCAGCGGCCCGAGAGACACCGAACTGCACACAGATGCGCCCCGAGCGGGGCGTCAGCCGCAAAGGGCCTGGTTGAGTTTGCATTTTGGGTGCTTCCCTTTGATTTTGACCAAAACGGGGGGGTGGAAGTCGGTGTCTTACCCAAATCGTTGGTCTTCTTGGCCGGACCTCTGAATGGAGTGGTTTGTCCACCTGAAGAGGGACCACGTGTACTTCCTTCCCCCCCCTCATGTCTGGGTAGGTCAACTGAAGTAGCGAGTCCCAGAGAACGTAACAGAGCGCCGGCTCGCGTCCCAGATACATCAGGGCAAATAATGCACAGTCTTGTTTGTGCCAGAGCTTCACAGACGTTTGCATGGAAAATTCGCCTCGCCTCTTGCCCCAGCGGAAAGTTGGCCTCCCCTTAAACTCTCCAAGAGTATTTGCTGCCCAACAGAGTTAGGACTACACTTGGCAGATCGTGACGAACGTATTTTAGATCAAAATCACTTGTTCCTGGGGCTCCTGGGTGGCTTAGTCGGTTAAGCCTCTGCCTTCGGCTCAGGTCGTGATCTCAGGGTTCATGAGTTCGAGCCCCGTGTCTGGCTCTGTGCTGACAGCTCAGAGCCTGGAGCCTGCTTCAGATTCTGTGTCTCCCTCTCTCTGTTCTTCCCGTGTTCATACTCTCTCTCTCTCTCTCTCTCTCTCAAAAACATTTAAAAAAATTTTTCTTTTAAATCACTTGTTCCTAAAGAAAACAGGAGCTCTCCCGCAGCTCCTAGTCAGTCATGATTGATGCCAAAATCTTCTCCATGTGCAAACACATCCTTGAAGAATGGCCTCTCACTCTTTATCGTGTGGCAGGTATTTGCTGTTGTGCTGGAAGGTCTGTTGTCACATCTCCGACATAGGGAAACCACGCTGGGCCCCTCAGAGGGACGTAAGTGGTATTTGTAATAAGATGTCGAATTACTTTATAAAATAAAGCGATGTGTAAGACTCTTGGAGAGTCTGCAGATTGGCGGAGGCAGGGAGCCTCTGGATCAAAATGAGCACCAAAGAACTTTCCAGCAGTTTCTGTGAAGAGGTGGCAGGCGGGCCTCTCCCTGTGTCATCCCGGCAAAACGGGAGACGACGGATTATAGACCGCTTGCCCATCGCACCCACGGACAGTCAGCAATAGGGAAGTCGTCAGTAGAAACACTCATTGTGGGGATTGTGGGGGAAAAGATGGAAAAATATTTCCTACATTGTAGGAAAGTACGAATTTTTTGATATGACAGTCGCTAAGCAAAAACGTTTCTCTGGATCGCAAAGACGAGAAAAAGCGCTCGTCGATGTTAAAAGAAAGACGATCACTGCAGCAGGATTGTGGGTGGTAGTTTTTCTCGCGTGAAACTTCTTTACTACCAGTGGTCTCTTTTCAGGAGTATTTCTAAAAGTCAAAGTAGCAGAGCTTTTCACTTTGTGGGATTTAGATTTGAAAAAGAGAATTATTTTGTAATGATGAGTATCGCTGTATCATTGGGATGGATGCCCAGAGGGGACGCCAGAATCTTCCTCGACAGAGTAGAAAATGAGTGTCTGTGAGGAAGCCTCCAGTGAAGCCGTGCTGCCCCAGAGGCACGTTAGCAAAGCCTCCGGTTCCAGGATTTCCCCAGGATTCGAGTTCTCTGTTCTCACCGCGGCTACCATGGAATCCTTCCCCAAGGCCCCCAGGCCCAGAAAGGTGCTGTCCTTGGCAGTGACTCCATGAGGCCCGTGCCAGAGGTGGCTCAGCGTGGTAGAAACAGATGGCTGTGGGAAGGTAATTCCAAGCCTAGGTTGGTTGGTTCCTGGATGCTGGGGAGAAACACTCTGCGTCTGAGCAGCCCGGGCCCTGGGCCGGCCTAGTGGCCAGAGTAGGCTCCCGGGTGTGGAAGGGCTTTGGAAGCCCGGCCTTCTGTCCACGGCCCAGCAGTGAGAGACTACAGTTGCCCGGCAGAGAATGCGTGGGCCCAGCGCAGGACTCTGTGCTCAGTTGCCATGGCGATAAGATGCCCGGGAGTGGAGTGGCCTCTCTCATCTGAACAGCAAGCTGCTGACACAGGAGTCTGCTTGCCTCACTAAAGGCTCCCTGCCTGCCTCTCTGTGCCAGGCGCTGCTGCCCCTCGGGGTCTCCGTTTTCCTTAATGATCTGCACGTCAAGCTTGCTGATAAGCTTTACGAGGAGAGAGAGAGAGAGAGAGAGACCGAACTTTTAATTACATCACCGCTTCCTCTTCTTGAACGGAACCATTCCTGAATGTTCCTTTGATGATCTGAGCATTGGGGTGATGGCCTCGGGCAGTCAGGAGGGTGAATGCCATTTTCTGCTGGCGGCCTGTGCTTTTTCTTGGAAGCTGTTGGGGCCTTGACGAAGAGTTAGGAGAGCAGAGGGTCCCGTGTTGATCACATGAGTTAACTTTTAATAGATAGATAGGTAGATAGATAGATAGGTTTTTAAAGGCCAGAACTTCCGATCAGGTACTCGTTGAGGTTTCCAGGCAGTCTAGTTCCCTACAAACATTTTTGAGTTGGCTTCTTTCAGAGTTCCCAGTGCCTTGGGGGAGGTGAGCCGGTGGTTCTGCACGGGGTCATGTTTGACCTCATACGGCAAACTTATTGGGAGATAGTCCTTTGGGGATTGGTTCTTTGCTTCTTCCTGTTGTCGGTCTTCCATCCCAGGTACCAGGCATCAGCTGACCTCGCTGCTTAGCTATCGCCATGCTCTGGGGAAGCAAAAGAAAGCACTTACGGATGAAGGGAGGGGCCCTGTAAGGGCTGTTTCCCCTGAGTGTGGCCTCCAGTCCTTGCTGATCAGGTAGCAGGCTTTCTTTTAAAGGGAAGAAAACCTCAAGATGCACGGAAGGTGGTTGTGTGAGGGCACGTGTGTAGGTAGGTAGGTAGGTAGGTACATAGATCGGTAGGCAGATACGATCTGGTAAACCGCTGGGGTTTTTTGTGTGTGTGTGTGTTTTTTTTTTTTTTTCCATTTTCGTTCCCTACAGCTCATTCTATATTCACAGTTCCTTGGTGTGATTAATCTCTTTGCCCCAAGGGAAGGAAGGAGACAAGAGACAATCTAAAAGGGGGAGGGAAAAAAAAGGGAAAGGAACAGATTTTCCTGGATGCGATGTTAGTCATTACATTACAGAGCGTAACTTTTGAACACGAAAGCATTTTGTTACTGCAGTTAATAAGCTTCCACACCACCCTTCAGATGGATTATTGCAAACCGCATAAGCCAAAGCATGCCCCAGTCTCCTTGGATTAATTCTGCAACATCCAGTTTTTTTCCCAGCATGTGAGTCAGGAGCGGTGGGTTCCGGGTCCTCTGCACCCGTGGAGAATCCCATGGCTGACTGTTGTCAGTCAGCAGAGCGGCAGCTGCCTCCCGAGGAGACAGCTGCCACAGTGTCTTGAACGTGGGTGGCCTCACACACCCAGGAGAGACCCGTGGCCACAGCCCCCGGTTAGGGACGGGCCAACATTCCTGTGTAATACGCAGAATGACTCTTGCTTGGTGCCCGTGAGATGACCAGGAAAATCTGTCCGGGTTTTTAGTGCTTTGAACTCAGCAGTGGGATTCTCAGGCAGGCATTTGGATAGCTTGTTAATAGGCACCGCCAGAAAATTCCATGGCAGTATCTAAAACTTGTCAGTTTTAGTGCCTCAGTTTAGTGCCTTAGACTAGATTTGATTTGATTTTTTTTTTCTTTCTCTTCCATCGAAATAAATCAGTGATCGTAACTGTCGGTTCTCTCTAAGAAGAATTTTTCTAACCCCTGAAAAGATTTGTATATAACTGATTTATACCTGGCCACAGAGAACAGATCGAAAACAAAAGAGGATTCTGGAAAGCCACCTGTGAACTAGAGAGTGCCCTTCCCTGAGCAGAGGGTGGGCCGCTGCTGATCATTTGGCTCGGGGCTCGGCCTTGTGCGCCCACTCATCGACGCAGTGTGGCCGGGAGAACTCAGCGTGCCGTGCGTGCCTTTCTTTCTTGGTTGCAACCTGCGTTCGGATGCTTTGTTATATCAAGAACGCCATGATAAAGGAATAACTGTTCTAAGGTCAGAAAAGACGGGTTTCTGGATTCAGACACAGCCTGCCTTCCTATTGTCGGTATGTGTGGGTGCAGGCCCCGCGACGCTGAGGGAGCCCCACGGAGGGACTGGGCCGTAAAGGGCTAAGGGGTCAGGGAGGAGAACATTGCAGGTACAAAGTTCATAGACAGGGAAGCACATGGCATGTGCAGAACCTTTGAAAAAGGTGAGAAGCCCCTGACGCAGAGGGCTTTTTTTTGGTTTGTTTTCCTTTTAAAACGACAGTAGGAAAGTAGATCCTGGGAGCATTTGGTCTTTCCTGTGTGTAGTCTACCGTTGGCTGTGCTGCCTTGAGGCTTGTGTGGTAAGAAGAAAAGTGTGCGGGCGCCTGGGGGGCTCAGTCAGTTAAACATCCGACTCTTGGCTTTGTCTCAGGTCATGATCTCACGGTTCGTGAGTTCGAGCTCCGCATCCGGCTCCTTTTGCTGACAGTGCAGGGCCTGCTTGGGATTCTCTCTCTCTCTCTCTCCCCCTGTCTCTCTGCCCCTCACCTACTCACTCTCTCTGTCTCTCAAAATAAATAAATAAACTTAAAAAAAAGAAGAAGAAGAAGAAGAAGAAGAAGAAGAAAAGTGTGGACGGTGGGACAGAAGGGAGGCTCCGTGCTCTTTCAGGGGGACCTCGGCGACCTGCCCCGCCCCCTCCCCGGTGGTGTTGGGCCTACGATGTGTACCTGCTGCCTCTCCTACCAAAGTGCTTCTCCTCACCCCTACCCCCCCCCTCCCGGTGGCTCTTTCTTGAGAGGAGGGGGGCTGAGGCCCGTGATCGGTGGCACAGCCCTCCTGAGTTCTCACCCACCCCGTCCGAAGAGATCAGAGGATGGAGGGAAGAAACTCCTGACCTCAGAGCTGAGCCGCTGGACCACAGGGAGCCAGGAAATAAGCAGGAAAGAACTTCCCGCCACTGGACCGTGGGAGGGGCAGGTGAGGGGTTGAGACTCGGCCAGTGGCATAGCCTCCAGGATGCAGGGCACTGAGATGGCATTAGCAGTGGCTGAATATACGCAGCGGGGGAGGGGGAACAGTTCAAGAAGAAATTGGCCAGGGCTACAGGATAGCCTTAGGGGGCTCAGAGGCAGAGAGGGAGAGGACGTGGACGATGATGGCCCAAAGCCCAAAGGTCATTTGGCCCCATATGGGGAAGGGCCTTGTTCAAACAGGGTAGGCTGAAGAGGCTGTGAGCCCGAGAAGCACGTGCCCCAGAGCCACCAGGCCTGGGGCCCTCAGCTGAGGCAGGGCTTAGGGAATGTCCCACCAGGGCCTAGAAAGTTCCCTCCTCACCTTGGGTGCAGTGGAGTAACTTGCTCTGCCAAGAGCGAGATATCCCCTGTGCCAGCCCAGACGGTCTAGGAAACTGTGCTCTGTGAATTGCCTTCTAATTAATGTCTTTCAAAAATTGTCAGCCTTATCTCAGCTGAGCTCAGGTGACAAGGGGTTTGGGCATTCTAGAGCTAACCCTTCAAGAATGATGAGATGCAGGCCGGGCACAGCAAATGCAGGAGGGGCCTCGGCCACGCCACAGGACAGGAGGGGGCCCTCTCTTGAGCCCCCTCAAAATGGGACTTGTTGTCACCTCCCCCTAGTGCGTGTGCACTCGCCGCTTTGTGGGAATTCACCACGGGGGTCTGGCCATGTGACCCGGAAGCAGCCCCCACTGCAATGTTAATGTAGGAGGGCAGGGGGAGAGTGGAGGCCCGGCCCGCCTGCCTTCACCCGGAGCACACTGTACCTGCAGGCCCCGCATGGGGTTCGCTCTCAGGCAGCAGACGTCAGCCTCACCGTTCCTGGGAAAGGCTGCTCCTTTGTAAATCAGCCCCCAAAGTCTCTGTTCCTAGAGTGGGATTTGCCACCATTACCTCTCCAAAAAAGAGACAGAGAGCAGCAACTCAGGGTAAGAGATTTGACTTGGTTAAAAATTATGATTTGTGGGGTTTTCTTGAATAAATGAAGTGTACACCATGATTATAAAATGCAAGCTTTCAAAGAGTTTACACCCCTTTTTTAAAAATGAGTTGATCTCCACTGGTGAAGCGTCTGACTTCGGCTCTGGTCATGCTCTCATGGTTCTTGAGTTCAGGCTCCATGTCACGCTCTCTGTTTCTCCTGTGCTCACACACGCTCTGTCTGAAAAATAAGTAAACATTGGGGCACCTGGGTGGCTCAGTCGGTTGAGCGTCGGACTTTGGCTCAGGTCATGATCTCGTGGGTCGTGGGTTCGAGCCCCACGTTGGGTTCTGTGCTGACAGCTCGGAGCCTGGAGCCTGCTTGGGATTCCGTGTCTGCCTCTCTCTCTGCTCCTCCCGTGCTCTTGCTCTCTCTCTGTCTCTCAAAGACAGATGAACGTTAAAAAGAATTTAAAAACAAAATGTTTCCAAAAAAATCAGTAAACATTTAATTGAGAAAAATAATGAGTTGCCCACCCTCCCAAAACCCCCGTCTTCCAGCCGCCCTCCCCGGAGACTGTCTATCCTGTTTCCTGCAGACGGTCCCTGTAACTAGATACTGTTCTGCACAGAAGGAAGCCTGCAGGCGTCCAGGTGCCATGTCTTACTCTCCTCAAGCAGCAATATGTCGCAGGTACTTCTTAGCCCAGTACGCAAAGAATCTTCTCCTCTTTTTACAGCTATAGGGAAGTCCCATATCTGGATATACGGTATCTTATTTAACCAGTCACTGGTGAGAAATATTTCCATTGATTTCAACAGCAAAACGTAAGCAACTGCCCTGCAGTGACCAGCCTTGAGTGCGTGTCAGCGGCCGTGTGCGCAGCGGGCTCAGCCGACTGCCGAGGGCTCGTCCGGCCTCTGCCGCCGAGCGACGGTGCGGCCTTGGGCAAGTGCCCCGACTTCTCTGTCTCAGATCCTTCTTCTGTAAAATGGGGCAAATACAGGACCTGTCTCCCAGGCTGTTGGGAGCTTTAAATGACTTTGTGTACAAAAGCCTTTCAGAACCGGGCCCTCTGGGGGCACCTGGGTGGCTCATTCGGTCC
Source organism: Neofelis nebulosa (assembly GCF_028018385.1). Classification (NCBI taxonomy): domain Eukaryota; kingdom Metazoa; phylum Chordata; class Mammalia; order Carnivora; family Felidae; genus Neofelis; species Neofelis nebulosa. The sequence continues at coordinate 8,788,111 of NC_080799.1, forward strand.
AGCGACCGACTTTTGATACTGGCTCGGACCACGATCTCACGATTCGCGAGTTCAAGCCCCGCATTGGGCTCTGCGCCCACAGTGTGGAGCCTGCTTGGGATATATTCTCTCTCTCTCTCTCTCTCTCTCTCTCTCTCTCTCTCTGCCCCTCCCCCACTCATGCTGTCTCCTCTCTCTCTCTCTCTCTCTCTCTCTCTCTCAAAATATATAAACTTAAAAAAGATTCAAACTCTGTTTAAAAGGAAATAAAAAGAACAGGGGCCGCCGCTGGAACATTTACTTCTGCCGCTACACTTCCGTTACATGTTGCCCCGCGTATACGTGAATGATATATGTGCACACACAGAACGTCAGGCCTCCCGCTTTCAAACAGGAAAGCAGTCCAGCCGCTCGCTCCTGGGGTGGAGCTCGTCAGGCGTGAACATCACTGGGTGGAAGCCGGCAGCCAGGGTCTGCTGCAGGGGAAGCCGCGTGCAGCTCTCCAGACTCCCAGCTTCTCGGAACTGCCATCGGTCTTTGGAAGCTGCCTGCCCGTCTACCATCCTGTAAAGTTGACCCCAAATCCTGAGCTTCCAGAGTAAAGGCTGCAGGTTCTATCACTCATGCCATCTGGGGCCGAGCGGCATGGAACCCGGCCACCCTGCCGGGATATAGGGGTGACCGACCGTCGGCACGGGTGAGCCGTGCCGTCCCACTCAGGTTCCCTTGGTTACTCTGCCTGGACCTCCGTGCGGGCACCGCCCAAATCGCCTTTGAGAGAAAGCCCGTGCGGAGCCTCGTCACGGGCCTCTGGACACGTCTCCCTTCTCGCCCCTTTAGGCTTTCTTCGGAAATCAGAATTTACAGTACGTTGGGCATTCGGCGCAAGGAGCAAAAGTAGGTCGTTAGGAGCAAATGAGGACTTGGGCTTTCAGTGGTTTGGTTCCAGGGAAAGACGAAGGAGCTGACATGCGTATCTATCCTCAGGTGATTATCAGGCCTCAAAGGAGAAAACTCGCGTATTTGTATCTTTTATGTGCCCTGCACAGAGCTGATACCTTTAACCCTCCATCAGTAAGGGGAAGTGATTTCCCCCATCTTACGGATGGAGAAAACCAAGGCTCAGAGATGAGCGGTGATTTGCCCTCAGTCAAGAAGATGGAAAAAGCGACCGTGGTCCTGAGGCCAGCGGCCCTACTGCCATGGAACTGGGCCCAGGCGAGCTGTCGCTCAGCCCCGAGGGCTCTGTGCCCCCCCCAGTGGGTAAAGGGTTGGTGCCTGGAACGACATGCTCAGAGAGAAGCCAAGGCCACATTTCAAAAGCAGAAACAAAACTGGATCCAAATTATAAATTTGAATAAATACAGAAAAGCAGATCCAAGACTCAAGAAACAATAGGAAAAGCAGATCCCTCCATTACCCCGGGACGCGTCCCTTGTATTTCAGCCAGGAGTTGGGCAGGAGAAGAGGAGAGAAGCCAGCGACAAATCAGTGGCAGAGCCGGACCCGACTTTATGCAGTTTGCAATGGAACGTATATAATCCATCCAGCCGGGGATACAGGTCGGTGCTGCTTTGAAACCCTTCCCGTCTACATGCACGGAAAATACACACAGTGGTGCAGGGCCCTTTCCCTTCCTGAAGGATAGCCCTGCCCTTCAGGTGTCTGGCCCTCTCCCTGCTGGGAGCCCTGAGCCAGCCAGGGACCCGAGCCCCAGCCCCTTACGACTGGCCCCTGGGCCACACTCAGGGTCTGCACGAGAAGTGAGGAGGGGGGGCTCCGATACAGAGCGAACCAGGAGGCTCCATCACCAGCTTGATGTGATTTTGTGTTTTGCTCTTCCCTTTGGAACTGGATTCCCAAATATAGTCTGAGTCTGAATTGGCAGATGTTGGGTTTGTCCTTTATGAGAGGACCAAAATTAGTCTGTCATTTGGCACTTAAATAAAGCAGCCGAACTGCCTTTGTACCAACTTTGCAACAAGGAGGGACTGAAGTTGGGGCATTTTCTCTGATAAGGAAACTTTCTTGGAAGCTTCAGCAGCACCTCCAAAGCCAAAAGCTGAGGGAGGAGAAAGAGAGAGACAGAGAGAGAGAGAGAGAGAGAGAGAGAGAACACGGAGTCCAGAGGGACGTGCCTTCCTCTTGGCTAGACCTGCTCGTCCATGAGTTACGGTCAGTTGCGTTCCACGTGGTTTAAATACCTCCCAAAATTGAAAGGGAGAATCGATACTCCACGGAAATAGCAGTCGGCAAAAACAGCAGCGGTGACTCGGTTTTGGGGAGGAAAAGAACAATCTGTCCAGAGTGCCTGGAGCTGGGTGAGCAGAGGGGCTCCCCAGGGGCAGCAGAAAGATGTTATAATCAATTACCACATCATAACACTGATGTATGATAATTACGGAGTGTTTCTCCTGAGATAGTGCGGCGTTTGGCTGGGATACAGTTCTTTCATGGTCCACTGCCTGATTAATATGCAAATAATAGGCTGATTGCATGATGCATGCAGAAAATGAGTTCGCTGATAACGTGAGCACCGAAGCGGGAAGATGATAAATTACTTTTACTGACTGTCCTACATTAAGTACCCTTTCTCAACAATTTCATCACAAATTAAGTAAAGCAGTATGGAGAGATTAGGAGGATGTGTAAAATAACGTACCTTAATAGCTTTTCTAATACCGTCGTGTACGACGAGACGTTACTGGTTCTGCTCGGCACGGCCCGGTGCCCGTGTGGGGCCAGACCCATTCACCCACCTGCGTGCTGTTGGAAAGGAGGGTCCCGGCCCACCACACCGTCACATTTGGCGCCTGCCATCGGCCCTGGATCCTCTGAGGAACATTCCGTCACAGCCCAAACATCATTACCCACATGCCAGGCTGCCTGGCAGTGTTACTGAGCAGGGACAGGCTGCTCTCGGGGCAGGCGCTTAGCGCCTCTGCACATATGGACGCTTCGAAGCCTGCTGTCCACCATGTGCCTGGGGAAAGGAGGGTTTCTGAGCTGCAGGCCTAGAAGGCGCAGCAATAAACCAATATCCAAAACCACCTCCAACTCTCAGAAATCCGGGAAAACTAATTCCACCCTCGGAACAGCGGTGTGACCGGTCTGCCGGAGAATATGAATATCGGTGAAGGATGGACAGGTTTGCCCAAAGCCAGAAACGGAACCCTGGAGAAGAAGCGAGGACGCGGGCACACACACTCACACGCGCTCAGAGTGATTAATCTTTGATTACAGCAAAGCAATTTAACTAGAGGGTTTGTTTTTTCCCATCTCAGTAATATATATTTAGACTGTTTGTATGACATACATTTTCTCTTAATGCACAGGGACGCATTGATAAGTGTTCATACACACAGCTGGTTCGGTAATAAGGTTACTGAAGGTAATTTGAAAGCATTATTTCTAAATCAGTATAGATCTGCAGAAAAGCTGGAAGCCGGGAGATCACCGAGCTCCGAAGCAGGGCCAACTGTGTCGCCCGGTGCAAACTTTCGCCAGACCAAGTTCACTGCAAAAGGCGAATCGTGATTCAAGAAGGGTTTTTAATTTTGAACTGAATTCCCAAACTCTGCTTTTGATGTGCGTGTTTCCTCGAGAGCTTGTACAACATGCACCACAAATACGAGGATCCCTGGGAGAGGGCAGACAGGTGCCCCGAATTTTCCGCCGAGCCCGCCCTGGCTCTGCCACAGCTGGGTCAGCCCAGGGTTGCTGAGAACGTCTCTCCCCCGTGTGCTTCCCCAGTGTGGGGAGAAAAGAGAGTGAAAAACAGTCTGGAGAATGAGGCAGGCACAGGACTGTGTCGGACGGGAGGAGCCGATCATCCGCAGGTCTCTGGGTGACCGCGAGGCAGCGGTCACAGAGGCCAGCATCTCCCGCACCCGCGTGTGCAGCGACCGTCTGCCTCCCATCTCCTCCCACCGCAGGTGGACCACCACCACCAGACCCAAGAACTCAGGGCCACCTCCAGTGAAATGCACCCAACCTTGAACTCAGCCTTGTCTCCCCAGGACTGCTCCTTTCGGTGAACAGCAAGCCTGTAACCCTGGTCATCTGAGCCAAACCTTGGCAGCCCTTCTCGGTCCTTCTCTCCCTCTTACGCACCCTCCCAGACACACACTCGTGTGTGTGCGCACAGATGCACACGTGCACACACACACACACAGTTTCTGTTTCCTAAGTGTCTCGCAGAATTTTTTTCTTTCCATTCCCTCAGTCCCCACCCTGGCCCAAGCCTCAGAGCCGTCGTCCCAGATGGCACTTCCGGCTGGGACACTCCCTTCCCTGCTTCATGCCCTTCCCTAGGGTCCCACCTTCTTAGTGTGTGACCCGGCCCCCATCTCTTCTCCACCCAGGCCTTGGCATACCGCGGCCTCTCCTCCACACGCACCCAGCCTCAGTTTCGGGGTCACGGTGCCCCCCAAGCATCCCCGTCCCGCCCTCGTCTCAGGGTCTTTGTGACCGTGACTTGCTTAATGAAGTCTTCCTGGTTCACGACCGTGCCCCCGTCCCCTAGCGCCCTGCCTGGCACTTAGAGGGCCCCCTCATTGAATGGAAAGCCCAGACCCTCTCTTCAAGTGGCCTAGAAATCAAGTTTGGGGAGGTAAGCTCTACATGGCTCAAGTTAAATAACCTTGCTTTTATTTTATTTTAGTTGTTTTAGTTTTCTCAGTTAACAAGTAAAGGATGTGGGCTTTAATGTCACTGTAACAGTTCCTTAGGCAGGCATTAGAAATGTTGTGTTCACACACGCAGCTCAGTACCCGCTGCGTGCTGGGGCTGCTGTCTTTTCCCACCCTCGCTTCTATCCTGGCCAGCGCGACCCAGTAGGATCCGGGTTTGTGGGAGAGAAAGCACCGATGTTCCCTATTACAGAAGAAACCAGGACCGACGGAGACACTTTCCTTTCCTGGGTCCTCCCCAGGGGTTCCTGCCCCAAACCTTCCTCCGGTTACTCCTTTCTGCCATTGGAAAAAAACAAATGATTTGGCAGGTTTGCTGGGAGTTTCAGCGATATAAGGCAAGGTTGGCTTGGAGCCGAAGCGTGTTGCCAGCCCAAGGAGGGGACACTGTGTGCTGATGCTCGATGCCACCACCTGTTTGGGAGTGGACCTTCCTGTGGGTGGGGGAGACCCTCGGGAATGGGTTACTTACTCCCCTGGGGTATCAGACGCAGGCCTCGGCCCTCAGAAGGAAGGCTGTTTTGTAGCATGGATGTGGTTAGTATGTGGTTAGATTACTTCCGGTTCTTTCTCGGTAGAAAATGTCCAGGGACGTGGTAGGACGCGTGTGGAAAGCTCTGTCATCTATTCAAGTATCCATGTATTTGGTTTCAAGCCCGTGCTAATCCATCAAAAGGCTGCTCATACTCAAAAACAAACAACTCCACGTTTTCTGCTGGCCTGGAGAAGTCGGCGGTAGTCCTGAGGGGCCACGAGCATCTGCTGTGAGCCCCGGAGGCAGGGATGGGGCTGAGGAGCCCGTCTACACCGCCCCCTGCCGCTGGGACAGGGCGTGGCATTGGGGACATCCTAAGAGGTGTGGTGCAGGCCTGGTCGATTTCTGGCTAAACACAGGAGGGCAAATGAGCCTTGCTGTTCAGAGGGGTGGTGCGTCTCTTGGAGGAAAGTGAGGAGTCCCCACGCTTCGGCTCGGGTGCAGTGGCTCCGTCACACAACCCACATCCGAACTCCACTGAGAAGTGTTGCAGACCAGTGGTCACGCTATTGTGGCCTTGGAAGCTGTCGGCACCGTCAGCCAGGAGGGCCTGCAGCCGGGCAGGGTCCTTCCAGGCCACCAGAGCTCCCGCTGGACCCAGGGTGCCGGCACCGGGCACTCCAGAACCTTCTGCACGTCCTCGCCCCACTGTGCGGCCGCAGCTGCCGAGGCTGCTGTCCCCCCGTGGCTCCGTCTTCCACTCTCTGCCTCTCCCCCACACCCCCCTTGTATCTTCTCCTTGACTCCCTCTTGCTCACATTTCCACGTGCCGGACCACAACCACGCTGCACCCCGGCTCCGTTTGGCCAACCTCTCCCCCCCCCCCCCATCTTCTCTCTCCGCTCTCCCATCTTTCCATACTTGTCTGTCTTTGTAGTCACTTGGAATTTCCTGGCTTGGCAGGGGCTCAAAGCCTAAACTATGGACATAATGAAAAGTAGTGCATCAGACCGGCCACCAGTTAAATAATGTTTGGGTTCTTGTCAGAATGTCACAGAGTACCCTGTCATTTTGTTTCAGCAACTTGTCCTTCTGAATGCACAGTTCGCCTTATGGCATGCCAGCAGTAAAAATGTCACTTACAATAATTACTTTTTGGTGAAAATGCTTGCTGACTTCCTACCTTCAAGCTGTTTTTTACACAGTGGGGAGATAATAAGAAACGACTTTATCCTGACTGCTCAAATGAACACTAAATGGAATTTGGGTTATTATTACTGCAGATAGAGGGCTGGGTATGGAAATTTAAACAGTGGATCGGATAAACTGCAGAGAGATTTGTCTCTGGAAATCATGGCGGGCGAGGATTTTCAGTTGGCTTGTATGGGAAACTTAAGGCAGCTGTTGTTTGCCTGCTGTTTTTGGAATATAATATTTTTCATAATCCTTTTATAGTTCCTGAATGCCTCGTGTGTTTCATAGGGGCTCGCGTCACTGTCTCTGCTTTCTGTATCTTTCTTGTAATCTTACAAGCTACTCTTGTGTAAGATTCGAAGCCTTGCAAAAAAGAAAAAAAAAAAAAAAAACCCTAATCCACATGGATCACTTTTTAATGTAACACCTTACTATTGCTGTCAAAATTGGATACGTGAACTCTGTGGCTGGGCTTTTCAAATATGCAGACGACCCGTTTCCGATTGTCCCCGCCCTCCTGGCTATAGATGCCTTGAAAGCAAGATGGGTGTCTGATTCTCACTTATCCCCAGTGCCAGCGGAGTGCATGACACAGAGTGGGTGCTTTCAGAATGCTTGAGCGAGCGAGCGAGCAAATGAATGAATGAATGAAAGCATGCCTATGCTTATAATTCCGTAATTGCCAGACAAAGGACAGTGGAAAATGTGGAGAGTTTCTACTCTCAATCTGGTTCGGATCCTTCTCCATCCAACGTGGTCTGGACAACTCATGTTGCCGGTCTGAGCCTCAGTTTCCCTACCTGGAGTTGCAGGATTTATATTCCCATCGCGGGGCCATCAGGAGAATTTGATGCAGCCGGGTGTAAACGCCCTTCTCTCGCTGCTAATTACATTTTGGTTCCCTTCCCTCACCCCGGTAGTGGGTTGGCTTTTTGGCCCTGACCGCCGTGTTTCTGAGACTCGCGCATGTTGACATGGATCGCAGAGCAACTGTGTCCTGGAAGGCAGGCCCGGTTCTTCTGCCACGAAAGGACACGCGGGTGCAGGCATGGCCCCACGATATAGGTGGCCTATTATGAATACAGACTGGTTCCCAGCTGTGTCGCTGAACGTGACGTCTTATATCTGTGAAAAGAGGAACATGGATGTCCCTTCTGGTCCTTTCGAGGAGTGCAGTCGGTCATTCTCGTGAGCCTTAGCCCAGAGCCTGGCACACAGGGAGTGCATGAGAAATGATGTTAGCTTCAGTGGTAGCTGCTCTTACAAATGATGGTAACATAAGCCTTCTTAATATGGTCTCACTCCCACCCCACCCCACCCCAAGGTGCTCCTGCTGTTAAGGCACTCACCAGAGTGAATAGCACTCTGTCCAGGTACCCAGACCCCACCGTGGAAAGCACCCCTGTTTCTTCCCTCTTCCTCCATCCACTCCCCATATCAGCCCCTCCATCTGTCTTGGACCTAGATATTTCTCCCCACCCCACTGCCTGTCTGCTTTGCGGGCCAGCACCCGCTCTCCCCCTACAGCACTGCAGCCTCCACAAGACCCCAGGCCCCAGCCTCACTGGTCACAAGTTCATTCTCCCCCTCTGAAGCAATAGGGAGCTGAATTGGTTTCTTATTTTTTGACATTAGGCCTGTGATATTTAAAATCCCAGAATAACGCAGTAAGCACCCATGTTCCAACACCCAACTTTACCCTTACCATTTGGCCACCATCCAATCCTTTATTTGTAAGAGAAACAAAACCTCAAAGATAGAGTTGAATCCCTCTCCCTAATCTCATTGGTCCTTGAAGGCCACCCCTCCTGGATTTGCTGTTTATCGTTCCTGTGCATGATTTTATTTATTTTATTCCTTAAATTTTTTTAATGTTTATTCATTTTTGAGAGGCAGAGACAGAGCATGCTCGGGGGAGGGGGGGGCAGAGAGAGAGAGGGAGATACAGAATCTGAAGCGGGCTCTGAGCTGTCAGCACAGAGCCTGACGCGGGACTCGAACCTACGAGCAGTGAGATCATGACCCTGAGCTGAAGTCGGACACTCAATCGGGTGAGCCACCCAAGCGCTCCAGTTTCCATGCATGATTTTAAATCCTCGCCTCTACGTATCTACGTAGCCATGCAAAACGTAAAGTACGTATGGGCCCTCAACGTACACAAACGTCACGCTCCGTTTCATTCTGTCCCTTGCTTTGTGGGCTCCCCCAGCATACTCCGGGTGCCGGTATGTGTGGCCCCAGCCCTGACGTCCTCGCCGCTGCTTACATAGCACGCAGTATGTTGTATCAACATGCCACAATCTGGAGACCCGGTCTCCCAGCGACGGACCCTGTTCCCAGTCTTGTGTTCTTCCACATGAGGCCTCAATACACATCCTAGTGGCCGCTCTGAGTCCCCAGAAGAGAAGCACCGCTGGGGTGAAGGGTAGGCCCACTTTCTAACAGACCTTGCCCTGGCTCCCAAGTGCGTGAGGGTCACAGCAGACATCGGGGCCCGTTCAAAGCCCCTGCACCGGCCAGCCTCAGGGGGCCTCTCTTTGCTTCATATTCTCGCCACACGACATTTCACTCGTGCCTCAGCCCACCAGATGTCCGGAGTAGTCTACACCTCCCTTGCCACTCCTGCCTCTCGCGACTCACCTGGCTAACTCCTGCTCGTGCCTGAAGCGCACCTGAGGCATCCCCCTCCCGGAGGACCTCTCTGATCCTCATGCCACATCAGTGTCCCCTGCCTGCCCACTGCCCCCTGTCCTACCTCAGAACCCCCACTGCCCTTTAGGTACTTCTGTCGAATGGCCGTCTCCCCACTAGGCATGAGCCCCAAGGGGGCAGGACCATCTCTGACCAGGCGACCAGTGGCCTGACTCAGCAGATTATGGAGCGGGTGAAAGAATGAAGGGAATGACATCTCATTCTTTCCAGAACTTTGTCCTCAGCAACTTGGTGCCAAAGTGTAATTTACATACAGCAGAATTCACTCTTGGCTCATGGAAGTGTCCCGTGAGTTCTGGCAATCAAGACACAGAAGAATCCCATCATCCCCGCCCCTCCCCCCCCCCCAGAATTCCCTGGGACCCCTTTGTAGTCTAGTCCTGCCCGCCACCCTGATCTGCTTTATGCCCCTACAGTCTTACCTCTGCCAGAATGTTATCTCCATGGTATCCACCAGGAACTGTGGAAGAAACAGCAGTAATCAGGAGGAGATTTATACTGAATGTAGGTTCCCTTTATATAAACAAATGTATTTCAATACAATTTAATAACTGCTTTTATTTTTTTTTCCTAAAGCTTTTATTTCTAAGTAATCTCTATACCCAGTGTGGGGCTTGAACTCAAAATTCCAAGATGAAGAGTCACGTGCTCTTCCAAAGGAGCCAGCCCGATCGATGCCCCTAATAACTGCTTTGAAAAGAAAAAAAAAAAAAACCAAAACATCCAACTTGGGTTTTGTTTCTTAGCACCAACCATGTGCCAGGTTCATTCCTCACTACAACGCTGTCTGCATTTTCCAGATGAGGAAACCAGGATGTTCCAAGAAGTTGAGAATCCCACTCATGTTAAAACAGCTGGCTAACAGAGGTAGCCCTACCCCCAAGTTCGTATCTTAATGCCAAGCCCAGGACTCCTCCTTTTTTTGTTTTTTTAAATTACTTGTAATTACGTGGAGTGGAAGAAAGCCTTATTCCTTCAAAAAAGTATTGGTTTAGGGGCGCCTGGGTGGCTCAGTCGGTGAAGCGTCCGACTTCGGCTCAGGTCATGATCTCCTGGTTTGTGGGCTCAAGCCCCGATTCGGGCCCTGTGCTGACAGCCTAGAGCCCGGAGCTGCTTCGGATTCTGTATCTCCCTCTCTCTTTGCCCCTCCCCTGCTCGTGCTCTGTCTCTCTCTCTCTCTCAAAAAAAAAAAAAAAAAGTATTGTTTTAGTCAGAGGCCTCCATTTGGTGATTTGGGGGAAAACAAACAAAAAAAAGTACTATCCTTTTCTGTTGACAACGTTTCTTATTCTGTCAAGATGATCAAGGACAGGCAACCACCTGTCCTTCCTGCACCCAGGGGCCGGGCCCCCTTGCCAGGGGCTCTAGAGCCTGTCTCTGTGATGTTCCCACCAAAACGGGCTTGGTTCTGGTTAATTAGCCGCTGTGGTGCCGGTCCGGCCGCTGGAGCGTAGGGCTTCCTGGAAACAGCTTTCTAAAGAAATGACTCCCTTTCCAACGTGATGCTCTCTGCCTGAGGATTTGTGGCGTCTCCCACGGGGCCATTTGCCATTGCATCTGTCCGTGCCTAGCCAAACACGTGGGCCCAATCTGCTTTCCGTGACCCGAGAGCGCAGTGGCGTGTGTGTGCACGTGTCGGTCCGTGAATCGTCCCCCGGAAAGAGCACTCCGCTTCGAGTTGTCAGTTGCAGTTTCGACACAGAGTGGAGATCCAATGCAAACCCGCCCAGCGGCACTTTCCCGGTACATTTCCAGGCCCTGGGGAGGGGGGGGGGGGGGGCGTTGATCTTGAGGGCCTTGCCTTTGTCTGCAGCCATGGTTGGGAGCGCAGAGGGACGCCAGTAACGTGTGGCCAGTGCCTCTGTTCGGTTCTCTCAGGGCTTCTGCGTGGCAAAAATCCCCACGAGTACTGGCCGGGAATGCCTGCGAGAAAGAAACGCGCCGCCGTCCGGGGATTCGGGAGCTGGGTCTCGGCCGGCACCAGACAAAACCGGGGAAGCACCAGGCGGAGGCACCGTGCGGTTTGTTAGCCAGGCAGCCATGCTTTTGACCTTGCTGTGGGTTACAGGACACAAACCTGAGAAGGAATCTGTTTATCATGTGGGGACTCATGCCGTCCTGGACAGTGTGCAGTGAGCAAGATGGATGGTCTGCCACATCGGTCCCTCGCATGGGTGGATCGGGGCAAATTTACAGTACAATTTCTTTGCTGCTTCAGACACAAAAATAACATTTGCTGGGTTTTATATCCAGTTGTACGGTGACCCGGAGGTGAGCAGAGAGAAGAAATCCGATTTGTAGGATTCATATTGCCTTCAAGATTGATACGGATCATTTCCGCTGTTTACGTCTAGCTCTTTTACATCTTTTACAGACCAGCGGGTTGTTTTGTGTTTGGTTGTTTTTTAAACCAGAATTTCCAGGTTGAGGACACAGGTTTATGTGATGGTGGAACCCTCGTCCTGTTTAGGATAATGAACAGGTTCACTGGTTGAATTGAAGTTGTTTCATTTGGGATTTTTTTCTAGGTATTCACACAAAACATCCCTTGTATTCAGAATACATCTCCCATCTCGTTGAGTTCAGAATAGGTCGTTATCCTGCGTCTGATCCAGGTCGCTATCTTGGATGTGACATGTCCAGCAAAGGACACTCCACTTCTATGGCCAATTGAAATTCAGGCACTACTCCATGTTACGTTTTGTCTAATCAGGCAGCGAGTGTTTTGGGGGCCACCCAGGTGCTCTGATGTCCCACGAGGGGCCTGCTTCCTGAGACTTATCTCTCTGAGGCCATACAGCCCAAGTGACAGGACCTGGCCTGGCCCCTCACACGTGGCACATGGGCTCTTGCTACGTGCCAGGCTTGATGGGAGGCGGCGAGAGGGAGCCTGTCCCAAGACACCAAGCCATCAGCTGACTTTGCCTCGAATAGGACCTTAGCGCTATCTCACTCTGCGTTTTCCTCCCGGACACGGCCTTTCTGTGTATTTGGTAATTAGGAAATGGCCAAAGCCTTCATTCCAGACATCCTAGGACTCCGATGGAGGCTGGGTTTCACGGGTGGCACGGGGTGGCGCTCCCTACTGGGCGCCCGGACCAGGACAGAAGGGAGAGCATGGAGACCCGACTGCCACTCTGGCCCCATCTCTCCCGGTGCCAGCGTGTGTGACAGAGCTTGGCCTTCAGAAGCACGTCCTGGGGTTTGACAGGGAGCAGAGTGAGTGCTTCTCTTCTGTCGGTCCCCTCCAGGCTGGGTGCTGTGGAGCCCTCTGGGATCAGAGCAAGAACCCACAGGGAGTCCCAGGACTCAGCACGGGGGGGGCCCCCCTGGGGCCAGCGGCCGAGGCCTTACGTCTCCTCTTCTGGGGCCTTCCTAACCACACGTCGTGGGCCGCCCTCATTTAAAATAATCCACCCGTTCATTTTGTTCTGAAGATTAGGGACAGAATATAAGATGCAGATTATAATTTAGCCGAGGGACTTCTGAATTCTGGAATCACGGGGTCCCGCCGGAAGACGTCATGACCGTGATGGCCCATGGTTAATACGACAGCAGTTTCGCAACAGGATGCCCTTGTCTTAAGCCTTCAGGTCCCTTTTGTTCAAACCTCTAGTTTTTCTTCTGTTGCGGTTTTCAGGGTTCTTGTTTGTTTGTTTGTTTGTTTGTTTTTTCATTGTTTAATGCAGAAGATGAAGTTTCTCGCAGGCCATAGACCCAATAGCTCGCCGTGCTGTCTTCTTGCACAGGCGTTTAATGTATTTCCTGGGTAAGGAAAGTAATGCTCACGGTGAGAGACGGCTATTTTCAGCCTCAGATTTTTGTGTCCTTTCATTACAGAAAGCACTCCAAAGACCTCTGCCAGCTGCAGCCCTGCGCCCGAGTCGCCGATGAGCTCTAGCGAATCGGTGAAGAGTTTGACTGAACTGGTCCAACAGCCCTGTCCCCCCATTGAGACGAATAAGGACGGCAAGCCTCCGGAGCCCAGCGACCCGCCCGCCTCAGACTCCCAGCCCGCCACGCCACTGCCTCTCTCCGGACACTCGGCCCTCAGCATTCAAGAGCTGGTGGCCATGTCTCCCGAGCTGGACACCTACGGCATAACCAAGAGAGTCAAGGAGGTGCTGACAGACAACAACCTCGGTAGGTGCCCTCCCCCCGCGGCTGCCACGTTGGGAGCGGCGGGTGGCTTCCTGGTGGTTTCTGGAAAAATGGGTGCAGGGACCAGCCAGTGAGTTTAAACGCTTGTAAGCCATCGCTAAGGACATAAAACACCCTCCAGTTGTGGATACCAGGGCTCCCGAGGGCGGTCGGTCCCAGCCTGCTCCCTCCCCGGCGCGCCCACCAGGACGTCTCAGCCAACGCCCGTGCGCCCTGACCAGGGCATGCCCGGTGCAACTCCCCGGTCCTCACGGGCGCTGCCGGGCGGGAGCAGCATCCCGATGGCATACTGGAAGAATCCACAGACGGGGTTCACGTCTCAGCTCTTCCTCTTACTGTGTCTGTGACCCTGAGCAAGCCACTCTCAGAGCCTCCCCTGTAAATCTGGGACGGCAATGCCCGACGGGGGCTTATGAGCAGAAGCCATTGCTTCGCACCGCGCCTGGCAGCTGATAGTCTATTACTGTCCTCCCTGCTGCTCCAGGAAGCCGGCTCCCTTCCCCAGGCCCTCCACTGGGAGGCAGTAGCCTCGGTGGAACTGAGTTCACCACCCCTCTCACTGGGGCTCAGACCCAGACCCAGGCCATTTTGCTTCGTGCGTGCCCCACCCGAGGCAGCTCTCTCTGAAGCCTCAGGGGCACACGGGCTTTGGCTTTGTCTGTCGGAATATTAAGAGTGTTTGGTCATTTTATTTTTTTTTTATTTTTTTTTTTTTTTAAATTTTTTTTTTTTCAACATTTTTTATTTATTTTTGGGACAGAGAGAGACAGAGCATGAACGGGGGAGGGGCAGAGAGAGAGGGAGACACAGAATCAGAAACAGGCTCCAGGCTCCGAGCCATCAGCCCAGAGCCTGACGCGGGGCTCGAACTCACGGACCGCGAGATCGTGACCTGGCTGAAGTCGGACGCTTAACCGACTGCGCCACCCAGGCGCCCCGGTGTTTGGTCATTTTAAACTTCCGTGCCCCCGTGGTACAGCATTGACCAGATGGGATCCTCCTGGTCGTAGACACCCAGAGAACGGAAACAGCCTGTCCCCAACCACTCTGTCCTTACTTCCCGAGTGTAAAGGTCAACGGAAGGAAGAGTGTTGTGTGCGGTGCGTGTTAAGACAGCCCCGAAGAGCGGCTGGAATTTGCGGAGGGGCCCTACGTGTCTGTTTCTCCCAGGGGATAGCACAAGAAGGAAGGAGCAATGAAGTCCGGGGAAGTTTGTGTGGTGGAGGGGTTAGGTGGCCAGCTTGCCTGGTTGAGGTTCTCTACCCCACCGCTTGTGCAAACCAGAACAAGGGAAGAAGCGGTGTCAGCTGGGAACGTTTTTAATGAAGTTAATTCACAAAAATGAAATGGCTGTGAAGCCCCATATGTTCATCAATGATCGAAATATTCAGGGATTCCTAGACCTGGGTCCTCCCCCACCTTACAGTCCCATCACGAGTCCATAGAAGCAGGCCCGATATCTTATTGCCGCCCACCCCCTCACAGGAAGTGTCGTTTTCTGTAAATGTGGGCAAGCGGCTGAAGACAACTCTGCCGTGAGCCCACTGCTAAGTTGCAAGGTCGCAGTCGTGAGATCACGAGCATGAAAGCCTCCACCTTGGCCTTCCCGTCCGTGTCTCCATCCTTGCTGGAGTTTCAGCCGGTGTTGGGCATGTACCGCCAGTGCCGTGTGATGCGTAAATCAGTGCTCTCAGGGGTGAAACTTCTCCAGAGAGATGACTGCCTCCTCTTAGAGCAGGAACTTCCGGAAGAGCTCCGGAGCAGCGCCACCGTGGAGCTGAGAAGCCAGCACAGTGGTAGCTCTAGCCTGAATTATGCAGCTGTCAGACCCAGGCGTCCTCAACCTCTGGCTTGAGATCTTGAGACGTTCGGGGGTCAGTCTCTGGAAATCATAAGCAGAGTATGTGCGTGCACACATTTTATCGGGAGAGGGTAGGTAGCGTCCCTCGGGTTCTCAAGTGGGTCTGTGACCCAAAAATGATTGAGAGCCACCGCTGCGAAAGCTCTAGAAGCAGTACAGGTTTCCAAGAATAATCCCCCCCACCATACAACTGGGTGGGTCAAGCAAGTAGTAACTAGCCGTGTATACATATATCCACTTTCCTGACCATCCCAAGCTCCTTGGAATGTAAATGAGATTCATTTGCCAGATGAGAATTAGATAGAATTTATTTAAAACTACCACAGCAAAAATCTGGTGAGGACTTAGGACGCTTATAGGCCCTATGAGTTTGAAATGCAGGGAACCACAGGTTTACGAAATCTGTAAATGTATCCCTAAGTGAAAATGATGGAAACAAAAAATAATAATATCTCAAATCCAGTGCTTTCCGGGCTGTAAACTTCCACTTGAAGGCCTGCTCTTTTTTCTTAACGTTTATTTTTGAGAGAAAGAGGGTGTATGCGTGCGAGTAGGGGAGGGGCAGAGACAGAGGGACACAGAGGATCCAAAACAGGCTCTGTGCTGACAGCACAGAGCCCGAGGCGGGGCTGGAACTCCCGAACTGTGAGATCACGACCTGAACTGAAGTCAGACGCTTAATTCACTGAGCCCCCCGGGAGCCCCTGAAGCCCCGCTTTTTTACAAGGAGGTACTCCACCGTTGCTCACACCTGCCCTGGGAGCACAGGGGGTGGTGTTGCCCTCTCGAAGACGGGAGCCCATGAGCCTGTCATCCGCGGTCACCCTGCCGCTCGGGGACCCAGGTGTCGTGTTCCCTACTCTGTGTGGTACCCAGCGCCGGCCTGTCTGATCCCAGTCTCCATTTCCGCCTAATAAGTCCTGTTAGTCACGTTCCGAACCCATCTGGTCATTCAGGTTGTGCCGCATTCTCATTTGCGCCTTCAAAAGTGCCGGCCCCTCTTCACCCGAGGCTGAATGGCTCTCAGAGAAGAGAAATTTTCTCTTGAAGCCTCTGACGAACCCAGCAGCCCTGGTGTCGCTGTGCTCTCCAGAGCAGAATTCCCTCTGATCGGCCTGGGGAGCGGGCTGCCCACCACGGCCTCGGAGAAAAGGCTTCGAGGAAGGGGTTGCGATCGCCTTTGAGCTCCAGTCAGCAGAGGCAGCTGAGACTGCGGGAATAGACTTTAGAATTGGAAATGGCCTGCTTTTCAGAAAAACGGCGCTAAGGGGCTCTTTCTCCTTCTCTTTCCTGCTGTGACCTTGGGTCAAGTGGCCTGTTTTCTCAGCAAGACCGGATAACCTTGCTAATCGTGAAAGGAGCCAGACAGCCCTGTGGTTTGAGGTTGTATAAGAGAGGGCTCCCCGTGTGCTATTAACCTCCTGAGCTTGGGTGAGGGATTAACCACCTCTGATAAGCGCTACCGGTGTCATCCAGGCCTCGGTGCCTCCAGAGCCTGAAGGCTTTTTTGCGAGAGACGTCGTCGTGTGCCAGCAGCACGCGGGAGTGATACTGTCTCCGTCACCAGTGGAGTTCGTCACAAGTCTGGCTGAAGAGCTCTTTCTAACAAGTGCTCGCTCCGAGGCGGGACCCAGCTGACCAGACTCTGGGTCTTTCAACCCGTGCCTGAATTTACCCTTGTCCTTCCAGATCCCTGGCTCTCTGTAGTGACGTCTCTCTCCGTTCCGTTTTCTCGCCAGGTCAGCGCTTATTTGGGGAGACCATCTTGGGGCTCACCCAAGGCTCCGTCTCTGACCTCCTTGCTCGCCCAAAACCCTGGCACAAGCTCAGTCTGAAGGGACGGGAGCCCTTCGTCCGGATGCAGCTATGGCTGAATGACCCCAACAACGTGGAGAAGTTGATGGACATGAAACGGATGGAAAAGAAAGGTAAGCCCTGGCGCCTGCCCCGGCTCGTTGCTTTCTCGTGTACAGACACGCCGTCGCTTCTAAAGCCTTCGCCCAGAGCAGCGAAGGGCACTGATCTGTGGCTGAAGGGCCCTCAGGCAGGGCCGGGGGGGCGGGGGGGGGGGGGGGGGAGGGTCGGTTCTCTTCCGACAATTATCAATGGAGGAGTACCTAAGAGGACTGGGAAGGTTTGTGACTTTTCTACCCAGCCGACTGAACCCACATACGTTTTAGCATTGAGGGGGGCACTCTGAGAGTTCCTCGTGGTCGCCCTGGTGGTCAGCGTAGCCCTTTTCTTGTTTCAGGCCACCAAGAAGCGAGCGTCACAGCACTCGGTGGCGGCCCATTTGTTTCTTGTCTTTGCCTTGCTGGGCGCCTGGGGAGCTCTGTCTCTTGCATGTGGACCGCCAGCCCGGGCCTTCCGTCTCCCGTCTTATCGGAAAGCTCATTTATAAACACACTTGTAGATAAGGAAACCCGCGTTCAGAGAAGCCAGGTGCCTCCGTTAAGGTCACCCCGCCTGGTCACCGGAAGAGCACATTCCAGCCAGAACAGATCCCTCTTGCTGTTTACTTTATGGGCTGTGGGGCTGCGTGGGATTAGCCTCCTTGAGGGCCAAGCGTGGCTGTTCTTTCCGTGCGCATCTGGAGCCCTCTCGGATGCTGATCGGCATCCTTCCCGCACCCCGGAGGCCACAACACGGGAGAAATCCCAAAGCAGGGGCACCTTGGTGGTGGCAAGGAATGTCTTCTCTGTCTCCTGGTCTGTACTGGTACCTGCTGCTCCTCCCCGCGGAGGGCACGGTGGCCTGAGCTCACGGAGTGGTCGAACCCGAGTCCCTCAGATGTGGGAACGAGGCACCACCCACCCACGTGGCTGAGGCGTGCGTGTCTGAGCCGGGGGCCAGGCACCAAGCCCAGGCTTGCGTCCCGAGTTCACCAAGGCAGTCTGCTGTTCGCCGCCGGCCTAGTGGCACTGTTGTCACCCAGCCAGGGCTGGAGCTCCAGGAGGAAGCAGGCACCTCTGACGTCTCTTCCCAGAGCTCTGTGGGGTCAGGCCTTGTCTAAGGACGGAGACTTCGGGTCCTGAGGGCCTCCTGTTTGGCGCGGTGCCCAAACTTGACTCAGTCCACACAGCTCTGTCTAGCGTAGGCATATTATCCAGGAGAGATGAGGCCCTCGCGTTATGAGACTTGTCTGCTTTCAACCGCTGGCCTAATAAGTAGGGAGCCGGCACCCGCACTCACGGGCCATCAGGCTCTGAAGCTGGTGCTCTCAGATGTGTGTTGAGCGGCCTTCTGTCCAGAATCAGCCACACTGGGGCCCTGTGCCCAGGCAGCAGCCTTCCACCCCACCCCAGCCTTCCACCAGGGCCCTCCAGTGGACCCTGGCCTGCCTCCCGGTGTGGCCACGGCTCTGACATAGGCCACGACCCTTTGGGCAGCGGCACATGATGTGACGCCTGGTGCCGCATCACCCCCAAAGGTTTTTTTAACATTTCCCCCTTGGGGAAATTTCAAATAAAGACGTAGAATGGCATCGTGAACCCCATATATCCATCACCAAGTTGCGACACTTATCAGTGCTCACCCAAGCAATGTTAGAGCTCTCTGCGTTGTCAAGGGGCGGGGCCTGCCACCTTGAGCTCCATGAGGCTGCTGCGCCCTGTGCTGGGGAACCCCTCCCTGTGGCCGGCCCTCCGAGGCCACCTCCTGCACAGCCTCCCGTCGCTGCAGGTGTCAGGAGGGGGACAGCCCTGGTTCTACCTCCCTGGCGTGCTTCTCCTAGGCCACTAGGAAAGGACCCTTGCCCCCACAGGTAGATCTCTGGGGGGGCGGCACAGGCCTCCTTCTTTCCGCACGGGCTCTGGGCGCCATCTTGTGTTACAAAGGAGTTACTGTTTCAGCCAGGCCCAGGCCCCTCCCCACGTCCCAAGTTCCCGAAAAGCGGCTGTGGCCTCGCTGTCTTCTCCCTCTAGTAGGGATGCTCACTGGAGGAGCCTTCACCACAGTGGGTGACCCCGAGCACGGCACTTCCCTGGGATTTCTGCCGATTACCGGCCATCCACCCAGTGGCAGCGGCCGGCAGACCAGGCTCATTTTCTGGCCACTGACAGTATGATTTTCGTTTTCTTTGGGGGAAGATTTGCCTTCTCGGCTGTGTCCTAGGTCAGTCACAAAATGGCAAGTTAGTTAAGTAACTCCTTAGTCTAAGTTTCTGCACCTGTAGAAAGGGGATGGTAATATGACCTCCTTCAGGTTTGTGAGCATTAGAAAGAATGTACGGAACTTAACCACCAGCACACCTAAGTGCTCCGTATGTCACAGTTTTTAAAATAAGTTGGGTTCCTCTAAAGCAGATGAAAGTCCATCATGCGCCTAGGCTGGACTCTATGAAAAAGTGAGCACCGGGTGATCCAGACTATGGGGTTCACACGTGCGTCATGCTTCCCTCTCTTCCAGAAAGATTTTGCTGCTTCTCCCGTTAGCTTGAATCTTTTATTGCTCTTTTTCCTTCTTCATAAACTTTTGTCTCCATCCTGATCTGCCTTCTGCTTTCCGTCCCTTCACGAGACGGCCCTTGAACCAACCTGTCCACACAGCCACCAGCCCCCAGACGTGCGCCCGTACAGCGTGGGCTAGCTCATCAGTATCTCTTCCTGGTGGCTACAGATGGACCCTGACAATCCATAGTCTTTTCCTGTAACATTTTTTTGAGACCTGAACATCAGTGCTGCTGAAGGGTGGCTCCCGTGCTGCGGGGCCGGGGCGCTGGCCACCATCAGGCAGCTCAAGGCAAGCAGCACTGCCCAGCACGGACTTGGGTCAGACCTCAGTCCTGTCACTTACCAGCTGTGTGACCTGAAGCCCAGCATTTCGCTTCTCCAGGCCTCGGTTTCTTCCCCTGTACGCAGGGGCGGCAATGACCCCTCTCCCACCGCATACGTGGGAGGATCCCGTCCCAGATGTTGGCCACTCCGCTCCTCCTATTCAATAATATTACCTCCCATCTTCCATCAGTTTTAAGAAGTTTTCAAGGATTTGCAGACTCTATTCCAACCAAGCTAATCCACTAGAAAGACCACTATGGATGACTTATTGGCTCAAGCCCGAATGGGTTTTAACTTGAAGCATAGCTGGGGACAGGTGATGCATAAGGACAGACGGGGCAGATGAAGCCCCAACAGCACAGAGAGAACAGAGAACTTGAATCTGGAGGCGCGTCCCCTTTACTTCACTGCTGCCCACTGCTCCCCCCTGCAGTCCTTCCACAGTAAAAAGCCATATCAAGGGCACAAGGACCCTGCTTGTCCCCAAAAGCAAGGGCAAGGGCAAGTCCCCCAGGGCAGGTGCATGTTCCCTGAAGCGCCGAGCCCCCTCCAGCCGCCTCCCCCCCCTCCCCCCGCACTACTGGACTTTTTCTTAAGACCATGGCCCCTGGATTGCTGCCTTCCTCCGTACCCATGTCCCACCTCATTCAGGGGTGTTTTAAGACCCTCAGACCCCGTCCAGGGCCAGGCCTCAAGTTCTTTGATCTCCTTAACCATGGGCTTTTCCCCAAGTCTTGCTGTTACCCACGACTACTCTACTTCTCAGAGACTAAATTCAGGCACCCCACCCACTGACCACGTTCTGCTGTCCTTCTGTCTTTCCATGGTCTCTCATGTTTCATGGCTCATTCTGCCTCCAGGCCCGCCGATCCCTGTTCCCACCCTTGTCCCCATCATTTTGCTACCTGGTACCCTTACCTCCTCCCGCCATTGTCCCAGACACAGCCATCTCTCTCCCGCCTTCTCGTTCCCCGTCCCCCTGCAGATCCCAACCTCGGGTTCGTGCTCTGCCTGTCTTCTCCACCGCTCTCCTCTACCCCTCCAAGACTCCTTCCTCTCCCATCACTTCAGATCATCACTCCTGCCTTCCTACTTCAGCAGGAAAATGCCAGCCACCAGCCTTCCCCGCCACAGCCCCTCTAAGCTCGTCTGTACCTCCAGCCCTCCCGCCTGTCCTGTTCAGATGCCATTCTGGTGCACCTGCAGCGATCATCTCTCTCACCTGTACCGCCAGCTCTCGCCCCTCAGCTTGGAAACACGATCAGCTCGCTCTCAGCTTCAGATCCACCCTCGGCCCTTCTAGAAACTATCCTGTCTCTCGCTGTTCTTTTACATTCAGGCGTCTTAAAGTAGCAACTCGTGCTCACTGCCTTCACCTCGTCACCTCCCGTTCGGTACTCGGCCTACAGCCACCTGGATTCTTCTGCTCCCACAGCCCTGCGCTGCCTGCTCCCCCCGGTCTCTGGTTATCTCCTAAAGGCAGAGGGTCTCCGGGGTCCTTGTCAGACTCACTGCAGCACTGACACTGTAGATCTCATCCTCTCTCCCACCGTTGTCTCCTGGTCTTCCTCCCATCTCTGGATCCCTCGTGGCTGCTTCTTCGCGGGGGGTGCTCTCTGCCTGTGGATGTCCCAGGGTTCCGTTCCCAGCCCCCATCGTTCTCACCGACGGCACGGACCACAACCACAGTTTGTGTTCTTGTGGTCCAAAATCCCTCTCTCTGGCCCAGCCGTTCTTCTAGGCTTCGCACCTACCTGTCTCACTGCCCACAGGCCATCTCCAGGTGGGCAACCCAGAGACCCCTCCGACTCCACGATTCTGAGACGAGCCACCGTCTTCTCCCTTCTTCCGTGGCGCCAACCCAGAGACACGAGCACCCTCCTCACTTCCCAGCCTGGGACCAGGGGCTCCTCCTCCGCCCTCCTCAGCCCCTCCTGCGTCGGTTCCCCCCCCCCCCCTCCCCGTCCCGTCAGCTCTGGCCCTTACCATCTGCACACCCTCTGGACTTTTCTCCAGTCCCACCACCACTGCCCCAGTTCAGGTCTTTTTCATTCTTACCTCCTAACGGAGCACCTTCCTGCCAGCCCTGCCATCCGCTCCATCCTCCAAACTGCAGCCAGAACAGCCTTCCCGAAACGCATGCAGCTGATCAGACCATTCCCGACTAAAACCTTTTCGTTCCTTCCCTCTGCCCCTGAGGTAAAGTCCGAACTGCCAGCCTACCCCAACACTGCCCGTCTCTCCGGCTCCTCCCTCCCCCTCCACGCCCCAGGCGCCCGCGGGCACGCGCACGCTCATACACACACACACACACACACTCTGGAATTGTGCTGTCTCGTGCCCTTGTGCCCTCTTTTTTACACCTGCTGGAACAGTCTCCTACCGCCTCCCACCTCATCATCTCTTTTTCTGGTTAATCCCCCTTGGCCTTCAAGATCCAGCTTAAACACCATCTCTTCTGGGAAGCCTCCCTTGACCCCTCCCCGGGCTGAGCTGGGTACCTCCCTCCCTTGGTATCTCCCTCGCCGCGCTTCCCCGGGGTCGCCGGTACGCTTCCCCGCGTCCCCCACTGAGCCGCCAGGCAGGGCCAGCCGGCGATGTCGTGTTCCCACAGAGCAGGCGCTTGGCGAACGTGGGCTGGGTTTCAGAAAGGTTCTGGCCCAGGGGTTCCGATACACTCTTGGAAGCGCAGGGCCGAACCGCCGGCTGCCACGACGTACACACGAGTGTGAGCCAGCAGCGCCCCGTGGCGCTCTTGGGGGCCGGGGGCCCGGGCTCACCTCCCGGCTGGGCCTGCACCTCAGTCCGCCTTCTCTCCCTCCCTCAGCCTACATGAAGCGGCGGCACAGCTCAGTCAGCGACAGCCAGCCCTGCGAGCCCCCCTCCGTTGGCATCGACTACAGCCAGGGCGCCAGCCCGCAGCCCCAGCACCAGCTGAAGAAACCCCGCGTGGTGCTGGCTCCTGAAGAGAAAGAAGCTCTGAAGCGAGCGTATCAGCAAAAGCCATACCCGTCACCAAAAACCATCGAGGAACTCGCCACCCAGCTCAACTTGAAAACCAGCACTGTCATCAACTGGTTCCACAATTACAGGTACGTCCCGGCTTGGTCCGGCCCTCGGCGCCGTCAGCCCTTGGGAGGCGGCCCGTCTGTCCCGCAGGGAAGGGCCACGAACGGTGCAGCGGGCTGACGTGCTGGGGACCTGGCCCTGGCGGGCTGGGAACTGAAAGGCTGGTGCTGGGTCGGTTAGTTTGGCTTTTTATGTTTCGTTGGAGCTTTTAGCTCCCAAGGTGGAGGATCACGTCATTAGGGACAATCCACGTCTGTCTGCTGTGCCAGGAAAACGAGATCACTTAGTGAGGGAGAGTGTAGGCGGCCGCGGTTCCATAGCAGCGAGCAAGTCTTAGTGCAGACCCAAAGGTTCTTTTACAGCATTGTCTTCCAAATCAGCCTGATTTGTTTCGTAATGAACTAAATCCAGTCAAATTAATGAGATTTATTGAGCACCTACCAGATCTCCAGACACTGAGCCAAGTATTTATTTTGAGAGAGAGAGTGCACGAGGAGGGGAGAGGCAGAGAGAGAGAGAGAGAGAGAGAGAGAGAGAGAGAGAGAGAGAGAGAGGAGAGAGGAGAGAGAATCCCAAGCAAGCTGCACGTCGTCATTGCAGAGCCCGGCATGGGGCTCCGTCCCACAAACCAGAAGATCAAGCCCTGAGCCAAAATCGAGTCGGACGCTTGACCGACTGAGCCACTCAGGTGCCCCTTACCTGCATTTTACAGATGAAAGACATAAAACTCACACAGGCTAAATACCTGACCTAGGCGTGTCAGCTTAGGGCCTAGTGCTCTCCCGCAGAATGAAGCCGACTGGGGTAAAATGTTTGGATTAGGTCATGACACCGACATACAATGCATGTCGATCGTAGCTGCAACCAAGACTTCCTGCCGCTAGAAACCGGGACTTCCCGGTGGCCCGATGGAAATCCCTGCTTGTTTAATGCCCTGAAGTGACTGTCTCAAACTGCTGGTTGTCATCAGAACATCATTGTCTCTAGGGCCCAACAAAACTGAGTCGGGGGCTCCTGGTTCTACCCAGGGGACAAGCACACGCACGTGGCCAGTGCGGGCGGAGCCCTCATGGTTACTCACCTGAGACAGGTGTCGGGCAAAAGAGTATATCCCAGGCAGCTGGGGACCACAGGGGCTGGTGTCTCGGACTGGGCCCTGCCTTACCTGTTAGGTTCTGCTGCAGCTTCCCAAGCCGCCCTG